>NC_141064.1:6854815-7587315 GCF_041138505.1 Cibotium barometz | reverse complement strand
CGAGATGGTCGGGTCATCATTGATGGCCGGCCCATGGATTAGCGGTTTAGGGCCTACGGGACACAAACCAGGCCACTGACAGAGATACACATGGCAGTATGGAACTGTAATGGTTCACTATGGGTGCAGCCTGGACGACTGGAGCATGTTATGGTGGGGAGAGACATCATACTTCTGACAGAGACACATCAGAGCCCAAAGAGAGGGCTACCTCGAGTAGAGGGATTCCAATGGGAGTCAACATACAAGAAGACCACACGCCAAGGTACCTCGAGAGGGTCGGGGGGAGTAGCAGTTCTATTCAGACGGGAGCTACAGGGGAGACTGAGAGTGGTAGCACAGGATCCAAAGGCCAGATACATGTGGATCAGCTTACAGCTCTCACAGGACAGGATTATATACATAGCCTTATGTCAGAAGCCTCGCCATACACTTGTCTGTCAGAGGAGATTATGCATTATTCTACACTAGGGGAAGTATTTCTTACGGGTGACTTCAATGCCCACACACAGAGCAGACAGTGTGAGGTGTATGACAATGATGACATGGAGATCCTCCACCCTGTGGATCCAGAGGAGATAGGGGCTACTTGGGCATCAGAGGACATTGGACCAAACAGAGGACATTATGGGGACCACTTACTAGAGTTGGGAGCCAGGCATCGTCTCGTTATTTATGACGGGATGCTACAGTGGCCGGGATCAAGAGGGCTGACATGCTTCCCACATGGGGGTCATACACGGACCGGAGGCACGGTGGTAGACTACATTATGGGGTCTTTGGAGGCATCACAACTTGTCACCTCATTCTCCATCCCACCTCGTCCTATTGGGGCAGATCATACATACTTGGCATTTTCACTAGCCGGATCACCAGTATCACTAGCCCCCCACATACCGACGCCACACACTACCATCTACTTCACACATGACATGGCAAACATATACACTGGCAGAGAAGAGGATGGGCTCCTACTCATGGATCCCCTGGCACCTATGGATACCATTACAGCCCAGCTGGTATCACTCCTACACACGGCTGCATTATAGAGCTTCCCACATTGTGTCCACTCAGGAGAGCCTGCGAGATCTGTGACTATGCCCCAGAACAGATGGTATGATGACGTGTGCAGAGCCCTATACTCACCGCTCCGCATACAGAGAGCCTTGGGAGCCATCACAGAGCAGGAGTCGAGGAGAGAGATGAGGAGACTTACTCGCCGCAAAAGGCAGGCCTTCGCAGAGATACAGGAGCTAGAGATCTTCCATTTCTTCATGAGTAGAGATAGCCCTATCTCATGGCGGCACTTCAGAGAGCCCCGGACACCGACACCCATTGCAGACCCAAACACATGGCACACATATGCAGAGGGCCTATACCACGCCCCACAGCAGCCACCTATACCTCAACCACATGAGCCTCGACCTACCACAGCTAGCTTCTTTACCCACTCGATGATAAGAAGTTATCCGCCACCTACAGCATGGACGGGCCGCCGACCATATGGGCCTACAAGGTGAGCATCTCATATATGCAGTAGATTCTTTGGCTCCGTTTCTTGCACACCTGTTTAACAGGGCACTAGCAGAGGGTTTGCCTGCGGAGTGGACGATGCACACCATTGTGCCAATCCACAAAACACGGGATATGGTCGATCCGAGCAACTACATATGGTTGGTCATGTGTTGGCCAAACTCTATGGTGTAGTGTTGGAGCAAGAGCTTAGCTTATATGCTGAGCGAGCAAGTTTACGCTCATCAGGGCAAGCAGGCTTCAGGAGAGCTTTCTCTACCATTGACCATGTATTCACTTTGAGATGTATGATTGATCAGGCCAGAGTGAGGAAGAGAAAGCTCTATTGCTACTTTGTGGATTTCCGCAAGGCATTTGACACAGTACGACGAGAGAGGCTCTTTCAGCGCCTGCAGTCTCTTGGCATACCAGCAAATATGACATGGAGCATCTATGCATTATATGAGCAAGTTTTTGGGCGAGACAGATGCCCAGGAGGTATGTCCGAGACTATTGCTAGCACCATTGGTGTGAAGCAAGGATGCCCACTTTCCCCCACGCTATTTGGGTTATACATTGATGAGGTGGCTGACTTCATTACACGGGGAGGCGGAGATGGAGTTGATCTAGCAGGTACCTCAGTACATATTCTGCTTTATGCTGATGATATTGTATTAGTGTCTGAGTCTCCAGGAGGTCTACAGCAGCATCTACATGCACTCGATGATTTCTGCACACAGAGGGGTCTTACTGTGAACCTTGGGAAAACCAAGGTTATGGTCTTTCATACATCAAGACAGGGCAAGAGTCAGCTGACATTCACTCTCGCAGGACGCCAGGTGGAGGTGGTGACATCATACGTGTACCTAGGGGTTACCTTCTCTGCAGCAGCCACGCGCTTCACCATGGGTTCAGCACAGCCAGAGCTAGATTGACACGGGGATATGCAACATTGGCTATGCTAGAGAGACAATGCCACCATGCGCATTTTCAAGAGCCCCGGACGAAGGGGTGGCTATTTGACACATTAGTCACACCGGCACTAATGTATGGAGCAGCGGTATGGGCGCCAGGCCTTGCTACCCATTGGTGGACACAGATAGAGAGACCACAGGCCCTCATGATGGCACGCATGATACGCAGCAAACCGTCAATACCTCATGACATTATCCGAGCAGAGTTTGCTGCGCCTCCTATGATGGTAGAGGCCATATTCCAGACTATATGCTTGCTAGACAGATTCAGAGAGATGCCACAGGACAGATTGTCATACAGAGCTTTTGAGGCATCTAGACAGCTGGCTGAGGCAGGAGACAGAGGATCATGGTATGCACAGGTCACACATTGGTTCTCACAGCATGGCCTAGACATGGATCATCTACCACCATTCCAGTATGACAGGGATGCACCACATATCCGTCTCTCTCATAGTGAGAGGAACAGAGTATTGAGACAGGACCTATGGCAACTCTATACACGAGAGACATGGATATCGCCTACACAACCTCTTCCACCGAAGATGCTATAGTATATACTACAGAGATCACTTCATGAGTATCACTGATGATGGATTTATAGAGAGGCCTAGATACATGGAGGGCTTTTTACCACACGGCTCCCGAGTAGCTATTGGTCAGCTTAGAGTCTCATCACATCGATTGGAGATTGAGACTGGCAGAGTAGCACGGATCCCCCGAGAGGAGAGGGTATGCAGATTGTGCAAAGAGGAGGTGGAGAGTGAGGAGCATTATGTAAGCAGATGCAGAGCATATACAGCCATCAGAGAGGGATATCCCATTTTATTCACAGAGCCACATTCCCTACGCCAAATCTTTGAGGCAGCAGACCAGCGCATACTGGGGAGATTCATTCTAGACATACAGCGTCACACAGAGACATCGTTACAGGCTCAGACAACTCCAGAGGGGGGACGACAAACACAGATCACTACATTTTTTCAGAGATCCATCCCACTGCCAGCCCCTACACAGCAGGGAATTACTCTCCAGAGTGCAAAGACACTCAAAGCCCACAGGAGACAGAGGACACCTGGCTTTCGGACACCACGCCTATACCAGAGAGACATGACAGAGATCAGAGCTCAGTTTCACAGAGAGGGTGCGGAGCGACTGGCTCGCTTTAGAGCAGACCCAGGCATGTACTTCAGGGAGCTGTGGACACCCACTTCATTGATGTATACCATTTTATACCCCCGGTATGGTACAGAATCTGGATCTCCACAAAAAATAAGTGCACGCTTGAAGATCCCTCATAACTCTGCGAAGTAAAGAAGCTTCACCCAATATCTCGCAAAGCATAACCACTTTACCCAAAAAACATATAGACCCAATCATAGTTGCAAATGCCAAGCAAATACATAACACCCTCTCCAATCATCTGCAATCCACAGTCTCATTCTTCCTTCCTCAAATTGATTTTTCAAATCAATTGCCGCTTCCTCTTAGTCCAAAAATCCACCAAATAGGAATATAGATGTATCCAAAAATCCTGTATGTAGCACATCCTCTAAAGTGTAAGTGTTATAATTTATCTCAAAACTCATCTAGCAAGTCATTTAATGGCATTGCTAAGAGGGCGGCCTATATACTTTATTTTGAGGCCTTTGTTAGAACTTGTAACCCAATAAATGGCACTTAAAGAGCTATCCATTTAAATGCGTTTAGTTGAACCTTTTTATGATCATGCTTTGAAATCTTTTTTTTCTTCATGAGGTCTTATTCGAGTCCTACATGGGAATTTCACCTAGCTACACAAAGACTATACTACTCACCACACACACACACACACAAGTACCACAAGGGGGTACCATCCTTCCAAATATTGGCCACTTTGTAGCCAATGGGAAAGCTACTAGATAAACCTCACAAGTTAGTCGCTCATTCGATTGAAATGAACACCCTGCACAACTTTAGTAGGCATCACACGTCGAGTGACCACCTTTGATGTTCATGTCAGAATGCACAGCAGAAATGAAGACAACTGCTGTAGAGAGCAAGACACAGATGAAAGAGAGAGAGAAGCTGTGTAACTCTGCTATATACACCAAAGAAAATCCCAGAAAACTACAACGTGGAGTGTGGGGGCAAGGGCCCATTTTATATGGCCCCAGGCTGTTGGTCGGCCAGCCTTAAACAGGCCGACAGCAGTACGACCAGCCATGGGCAACCCCCCGACCAGAAAAAGGCAGTCAACCAGGTGCCTAGAGTCGGCCAGGTCACCTGGACAGGTCAGGTGCCTAAGCAAGCAATCGGCCAGAAACTGGGGGCAGCCGACAGCTCCGTAAAATGGGAAAAATACATGGAGAGTGAGGAAAAATGGGAAAACACTAAAATGGGCAGGCACACCCACAATAGAGACCCTGACATAGTGTACAGACAGGAGATGACTGCTAACAAAAGAAGCAAGATGTCACCAGCCAAGATCTACACCTCTAGTTATCGCATTGGATGACCGTGGGCTCCTTCTGTGGAAACCCAATCTCGCCAGGCAACCTCCGCAACCACACAACCTCGCAAGTAGCACCACAAGCAGCCCAACACTTTGCCTCTGTGTAACACGCGGAAGCTCTGGGGGTCTTCTTTCAGCCCTAAACACTCCTGGAAACATGTTGAAAAGGCAGATAAGAAGAGAGAGTAGAGAGAGAGAGAGAGAGAGAGATGCTGGAAATTCAGTATATTTATATAGTACAAAAAAGGTACTTTGCTACAGCCCTAGGCTGTCTTTATAAAAGGGTGATAAACACCAAAATTCTGGTCCCTACTTGGACCCTAAGGGACTCAATCCCTAAAGGACTGAATAGTCCTATCTATGAGCACACTATGCCTTTTATAGTGGTCTTGGACACTTGGTATACTGGCCGACTGCTGGTCAGCCAGTCATTTATGCTTTAAATGCCCCTTCAGCGCTGCCCGACTGGTGTTCTTCTTTGATCATGATGCGCCAACTGCCGCCCTGTCCTCTGGAGCGCCTGCAGCTGCCTTGCCCCTCTGGTACAGCCGACAACACCTGTATGAAGCCGACAGCACCAAGTCATGCAACCGACAAAGTATCCACGTCCTTCTCCAAGTCCAACCTTGGCCCAAAACTGTAGCATGCTCTAAACTCTGGTCTTTTTCTGGCTGCCCCTGCTGGACTAGCTGAGGAACTTGTCCATGGGCATATGTGCACATGACATCCCCCTCTGCTAAACTTGATGACGGGATTCCAACCTGCTCTTGGATGACTGTCATCATCCCATTCTTTTTCCCGAAGTCCCTCTGTCATCCATCCATCCCTGGCAACCCTTTTCTCTGAAAGCCCGGCCCGGTCTCCAAACTACTCTGGCACAGACTAAGGTCTATGCATCTGATTCCAGTCCACAATCCATTCCTGCCCTGACTCTGAACACTGTCTTGGTCTTCACTCCTGAGAAATGAGTCTGGCACTCTCACATCACCCCTTGGAGGATAATCCTCCCTTGGGACCGTTGCCCAAGAACCTATCTGGCTCACAAGACTGCCATCCCCTCTGGCTTTGTGGAACACCACCAACAAACCTTCTGGGAGCTCTTCCCAATTCTGTGTTCCTTGCCTTGGGCTTCGTATCCGTGTACTTTCCTGTACCTTGGACCTGTACACCATCATATGCGACTGAATCGGTGTTTAGCATTGCTGAGCCTGATGCTCTGATACCAATGTAACATGCGGAAGCTCTGGGGGTCTTCTTTCAGCCCTAAACACTCCTGGAAACATGTTGATGCAAAACGCAGATAAGAAGAGAGAGAGAGAGAGAGAGAGAGAGAGAGAGATGCTGGAAATTCAGTATATTTATATAGTACAAAAAAGGTACTTTGCTACAGCCCTAGGCTGTCTTTATAAAAGGGTGATAAACACCAAAATTCTGGTCCTACTTGGACCCTAAGGGACTCAATCCCTAAAGGACTGAATAGTCCTATCTATGAGCACACTATGCCTTTTATAGTGGTCTTGGACACTTGGTATACTGGCCGACTGCTGGTCAGCCAGTCATTTATGCTTTAAATGCCCCTTCAGCGCTGCCCGACTGGTGTTCTTCTTTGATCATGATGCGCCAACTGCCGCCCTGTCCTCTGGAGCGCCTGCAGCTGCCTTGCCCCTCTGGTACAGCCGACAACACCTGTATGCAGCCGACAGCACCAAGTCATGCAGCCGACAAAGTATCCACGTCCTTCTCCAAGTCCAACCTTGGCCCAAAACTGTAGCATGCTCTAAACTCTGGTCTTTTTCTGGCTGCCCCTGCTGGACTAGCTGAGGAACTTGTCCATGGGCATATGTGCACATGACACTCTGTAGACGACAAGGCAATAGTTGGCTGCCTCTTGCTGCTCCATGAAACAGCTCCTGAGCTGAGGGTAAAACTATAGCTTGATGTAGATCTCCTCGTGTCTAGATCTCCTCCCCAATCTGAGTCACTCCAACCTTGGAGTCAAACTCGGTCCTTCGTTTCACCTCCAGTGTCGTAGAAGGGTCCAAGATCCTTCGTACCCTGCAGATACCACAAGATCCGCAATCCTGCGTCCCAATGAGACTTCAACGGCATCTGCATAAACCAGCTCAACAACCCCACAGGAAAGCTCAAGTCTAATCTGGTGCTCAGCAACTAGATCAATGAACCAACCAGCTTCCGGTACAAAGAGGCATCAACTGGCTCTAACATACACCTCCTCTTGCAGGTCACCATTAAGGAATGCAGATTTCACATCCATCTAAAATGCAAATTTCACATCCATCTAAAGTGCAGATTTCACATCCATCTAAAATACAGGCCACCGCTGAGAAGAAGCAAGGGCAAGAACGGTCCGAATCGTGGTCATCCTCGCAATCGGTGCAAGGGTATCCTCATAGTTGATGCCAGGCCGCTGAGCATAACCCTTAGCCACAAGTCTGGCTTTGTGTTTGTCCACCGACCCATCTGACGTATACTTGGTCTTAAAGACCCACTTGACACCAATGAGACAGACCATTACGACGGCCTCGAAACCAACTCCCAAGTTTTATTCTTCTCTATGGCATCCAGTTCCACCTGCATGGCTTTCCTCCAAGTATCCTATGCAAGTGCTTCCTTGACGGAAGTGGGCTCTTTGTCCCGCATGATTCAAGACATCAAAGCATAGTTTACCTCTAAGAGCTCCGCTGAATGACTTTTGTCACAAACTCTATGTGATCTTCGAGGTCCATCCTCTGTGGTCCATTCGGAGGTAAGCTCCGTAACACCTAACTCCCGAAGGGTGTCTAGCAACCACCTGGGTACTCGAACAGAACGCGGAGCCTCGTCCTGTTGCGGGGGCTCATCTCCAGCCGCGGGCTCAACCTCCTCAACTGACTGAGGCTGTCCAGTTGGAACAATTGACTGGGAAGCAACATCAGTATCATCTGGGTCTCCAAGAAGTGGCAGCTAATCAACAGTGGAAACTGGAACATGCTCATCAAAAACCACATCTCGGCTGACGACGACCTCGTTCCTCTCGGGATCATCAAACCTCTATCCCTCGGAAAGAGAGTTATATCCCACAAAAACAAGTTTTTGGGACTTTGAGTCAAGCTTCCCCCTCTACTTCTTTGGAATGTGAATATATGCATCACTCCCAAACACACGGAAATGGGAGACATCTGGTTTCCTGCCAAAATACGCCTCAAAGGGAGTCATGTTCGGTACTGAAGTCGTCAGAGAACAGTTGAGGATATGGACAACCGTAGCCACAGCCTCTTCCCAAAGTGGACGAGGAAGATCACGATGCTCCAGCATCGTCCTCGCCATCTCCACCACAGTCCTATTCTTACGCTCAACTACTCTATTCTTAGAAGGTGAACCTGTATTGGGGAACTCCAGCCTCCCGCTTCATGCCATGTTCCGCACAAAACCGCACGAATGCATTGCAAGAAAACTCTCCTCCTTTGTCACCGCTAAGAGTCTTTATCTGCAAGCCAGACTCTTTCTCCACCATCACATGCCACTCCTTGAACCGAGCAAAAGGTTGGTCCTTCTAAGAAAGGAAATAATCTCCCAAGTGAATCTGCTACAATCATCAACAAGCAGCATGAAATACAAAGAACCTCCCAAGGATGGCATCTGCATAGGTCCACACAAGTCAGTGTGTACCAACTCCAAAGGTTTCGAAGCCCACATGGAAGCTTGCTTTGGAAAAGATTCCCTGTGCTGCTTACCACGAATGCAAGAACTAGAGCGTCCCTGCCTACTGCCAATATCTCGTAGGCCAACCACCAGTTGGTCTCGGAAAGCTAGCCGCAGCGCATCTACATTCAAGTGGCCAAACCGAAAGTGCCACAAGTCACCAATTTGAGAGCCTCTCAATGAGGAGAGTGTTGAGAGTTTGTATATACCGTTCTCCACTCCGCCTTCCCAAACAACCTGGCCTGTTTCTCAGTCCCGTAGAGCAACATAATGCTCCTCAAACTCCACCCAGAAGCCAGTCTTGCAAACCTCACGCATTGACAATTGATGAAAACCAAGTGCGGGGACGTAAAGAACACGAGAGGAATGCTTCTCCCTTCTGCCATCAGGAATGATCTCCATCCGGCCCTCATTGTGAATCGGTATGGTGGAATTGTCGCCAATGAAAATGCGCGACCTGATTGCCGTTTAAGATCTTGTAAGAAATCACGAGATGGAGTCATGTGCCTGGAAGCACCACTATCAAGAATCCATTCCCGAGTATCCCTGGCGGTGAAGCCAACTGCCTCCTCGCTCGAAGAAGATAAAGCATCGGTGTCCAAAATCTCCAAGTGCACTAAGGCTGGAGTCTTTGCAATTGAAGCTGAAGAATCAGCACTCTTCCCGTTATTTCGCTTGGGACACTTCCTCCAATAGTGGCCTTTCTCACCACAATCGTTACAAGTCCGCTCAGCCTTCAGTTTTTCACTGTCTGAATCAGGCTTCTTCTCAGAAGACTTCTTCGATGAAGACTTCCCTTTTCCCTTGTTGTTGTTGGTACGGCCTTTCAACCGCTAGCCAATCAAGGTCTCACAACCTCCACCCCCTGTGGAGGGTTCGTGAATCGCTCTTCCTGGTCCAAGACCATTGGCACAAGCTCCTCCCACGTGATGGTGCTGAGCTTGCCACTAGTGATCAAAGAGAAGTAAAATCCTGCGTACTGAGAGGGCAATGGGACAACAACGTGATGGCCATATCCTCTGACAATCTCTTTCTCTGCTTAGAGAACCTCCTACTGAAGAGCCTGCAACTTGTTGATGAGCTCCCGCATCTTTGACGACTTTGCAGGATACATCACCCGCATCTGAACTTCCAAGGAGATCCTCTTCATGGGTGATACCCTGTTGTACAAAGAAGCCAAATGCTGCCAAATCCCTCTGGCCAACGTCATATGCTTTATGTGATCGATCACCTATGGTGTGCAATTTAGGAAGATGAAAGAACAGACGCGGGAATTGACAAGATCCCATAATTGTGCCTGTGCATCCCGTTGCTTCTGTATAGAGGATAACTCCCCGTCTTCCAACTCTGGCCGTGGAACCCCAACAACAATGAAATCAGCCAAGTCATAAGACTCCAAAACGGACTCCATCATTACCTTCCATATGCCATAGTTGTTCCCAACCAACTATTAGTCCACTAGGAACGTGGGGAGTGTTGGGATCTTCACGTGCCAAGTCTGCCATCTCAAGGGTTCACAAGGTCTTGTGAAGGGAGGGTGGGTTGGAAAAAAGAGAAAGAAGAGGCTGCAAATAATAGCAAGGTGGTTGTCCAACGGTGATGGCCGCCTTCTACCCAATCTCCAAGTCCCGTACAACCCAAACAGTCTCCAATCAGCAAACCCTCAACGTCCCACTGTCTCCAAGCTTCAAGCCACCTGGGGCTCTGATACCATGTCAAAATGCACCACGAAAATGAAGACAACTGCTGTAGAGAGCAAGACACAGATGAAAGAGAGAGAGAAGCTGTGTAACTCTGCTATATACACCAAAGAAAATCCAGAAAAACTACATGATGGAGTGTGGGGGCAAGGGCCGATTTTATATGGCCCCAACCTGCTGGTCGGCTAGCCTTAAACAGGCCGACAACAGCAAGACCAGCCATGGGCAGCCCCCCGACCAAAAAAAGGCAGTCGGCCAGGTGCCTGGAGCCGGCCAGGTCACCTGGACAGGTCGGGTGCCTGAGCAAGCAGTCGGCCAGAAACTGGCGGCAGCCGACACCCCTACCACACCTCCGTAAAATGGGAAAAATACATGGAGAGTGAGGAAAAATGGGAAAACACAAACGGGCAGGCACACCCACAACAAAGGCCCTGACACAGTGTACACACAGGAGATGATTGCTAACAGTGTACACACAGGAGATGATTGCTAACAGTTCATAGCAACCATCTTTCCTCATCTAGAGCATGAGATTGAAAGGCAAGCATTGCACATTATTATCACTACAGAATCGCTAAAGAGGAGGGTAGAAGCAAGCGACGATGAAGCATCCCATACCACTAGGATACACTCCATACAAGATCCCCTTTAGACCTAAGGTTACGTCGGAGTGATCAATTCCTTCCCACTCCCGTCTTCACACAACCAGACTCCCACCTGAAGTATGTTGACTTTCAGGTTAGCCCAGCACATCAATTTGCCCTATATGATATTCCCTCTTACTTCCTCCCATAATCGGGGGGCTACCATAAGTGTAGAACGTTCGTCTATGGAAATCCTGCCCCAAACAAGATCATGAGGTTATCATAAGTGTAGAACACTCATCCACGAAAATCCTGCTTCAAGTAATATTGTGTCTAAGTAATACTGTGTCTGTAGCACCTCACTTGCGAATAAGGCAATCGCACCTACATAAGACTGACCAAATCATGAGTATGGCTCTTGAAAGAAACCATAAATACCATACGAAGTTGCTAAACCCTCCCAAGGAACCAACCATAATACCCACCTCCACTTGTATCGCACTAAAAGAAACTGAAGCCCCATCCAAAAGATAAGATTGCCGGATAATCAAGTTCTATCCAAGAACCCCATCTTACATGCAATAAGTGATAGCCTCTCTCATCTCGAAATTTGAGATGAAACTCCAAAATGCACCCTAAGGAAACCTGCTACCATTATAGCACAATCATACGGTACAGTGCACTACCGTGTGCACTACCGTACGGACCCTTCCCCCTCCTCCTTGTTTTTGACCGTTGCTGCTTTGACCCTTTTTTTTTTAAATGGCCATTTATGGCTGTTTTTGATTGTTATGGGGCTTGCTTGCTTTTGGTGTCGTTTTAGGCTCAACAGCCAAGGATCTATGGATATTGACTTTTGGTGTGGATGCAAAGGATCTGTTCTCTCTATCCTTGTGATCAATGCTCCGTATTTGAAGGGTTGAGGTAAGGCACCTTCCTTAGTTACGGCAACAAGAAGCAAAGGCTTCTCCTCAACTACCTCCCTCTCTCTGTGTCTTCGCAGACCATCTTCCAACAATTGGGCCTTGGCCCTTGGCCTTGGGTGGGTGTCTTGGACTCTTTGGCCTCCTTTAAAAAGCTCTCCTCCAACCTTCTCTATATCACAAGTTTAAGGCTCTCAAGCTCAAGCTCTCATAGCTCTAGCCTCTCAAGCTCAAGCTCTCCTCTCTTGGGCCTTGGCACTTGCAAGGCAACCTTCTTAGCCATGGTAACTTTGGTCTCTTCTCCTACATATGATCTGAGCGAAGGTGCCCTCTTCTCCTACGTATGATGTGAGCAAGAGCTCCAATAGTGATGCCTTCTCCATCTAGGTCCTAGGATTTAGATTCTAGCCTACGCCCTCTTATCCATTTTTTTGTACTCACTTTTTTGCACTTGTGCCTAGAACACATTGCACTGATCTTACGGTCTAGCCGCCCGTTGTACATATCACCACACATCTGCATATCATGTCTCTCTCAGGTAACATCTCTGGTACTAAAGCCTGGTACTGATCCAACTCCATAAGATAAACCTGAATCTAGGTCAATAAAGGGATCTCTACTCTACAAAACCTAAATTTTCACACTGTAAAAGTGCCAGTATAATCACCAGTAAACCTAGTGCATCTCAAGCAAAATATTGCACATCAACCCATCCTCACCATTCTGACAACAATAAGTTATTCATGGTCACAAAGAAACCTCTTCTTGACAAAAGTCAAGACATGCTTTCCTCGTGCGTCAAACTCATCAAAAAATAACTAAGTTGCCCTATTTATGTAAGATCCCTCATTGTAAATCTAGTTTTTACAAGGGTATGTGCAAAGCTACTGCATTTATTCTAATGAGATTCTAGTGAGAGAAAATTGTATCGCTAGGAAGTTTGTCAAAAGAATTCAATCAAGGATAGTCTAAAGTTCTTGAAATTAGTAAGAAATTATTTTTGGAAAATAAGACGGAGAAATCGGTTAATTAGAATAAAGTAATTGTAAAAAATGTGCATAGATGCACATAGGGTGCACTTGTGCATATTTGAACCTAGAAGCTTGAACTTAATTAGATGATATGGAATTTTTAGAAATAAAATAAATTGTGCCTGTTATGCACAAAATTATTGAAAATTTTAGAGATTAATCCTTGCAATGTGTGCAAGGTAAATCCTGACCTTAGAAATGTGGGTGCCATGGAAAAACCAAGGATTATGAAATTAAGGATTTGAAAATAATTAAGAATTAATAAGCCCATGTGAACCTAGCCATGCAAGCAAGCTTTACGTTGAGTGGTAGATGATTCAGTCTACATTCTCAATTGTAACCGTCGAGGTCTGACAGAAATAACCTTTTTGGGGCTTGAGGTCTGCGATCCCTCCGAATCTATCACATTCTTATCCTTGTTTGCAACATTTTTCACAATCTATTTAGTTTTAGCCCAAATATGAGCTGGCTGCCCTGCTCTTGTTCTTACTTGCACATCTGTGTTACAACAAGCATTGTATTCATTGTTTTAGCTGGAGTGGGATTTGACTGCCCTATTGATGTTTCCAAAGTTGGAGTCGGAGGAATAGAATCAGCTGGAGGCCTTAACTTAAAAGTAGGACAATCAGAAGCTAAATGTCCAAATTTATGACGAGTGTAGCATGCTCCTGCAAATGCTCTCCATTTCAATTCATAATATTTTTCACCCATATAGGCATCACCAACCTCCACTCCGTATCTGTATCCCAAAAAATACAAAATCTATTTCTATTACCCAATAGACATGGGGGACACATGATAGTGCCCAACATTCGAGCCCCGATCCTGGCAATGCATTAGAGAAATCTAATGGGAAATTAACCACCTCAACCCATACCGGGCTTTGATGCTTTAAGAGGGCCAAGAAGTCCTTCATGGGTGTCCATGGAAGCACATACACCATTTGACGGCCATAAAACAGAGACGATTTTTCTAACAATTGCTCCTTGTATATTGGTTCTGAGAGTGCCACTCACAAAAGCCACGTGCAACATAAAAAACCCCATCAACATAGTATCCACCAAGCAACTTCTTAACCCACTGAGCAACATCATTTGCAGAAGACATTTTCCCAAGATATAACATAATGACAGCGCATCCTGAGAATTTCTTAACTCTCGGCCATATAGTCTGGACTCTGAACCAAAATTTTGTATTTCAAAGTGGGTTTAGGCTTATCCCACACAGTCTGATTTTCTTCAAAATCCTTGTGCAATACATCAAACAGGTACTGTGCATCAGGGTTATCATGGTTCACAGTTACCAATCTTTGAGTCTCTTGGGATCCATTTCCTCCAAAACCTTGTCTCCACAACGGGAGTAGACTACATGTTGCTACGAAGCCATGACAAAAACAGAGGAGGAAAAGAACACACACACTCTCACAGAGACACACACACAAGCCAAAAGGCTGAGAAGAAGTAGAGACGGCTATGAACAAAAACAGGCGACAAGCAGGTGAAAAGGGAAGGGGGGGAGGGCGACAGCCACAACATGAGAAGAAGATGCCCAACAAGCACCACCGACAAGAGCAAGAAAAGGCGAAAAGGAACGGCAACAACCGACTGACTTCACTCCAACAGTAACAGTTGTCGGCGCTCAGAGACAGAAGACAGCGCTAACACCAGCAAGAAGAAAGCAGCAACCCACTTCTTCAGGGCAAGCTGAGCGAGCTGAGGCTTCGCCTGGAAACCCTACTTTATCTAGATGCGGCGCCAAAGACAGAGCACAGAAACTCAAAAAAACGAAATTCGAAATGGGCCCAAGAGGCGGAACCTCAAACGGGAAAGGGGGCTGGAAAGAACAGCGCAGAGCTCTCTCACACACACACACACCCTATACCCTGTGTGTCACCGTCGCTCTCTCTCTCTCTCTCTCTCTCTCTCTCTCTCTCTCACACACACACACACTAGCGGAACCCCCCCCACCAACACAAACACAAATGTACATATGTATATACAGATATGTAGATACATACTAACCACACACACACACACATATATTTTATATTTTTTCACATGTAGCCCATATTATCAAACCTTGATATTAAATCCCGCCTTGGCACTGGTCTCAATGAACATGACTCCGAATTCTCGAGATTTTGCATCACCTTCTTCGATGGATACTTGCCTGCATAACAGCTTGCATGAAGAAAGAAAGCAATGAATGTCCCCAAGAACTAGCTAAGAATATTGAGGCACAAACAAGTAATGCCATAGACAAGGGAAGGAAAGGAAGGTGGGGAGAAGAGAGGGTGGTGGGCACGCACGCACATGCACACAGGAAAAAAATCTAAACTAAATCCAGAAAACAAAAGCATAAAATAGCATCAATAAGCCTTGATTTGGTATCTAATAATATGCTGAATTGAGGGCTTTAGGTGAACAAAAAACTAGTGATGAACATAGAAATTTGAAAAGAAAAAGAGAACCACTTATCGCTCTGGCAAAACCCAGTACCACTTTGCCACTTCTCGCCATCCCATCAAGCACATGCTGCCCTCAAACAGTACTCTTGAAAATAATAATCACTCTCCTCTTTGAAGTTCAATGTACTAGTAAAACTCTCACTTACTCATCTTCAACTATCTGCTTTCCAGAACATTTGCCTTACATCCCATCCTCCTTTCCCCAAGGCTTGAACTTATAGCGGTAAAGATCCTCCCCCTTGTTTTGTCGGAACTCATAACCCAAAGAATATAGGATGTGTAACAGGTTGTACCCCACTAGAGATCAAATCATTTTCTTTAACAGCTAAAACAATTAAATAAAATGCATCAAACGCACAAAACCAAGCATAAAAGCATTCTATGCATTCATTCATTCATATGTGTGCATGAATGATGTGTGTGTAATGGATTGGACACCACTAGGACCTGAGAAACAGGCTGGTACACACCTTAGGGTATATTTTATTCTCTATACAAACAAAAGCCATTTCTCAGTGTGCATTAAGTGACTAACCAGGAAAAAAACTTACTCTCTGCCCTAGTGCAAAGTCACATGCTAACAGTCACAAAATCCAATAACATTTCATTTGAGTGTAAATTCCATGTGACTTGCTAGTATCGATGTACTCTCTTTCTCATACATGTCCCTAATCGTGTCTGGCTATGGGGTAAATCTCTCAACTTTGAAAAGTTTAAGGATTATCAAATATACAACCTCATGCTTTTGCCAGCGGGTGCATAGCCCAGCGGTGTGGGTTTAGAACTCGGATGGGGGAGGTCCTGAGTTCAATCCCTGGTAGCCACCCATAGGTAAAGATCCTCCTCCTTGTTTTGTCGGAACTCATAACCCAAAGAATACAGGATGTGTAACAGGTTGTACCCCACTAGTGACCAAATCATTTTCTTTAACAGCTAAAACAATTAAATAAAATGCATCAAACGCACAAAACCAAGCTAAAAGCAAGCTATGCATTCATTCATTCATATGTGCATGGTTGTTAGAGGCGTCAGAGGCGTTTGGTACAAGGCGGTATGATATGCGCCTCGAAAGACTCATATTTTTTAGAGACGTTAGAGGCGTGTTAGAGGCGTCTGTTTTATATATATATAAATATATATATATATATATATATATATATATATATATATAGTGATAGATAGCTATATAGTGAAAGTTGAGAGAGAGAGAGAGAGAGAGAGACTAGAGTGTGTATGTATGAGCCTTGCGGGAGGGAGAGAAAGGGTGTGTATGAGAGAGGGAGAGAGAGTGTGAGTGAAAGAAAGAAAGCTGTATTAAACGTCTGCAAAAGGCCAAAATGACCTATGAGACCAAAATAGTCCATCCTCATCATCTGGATACATCATCAAGATTCAAGGGTACAAAGTAAAATGAAATGAACTGAAATGAACCGGTAGAGTATAGAGATAGCTCCAAAAATGGGTATAAAAAACATCATCATCCTAGTGTGTTTGAAGTTTGAACTTTGAACTTTGGGTCTTGAGAAAGGCTTAAGGGAGGGAGGGAGGGAGGGAGAGAAAAAACATCATCATCCTAGTGTGTGAGAGGGGCTGCCTTGGGCCCTTAAAGCCCCCATCTAAAGACTCAAACCAGCAAAATATATATATATATATATATCGCGCCTCGTAACAACAACTATGCATATGTGTGCATGAATGATATGTGTGTGTAATGGATTGGATCCACTAAAAAAAAAAGTGTGTAATGGATTGGACACCACACTGGAACCCGGAGAAACAGGCTGGTACATACCTTAGGGTATATTTTATTCTATACAAACAAAAGCCATTTCTCAGTGTGTATTAACTGACTAACCAGGAAAAAAACTTACTCTGCCCTAGTGCAAAGCCACATGCTAACAGTCACAAAATCCAATAACATTTCATTTGAGTGTAAATTCCGCGTCACTTGCTAGTATCAATGCACTCTCTGTCTCATACATGTCCCTAATCATGTCTGCTTATGGGGTAAATCTCTCTCTCTCAACTTTGAAAAGTTTAACGATTATCAAATATACAACCTCATGCTTTTGCCAATGGGTGCATAGCCCACCGGTGTGGGTTTAGAACTCCGATGGGGAAGGTCCTGAATTCAATCCCCAATAACCACCCATTGGTGTTGTGGCCATGGCCACGAGTTCTAATCGCCTTCAGGTGGCCATGTAAAACTGCCTCCGGGCGGGCAACCAAAATCGTGATTACAGGTGGATCTACTCAAGGTTTTTCTTTTTTTCTTTTTTCTTTTTTCTTTTTTTTTTTTTTTTTTGGGGGGGGGGGGGGGTGGTTGTGGGTGTTGTTTGCGCTTATTAACCTTTACAGCATACTTCTGTTCGCTTTACGCCAGTATTATCATAAACAAATCATGCTTCTAATATACAGAAGAATACTGTAATAAAGCATGGGCATTGTTCCTCGAGAACAAAGAAGCAAGGAAATAAAGAGCTAGGGCTCTGGACTAGTCAAGTTTTGCATAATAGGTTGTACTGAAGGAGGATGTTGTTTTCTTGTGCAGCAAAGTCAAGATAATGTACCTTTTGTCAACCAAGTCCGTCTTGTTTCCCACTAAAACAATTATCACATCGCTACCGCGCTCAGTTCGTACCTCCTCAACCCATCTGGCAGTATTCAAAAATGATTGCCTATCTGGAAAAGAAAAGGTTTTCATTAGGTTGATATAATACATCTACCAAATTCCAAAAGAGCAGCAAGAGCAGCAGGGTGAAACCATCCAAGACAAGGTGGTGGTGAAACCATCCACAAGCCAAGGTTGAAGGTGAGCATGAAGGTGAAGGTCATCAAGCTGAGCTGAAAGTTGATAAGATGGTACCATATAGACAACTCACTGGAAACATCATATACGATAACAGCTACTGAAGAATCCCGAATGTAGCTGGGAATAAGGCTGCGAAAACGTTCTTGTCCTGCAGTATCCCTACATGTCACAACCACATCAAAGTAACTAGGAGAGAAAAGGTATGTGTGCGCATGCACGTGCACGTGCCTTGTGATTAATCAAGACTCTAGGAATTGGATTCATTCTCCATAGCTTTACACCAAAAGAGAGGCCTACCATAGCTGCAAGCGAACAGTTCGATCCTCAAGATACATCGTCTTTGAAAGAAAGTCAATACCAATGGTTGCCTGAAGAAACATAATACAAAGATTACCAAACCAACCCTACTGCCTGCAAGAATTGATAGGTTAACTATCCTTCCTCCCACCATGTATGTGTGTGATGTAGATATATATATACCTAGATGAATCCAGGAACATGCCCAAATTCACCTTTTAGGAACGTGCATGTTATATACTCATGGTAGTCAACCCACAAGACTATATAACTATCAACTACATTATGCATAGTATGGACTAGATACTACAACATCCCCACTAACGTCATCAGTGCCCAATAGTGGGTGTAGAACTATGTATCAAGATATGCTCTGAAACACGCACTCCACACACACACACACACACACACACATAAGAGCATATATTCACACAAAGCCTTTCGTATTGAGTTTCTGTCAAACCTCCGGAGATGCAAGGCAGGACTCAGCCATAATGAAGCCTAGCACTAAGGAAAGTAGCAAATAGAAAGAATTAGTATTTGTAACTTGCATATAGCCCAAAAAAAAAGGTGCCCTGAATGTAATGAAGGGGCCAAAAAAACCTAGCTTAAATTGGGGGAAAATTGATTTCAGTCCAAGGTTTCACAAAAAGAGGCCCAACCATTGTATCCAGACTACCTATGACCATTCGAGGATGCAACTCCTTTGTCTTGCTCCTCTCTCTCTCTCTCTCTCTCTCTCTCTCTCTCTCTCCCCCAACCCTGACCCTAGGCGACCATCACTCAGTTCTTCCGACCACAAGAGGATGCTACCAGATATGGATGGCATACCCACAGTCTCATCGAGCCACACATTCTCTAGTGCCCGACCCCCGCTAGACCCCACTCTGGCGTGACTCTAGACCAGGCCACGGCACTACAGCGAGCCCAATGCCCCAAACTCCCTGGACCTTGCCAGCAACACAAACATCCGCCCCAACTTGAGGAGATCTTGGAGAGGCACAGAGCCACCTTCCCACGCCTGTCGGATCTGCAGAGCCTTCTATAGAGGCCCCGCCTTGTTCAGCCCCACCCCGCTCTGCCTGCGCCACCCTGCCCTCGCCACCGCTCGCACAAGGTGGCCAGCCTGCCAATGGGACGCACAGGCCCCGCCTTGTTCTGCCCTGCCCGGGCCACCTACTGCGTTGGTCTTTGCTATCCGCGCTGCGCGCTTGCCTTGTTCCAGCTACACTGTGTTTTGCCCCTCCGCCTCCCTTATCCCACCCGCAACACCAGTCTTTGCTATCCACATTGGGTTTCTACCGGTGCCACCTTGCCTGGCCTACCTGCCTGCTGCGTGCACAGGCCTCGCCTTGTTCTGCCTGTCACAAAATTCCTCATTGCCTCTGTTTTCTACTGTTCATGTGTAGCATATGGAGCATGACATGACATGCATGTATGCTTTGTGGAGCCTGACATGGTGTGTTTGTATGGCATATGGAGCCTGACATGACAGTATATGTATGGCTCATGGAGCCTGACATGACAATACGTGTATGGCTCATGGAGCCTGACATGATGTGATTTCCCAAGACTAGCTATCCTAGTGATTATTTGTATTTATGTTTTGGGAAGATTCCAGAAGGATCATGAATCCCTGAACACTTTACTTGATATAACTAAGCAGATGGGTGTTTCTTCCACTCTTTAATTTTATATTTGGATGACTTGTCTTGTTTGCCTGGACAATGCCTGAGATTACTACCTTTGTTGTCAATGGGGCCAGGGATGCTTGGCCCCATGTGGACGTGTATGTGTATATCTGTTTGGGACTTATAGGTGGTCTAAATGTGTTTTACAAGTGGTAAGTGTCCCTGAAAACTCAATTTACACCTTTATGATTTCATATACTAATATTTATTGATGCAGATCCACATTCACTTATAAGTGACTGGAAAAACTTATAAGTTGTATACACTAGGCAGAACTATTTTAATACACGTGTGGTAGCCAAAGACCAGGCCCCGGACAGATTATGGGCTGATGGCTTGTAGGCGCCCCATTCTGGACCTGGTCTACATGTGTTTTACAGGTAGTAAGTGTCCCTAAAAACTCAAGTTACAGCTTTATGATTTCATATACTAATATTTATTGATGCAGGTCCACATTCACTTATAAGTGACCGGACAAACTTATAAGTTGTATACACTGGCCCCTGGGCAAGACTATTTTAATACACGTGGCGGCCAAAGACCGGGCACCGGACAGATTATGGGCTGATAGCTTGTAAGGGCCCCATTATGGACCTAAAAAGCACACGCTTGAGATATTTTTGGAGGACAAGCTCTATTACTGGAGGGAACTCGTGTTTGGGCTGATCGCATGCTTTTCTGGTGCATGGAGGAGTTGACCAACCTGATCTACTACTAGCCATCAAGCTGGGTATCATCCAAGTGGCTGGTGGGTGCTGGTCGATTATTCTGGAGGCTTTCTTGGTGCTGGTCGATTATTCTAGAGCTTTCTTGGTGCTGGCCGGCTGCTAACAGCTCTTAAAAGCTGCTAGCCGACTGATTTGTGGACAGAAGAAGCTGGTCAACTTGTGTGAAGACTTCCGTCGATTATCTTCTGGCAAGAAAACCTCTCCTGGCCAACTTCTTCTAAGGCAGCACTTTACAGGAGCTATATATTCAGCTACTATTTCTAAGGAACTGCATGGCAAGGGAGCATCAAAAAGGTAAGAATTCAGCTTATACAAAGGAAAATTCAGAGCTTGAAATGAGCAGAAAAAGGGTGGACAAGTTACAACCACCTAAGTTTATGCCCGACGAGTCCAACCATGCAAAAGGGGGGTCTAAAAAGAAGCCAAGGGGTAAGAAAGATGATCCCAAGCTGTCGAGATAGCATATTTTTGATTGCATGAAAGAGGGGAAATGCTTCTTATGTGGCAGTAAGGATCACATGAAATTTTAATGCCCCCAGAATGACAAAAAGAATAATGTGCGGGATGCAAAACCAAGTGTGAATGTTATACCTGATGTACAAGGTAATACTGCACATGAACCAAAGAGCAGAATTTTATGCAAGGCTTGGGGCAAGTTGAAGGATCAAACAACCTTATTCCTTTTTCATAATGATTCTACGGATAACTTTATATCCATTCAAATGGCTACTACCCTTGGGTTAAAGCCCAAGGAGTTGGGCATGGATTTTCATGCAGATGCCGCCTTCGAGGGCAAAGAAGTAAAAGTCGCTCCCATCATAGGGAAGCTTTGTATACAGATTCACGGTTATTTGGATCATGAAAACTTCCTGGTACCACCACTTTACAGGATGTGATTGTCAGAATGCACCACAGAAATGAAGACAACTGCTATAGAGAGCAAAACAAGCAAAACACATATGAGAGAGGGAGAGAGAAGCTGTATAAACTCTGAATATACACTAGAGAAATCCCGGAATGATACAATGGCAAGTGTGGGGGGCAAGGGCCATTTTATATGGCCCCAAGCTGCTGGTCGGCCAGCCCAAAACAGGCCGACAGCAGCCAGATGCTCACGACTAGCACAAAACTGCTCACGACCAGCAATAAGCCAGTCGGCCAAGTAACCAGCACTTGGCCAGCGCTCCAGGTCAGATCGAGTAGAAACTCCACCAGTTGGCCAGCAGTAGAAACTCCACCAGTTGGCCGACAGCCCTCCCAAACCTAGAAAAAATGGAAAAAATACATGGAAAGTGAGGAAAAATGGGGGAACACCACAACTGGGTGGGCACACCCACAACAAAGGCCTTGGTGTAATGTACAGACAGGAGATGACTGCTAACACCCCCTCGCAGCTCCTAGATGTGGAACCAACCCCAGTGAGCTGGAGTGCCGCCGGAGCATAGCCTGAGGTAAAGACCTAGTGAAGAGGTCCGCCGCATTGTCCTCCGTCGAACAATAAACAAGCAAGATGTCACAAGCCGAAATCTTCTCACGAACAAAGTGATATTGTATCTCTATGTACTTGGTCCGGGCATGGAAGACCGGGTTCCATGCAATAGCGATACAGCTCTGGTTATCGCACTGGATGACCGTGGACTCCTTCTGTGGAAACCCAATCTCGCCAAGCAACCTCTGCAGCCACACAACCTCACATGCAACACCACAAGCAGCTTGGTACTCTGCCTCTGTTGACGACAAGGCAATAGTTGGCTGCCTCTTGCTGCTCCATGAAACAGCTCCTGAGCCGAGGGTAAGACTGTAGCGTGAAGTAGATCTCCTCATGTCTGGATCTCCTCCCCAATCTGAGTCACTCCAGCCTTGGAGTTGGACTCAATCCTTCGTTTCCCCTCCAGTGTCGTAGAAGAGTCCAAGATCCTTCGTACCCTCCAGATACCGCAAGATCCGCAATCCTGCGTCCCAATGAGACTTCAAAGGCGTCTCCATGAACGAGCTGAACAGCCCCACAGGAAAGCTCAAGCCCAATCTGGTGTTCAACAACCAGATCAATGAACCAACCAGCTTCCGATACAGAGAGGCATCAACCAACTCACAAGGATCAGTCACGGTAAGCTTTGTGTTCAGGTCCATCGGTGACGTGATAGGCTTGCAGTTCTCCATCCCAAAGGCCTCAAGCAACTCATGAACATACCGCTGCTGAGAGACAAAGAACCCCCTCTGGGTCTGCCAGATCTCCAATCCCAAGAAGAACTGGAGTAAGCCTAAGTCGGTCATCTCAAACTCCTTTGACAAGGCAACCTTCGTCACTGCAATGTGCTCCACATGACCGCCAATGAGAATGAGGTCATCCACATAAAGGATGATCAACGTGACCAACCCGCGTTCTTGAAAGAGATACAAGTTAGGATCTGTAACTGATCTCTGAAATCCAGTCCGTAGAAAGAAGGAATCAATCTTCTGATTCCAAGCCCTGGGAGCCTGCTTAAGACCATACAAGGCCTTCCGCAACCTGTAAACCATCCCCTTTGATCCTGGAACCTCAAAGCCTGGAGGCTACTCAACATACACCTCCTCCTGCAAGTCACCATTAAGGAACACAGATTTCACATCCATCTAATATACGGACCACTGCTGAGAAGAGGCAAGGGCAAGAACAGTCCAAATCGTGGTCATCCTTGCTGTCCGCGCAAAGGTATCCTCATAGTTGATGACAGGCCCCTAAGCATAACCCTTAGCCACGAGTCTGACTTTGTGTTTGTCCACCGACCCATCTGACAAATACTTGGTCTTAAAGACCCACTTGACACCAATGACTTACCGTTTTGACACCCTCGGAACCAACTCCCAAGTTTTATTCTTCTCTATGGCATCCAGTTCCACTTGCATGGCTTTCCTCCAAGTATCCTGAGAAAGGGCTTCCTTCACGGAAGTGGACTCTTTGTCCCGCATGATACGAGACATCAAAGCATAGTTTACCTGTAAGAGCTCCGCTGAATGACTTTTGTTACGAACTCTATGCAATCTTCGAGGTCCGTCCTCTGTGGTCCACTCGGAGGGAAGCTCCTTAGCTCCGTAACACCCGACTCCCAAAGGGTGTCTAACAACCACCTGGGTACTCGAACAGAGCACAAAGCCTCCTACTGTTGCGGGGGCTCATCTCCAGCCCCACAGGCTCAACCTCTACAACTGACAGAGGCTGTCCAACTGGAACAATAGACTGGGAATCATCATCAGACTCATCTGGGTCTCCAAGAAGTGGCGGCTCATCAACAGTGGAACCTGGAACATGCTCATCAAAAACAACATCTCTACCGACAACCACCTCATTCCGCTCCGGGTCATACAACATGTATCCTTTAGAAAGAGAGTTATATCCCACAAATATAAGCTTCTGGGACTTCAAGTCAAGCTTCTCCCCTCTGCTTCTTTGGAATGTGAACATAGGCATCACTCCCAAACACACGGAAATGGGAGACACCTGGTTTCCTGCCAAAATAAGCCTCAAAGGGAGTCATCTCTGGTACTGAAGTCATTGGAGATCGGTTGAGGATATGGAGACAATCGTAGCCACAGCCTCTCCCCAAAATGGACGAGAAAGATCACGATGCTCCAACATCGTCCTCGCCATCTCCACCACAGTCAAGTTCTTTCACTCAACCACTCCGTTCTTTGAAGGCGAGCCTGTATTGGCCAGCTCCCACACAAAACCGCACAAACGCATTGGAAGAAAACTCTCCTCCTTTGTCAACCTGAAGAGTCTTTATCTGCAATCCAGACTCTTTCTCCACCATCACATGCCACTCCTTGAACCGAGCAAAAGCTTGGTCCTTCTGGGAAAGGAAATAAACCCATGTGAATCTGCTATAATCATCAAGCAGCAGCATAAAATACAAAGAACCTCCCAAGGATGGCGTCTGCATAGGTCCACACAAGTCAGTGTGTACCAATTCCAAAGGTTTCAAAGCCCACCTGGAAACCTGCTTCGGAAAAGATTTCCTGTGCTACTTACCACGAATGCAAGAACTACAGCGTCCCTGCCTGCTACCAACGTCTGGCAAGCCATCCACCATCTGGTCCCAGAAAGCCCGCCGCAGCACATCCACATTCAAGTGGCCAAAACGGAAGTGCCACAAGTCACCGATCAGAGTGCCTGTCTGAGAGGAGAGTGTTGAGAGTTTGTAAATACCGTTCTCCACTCCGCCTTCCCAAACAACCTGGCTAGTTTCTGTCCCGTAGAGCAAAGAATGCTCCTCAAACTCCACCCAGAAGCCAGTCTTGCAAACCTCATGCACTGACGATAGATGAAAACCAAGTGCAGGGACGTAAAGAACACGAGAGGAATGCTTCCCCCCTCTGCCATCAAGAACGATCTCCATCCTGTCCTCGCTATGAATCAGTATAGTGGAATTGTCGCCAATGAAAATGCGACCTGACTGCCGTTTAAGATCTTGTAAGAACTCACGAGAAGGAATCGTGTGCCTGGAAGCACCACTATTAAGAATCCTCTCCCGAGTATCCCTGGCGATGAAGCCAACTGCCTCCTCACTCAAAGAAGATGAAGCATCTATGTCCAAAATCTCCAAGTGCACAAAGGCTGGAGTCTTTGCAGCTGAAGCTGAAGAATCAGCACTCTTCCCGATATTCCGCTTAGGACACTTTCTCCAATAGTGGCCTTTCTCAAGACAATCGTTACAGGTCCGCTCGGCCTTCAGTTTCTCACGGTCTGAATCGGGCTTCTTCTCATAAGACTTCTCTTTGCCCTTATTGTTGTTGTTACGGCCTTTCGACCACTGGCCAGTCAAGGCCTCAGAACCTCCGCCTTGCGGAGGGTTCGTAAAATGCTCTTCCTAGTCCAAGACCATAAGCAAAAGCTCCTCCCACGTGATGGTGCTGAGCCTGCCACTGGTGATCAAAGAGGAATAAAACGCTGAGAGTACCAAGAGGGCAAATGAGACAACAACGTAATGGTCATGTCCTTTGAAGATATCTCTTTCCCTGCCTGAAGAACCTCCTGCTGAAGAGCCTGCAACTTGTTGATGTGCTCCCGCATCATTGACGACTTTGCAAGATTCATCACCTGCATATCTGCACTTCCAAGGAGATCCGCTTCATGGGTGATACCCTGTTATACAGAGAAGCCACATGCTGCCAAATCCCTCTGGCAAGCGTCATATGCTTTATATGATTAATGACTTGTGGTGTGCAATTTAGGAAGTTGAAAGAACGCACACGGGCATTGACACGATCCCATAACTGTGCTTGA
Source organism: Cibotium barometz (assembly GCF_041138505.1). Lineage (NCBI taxonomy): Eukaryota > Viridiplantae > Streptophyta > Polypodiopsida > Cyatheales > Cibotiaceae > Cibotium > Cibotium barometz. Next base: position 7,561,137 of record NC_141064.1, on the reverse strand, counting down.
GCCTCCCGTTCTTTCCGTATAGAGGATAACTCCCGTCTTCTAACTCCGGCCGTGGAACACCAACTACAATGAAATCAGCCAAGTCATATGAGTCCAAAACGGACTCCATCATTACCTTCCATATGCCGTAGTTGTTCCCGTCCAACTGTCAGTCCACCCCGGGAACGTGGGGAGTGTAAGGATCTTCACGTGCTTCTCAACCATCTCAAGCAAGTCTACCATCTCAAGGGTTCACACGGTCTTGTGAAGGGAAGGTGGGTGGGAAAGAAGAAGAAGAAGAGGCTGCAAATAATATGCAAGGTGGTTGTCCAATGGTGATGGCCGCCTTCTACCCGATCTCCAAGTCCCGAACAACCCAAGCAGTCTCCAATCAGCACCTCAAATCAGTAAACCCTCGAGGTCCACCTGTCTCCAAGCTTCAAGCCACCTGGGGCTCTAATACCATGTTAGAATGCACCGTAGAAATGAAGACAACTGCTGTAGAGAGCAAAACGCAGATGAGAGAGGGAGAGAGAAGCTGTATAAACTATGAATATACACTAGAGAAATCTCGGAATGATACAATGGCAAGTGTGGGGGGCAAGGGCCATTTTATATGGCCCCGGCCCAAAACAGGTCGACAACAGCCAGATGCTCACGACCAGCACAAAACTGGTCACAACCAGCAATAAGCCAGTTGGCCAGGTAACCAACAGTCGGCCAATGCTCCAGGTCAGATCGGGTAGCAACTCCATCAATCGGCCAGCAGAAGGTGACATCCGACTGTCCTTCCACACCCAGAAAAAATGGGAAAAATACATGGAAAGTGAGGAAAAATGGGGGAACACCAAAACTGGGCGGGCACACCCACAACAGAGGCCCTGGTGTAATGTACAGATAGGAGATGACTGCTAACAGTGATGCGATACTTGGGATGCCTTCGCATTATCGTTTGGATCCCAAGATTTTGCATGACGAGAAGAAAGTAAATTTTACTCATAGGGGTAGGGAAATTTGTATAGATGCAGGTAACACTGGGAGTACCATACCCGTTGTAAGCCATATTTCTATTTCCAAGGCAATAAAGAAACCAGCATGTTCTTACTTGGTCCTTGTACGTGATAATGTTCAGCATAATTCTGTAACTCCCGTAGATCAAGATAAGATTGATTTCTTAAGTGATTATGCTGATTGTTTTCCTGACTCCCCACCTGGACAATTATCCCCAGAGAAGCCAGAGGATCGTTGTATTGACATAATCCCTGGTAGCTCCCCTCCTAACCGACCTCCTTCAAGGGTGAGTGCTACCCAACAAGAGGAATTATGACTCAAGTGAATGATCTTCTGGAGAAAGGGTTGATTAGACCAAGTTCTTCGCCTTATTGCTCTCTAGTATTACTTGTTCAAAAAAAGGATGGGTTCATACAGAATGTGTGTTCATTACAGGGCCCTTAACAAGATAACCACCAAGAACAGGTTTCGGATTCCTAGAATCGATGATATTCTTAACGAGCTTGAGGAAGCTGCTTGTTTCAGTCGCATTGATCTTAAGAGTGGCTACCATCATATTAGAATGGTACCTCAAGATGTACAAAAAACGGCTTTCACGACCTCATTTGGGCTCTATGAATATTTGGTGGTGCAATGCTCCCGCCACTTTCAATAGAATGATGGATAGAATTTTTAGACCTCACCGCAAGTTCACAAAAACTTTCTTTGATGATATTATCTTTTCATAGAGTGAGGCTAAGCATAAGGAACATCTCACCATTGTTTTTGAAGAGCTTAGGAAACACAAACTTTTCATCAATGGAAAGAAGAGTGAATTCTTTTTATCAGAGATCCATTATTTGGGGCATATTGTTTCGAAAGATGGCATATGCATGGATCCTGCAAAGATTCAAGCTATTAAGGACTAGCCAGAGCTTCAAAACGCTCATCAAGTTAAGAGTTTCATTGGCCTATGTTCTTACTATCGTCGATTTATTCGACACTTTGGTTTCTTGGCTTCTCCGTTGCATGAAGAAAGCTGTTTTCTGTTGGTCTGATTCAGAAAGAGCGGCTTTCCAAAAGTTAAAGGACACCATCATCTCAAGGCATGTTCTTATTATTCCAGACTTGCATAGACCTTTTGTGGTTGAGTGTGATGCATGTGGAGATTGTTTGGGAGCTATTTTGAATCAAGAGGGACATGCAATGACTTTTGAAAGCCGCCGCCTACAACATGCAGAATTGTATTTGCACGTGTATGAGAGAGTTATTGGCCGTTATTCATGCCCTACAAACATGGAAGCATTATCTTTTGGGGCTTGAATTTATGGTTAAAACAGATCATCAGAGTTTACAGAACTTTCTCACACACCCTAAACTCTCAGAGAAGCATCTAAGGTGGACAAATTTCTTGTCCATGTTTCATTTTTCAGATTTTGCATACTCCGGGCAAGAAGAATTTGGTAGTGGATGCTTTGTCACGTAGGCCTCAGGTGCATGCAGTGACTACCACCTATCATTAGGACTTGTCAAGGATGGAAGATACGTACTCTTTGGACACAGATTTCCAGCTTATTTGGGCTAAATCCTGATTTGAATGGCGGTACTGCTGTCCCATCTTATTTGATATGAGATGGTTTTCTAATGATGCAAAACCGCGTTTGTGTGGTCCAAGAGTTATGCCAAAAGGTTATGGAAGAGTGTCATGCTCCTCCGTATGCAGGTCATCGTAGCATTCTGGCTACTACACAAGCTTTGGAACGATATTTCTTTTGGCCAGCTTTACACAAGGATATTGAAACTTATGTTCGTGAGTGTTTGGTGTGTCAGAAAGTCAAATTTGACAGGCACAAGACCCCTGGTTTGCTTCAGCCTTTACCCATTCCACAGGAACCATGGGAAAGCATTGCCATGGATTTCATTATGGATTTACCGAGATCTATACATGGTAATGATGCTTTATGAACTATTATTGATAGCTTTAGCACACACACATTTTATTCATGTGAGGAAAACAATTAAGCTAGAGCACATGGCAAAGCTGTTCTTGGCGCTCAGATTTTCAAACATCATGGCATGCCCAAATCTATTGTGGGGGATAGAGATCCTCGAACAACTAGTTTATTTTGGCGGGCATTGTTAGCATATTCATCCCCAGATTCTGCTCTTTTCTGGTGCCCATCACATGGCCATAGACTTTCTCTTTTTTCAATCTAAATTCTTCCACGTCTGGTACGAGACTCGAAACCTGCAAACAAACAAACAACATGGGGGTGCAGGCCTGACTCACCTCCCAACCATGACAACCGTGGGCAAGCCCACAGTCTTGGCTGTCCCCACCGAGCCACGAGCTGAGCTAACTAGGTTGACGTACCGACCAATCTCCTCCTCGCGACGTCCCATACCGCCACGAAGCTACCCTTGTACGCCTCGAGATTGCTGCCGGCCTCGGCTGCGTAAAGCAGGTGCACGTCTGCACTAGATCCAGGCTCCACACCATAGAGCTCTCACAAATCACGCGAGACTCTATATAACTAATGACTAACCTTGGCCACCCTTTTATAGGCTCTTGGCCGGTCATCGAGCGTCCACACTTGGGTGCCCGCCCATCCATACTTGGGTGTCCGCCCGTTAGTCTATCCCTAACTCGGCTCGTCAATCAGCCTGCCTAGCTCCAAGCTTCCCCAAACCTCGAAGCTAGTCTTGTGTGCGCGTAGCACACGGTAGATATACACTATGCACATGACATACTCCCCTTCCTCTAAGAGCTCACTCCTGCGCTCACTAAAAAGCCAGGGTAATCTCTTTGAAGAGTAGTCAATGTCTCCCATGTAGCGTCCTCCTCAACACGATCCTTCCAATCTTGTATTCCGTGATAAGCGTATTACGCAATCTTCTTTCACGAAATCCAAGAATCTTTTCAAGTTCGTGTGGAACAAATGTCATGTCCTCGACATCTATGATTTCTGGAGGAGTAACTAACTGGTTTGTTCCACCCAGTACTTCCTTAAGTCTACTGACATGAAATACAAGATGAACTTTCACATGAGAAGGCAAATCCAATTCATATTCAACTGAACCAATCCATCATGTAATACGAAATGGTCCACAGTATCTAGGGGATAATTTCGGAGATCGACCTGTCCGTAAAGTCTCGGAATCTTTCGGAACTCGCAAATACACTATCGTTCCTTCGAGAACTCTTTGGGTGAACGATGTCTATCAGAATAAAATCTGTCTCGGTCTTGAGCACTTCTAATAGATTCCTTCGCAACTTGTAACATTTCTTGTATATCTTGCAAAAAATTACGTGCTGCATCATGCTGAAGTCCTGAGAATCCTACTGTAACAGGTGATCTAGGTTGAAAACCATACATAAGCATGAAAGGACTAAAACGTGTACTCGTATGCTTAATATTGTTATATGCAAATTCTAACATAGAAAGATAATCCTCCCATGAACTCTGTCTTTTGGATACATATACTCGAAGCATATCCTCCAAAATCTGATTCACTCTTTCAGTCTGGCCATCAGATTGAGCATGATATGAGGAACTCAAATTCAAAGTTGTTTCCAACTTCTCAAAAACAAGTTTCCAAAAATCACTCGTAAATTTAGAGTCCCTATCACTGACTATGTCCTGCGGTAATCCGTACAGTCTAAACAATTGCTCGATAAACTGCCGTGCTAATTGCGTAGCTTTAATAGTCTTCCGGGTCGGTAAAAATCTAGCCATTTTTGTCAAGCGATCTATCACAACCCAAATAGAATCGTAGCCTTGATGTGTTCTTGGCAATCCGGTAATAAAATCCATGGAAATACTTTCCCATTTATTACCTAGGATTTGCAAAGGATGCAACAACCCAGCCTGTCTAAAGTGTTCAGCTTTATTTGCCTGACAAATTTGACACTTGAGAACATAATCTTCTACATACCCTTTCATCTTTGGCCAATAAAAAGTGTGTTTCACTAACGATAGCGTCCTGTGTACCCCAGGGTGTCCAGCAAAAGGGGCGTCGTGACACTCCTTAAGAATCTTGGACCTAATGTCCGGGATCTGTGGTACACAAATTTTGTCATTACGGAATAGTAAACCATTCCGAATCATCCACCACTGGCCTCCTGCAGCCTGAATGGTAGACTGCTCAGTCATTGAGTCTTGGTCAATCAATGAGCTCCCGTCCTGGATCTTCTGCAAAAATGGACCAAAATAACTATCAGTCCTGCAAAGCCCTCTCAATGACTGAAATAAGTCAGTAGAAATCTCGGTGAACGACAAAGTATTCACCTCTCTAATTCGACTAAGCGCATCTGCAACACGACTCATGGACCCTTTTCTATAACAAATCTCAAAATCAAAATCTTGCATTAACTCAGCCCAACAAGCTTTCCTTCCTCTCAAATCATCCGCATCACACACATACTTGATTGACTGATGGTCAGTCAATACCACAAACTTGGAGCCATATAAATAATGTCTCCAAACCTTGAGAGCATGAATCACAACATAAAGCTCTTTCTCAAGGGTTGGCCAACGAGATTGAGTGTCGTCTAGCTTTTTACTTTCAAAAGCAACCGGTCTACCATCTTGAAATAGAGCAGCCCCGATGGCATAGTCACTGGCATCAGTTTCAAGAACATAAGGCCAACTAGGATCGGGTAATGCTAAGACGGGTGCTTCCTTGACTTTATCTTTCAAAAGTCTAAAGGCCATATCCAAATCGTTATTCCAAGTGATAGTGATTTGACTTACGTCCACGACCTTTCAATAAGTCGGTCATCGGTAGTGTGAGCTGAGAGTACTCCCGCCAACCGAGAAAAGAACGAAGTTGTTTCACTGTTCGCGGTATAGGCCAGTCCAGAACCTTCTGAACTCGGTCATAGTCAATGCTCAATCCATCTCTAGTGATCTTGTGTCCCAAGTAAATGATGTCTGTCATAAAAAACTCACATTTACTTAACTTAGCATATAGTCGACTTCATGACCTATACATAGGTGGGCTAGCCTCTTCACTTTTATCTTGCCTAGTCTTTCTTTTGCTCCCTCACTTATGTGTCACGACCCTGTGTTTTTCTCTGGACAATATGCAAGTGTGCACGGGGACATGGTGGACAGTGTGAATGGCATCAGGTTGGAGTCAAAAAGTAAGCCCGTGTGTGGACAACCCCAAGTGTGAAGGGGACCAAGTGATAAAAGTCTTCTCTCATAACCCATGGGGACAAAGGATTTTGGAGGGGACAAAGGTTTAAAATCCTTTAAAAATAAAAGAACCCCTTTTTGGGGATAATCGTGGCCCTTATGCTATTTTGGGGCCACGTGTGTGCTTTTGGAAAAAAAGGAAGGCTGGCTGAAGCGTGGAAGGGCAGGCGTGGAGTTTCTAAGAGAGAAAAAGCGCAAACAGGCTGCAGGCTGCACCGCTTGGATTCCTGCTTTTGGGGGGATAGTGGACAGGCTGTAGGCGTGGAGATCTTGCTGGAAAAAAAAAAAGAAGCGCATACAAGGCTGGGCTGATGGCAGGCAAGGAAAGGACTGATGCACAGAACCGGCTGATGGGCTGCGCTGAAATACACACAACCTGAACTCCACAGACAGGCTTGCTTTTTGGGAAAAGTACACGGACTGGTTGCTGTTCAGCAGAGAAGACAGGCGCAGACTGAATCCTTCTTCTTCTTCTTGGCTTTTGGAGGGCTGTCTGGCCTGCTGCGCAACAGTATACACAGGCGCCTTCTAGATCTCTCTCCTTTTCCTGTGTTTTTAGCAAGAGACTGGCTGGCTACACTGCTGTCCATACAGGCAGAGCTGACATCGAAACGTGGACTGTAGGAGGGAGTGCAAGGCTGGACAGCAGGTCCACCTACAAGTGTTCTCTCTCTCTCTCCCTATCACGTCGAATCAGGTGCTGGACTGCAGGCGGCTGCAGGACAAGAAGGCAGGACACAACGGGGCTTTTCCTCGTGTCTTTTTCTCTTGTGGAAAGCGACATAAAGACTGTAAGTCTCTCTTTCTTTGTGAGCAAGTGGGACTGCAGGTGATGTCTTTCGGAGTCTCTCTTTTCACTGGCTCAAGACTGTTCCAGAGTGGTTCTCTCTAGCCCTTTGTGAGAGGAAGGGTTTGGCAGTTCAGAGGGTGGAAACAGGACAGTTTATGGGCTGTTTTTGTTTGGCTGCAAATTCAGCTATGTGCTTGGGTTTTTGGCTGCAAGTACAAGGTCATTTGGTTATGTTTCTTGCATAGTTGCAAAAAAACGCGTTTCAAACTTTAGGCTACTCGTTTGAAACGTGCAAACGTTTCAAACGTTTGAAACGCGTTTTTTTGCTGGGCCAGTTTTTTTTTATGATAGAAAACGTACGATGCAGTATCTCCTGGCATTTCAGTTTTGAAAGTGACGCTTGAAAGAGACGTTTCCAGCCTTTGAAGTCTTCCAGGTTTGCTTGCACCCCTACCTACGCACCAGTCCTTCTCCCCCGGCCCCTACGCACCGTAGGTAACAGGTTTGTACTAACCCTAAATCCTGATTTTTTCTGATTTTGGACCAAATTTCAGATTTGAAATTTGGGCATTTTTTGCCAGGTTGCCTACATTGGTGCATGCACACCTTGCCTACGCACCAAGCCTACTCCTCCGGCCCCTACGCACCCTGCTTCTCAGGTTTTTAATAACCCTAAATGCTGATTTTTTCTGATTTTGGACCAAATTTCAGATTTGAAATTTGGGCATTTCTTGCCAGGTTGCCCAAATTTCTTCATTCATTCATCATGCCTCGGGCTAAGGATGCCATGTGGAACCACGTAACTCCTGTGAGCAGATATGGGGGTTCAGGCACAGAAAGGTGGAAATGCAATTTTTGTGCCAAAGTGTCAGGTGGGTCTATTATTAGGGTAAAGGCCCATTTTACAGGAGTAAGAGGGGAAGGCATTGGCCCTTGCAGTCAAGTACCAAGAGAGGTTGTAGTATGAAATTTGAATCATGGATTCATCATTCATGATGTATCATGATTCATGTATATGAAAGTTGAATGTAGATTTTAGCATTAAACTGTACCAAACATAAATTTATGGACACCCCCCTAAAACAAACCTGGAAAAAACACCTGAAAAAAAATTTGAAAAAAACTTTTAAAAAACTTTTGGAAATTTGTTTGAAACGTTTTTGAAACGTTTCAAACACGTTTCAAAAACGCGTTTCAAAAAACGTGTGGCAACTATGGTTTCTTGGCATGGGAGAGATGCAAGCTCGCATGGCTGCGTGCTCATGGAGCAGATTGTCTTCTTCCTGCTAGAAAGGAACAGTGGGACCTACAGCTATGGGCATCTCTATGTTGCCAGATGTTTCATGAGGGAACAGGTAACTTGATGTATGCTGTTGTTGGCACTGTTGTTGAATGGTGCTATGAATGGTTCTGTATGGAAACAGGACAGAAGTTTCAAAGGGAAACAAGCCTGAGGGTTTCATGTGGAAACAGGTCGTAGGTTTCTCGAAGAAACATGTTTTTGGGTTTCTCCAGGAGATAGGTCACATGCAGGCAGAGGGTACAGGAATGAACACATGTTTGGTACAACCTTGCTACTAATTGGACAGGGGACAAGGAATCCATGACAGAGATGGATATATCCTTGGAAGGTAGAGAGGGTTGGTACAGGTGTGTCGACTGTATGGTATGCTGTGCTGTGATACGAGTTCTCTATTGAGAGACAGTTTGGGAGTCTGTGTTGTGATGCAGAAGCACTGGATGTGTCATGGTGTGATGCTGTTCATAGTGTGAGAGGCTATGGATGGTTGTGGCAGCCTTGATCATGGGAGAAAGCTTCTGTATGCAGACTCAATGTGAGAGAGTCTTTTGATATGAACAATGGCTGGACTTGTTTGTGGATGCTGTGTGGACAAGAAGCCATGATGCAGGTTCTTTGCAGGCTTCAGGAGTTCTACTGTGGCGGCTCAGTTCCCAGCCTTATATTGTAATCAAAGCTCTTATAATCAATTAAAGAAATACCGCAAGGGGCGCCACTGCGTTTTGGGGCCAATCGGTGTCCGTGTACTGTTTGCAGGAGCACTCTAGCTCCCCCTGTTTGTTTTCTTTTTCTGGGTCCTCAATGGCGTTGAAGTGTTTTATGTGCAAGTGTTTGTTTCACCGCCCGTCAGGCCGGTTTCAAGGTTCCGTTTGCCGGGACATCGTCTACTTTCTCAAGGAGGCGAGCCCGTGGTTGTCACATCAAAAGCTTCAACATGAGGAAAGAAAAAAGGAAGTGCAGGAGACAGTGGAGGATCGTGTGTCTTTGCCTATATGAGGTGAAGAGCAAGAGCTGAAGATGAAGCTCAGGAGAAAAGACACCAAGGACAAGAAGCAGTCAGCCAGGAGAACAAGAAGCAGTTGAAGTGTTATGGTGCAAAACATTCGACAGTTTGTCACCGGTCGTATCTTCATAGAGGCTTCATGGGTTCGGAAGACAGTTTCTTTCTATGTTTAGCAGTGGTGATCTACTATGCTTCATCAAGGACTTGTGCTTACCACTTGGGTGGAGTGCAAGCAGGTTTTGGGTGCCTGAGGATGTATCAGATGAGGCTCAGATGGAAGTGGAGGAACTTGACGAGGTTCTTATTCCTGAGCATATACTGGCACATAAGGAAAAAAAGGTACAGGGTAAGGTTTCCCGTCACTATCCTGTGAAGTTCAAGAGCTATTCACTAATGGATACGAAGTGGATGGAGGAGGTTCACTGATGGATGCGAAGTGGATGAAGGAGGGTGACTTAGCAGATTCACCTCAGGAGTTGCAGCTTTATCTTGATGCCTTTGAGTTGGAGTCGACTCTTGTTACGGCTCATTCAGGTTCAACAGACCATAGGTCTGGAGCATTGCCTGATGCTCAAGAGGGGGGTAGCACCTCCGCTCCCTTGTTACAGACAGGCTCATTTGTTATCTAGGAGTCGCTTGGTGACATCTTTGTATTCACCCGAAGGTACTGAGGCTGACAGTACATCTGCTTATGGGACTTCTATGATCTTGTGTTCTAGACACATAAGATGGTAAAGTTGGGTATGGTTCACAATCGGCCGCACCTTGAACTATAACTGCAACTATGGATAACTCTATGGAGGGCATAAGTCTTGCGAGCAGTCCTAGAGTTGGTTTGGTTCATGGATATATGGATCGAACTCTGTTTGTGCATGTATGCATTCACTTTTTGAGGTAGAGGTATTTTTGTATTCTGGTGCCATTGGATCCTGGTACCATTTGAGAATACATTGGGAAATACTCTGCATTGTGTCGTGTGCTGCATGTATGTTGGTATGATACATCAAGTGCTTTATTATGTTCATGGGTGTGACTCCTGTGGAATGGCCATGAGACATATGTGGGAAAGTACTTAGTGGATGTAGTGTTTGGATGCATTGAGTGCTTTCATATGCTCATGTTTTACCTTCAGTCGTGGGTCCTGCGGGATGCCCATGGGCGTAAGGCTTGCGAGCAGCCCTTAGACTGTTACTTTGGTGTAGGTAGAGCATTTTGAGGAGCATATTGTTTGCGAATGCATATATGTGTCATGCATATGTGTGTCATATGTCGAATGATGCATAGTTTTGTTTTTGGCTAACACAGTTAACGTGTTTCCATGTGGTTTTAGACTTTTGCTATAGGTTCTGAAGGAACAAGCAAGAGGTGTTTGTCACTTTGGCGTGACAGTGTGGCCTATTGTGCAGGATGATTGTTTTTATCACCCAGATGCATTGGAAGGCCATTGTTTTTGCCATACGGGGTGTCATTGCTCATAAGATGCCTTACTGTGCCATTGAGTGCAATCGAGGACGCTTGCCATTTTTCAAGAGGGGGGTATGTCACGACCCTGTGTTTTTCTCTGGACAATATGCAAGTGTGCACGGGGACATGGTGGACAGTGTGAATGGCATCAGGTTGCAGTCAAAAAGTAAGCCCATGTGTGGACAACCCCAAGTGTGAAGGGGGCCAAGTGATAAAAGTCTTCTCTCATAACCCATGGGAACAAAGGATTTTGGAGGGGACAAAGGTTTAAAATCCTTTAAAAATAAAAGAACCCCTTTTTGGGGATAATCGTGGCCCTTATGCTATTTTGGGGCCACGTGTGTGCTTTTGGAAAAAAAGGAAGGCTGGCTGAAGCGTGGAAGGGCAGGCGTGGAGTTTCTAAGAGAGAAAAAGCGCAAACAGGCTGCAGGCTGCACCGCTTGGATTCCTGCTTTTGGGGGGATAGTGGACAGGCTGCAGGCGTGGAGATCTTGCTGGAAAAAAAAAGAAGCGCATACAAGGCTGGGCTGATGGCAGGCATGGAAAGGACTGATGCACAGAACCGGCTGATGGGCTGCGCTGAAATACACACAACCTGAACTCCACAGACAGGCTTGCTTTTTGGGAAAAGTACACGGGCTGGTTGCTGTTCAGCAGAGAAGACAGGCGCAGACTGAATCCTTCTTCTTCTTCTTGGCTTTTGGAGGGCTGTCTGGCCTGCTGCGCAACAGTATACACAGGCGCCTTCTAGATCTCTCTCCTTTTCCTGTGTTTTTAGCAAGAGACTGGCTGGCCACACTGCTGTCCATACAGGCAGAGCTGACATCGAAACGTGGACTGTAGGAGGGAGTGCAAGGCTGGACAGCAAGTCCACCTACAAGTGTTCTCTCTCTCTCTCCCTATCACGTCGAATCAGGTGCTGGACTGCAGGCGGCTGCAGGACAAGAAGGCAGGACACAACGGGGCTTTTCCTCGTGTCTTTTTCTCTCTTGTGGAAAGCGACATAAAGACTGTAAGTCTCTCTTTCTTTGTGAGCAAGTGGGACTGCAGGTGATGTCTTTCGGAGTCTCTCTTTTCACTGGCTCAAGACTGTTCCAGAGTGGTTCTCTCTAGCCCTTTGTGAGAGGAAGGGTTTGGCAGTTCAGAGGGTGGAAACAGGACAGTTTATGGGCTGTTTTTGTTTGGCTGCAAATTCAGCTATGTGCTTGGGTTTTTGGCTGCAAGTACAAGGTCATTTGGTTATGTTTCTTGGCATGGGAGAGATGCAAGCTCGCATGGCTGCGTGCTCATGGAGCAGATTGTCTTCTTCCTGCTAGAAAGGAACAGTGGGACCTACAGCTATGGGCATCTCTATGTTGCCAGATGTTTCATGAGGGAACAGGTAACTTGATGTATGTTGTTGTTGGCACTGTTGTTGAATGGTGCTATGAATGGTTCTGTATGGAAACAGGACAGAAGTTTCAAAGGGAAACAAGCCTGAGGGTTTCATGTGGAAACAGGTCGTAGGTTTCTCGAAGAAACATGTTTTTGGGTTTCTCCAAGAGATAGGTCACATGCAGGCAGAGGGTACAGGAATGAACACATGTTTGGTACAGCCTTGCTACTGATTGGACAGGGGACAAGGAATCCATGACAGAGATGGATATATCCTTGGAAGGTAGAGAGGGTTGGTACAGGTGTGTCGACTGTATGGTATGCTGTGCTGTGATACGAGTTCTCTATTGAGAGACAGTTTGGGAGTCTGTGTTGTGATGCAGAAGCACTGGATGTGTCATGGTGTGATGCTGTTCATAGTGTGAGAGGCTATGGATGGTTGTGGCAGCCTTGATCATGGGAGAAAGCTTCTGTATGCAGACTCAATGTGAGAGAGTCTTTTGATATGAACAATGGCTGGACTTGTTTGTGGATGCCGTGTGGACAAGAAGCCATGATGCAGGTTCTTTGCAGGCTTCAGGAGTTCTACTGTGACGGCTGAGTTCCCAGCCTTATATTGTAATCAAAGCTCTTATAATCAATTAAAGAAATACCGCAAGGGGCGCCACTGCGTTTTGGGGCCAATCGGTGTCCGTGTACTGTTTGCAGGAGCACTCTAGCTCCCCCTGTTTGTTTTCTTTTTCTAGGTCCTCAATGGCATTGAAGTGTTTTATGTGCAAGTGTTTGTTTCACCGCCCGTCAGGCCAGTTTCACTTATGAGACACTTTCTGTCTCTTATTTGGGACTATATCACTTCAGTATATTCAACATAGTTGCTCCATATCTCTCTCTCTTGCACTCTCTACTCAACACACTCTAGTGCTTATTTGCTTCCGCTCTGTAAAATCATTCAGCCCTTTCCTCACAGATAGAGAAGGTGACCCCATTTGACATTACAGACCACCTGTATGGTTGTCCCCCCCCCTCCCCCTGTATGAGATAGCCTTCTCCTCACAGAGCGGCCAACCGAACGAGAAGCGTCTCTTCCCCTCATGATCATTTGATTCCCGCCCTCAAATGAGGCGAGTTTGTATGTAGCCCTTTGTAGTTATATCTAGCCCTTTGTGGCTATTTTCTTTAACTAATTGAAGGATCTTTTCTCGGGAAAAAAAAAAGGATAGGTAATTTAGTTGCTACGATAATTGTCTTTGTGATGTCTGATTTTCCTATTCCTTAGAAGTTGGATTTAGGGATTGTTATATTCCTCACAACTCTTGTTCGAGTTGTGGTCCGTTTTGGCTCCACTTAGATAGTTGTATGAACAGTGGTTGGAGATCTAGACATGTGATTAGACATGTGAACCAAATCATGGAGTCAAATGTCAGATGTAATTTAAGTTTCCCCTCTTGCCCAGTCTGCTAACATCAACAGACTAAAAGAGATGTTGGGAGCTCAAGGTAGCCTTGTGATTCCTCAATAGTTTGTTGAGGTTGAGAACTTATCTTACGTTCCAAGACTCGACTTGGGAGACACGTGCTAGTTTATAGCATAGGTTCTCCAGTTTTCTTTCTTAGACAGATTTTGTTCCCAAGAGTGGAAATGTCTAAGGAGGGGAAGTATATTATGTACCTGGTCACTAATCCTTGAATTAGTGGGCCTAACCCAACAACGTTAGGGCAACCCTTGGATTAGGAGAAAGCAGGCTAACATGGGTGGCTAAGGTTAAGTCCATGTGTACTAGCTATTTATAACAATTTGATTATTTAGTAGCAACAGTGGGCACTACATAAGTGAACCATAGGTTATTGTTGTTGTAACCTCACTTTTGGTCAAAGTTCAACCAAGACTCCAGTCATGTATGTGGCAGACCGTAGATCAACGTGCCCAAGGAATAGCATGGATCAGTGGGAGTCAAACCTTGACCTCTGGCTCAAGGGTGGTTCAAAGCATAGAACCTACGATTAGGAGGTGAGCTAGCATGCACCCCTCTTAGGGGGTTTGTACTAATCACTCGTGTTTTGCATTTAGAAGATCCGTGCGGTTGTAACACCAAGGACCTCGGCCCCATGGACAATCACAACCAAAAATACAAGGCATTGTCCATGCAACAACACAATGTCACACATTGTCACACAGAAAAAGAAAGGTCAAGACACGAACAAATATGCATGATGCACTTGACAACTTGGAGAATGACCCATATGCTTTCTTGTACTTCCAAAATTCTGCTTGCCATCTCAGTACACCATGTGTACATGGCCAGAATCACACACAAGCACCATGGATAACGCCTAGCCTTCACAAGACCCAATATCCACCCGGGCTCCGCCCGAAAGCCAAAATATCTTGCCATGCCCTTGGACTACATATGGGCACCACCCATTGTATCCATACGTATGCCCAAGTCTAACATGCTCCATATGTCCCAAGAAGTTAGAGGTTTATGACACGACATGCATACATGACTCCCTAGAAAAGACCTATGCTCTCATATTTATAAATCTAGGAAGGAAGGGACTAGCCATCTTGGGTGCTGATTATTTATAAAAAAGTTAAGCACGTGAATACAAGTAAGTTAATTCCCTTTTTTTATAATAAGTAAGTGAAATTTACGATGATTAACTTTCTTGCTTTACATTGCTTGTGAATTCCACATTACAAAAAAATAGCCAACCCTCCCTCAAATCACACTCACCCCCTACAAAAAGCATAAGCTGCCTCCAACGCTCCACCCTCCATCGACCAGCTTTCTCCTATTAGCAATCAGCCCTCCTCTTCAGCACTCAGCAGTTGTATGGCTACTAGCTATATGGCCAAAGATTTCACGCATCAATACACACTTGCAAACATGTATGGTTGTTGTTGTAAGGACAACACCACCACTCTATGGCCTAGTTGTATGGATTGCCGAGCAAAATTTGTCACAAGGATGTGCGGTTACAGGTCTGTGGACAGAGGGAACCATGCTCTCTCTAACAAACGACAGGGGACTGAATAGCTTCTTCATCAAAAGCGGATTTCCCAGTAATTGGTATTATTTGATTTTGTGCACATCAAATTGGAGGACATGGACACTTTGTCTTTGCAAAACATTGTGTCCAAATTTTGGAATCTATAAGAATCCCCTAACATGGGAGACCCACATGTACTTTGGTCCCCAAGGTGGTGCTTATACACAAAGCATACATACACACCAAGGTGTGCGATACATGTACATGCATTCACTTTTTTGCTTTTTTAATATCTAGTAACTTATATTAAACATTCACTTTAGGTACGGTGCGGTACGATACATGTATGTGCGTTCATTTTGTTTCAAAGAAAATTTTGGGAAATTGCAGAGGCTTGGAGAAATCAAAGGAAGATTGTGAGAATTGGGGGAAACTAGAAGACTTTGGTAAAACTTAGGGAAAAATTATAGAATGAACAAAATTAGGGGAATTGGAATAAATTGTAGATACAAGCAAGTCCAAAAAATTAGGAGCAATTGGAAAAAATGAAAGAAATATGGAGAATTTGCAAAAAGAGAGAGAGAGAGAGAGAGAGAGAGAGAGAGAGAGAGAGATTGGGACAAATTTGGGGATATTGGAAGAATTAGGGAAAATTGGAGGGACTTGGAGAAAATTGAAGGGAATAAGAAAAACTGGAAATTTTTTTCAAAAATTGGAGGAAATGATGAAAAAATTGGGAGGATTGGAAAAAGTTTGAAAATTTGGAGGAGGAATTGACAACAAACGCAACATATGGGTTTCTAGACCCAGACTAAAAAAAAGTAAAGAACTTTGTAATTTTCCCATACCATGTATGGTACGTACTATATAGATTGTACGCATCCATATGAGTATGGACATACTATCTTTGCATATCATTCTTACGATTGCTACCAAATTGAACCGGGCCTCACTTCCATCGTAGTGTCATCCTAACGTCCTAGACTCTAATAAAGCTTTGCCCCAATACATTCCTGACACCGTGTGGGAACGACGTGAGAGCTTGTTATGACACATTGCAAGTGCTGGAATTGGTATAGACGATGCCTTGACCATTGTGGACACCAATTGTAGAATCCATTGCCGACGTCATTGATTGTATCCAAGTTGAACATTGTGTGTCCATGGCCATGTTAACCAATGTGGTTAGCATCTACAATGATCTCTTTTTTGGGGGAAAAAAGGTTCCCTAATTCTCATTTGGAGCATCACTGTCAAGAGCATTGTATGCTACTAACTATGCATTTAAGGCTTCCTATGTGTGAGACCAAGTAGCAAGGGATCATGGATTTTGACATTAAGTGCACACGCCCAAATCTAAAAACAAGAGGGCAAACTTTTTTTGTTAGTTGTGAGTTGTGAATGAGTGATCATATTACTCGTTAATTGGGCTTTGAGGTAGAGGATTGGATTAAAGAAAGGGAGAGAACGTGAAGAGTATACGCATGTTCAGCTGCCCTTGGAAAGGTGTGGCTTCCTAAGAACAACGTGTTGAAGTTCCAAGCAAACATATAAGGCCAAAAATTTAAAATTGAGATCGACATCCTACCATAAGTTTTGAGGCAACCGCCTAAGGGATTTATCACCTGCCTGAGGGTTAGGCCAGGGGTAGATCGATCCCCCATCCATGTGGATGGTAGGCAGAGGAGATTGTCCCTTTTTCTAGGGTGCATATAAATTTGTTAAGCCTCTGAGCAAGGGAATGGATAGATCAGAGAGAGGATTGTGTGAGGAAAGGTTAATCGGTACTCTTTTCCTGTCGTAAAATGTGTTTCAGTGCATCTATTCCGACCTTGATGATGAATGCAAGATCTTGACTCGTCATCCAGCTGCGCATGAGATCAAATTATAGCATGGCTGATCAGGGAAAGGTCGCTATAACATAAAGTGTGTGAAGATAAGAAATCATGTGAAATACCAGGACGCAGGTTAAATCAAAGTGGCATGTAGCCGTACACATGCCATGTGAAAGGTTCATTGATTGAGCTCTGTACGTGCAAAAAGAGAAGCAAAAATACAAAACCCTGTCAGATTTGTCGTACAAAAAGATCAGAAAGCCCTGATAGATCAAGGATCACGCTTGCCGTACATGAATGAAACCCCTATGCATTGGAATTGCACCATGAATTGAAACCCTAATTGATAAAAACCCTAATCAGAAACCCTGATACCTGGTAAGTGTTGTCGAACTTGTCGTACATGAATCTAGTGATGATGCTTGTCTTTCCAACAGATTGATCTCCCAGAAAAACGAGCTTGTACTTTGCTAGAGGTGAGACAGTAGCCATGGGAGTACCCATCTGTAGCAGCAGCTTAACGGCAAATAGCTTGTGTAACCCAGATGCAATTGTTCATCCCCTCTGATTATTATATCAAGAGATCGAAGGTCATTGCAGCATGGTCAAATACAGTGTAACCGTGTCTATGTTTTAACACTGAGATGAACCAATCCGAGCTCACCGGTGAGCTGTAGGAGGTAAGCGGATCTGGAGGTTATAAAACAAAATGTGCGGGAGCTCACATCCCAACAGGAAGCCAGAGTCTTTACACACTGGACGGGCAAGGTGGTAAAAGCCCCATCTTCTTTTACGTGTGTGAAAGACCAATATCTAAGGAGTTCTACTTGAAGTGCTCATTGTAAAAGCACGACTTTAACAAGGTGTAAAAGTCCTCAAGAGTTTTATCGAAGATTCGTTTTGCATGAAGAATGCTCTGTGTTATAAGACCATAGAATTTTATCGAAGATTTGTTTTGCATGAAGAATGCTCCACGTTATAAGACCATAGAGTTTTATCGAAGATTCGTTTTGCATGAAATTGGGATAATTCTTGAAGGCATGTACACTTGTGCCTCTATATGAAATGAAATTCGGGTTTGGCCTTGGATTCGAGGATGGCATTGGGGCACTAGTGCAATGGTTCTATGAGGACACTTAGTAACATGGTGCGGGCCCTTGCGATAGAAACATTGCACCAATGGCCTGCATGCCATATTGTTGAGGTCTCTCGCTCTGTGTTACACCATGGCCTCGAACAGAGAGGTATAGTCTATGGCTAGAGGTTGCTCTGGATATCCATATGAATCATATTACTCATATAACTCATAGATCTCCTATTCTAGATTCTTAAAGTTCGCGGTGGGCAATGTCACTGAGTAGTATTGTATTGGTACGGTTCCAAAAGGAGGAACTACACCAATACAACAAGAGCAACCAGTTAGGGTGGTAATACTGAAGGGGGGTACAGCATTGGTGGCAGTCTATACATACCTCTCGATAAGGGGTTTTTGATATGTAGGCCCTAGAGCTTATGCCTGTTGAGGAGCATTTGGTGAGGCTAGCAAGGGAAGTGGTGGTTGCGTTGGCACCAAAAGCATAGGTTGTGGTGCTACTGGGGTTTTCCTTTGGTACCAACAATGAGCTATGTCATGTTTCCCGTGGTACTGGTAATGAGAGCACAAAACTGTTTACTAACTAGGCCTCAGCATTGGGCACTTTGTACTTTGGTAGATTGCACACCAAACGATCTCTCTTCATGGGGATAGATGTGGGCATCCTACTTGAGGTGCCAGTTAAGGCTAGCCTTGAGGTTGCCCTTAGGGGTATCCCTGTCACTGCTAGCCTAAAAACGGGTGAGCAGATTCTTTGCCGACTCATCCATGCTCATGTCCTTAACTAGGACTCTAGATGGTGCAGGTTGGGCACCCTTGGCTAACGATGAGGCTTTGGATGATGCATCCCCTATCTCTTGGTTTGGGTGGATGACTTCTACATCCTTGACTTCTTACAGGTTATCTACCAAGTCTATTGCCTCTTGTTTGGGTAGTCTCGTCAAAGATGTAGTGCCTAGACCTATAGAGATGGCTGTGAAACCTCTTGCTCTTAAGATCGATCATAAATCTATTGATGAGTGATACATCGTTTAGTCTCATAGGTTCTACATCCCATGTGGAGATACTTAGTTCTAATAATGTAATCTTGCATTGTTTCTCCCTCCTCCTGCTTAAGGTCATAGATCTGTGCAATAAGGCTCTGGCGCATTAGCCAAGAATCCCACTACAAAAGTGTGTCTCAAGACCTCACCTTTTCAAGTGGGTTTAGTGAGCTAAACCATATTGATCTACAAGGCAAAGTCCAAATGAGTAGATCTTGGTGGGATTATCAATCTATCCCATAGCCTGGAAAATTTAATCAAGCTTCTCTAGGTACTGAATGGGATCTCTAGTTTCATCAAATTTGGTCATCATCCTTGAGATATGGATTGGCTTGGTTTTGCCCAACTCTAAGCTTCTAGGTGCTATGTTGGTCTTAACCCCCCTTCTCATTTCGAACTCCATCCTCGGCATGTTTTCTACATATTCATGTGGTGATGGAATGTAACGAGATGGTTGCACAAAACCCTCCATTTCAATGTATGGGGTTCTTCAATCAACACCTAGTTGATCTTGCCCTATGGTGGCTGTGGTGGTAGAACAGGAGGCAGTAATGGCATCATATCCTGCATCCTAAACATTCCTCTTGGTAAATAGGACGCATTTGGTTGTCCTATAGCCACATTGGGTTGCATTGGTGGTGCTAGGAAATCTAGTGACACTTTGGGTGCTAGCAATTGTGCTAAGGGTTGGATCCTCGGGTATCTGCACATGGAAGTATTGTGGTTCCCTAATCTTTGCCAATGAGCACAATAGAGTAACTGCCTTGATCTCAGGTGAGGGCATTCAGTGCTCATATGATTTTGTCTACAGATTGAGCACCAAATCAAATCTCTCCGAGGATAGACATGGGCATTCCCTCATGCTTCTCTCCCATCCCATCCCATCCTTGACTTTTAATTTTTCTAAAATGGCAGTACTGAGTTTTTCAAGTGTCAATGATGACAACTTGCTTGTTTTTAGGTTTTGCATCTTTGATGACTAGAGACCCGTGATGTTGCTACAACCAAAGCTACCTTGGCATCTTCCGATCGGCAACTCAAGCATGTTATCTTCATACTCAATAGCCAACTTCCAAGCAGGTATCCAAAGTAGTCGGTTGTGCTAACACCAGATAATCATGCATCTTATGATCTGATACTCCTCTTCGAAAACAGGGTAATAACTGATCATCAGTTAGCCTTTCCCTCAATTTGCATCGAGTTTAGGTGCTTGAGTCGAGAAACATAATCATTTTCTTTTTGCTTGATGCTACGGAGCTGAGCCACATGACTCCATCTATCACCACTTCAAGCAAAGCTCGATATGAACACATTATTAAGCCGCATGTGAAATTGACTTTATGTCTAGGCTTTAAGGTTCGATACCATTGGTGGGATTTCCCTTCTAGAGTTAGAGAAAAGGCATGTATCATGGTCACATCATTTACCGGCCCATAGGTTTCACATGTGGACTCAAAGATCTCGATGTGTTGGATTGGGGCCCCATATTCTGAGAACTTTTGTATGAGTTTTGAAATGATGTGTGGTTTCATCTAAGATGGTCTGGATTTAAGGGATGTGCCCAGTTCCCTAACCATGTCTCTACCCATTTCTGCGGCGGCGGCCATCTTCAACAAGTCCGCCCTTGTGACCACATTTAGATATGTGTGGGGTTTCACTATTGGCCTCCGAGTAGCTATCCCTCCCCTACCTAGATCTCGTCCTCTACCTGCATAGGTCCTTCTATCCAATCCGGGTCTACGGCTGGGTTTGGGTAATTCCTCATCACCTAGCATTGGCGGCCTCAGCTCCCATTGCCACACAGGGTCGTATAATAACAGATTTAAATTATCAATTTCTCTCTGTTCCGCCATCATTCTTTGCATATGGAGCTCTGGTATTTTTAAGTTCAGAAGCCACAATTGACGCTCTGCTTTAGCCTCCTTCATGTCAATGTCCACTTCCTCATATGTGGGGAAGAAGATTTGACCCATCTTGGGAGGATTTTCTATGTCTCACCTAATCCTAGGATTCATTCCACTAAGTCTCAAGGTGTTAGTGTTTATGGGGCCAGACGTTAGGAGTGTTAGTGTTGTTAAGTCCGGTTTAGTGCACTTATGACTCTCTCTTGCCCTTATCTACACGTCATGAAATGGCAATTCTCCGTGAATAGCATACTGTGTTTTACGTCGTGAAATGCAAATGTTTTTCACATCATGATATACTTTCATGCACTTTCACGAGATAAGACTTTTCCATTTTCTTGTGTCAGGATAAGATGCACTAACTTTAGTAAGGCAATCCCCCGAGATTTCTGGCAAAAAAGTGGGTAGGAGTTCACGTCGTGAAATGCAAGTACGTTTCATGCCGTGAAATGCTTTTCTACACTTGCACACATCTATTAGTTGAACCAATAGAGTGATTTTTTGAGTGGTTTGGAGTGTGATTTTCCTGCCCAATGAATTGTGTCTAGCAAAAGGAATGTAATGCAAGTCAACCCACACAACCAATGGCTCCATATTTTTGGGATTTTTGTGATTTTTTTGAAAAAACAAGAAAAAGAGTGTCACAACTACTAACTCACGATAGCAAAATCGATGACGAAAACAACAAAATCAAAAGAAAACCAAGTGTAGGTTTCCTCCAAGTATTACCAAGTACTCACACACACACTTCAACAAACACAAAATTTCGTAACTAATCTAATTCGCTCACTTCCACACAAACCTTATCCACACAGTTTTTCACAATGCACTTCCAGAATGCAAAGGCAACATTGAATCTTGCATAGTTGGAGCTAGAGCTTTAAGAAGATAGAAGAAACAATGGTGACTTCCCCAGCAGCGGCGCCAAAAATGTTATGGCCCACAGCACCTCCCAAGAGAACTCTACACATTCATCAATGGACTAAACAATAGATAACAATTGTCATAGGATACTTACCAATGCTCCGAGCTCACGTCCCTTGAGGCTCTCCAAGCTCCCTCCACTCTATCACCGTGGAGTCGCTCACACCACAATGCAAGGCAATCGTCCTCTCACTCTCCCGCACACCAGCATAGAAGAGGCACGTGCACTAGAGTACACACACACTCTCTCTCTCTCTCTCTCTCATACATAAGACAAGACAAGAGCTCTCATAGCACAAAGGGGGATTGTGTCTTTCCACCTTATATACAACTGGCTCTTATTCCAGACTTAGGCACCCAAAACTTACTAACTAAAGCCTTGGGAGGATGAGGAGTAGGAGAACCACTAGCATGAGCAATGGGGGAAATAGTGGGTAATAATGAAACAAGACATGGGAGCTGTAACTCGAGAAGAGAAGCAAAGAAGGGTCATAAGAAGGAGGAATACAAGGAGACACATGAGTAGGATGATGGATAGTAACATCACTAGAGGATGACAAGGTGTTATAAAAATAGTTTATGTATGTTGGTGTGCCTATTAACCACTCCATAGGTTAACATGGTTTCGCCCTATCAAGGCACTTTACCATCTTACTCATATGAACCTTAGCTTTTGTGAAATAGCATTGGAACATTTAAAATAGCCTTACCATGTGCTTAATGTCAAATAGAGAAAGGCTACAGACTTAGAGTACATAGTTGCTTAAGACTAGCAATAGAGGCCATAAGTTTGGTTAGCCTGGTGTGAAAAGTAGTCACTTGTAGATAAGTCATTTTTGACAGCCTGAACGGGTACTTAACTTTTGTAAGACATTGTTGGAATGTAAAAACTACCTTACCATGCACTTAATATCAAATAGGAAAAATCTATGGACTTAGTATATCTAGTTGCTTAAGACCATACCATTTTTAACTTTGGCCAGCCTAAAAATTAGTCCCTTAAATATAAGTCATTTTTTATAATAAACCAAACACAATCAATCCCTTGCAATAGTTTTCTTGTGAGCTCTCCTTCCTTCATCTTCTTTACTGGCTTACATGCTATTGTATTCTTTATTGCTTGTTGTGGATGCTTGTTTGAATACGTGTGATTGTAGGTTTTTCTCTTCCATTAGCTTCTTCTTTCCATGCCCTTTGTGAGAGAACCATCGCACACAGCCATATCTTCTTACCTTCTTCTAGGTTGCATTGAGAGCTCCCTTTGGCAATGAGCATACATTTTTCGAAGCATTGGATGTGCTTGTTTGTTGATTTTAATTTGGGTTTCAAGCTATTTTACATTAAGGCATTCTATGTTCATCTATTGGTAGGACAAAACCCTAGTTTTTTGGTGATATGCATGAAATTGGAGCTAAAGAGATAGATTTCATTGCTTTAATCTTAGTAATTATGATTACGAGTTAAAAACACTTCGAAAACATGAGCATCAAGCTCCATTAGGTTGAATTAGAGTGGGATTATTATTTTTTGTTTAGCATTTATATATATATATATATATATATAATTTATTCATGCATTTTTGGAATTGGTAGAGTAGAATGCAAAACCTTCAAAAAATAATCAAAAAACACTTAAATACCTATTCTATAATTCTTAACTAAGATTAAGACCATTAACCACACCCCATTAAGTCCAAAAAATCACAAAAGTTACCAAAAACTAGGCTAAATCACACCCCATTAAGTCTAAAAAATCACAAAAGTTACTAAAAACCAGGCTAAACTAGCTCTCAAGTAGGGGACGTGAGCCCACAGTCCTGCCGAAAAATACATAAACTTGGACACGTAAGCTTATAGACATGAGCCTAGACAAATGAGCCGTGAGTCTTGACACATGATTTTATAGATGTGAGCCAGGAGACGTGAGTCTAGTGTAGGTACACTTAATATAGTATGAAACTAATCATTACTATATTAGGTACGTACTATATTAGGTACACCTAGCATAATACGGACTAATTATTATTGTTATAAAGACTCGTACACATACACACCTACCCATGTCCTTGGAAGATTTTCTAGTCATACAATTTGTACCAGCTATATAAATTCTAAGGAAAATTCTTGTTCTAATTATTGGAAAACTAAGTACACTTTGCATACTAACCTTATTAGTAATTAAGTACACTTATCCAATAATTGCATACTAACCCTCTCAGAGAAAGACTCATATACGGGCACACTTACCCATGTCCTTGGAAGATTTTCTTGTCATACCATCTATACCAGCAGCTACGAATTCCAAGGAAAATTCTTATCCTTCATAATTATTAAAAAATTCAGTACATTTATCCAATAATTGCATACTAACCCTGTCATAGGCCCGATTTCTAGATTTCCATGGCCCAGGTAGACTCATTTTATATAAGGGGAGTACATGAGCGGAGTTCACACAAAAAATATGTGAGCTTACTAGACATAATGAACGTACATATGTGAACCTGGAAATGTGAATATGGATATGTGAGCTTGGAGTTGTGATCTAGAGATGTAAACCTCAATACATGAGCCTGGAGACGTAAGCATAGAGGTGTGAACCTACATACGTGAACCTGGACACACGAGCCTAGACATGTGAACCTGGATATGTAAGCCCAGACATGTGAGCCCAAACATGTGAGCCTATAAATGTGAGTCAGAGGCGTGAACTTGGACACGTGAGCCTAGTAGCAGCCAAATAAAAAAACATGTGAGCCCAAACATGTGGGTCTAAAGGCTTGAACTTAGACACATGAGCCTAGCAGCAACCAAATAAAAAGATAACTTTACAAAAAAACCTTGCCTAAAGCCATTCTCAGACTTGACCTATAAACACAAGGGACCTTTGGTGTAACCCTGATCTGGACGAATTGTTGGAAATAACAATATAGTCAATTATAGCACATCAAATCACACTTCCTTAAACCCAAGCCTTCGATCCTCTAGTGACTTTAAGGTTTGGAGAAGAAGGGCTAGCTCAGCATGTGAAAGTTGAAGAAAGCTCCTCTGCCTTTTTCAAGGGTGCGTTTTTCTTAGGTCAACTTACAGCTTTAGTTTCAAATGATGTATTGCAAGCAATCCTAGTGATAGAGTATTTGAGTGATAACGAAAATGCTATCTTGAGTGAGGCCTATTTCTAGGATTCTATCACTACAGAGCCTCCCCTATAATACTAGTACCCATAGTATCCCCCTAGTAGCCATTACCTCAATCTTCACCTACACCATGACCAACTGCACTGCCCCACGAAAGATATTTTGAGATATAGCATCAAAAAGAGGGAGGATAGCATCACAAATAGACGTTTTAAGATATTTTGGGGATAACATCACAAATAGGGAGGCAATAGCAAATAGGACTCATAACAGCAACTCCACCACTAGCTACAGCGATGGCACCAAACCATAGACAGTTGGATATGATCAAATTGATGCAAATAGCAAAGTTAATGCCCAAATTAAATGGGAAAGGAGATCCCATTACACACTTGGAAGTGTTTGATCAAATGTGTGAAACATGTGGTCGACCTAATGACCTAGTAAGGGTGAATGCCTTTAGCCTTCCCATGGAGGAAAGGAAGGCAGGACACTAGTTTTGATCATTGAAATCAGAAGACAAGGCTGATTTTGACACCTTAAAGATTGCATTCACAATTGGATATTCCTGATAAGGAACCCGATGACCAACTCTACCATGTCTTTAGCCTTCCCATGGAGGAAAGGAAGGCAGGACACTGGTTTTGATCATTGAAATCAGAAGACAAGGCTGATTTTGACACCTTAAAGATTGCATTCACAATTGGATATTCCTGATAAGGAACCCGATGACCAACTCTACCATGTCAAGTAGCTAGAGAAAGAATTAATCAGAGACTACATCAACAATGTGAGATAACTCCACTCTTGATGTGTTAACGAATGGATAACTAACTAGAAAATTCCTAGAAGGAATCCTTGACTCAATCTTACACAATGCCTTTTACTCTGAAAAACATAAAAACTTTGAGCCATGTTATAGAAATGCTAGATTTTGATGATAACTTCATGGTGGGAACTACTTCAAGGATTCCTAGAAGAAATCCTTGACTGAATCTTACAGAATGCCTTGTACCCTGAAAACATAAAAACTTTGAGCCATGTTGTAGGAGTGCTAGATTTTGATGATAACTTCATAGGAACTACTTTAAGGAATCTCCATGAAGGAACCCCATCTGAAGCATCATTTGGCACAATGCCTCCAAAGGTCAGTGACAAAGGGAAAGAACCACAAGCCACACCAGCATCAGTAGAAGACCTATCGATCTCACTCATGTAGCAAATGATTGAGCAATGGAGAGTTGGGGCAAGAAAAAATATGGTATAACCATAGATGTGAGTTGAGTTCATGTTCAATATGCCATGCTAACCACATAAGCACCTAATACCCAGACAAGGAGCAATATGGTGTGTATATTGCATGAGGGTAGGAAACCATGATACTGCCTACTATGACAAGAATCCTCAATCCACAATGGACCAAGAAGAACTAGTCATAGACCCCATCAACTTGCCTAAAAAGTTAGTAGAATATCCCAACCCAATTGAGGAGAAAAGTAGGCTACAAGTAGCTCAAGAGTTGGTAAGAGCATGCCAAGTGTTGTGGACAATGAACCTCTAGTAGTTCCCATTATCGGAGCGAAAGCCAACATAGATGCCAGTTTCACTTTTCTCACAAGAGAAGACTAGGGAAAGAACTAGTCCATTTCATAACACAAGGAGACTTGGAACAAGGCTTAGGTGAAGTGGACAAAAGCTTTGAGGCCATTGTCTCCGAAATCTTGGGAAATGATAGAAAAGTTTCACACTCGAAAGGGCTTGTACATATTCCATATACCATTATCGATCTTGATAGCTATGTAAGTGATAATGGACATAGCAAGGCTCACTGCCTTCCTCTCCTCCCAAGTTCAGATTTGTGTTGGCTCCTGCTGTAAAACAAGGAAGCCTAAGTCTAAGGACATGAAGGATTGGATGGACGAAAGGTTAAGAGCGACCAAGCGTGGAAGAACAACCACCTCAAGACTCCCTAGATGAGTTTGATGATGACAAACTTGTGAGGGAAGAGGCAATTCACCAAACATTTCCAAAAAGTACCGGGGTGAATAGATTAGGTCACTACTTCGAGATTGATGACATGAATCCCATCCTTCCAGTAAAATATAAGAACCATCAAGTGACAACCATCCTAGATGGAGGGGCTAGAGTTAGTATTATTACCAAGCAGTGCTAGGAGAAGTGATGACAGCATTTACTTGACATTACCAGCCTAATAGTTAAGTTTGCTGTGAGGGGGCCATAGCAAAACCTACAACAAAACCCATAGGGCTTTTACACAATCTATTGAGAATTAAGACCTTTGGTCTAATTTTTTACCGCTGTTTTGTGGTAATGAACTTTTCTTAGCAGCCCAACTCTTATGACTGTATCCTAGGTAGACCCTTTATGAGAGAGACCAGAATGGTTCATGACTAGGACACATGCCATATCTACATATGAAAAATAATGAGACCCTCAAAACATGGAAAACTCATCCCATGAGTGGTGGACCTTTTGTCAACAAAAGACTCGATCATACCATAAATATCACCGCATAACTAAACATGTTTCTCACATGTCATAAAATGTTCAACGAGGAGTGTGAGAGCTTAGAGTTTGCATCTCTCCCAATGCAAGAAGACTTAGAAAATCGGCTACACATCCTTGTAACCATGGACATCCTGCCAACTAGAACAGGAACGAGATATACCACAATGGATGATGGCAAGGAAATTTCTTTGGTCTATAGTGCTATAATATATGCTAAAATTTGAAGGCAATATCTGCCACAACCAAGAGATGGCAGCTTGGGGCCCAAAAAAACTCAAAAAAAGAAGATTTATATCTCTTCCAAGGAGGGAACAAAGACCATCGATTGTGATACGTTGAGGCCATGTGGACTTTTGCCACCAATGGAACCCTCAAATTTGGGAGAATCTAAAAAACTCTCTTGTTGCACAAGAAGAGTAAGAAAAAAGCCTTAGCAAAGGCTGAAAAAGGAGAGCTAAGCACATTCTACAAGAAAGCCTTAGCAAAGGCTGAAAAAGGAGAGCTAAGCACATTCTACAAGAGAGCGTTTGTCTGGAAGATCTTAGGCACATTCTTGTGAGCACTTCAAAGCATATGACGTGGGTGATCGCCTCATGCATATTGAAAAGGTAAAGAGGATCCTTGACAAAATGCCTGGAATGTCTTAGGTGGACTAGCTCTGCTACCTGCTGGCGTTAAGGAGGTCAACTTAGTAGGACTTAATAGAGATTCAAAACCGATTTATATTGGAAAAGACCTAGCTCTAGAAGAAGAAAAAGACTTAGTTAGCCTACTCACAAAGTTCCAAGATTGCTTTGCTTGGAAATACGCTGATATGAAGGGTGTACCTCTGCAGGTGCTCAATCACACTATTCCTATTGTTGAAGAAGCAAAGCCATCAAGGTATAGGGCCTATCAGATGAATCTGAAATACTCCAGGATGGTCAACAAGACGAAATTGATAGACTCATCCAAAGATGGGTTTATTTATGAGATAAAGGATACAGAATAGCTATCCCCAAATAGTCATAATGCCTAAAAAGAACAAGAAAATTAGAGTTTGTGTTAGATTACCGTAGCACCACTACGGGTGCTACCACAGGAGGGGACGGCCTCTGGCTCACCACCCAGCCCCATAGAGGAAGAAAAAGGATTGCCCCTCATCCCCCACAGGCTATATAGTGTGTGGCCTGTCGCCCACACTAGCCTGGCCGCCCATGACTCCGCATGGGCGTCCTCTCCCACTGAAGCCCAGATGGCCACATCCTCGGCGCTCCGATCGAGGTGTTGATGCTAAAGCCCCGTCTAGCCATCCGGTCTGTCTCGTCGATCACAAGCGTTATAGCCTACGTGAGATTACTCCCCCCTTAAGAAGAGTTTTCATCCTCGAAAACAAACTGGGAAAACCTCTTGGAAATTGCACTACGGCGTTCCCAAGTAGCTGCCTCCTCATCCTTGTTTGTCCATTTAACAAGTATTTCCTTGTACATTTTATGTCAGGTTTGTCTGTCATGATACTCTAGAATCTTTTTAGGTTCATGTGGTATCTTTGGTGGCTCTATCAAGTCCACCAAAATCTCTGGAGAAACTGCGTTCTCTAACCCGTGAACTGATTTCTTCAGTTTACTGACATGAAAAACAGGATGGACTTGAGAACTCTCCGGTAACTCAAGTTTATATGCTACGTCCCTAATCTTCTTAAGGATTTTAAAAGGACCACAATATCTCGGAGAAAGTTTATCACACTTTCCCGTTTTCATGGTTTCTGACTACGCAGGAACCTTGAGGAATACAAAGTCACCTTCTGCAAAGGTCACCTTTCTACGTCCTTTATCCGCATAAGCTTTAGTGCGATCCTGAGCACTACGAATGCTCTCACGTGCGGCTCTGAGCATATCATATCATTCATATCTTCAAGGAAATCCTTGACAGATTGAATCTTCTTCTTTTCTAGGCCTACAGCCATCGGAGATCTCGGCTGGAATCCATACATTAACATGAATGGTGTAAATCCAGTCGCACTGAGTGTTTGGAGCTGTTATAGGCAAACTCCAATAAGGGCAAGTACTCTTCCCAATTAGATTGGTTCTTACTAACATAAGAATGCAACGTATCCTCTAGAATTTGGTTAACTCTTTCAGTTTGACCATCAGACTCCGGATGATCCGCCGTACTCATACTCAGAGTAGTATCCAACTTTTTGAAGACTTCCCTCCAAAAATGACTGTTGAACTTTCTATCTCTATCCGACACTATATCTGCGGGCGGCGGCATGCCATATAGCTTGTAGAGATGTTCAATAAAGAGTTTTGCCAACTCTGGCATTTTAATAGTTTTCTTCGTGGTGATAAACTTTGCCATTTTAGTTAACATGTCCACTACCACCCACATCGAGTCATTCCCTCGACTTGTCTTGGGTAAACCGGTAATGAAATCCATGGAAATGCTTTCCCATTTCCCCTAAGGAATCTCCAGCGGATGGAGTAATCCTCCAACCTTAAGACGTTCGTGTTTATTGACCTGGCACTTATTGCATTTCAGCACATAAGTCTGGACGTCCTTAAATAAACTAGGCCAATACAACTGTCTTTTTATTAGTGCATAGGTCTTCTGAATCCCGCGATGACCCGCACTTGGACTATCATGACTTTCTTTAAGAATTTGGGCCCGAAAGTCACCAATAGTTGGTACACATACTCTACCCTTGTAGAGTAAGTACCCGTCGTCAATGGAGTAATTAGCATATTTCTCCCCCCGACGAAGTTTATCACTCCCCTTTGAAGCCGTGGCAATCAAAGGTGATGAAGGGCCTACGTCAGAGCTCTCCGGCTCCAAACTATACCTAGAAGACACGGCTAGTCTCTCCGGACTAACTCTCGCTTCCCTTCCCGTTGCACCTTCAGCTAGTCTCTCCGAACTAGCAATCCGTGCCAGAAGTGCGTACGCGTACAGCGCGCCAGACCTCTGTAGTAAAAGATGGATCGTGCTCACATAAACCACGTAGTGACTCCAAGAAATTATTCTTGAAGACTGTGAAACAAAGTTCATTAATTTGTGGCATGCGACTAAGTGCATCTGCCACCACGTTATACTTACCATTCTGGTAACGTATTTGAAGGTCAAACTCCTGTAGAATCTCCGTCCACCGAGCTTTTCTACCCTTCAGTTCACTTTGACTTGAAAGCCATTTCAGACTTTCATGGTCCGTCTGAACCTCAAAAGAAGCACCGTATAAATAGTGTCTCCACTTTTTCAGTGCATGAACTATCGCTAGTAACTCTCGCTCGTAAGCCGAGTAGTTACGCTGCGCACGATCTAACTTTTTACTCTCAAATGCAATTGGACGTCCCCTTTGCATAAGTACAGCCCCAATGGCCTCATTACTAGCATCTGTTTCCAAGACAAACGGCTCATTTGGATTGACAATAGTTAAAACAGGTGCAGCTACTACGGTCACCTTGAGCTTATCAAAGCTCTTCTATTGGGCTTTCCCCCCCCAACTAATGTTTTTAGTTTTTGACTGCCGTAACTGGTCAGTCATCAACAACGGGACTGCGATCTTTGCATAGTCCTTCACATACTGTCGGTAGAACCCCGACATGCCAAGAAAAATCTACAGTTCCTCGAGATTCTTCGGCACTGGCCATTTAAGAATAACCTCTACTTTTTCTGGCTCCATCCGCGTATCATCGGCGGATATAATATGGCCAAGGTAGCGAATTTCTGTTTCAAAAAATTCACATTTGCTCTTCTTCGCAAATAAATTGTGCTCTTGCAACAACTCGAACACTAGACGCAAATGTTCTATGTGTTCTTTCTGTGTCTTACTGTACATAAGAATATCATCTAGGAAAACTACTATGAATTTTCCTATATATGGACATAAAACGTTGTCCATCAGCATCATAAATATCGCTGGAGCATTGGTTAGCCCAAAAGGCATAACCAAAAACTCAAAATGCCCGAAACGGGTCCTAAATGCTGTCTTCGCAGCATCTTTTGCTTTAATTCTAACTTGATGATACTCTGATCTCAGGTCTACTTTTGTAAAGTATCTCGATCCATAGAGTTGATCAAACAGCTCATCCATGCGTGGCATTGGATACTTGTTCTTAATCGTTATTCGATTTTAAGAGCCCTATAGTCTATGCACATCCACATAGATCCGTCTTTCTTCTTTACCAGAAGAATAGGCGATGCCTACGGACTTGAACTAGGCCGAATAAAGCCTTTGTTCAAATATTTTGTCAATTGTTTTTCCACCTCCTGTGCCTCGGAGTGGCTTAATCTATAAGCAGGTTTGCTTATAGGTTTTGATCCTAGCATAACTTCGATGCCATGGTCTACTTCTCTAGATGGTGGTAAGCCATCTGGCAAATTATCAGGAAAAACATCCTGAAATTACTCTAATAAATTCATTAAAGTATCTATGTACTTTTTCCTTAATGTGTCTTTCACCTTGGATTTTTTCTTGTTTGAATCGCATGCATGCCAAACAGGGTTTTCAAACAGTGGGTCTCGTCCAAGGCTATTTTGTTTTCCTTGTTTGTCTATGCAAACATCATTTACAGTTTTATCTACGGAAACAGAATTTAAAAGAGGGTAACAAGCATATACCTCTGATATCTGGCCTCACGGACCGCTGTGCACAGCTCCATGGAGGAAATAAGTGGTGTGGCGAGGACAGTACGGTCGCCCTGCAGGATAATGATTCTACCTCCATGCTCAAAACGTAGCGTATTATATGTAGGTAACTCCGAGCTAGACTAGGGCCCAAGCCATACAGCCACTCCCTGCCTAGATATACGTCTGCTCTGGCTAAGTGCATGACCTGAAAGTCAAGCGGAGCTTCATAGTCCTGCATAGATAATGGGACCCCTAATACTACGGTATTCCATACCGTTTTGTCATACCCGTTGGCTAGGCCAACAGTATCCTCATGATTTCTCTGGGTCTCAGTCAACCCCAATTTCTTGACTAACGAGTAGTTCAAGAAGTTGTGGCTAGCTCCATCATCGATAAAAACTGTGACTCTACGGCCACCTAACATGTGCACCATGTCATGCGGACCTACAATAGACTGCCACATCGTTGGTGTCACCGAACAAGCGTGATGCTCATCACAATGACACAGTGTCACCTCTCTGAACTCTGTGGAACTGAGAGGGAGTCTTTGCACTGTATGCAACTGCCTAGAGGATTTACCATCTCTTTTGGGCTTGTTGTCGCTCGTGCTAGCTTTAAGCTTTGGACACTCAGCCTTCGTGTGCCCTACATCGTTGCAATTAAAGCAGCGATTTTCCTTTCGCGATTTAATATACTCCTCTTTTTTTTGGACTTCGCTGTCTCTTTTCTTCTTGGATGGTCGCTGTTTTTTAGACCAATGGCCACCCTGTCCTCCCTGGTCCATCCTATCCCCCTGCTTATCACTGCGGAACCCTTTTCTTTTAAGGCGTGACCTCCTTTTCTAACTACCCTCGACCCTGCTCGAACCACCACGCGCACTACGGTGCTTGATGTCATCAAATATCTGCACATACTTAATTGCCTCTGCTAAGTCTTTAGGCTGTAAGGGCTCTACGTACTCAAGGTAATCATCTTTGAGGCCTCTTTTAAAGCCTCGCAATGTTTGGAATGCATCGATCCCCTTTAGCTTGAGTCTCCCTATAGTCTAAGATGTACTGAGTCAGGGATTTGTTCTCCATCGAGCACTTGTCTCATAACTCCCAGCTTCTCTCTGCCTCATTAACAGGCAAAAACTCTTTTCGAAACATCGTTTCAAACTCCGTCCAAATGGCAGGATGAGTTGTCAAACTCATCCACCATTTGTACGCTTTGTCGGTTAATGAGAGGCTAGCCTCTATGAGCTGCACCCGACTAGGCTGCTGTCGCAGCGCGTGCAAGTCTAACCACTTCGGCTAGAAACATATTGACCGAGTCCTTGTTTCTCTCCTTCTCCTCGCCACCAAAACTAGGTGGCTTTAAGTCTTTGAGTAACGACGAAGCTGTCTCTACGGACAGCCCCGCAAACGCATCGACCTGTACTCCTACAACCACTGGCGAGGCTACGCTCACCCGTGCTACAGGAGCTCGTCTATCACGAGGAGTCGGAGTACTAGCTGAGGCGGCTGTCAATGCATCTAACCGTGTGGAGATGCTCTGTAGCATCGTTGACTAAGTCAACCTGGACTTTACCCATATTGTTCAGTTTTACATTAAGATATTTAAAAAGTCCACTAGAGAGCTCTGTCTCTGTTAGGACATCAGCAGGGTCCAATAGGTCATAATCGTCGTCGTCATATTCCAAGAGGTCCTCCTCGGTCCCCTCGGCGACGTCGGTGTTCATGTCATCTGGCTCATCGGCCAGAAAAGGGGTCATCTGCTACTGCGACCGCTTACGGGCTCACTGGGTCCTAAGGCAGGGTCAACAGACGAGGAGGGCGCTGGCGGATCACGCGTGATCGACGAGCGCACTTCGAACCGGTCGGGCGTATACAATCTCCCAAGTCCCAACTCGGATATTATCTTCCACATGCACTTTCACCATGTTTACTACTACATTAGCTCCTAGTGGGTTTACCTCCCTTAGCGGTCTTTCTTCTTGCAATTCCTGCTAATGACGTTGTTGTATGGGACAATCAATTTGCCTATGCCTAGGGGCATTGTAGTAATAGCATATTAGCCTAGCTCCTCTTTGCCCGAATCTCCGACCTCCTCCTCTTCCATACCGTCAATTGGTTTAAGGCCTAGTGACCCTAGTTATTACACCTGGTGCACCAGAAGTCCGATCTTAGTTTGGATCCTGTGTGTCCTTCGCTCGGTAAGCTTGGCTACAGTGGCCTTGAGTTCTTCCTAAACATCCACTACCTACTTCTTGCCTTTCTTCTTTCAGGGCTTCCGCTCTTCGGCATCCAAATCTTGACTAAAGTTTGATTCCGAGGTGTCCACCAAAATTCGACTTAGAAGTTTCTTCTTTCTTCTTTTTCCTTTTGTCAGTCCCTTTGTTTTTCTTCTTGGAGTCTTTGCTTGTCTGCCTCAAGATTTCTTGGGCTCTGGTTGTTTGCTCCTGTTAAAAGTTTCCAAATCATAAGAGACTACTGTTGTCTTGAGCTTCTCCCTCAATCCTCTCACAAACCACTGACTGAGTGTGGATAGTGCAAGTTTGTTGGGCTGGTCCAGATGCATTAATTATGCTTTGAATTCTACCACATAATCTTCCGTTGGCCTTTTCTTTCGAGTCAGCCTTTGCAGTTTTTCTAGTACCTCAGTGGTGGTCTTGTCTCTCTGAAATCTCTTTAGGAAAGCTCTCTTCAGTTTCTCAAATGTCTGGAAGTGCTCCATACCATACTGGGCATACCCCAACTGTGGCCTTACCACCTAGAGTTGTTGCAAAATACTCTATCTTTTGTGGCAATGGGGCTTTGGTTGGCCAGGAAGGTGGTCTCAAAGGCAAAGATATGAGCATCTGGATTCTCCTCATGTTTGCCCTTAAACTTTGGGTATTTTAGAGACATCCTTCCTAAGGCTACTTGTTCCTCTCCTTCTTGATCTTCATTCCTCATTTTTTGGAGCTCTTGGTGTTCTTCCTCTCTCCCTCTTGATCTCTCAGAGGTTCTAGATTCTATCGTTCTTGCTCTTGCTAATGTGGAGTCCCTTCCAAAAATCTTTTTACACGATGCGGCTGCATTTCCTGAGGCCTTCGAGTGCCTGTGTGGCGGTACCCCATTGCTCTACTTGAACTTTCCTCATTCTCTATGCATTGTCCATTGCACTACTATGACTCACTCATGAACATACCTGACACCATGACGTGCACACTTCCTCTCTTGATCTACCCCAACTAGCTCCTCTACATTAGAAGTGTTACAAGAGAACATGCGTGCCATGCATAGGAAAATTTAGGCTTCCTATATAGAACTAACCCCTTACCTTCCTACTCCTCTCCCTGGCATGCCATTCCCCATTAGGATCACCAAAAGTGTCGCTCTTTGGTCAAGACGTGACACTTCAATGGTTCCGGACCACCTAGTTGGCTCCTAAAGAGCAACGACTATCTCTATTGTGCCTAATGTGATAAGACAACGTTGAGCATTGAGCTACCATTCTGCCCATGCATAGGGGAGTTAATAATAAGGATTATGCGTGGGCTAGTTTCCAGTTCATTCATATCTCATGATAGTGGTTAATATCAAGACAAACAATATGTAACTAGGACTATGCAACACAGAGTAGTAACAAGAGATGCCCAACCTAGGAGACATTCTTTCAACATTAGCTTGGCCTCTCATCAGATACACCACTCTAGCATCATCAGATACTCGGGAGAGTTCCCCTTTTTCTCCTTACATCCATACATGTGCTACCCGTATCCAAGAAATCGTTATAAAGTTGTTACAGAACAAGAATACCCGACTCAAAAAAGTCTATTACTCAAAGGAGGAACCTTGGCAGAGCGGCCAGATGGGCTGATTAGCCATCACCAACACTAGCACAAAGTTAAGAATAGGCAAGAAAAGCTATGAAACTACCACATCTCTGTTAACATGGCCCATGCCATTGACCTAGAAAAGAGACTAGGAGGTGAAGTTTGCTAGACTTTGGTTGCGCATGACCATAGAAACTAGTCTTGAACAAAAACTAGCACTTGTGATATTGGAGCCAGCCATAACCTAATGTATCATGAGACCTGGCTCGTACTACAACAACAATCAGTGACCCCCTCAAAAGCGTAGGTGGAAGGAGTGGACTTGTTATAAATTGTTATAAACCACATACATAGAGGGTTTCACTGCCATGTTTCACATTAGGAATAACCCCTTAGAAGGGACGTTTTATGTCATGCATGTAGGTACCATGCACGAAGATACTTCTTGGACAAGGATGGATGGGGTATAATAGATGCCAAATCGACTAGGACTCAAGAACTACTACATTGTAGCTAGCCTTGGGATAGCAGGTAACTGTTTTTGGACAAGGATGGATGGGGTATAATAGATGCCAAATTGACTAGGACTCAAGAACTGCTACATTGTAGCTAGCCTTAGGACATGTAACTGTTTTGATGACAGAAGAAAAGCACATGTCGAGCAAAGCTTCAACACAAAATACCCATTCTGTTGGAAAAAAGGTGCTAATTGTAATCGAGCCACCAAAGGGGACCCTTACTTTGACCATGCCATTGAGAAAGAGACCGATCCTTTACTTACCCGTAGGTGTAAGTAACCAAGTTCCTACAAAAGCCTCACCTAAGCTAGATCAACCCTCACCGTCTCGGATACCCCTCGACACAACTGGTCTCTCCAAGGACTAACCCAATTAACACCCATGCTAGTAACACTCCTAACTCAAACCCACCAACAATCCCTAGTAACACATAAGTTTCAATAAACAAAGGTAACAAAAGATGGGTGCCAAAGGAAATACTACGGGCACAAGGATACTATGAGGGGCAAAAGTAGATTTGGATACCCAAGAGGAAGGAATAACACAAGCTAGTGACAACCACACCACTGCATAGATTGCAATGGAAGGCAGCAAAAAATAATCCAAAACCAAAGACATGGCTTTTCAAGAAGGAGTTGGAAGCCCAAGGATATTATGCAAGTCACACATCTCCACTACCTAAAGTAGTGGAGTTGAAACCATCCCATCAAGGAAGGTAACTCCAATGGAAGCGTGCTATCCAAAGATGGTGGGTGCCTTGTGCTCTTCTTATGGCATAAGGATATTATGAAGGAAACACAAGCATTTAGGTACCTAAGATTATAACCTCATTATCCCCAACTTCTTCAGCCCCACCACCAAAGAAAAAAAACCACCCCAAGGTGGCAATGCACCCACCAAAGGCTACCAATGAAACTCAAACCTCATGCTTAACCTTAATAAAGGGTAAGGAAAAACTTGAGGAATGTATGGAACCCCAAGAACATAGTCAAATCCACTTTGAATAGGAGTTTTCTTCCGCATCCACCTGATAAACTTATGATGTAAAACTGTAGCACCCCACCAATAGCTACCCACCCATTGCTCTGTCTTACAAGGCTAGGAACTACTAATTTCCCTACCACAGCTAGCATCACTCTCAAGACTAGCTAGATGGGCCAAACACAGGTACCACACCCTTATCAGATGACAAGGGTACCCATCCCAAAACCAACCTCCCAATAATTAAATGTTGAAGAAAGTAGCACAAAGAGTCAAAGAAAGCAGTGACGATGGTGTAAGGAGGAAAGCAAAAATAGAAGAATGGCAGAGGTGAGCCCATGAAAGTAGATACTAATCACGTAAGTGGTTCTCCAATCATTAGCTTTCTAGGAACATCTTAGGATGGGGGGCATGGGGGGGTGAAAACCTGGTCCATGGTATGGCCCATTGCCTAGATCACTAATGATCGAAAGACCACCTCTTAAATGCACTTCCACAAGCACAGCCCAACACCACACTTGCATTTTCAATCAAGGTCTTTTTGCATGAAAAGCTCAAGCACACACACCCCTAATTGGCACCCAAATCACCACATCTAAATGCATGCAAATCTCAAAAAGTTGCATGCTTAAGTTATGCACACATGTTCCTAGTTGTGCATGCACATTCTTAGCTACATATACACATTCCCATGTTAATATGAAGCTCCACATGTACGTTTCTAGTTGTGCATGCACGTTCCTAGCTGTGCATGCATGTTTCAAGCTGCACATGCACGTTCCATACTACACACATATGTTCTCATGTCTATCAAATGCTATGCACACATGTTCAAAATTGTGCATGCATGTACATCGCTCTACGTATACACGTTCCTAAGAATGGCCTACATATGTACATTCCACCATGCATACATATGTTCCCACTCAAAAGCTACATAAGATGGGCCCCTCCTCTCATTTTTTTACTATTCACCCTCTTGTTGCCAAACTTGCCAAATTTTGCAAAAAATTACCCACACCTTCATAGTCCCCTTCAATTCTCTATCAAATCCTCTCACCAAACCACCATTATGGCAACAGAAGAAGGTGCACCAGACACATTGTCTTGCTCACACCCACCAAGAAGAGGAATGACATCAAGGTCCACAAGCTTTTGGAGTACGAGGTGGTGCCACCAACTTCTTTGCACTTGGAATGGAGCTGCTCATAGAAATCAGCGGGCATATGATACCATAGCCGAATCCAATCAAGGAAAAAGGTGGAGCAGCACAAGCTCCTACCACACCCAAGAGTGCTACTAGGTAGCAAAGAGGCCCCATATGATGGCACACATGAAGAGACTAGGTCTCGGCAAGGTAGGTTGCTCTTCCCACATGGGGGCCGAACCTTAGCACTTGCTTCAGGTGCATATCCTCATACAATACGACACCAATCTCTGCAGAGGCACTGTTTGAGATGCCACATGTGTTTGCCTCACCATGGCCCTCACTTTAGATGATGTCTAAGAAGCCTTGCACATGCTCAAAGAGAAATAGAACCATATTAAAAGCTTAGTAGAGCACAAGGAAATGTCAAGGACATTGTCAGAGCTCCCACCAACAAGGATGGGTAAAGTGTCTCGACATCTCTTGGACATGGTTACCCCCACCAAGGTGCTCACTATGCTCACAAATCTCTGATGGAGATAGATACATCAAGTGTAACCTCTCTCTCCTCGTCCATTTGAAGCAACAAAGGGTGCAAGTTAACTTGGCTAACCACTCCCACCATGAGCTACATAGTATCTACACCAACCTCATAGGAAAATTCAAAGCTACAATGACACAAAAGTCGTCTACTATGACAGGGTGGGAAGAGCTCCTAAAACCCTACAATTACTAGGATGCTACCACTCTGAGCAAGCCCCTACCATAGCACACCCTCCCAGCTCCCTCACCCAATGGTTCTCCTCAACCCCAAAAGCCACAGCTGGATCAAGAGACAATGACCACTGATTCTTATGCAGAATTCTTAGAAACCAATCTTATGGACACACTCACAAGGAATGTGGCTCGAAGTAAGCGGCAATAGAAAGGTACCCATACAAAGCAAACCCTATCCTGCAGGAGGACCCCCAACTCGGCCATTTTTAACATTTTCGAGGAGGTGCCTAAAGATGTCCAGTGCACATTCTACTTTCCTAGCACACCAGGTTCTCAAGCCCTTATGAAGCCACCCA
Source organism: Cibotium barometz (assembly GCF_041138505.1). Classification (NCBI taxonomy): domain Eukaryota; kingdom Viridiplantae; phylum Streptophyta; class Polypodiopsida; order Cyatheales; family Cibotiaceae; genus Cibotium; species Cibotium barometz. Next base: position 7,521,462 of record NC_141064.1, on the reverse strand, counting down.
AAATTCCACATAAATCCATAGGTGGATTCATGAAGGCAACCTCGCCTCGGCAAAAAGCTTCTCATGAGCAATCCTCAACTCCCATTTCGCCTCCCAAATTTTCTAATTGCATTTAACTATATATTCCATACCCTTATGGGCCACTGTCAGAATACGCAACGGAGATGTTGACCAGATCTGGGAACACAAGAGCAAAATGCAGTGTAGAAAATCACAGCACAAGAGAGAGAGAGATAGAGGCGTGTAACTCTGCTCTATATACACAAGAAGATCTCGAGAATGATACAAAAATGACAAGGGGGCTAGGGGCCATTTTATATGGCCCCCCCATTAGTAGTTACTGTAGGGCAGCCGACAGGACATAAAAACACCCCCATGACTGAAAAATCCACAATCGGCCAGCAGAGCAAAGGGGGTCGGCCAGCATCAGGGAAGTCCACGACTCATGCAATGGAGTCGGCCACTTCCAGAGTCTCCACAGATGCAGTCGGCCAGGTTCAAGGTCCTCCTGCCACCACTACTAGACTGCCTCCCATGCCACAGAATAATAGGGAAAAAATGGGGGAAAAATACGGAGAGGGGAAAAATGAGAAAACACCTCATAAGGGCGGGCACACCCACAACAAAGGCCCTGGTGTATAAAAATAGATAGGAGATGACTTCTAACAACCCCTCTCAGCTCCTGGCTGTGAAACCAACCAGAGGGAGCTGGAGTGCCGCCTGAGCAAATCCTGAGATAGCGACTTCGTGAAGAGGTCCACCGTACTGTCCGTTGAACAGAACTCTAGCAAGATGTCATCAGCAACAACGATCTGTTCACGAACAAAGTGCCTTTGGATGACCATGGGTTCCTCCAGTGGAAGCCCAAACCTGCAATGCAACCTCTGCATCCTCACCACCTCATAAGCAGCATCACAAGCAGCTTGGTACTCTGCCTCTGTCAAATCGACAAGGCAAAAGATGACTGTCTCTTATTGCTCCAAAAAACTGCTCCTGGTCCGGAAGTAGATCTCCTCGTGTCTGTATCTCCTCCCCAAACTAAGTCACTCCAACCATGGAGTCGGACTCCATCCAACAATCCCTCTCCTGTGTACAAGAGTCCATGATCCTTCGCATGCCGTAGAAACCATAGGAAACACAATCCTGCCTCCCAAAGAGTCATCCGCAACAACCATGAGCTCAACTACCTCATTAGGAAGCTCCCGTCCAATCTGGTGTCCATAAACCAAATCAATGAACCATTCTACTTCTGAGTCAAAGAGGCATCACACTGCTATCACAAGGATCAACACCTGTTACGGTGCAAAACCAAGTCTTGGAAACTTGTTAAAAACCACGCAAGGCCTTTTGAAAACCTGTCAACCACCCCCTTTGAATCCGGAACCACAAAGCCTGGAGAAACCACCTCCTTCTGCAAGTAATCAACTGCCACCTGCCTGGCTTTCTGAAAGGTCCCCGTGGAAGGAACATCCTCATCTACAGGATTTTCTTTGTCCCGAATACTACGAGACATCAGAGCATAAGTTACATGTCCAGTTTCCTCTAACTGACGAACACAAGAACTACCAACATTAGTACTGGAGAGTTCTTGCCAACTGCTGCCATCTACTGGCAAGCTATCCACCATCTGGTCCCGAAAAGCCTGCACCTGCAGTGTATCCATACTTAAGTGGCCATTACCAGACTACCACTCATCATCACAAACCTAAGGACCTAGGAGAGAGAGTGCTGAAAGCTTGTAAACTCCATTCTCCACTCCACCTTCCCAAACCACTTGGCCTATTGCTTTGTCCCGGAGAGCAACAAAATGCTCATCAAACTCCACCCGTACGCTAGTCTTGCAAACCTGATGCACTAACAATAGATGAAAACCAAGTGACAGAACATACAACACCTGGGAGGAATGCTTCCCCCCCTCTGCCCCATCGGGAACTATCTCCATCCTGCCCTCACTGTGAACTGGGATAGTGGATGTAGAATGTGACCAGAAAGCCTGCACAGATCCTGTAAACCGGAACGGGAAGGAGTCATGTGCCTGGAAGCCCCACTATCTAGAATCCACTCCCGAGTATCCGTTTGCGGAGAGTCCTCCAATCTCCTCCCTGCTTGAAGAAAATGAAACATCGGTGTCCACCACCTCCAGGTGCACAAAAGTCGGAGTCTTCATGATTGCTGCTGAGGAATCTTCACCCTTCTCGGTCTTTTGCTTAGGACACTGCCTCCAATAGTGGCCTTTCTCACCACAATCATTACAAGTCCTCTTTGCCTTTAGTTTCTCGCAGTCAGTAATGAACTTCTTCTCATAAGACTTCTCCGACACGAAGCATTCCCTTTGCCCGTGTTACGGCCTTTCGACCGTTGGCCAGTTAAGGCCTCCGAACCTCCACCTTGAGGAGGGTTCGTGAATCGTTCCTCCTAGTCCAGGACCATGGGCACAAGCTCCTCCCACGTGATGGTGCTGAGCTTGCCCCCACTGGTAATCAAAGACGAGTAAAATGCTGAGTACTGAGAGGGCAAGTGTGACAGCAACGTTATGGCCATGTGCTCTGACGATATCTCCTTCCCAACCTGAAGAACTTCCTACTGAAGAGCATGCATCTTGTTAATATGCTCCCGCATCGTGGTGGACGACTTTGTAGGGCTCATAACCCGCATCTGTACTTCCAAGGAAATCCTCTTCATGGGCAATACCCTGTTGTAAAGAGAGGCCAAATGCTGCCATATACCTCTGGCCATCGTCATATGCTTTACATGATTGATTACCTACGGTGTGCAGTTGAGAAAGATAAATGAACGGACCCTGGCGTTGACACGATCCCACATCTCTGTCTAAGCCTCCCGGTCCTTTCGGATCGACGGTAACTCCCCTTCCTCTACTTCCAATCGTGGAACCCCAACAACGACGAAATCAGCGAGGTCGTAAGACTCCAGAACAGATTCCATCATAACCTTCCATATGCCGTAGTTGTTCCTCTCCAACTGACGGTCCATCGGGAACGTGGGGAGTGTCGGGATCTTCACATGCCTCTCAGCCATCTCAAACAAATCTGCCATTGCGAGGATGTACTCTGAAAAGAGTGGGTTGGTGGGAACAAAGAAGAACTAACACCTGCAACAACAAGTGGCTGTCCAACAAATCAGCCCGTTGTCCTCTTGCTTCTCCTCTTCCCGAGCAGTCTTGTACGGTCCACCAATCAGCAACACAACAGTCCCCCTCTTGCTCATACAAATCCCAAGAACTATCTAGAGCCTAGGGCTCTAATACCATGTCAGAATATGCAGCGGAGATGTTGACCAGATCTGGGAACACAAGAGCAAAACGCAGTGCAAAAAATCACAGCACAAGAGAGAGAGATAGAGGCGTGTAACTCTGCTTTATATACACAAGAAGATCCCGAGAATGATACAAAAATGACAAGGGGGCTGGGGGGCCATTTTATATGGCCCCCCCATCAGTAGCTGCTACTATAGGGCAGCCAACAGGACACAAAAACACCCCCACGACTGAAAAATCCACAATCGGCCAGCAGAGCAAAGGGGGTCGGCTAGCATCAGGGAAGTCCACGACTCATGCAATGGAGTCGGCCACTTCCAGAGTCTCCACAGATGCAGTCAGCCAGGTTCAAGGTCCTCCTGCCCACTACTAGACTGCCTCCCATGCCACAGAATAATAGGGAAAAAATGGGGGGAAAATACGGAGAGTGGGGAAAAATGAGAAAACACCTCATAAGGGCAGGCACACCCACAACAAAGGCCCTGGTGTATAAAAATAGACAGGAGATAACTTCTAACAGCTACATGATAGAGTAAGACAAAAAGAGCAGACTGATGCACCCTAATAGCGGCACTCCTCTTTTCCCAAGCCAATTGTGCCCAGCTAGAGACCTGGAAAAATGTTGCTATCGCACTTAATGACCGTAAATACTCACATAAGATGAAGAGTTGACCAAGTACTGGTTTTATTAGTTAAAAATTAAGGTTTATTAAAAAAATCAAATTTTGACACCTCGGTAAGGGCTCATGAAGGAGGCACCTTTTTCATCATTACCTTGCATTTTTAATTCAAAAAAATAAGATATTTTTATCTCTCCTCTCTCCGCCTGCAAACTGGATCAAAAAGGGAGCCAAACTTGTCCAAATTGGGTGAAACTGAAGCTGGAAGCCTCTAGAACCGAGTTGGACTTGGTTAGTGTCCTCCCTCACCTATAAATAGACCCTCATTCCTTTGTATTTTCATCTTTACATGCTAGTATTATCTTCATTTTAGTATAATTCTATTATCCCTCTATTTTGCCTCTACTTGTTGTGGAAGCTTTGGAGCTTCACAATTCTCCATCCTCTCTTGGAGAGATTACCCTCCCCAACTTGGTGGCCAAAGCTTGCTTTGTGGGCTTCACTTCTTTCTTTAAAGAATGAAGCCAAAATCAAAGGTAAGCCTTAATCCAATGGTTTTTCTATCTTTCTCAATGGTTATCTCCTTCCCAACCCCTCTAATGCTTGGGAAGCTTTCAATTAAATGTTTTTTTTCTTGAAATCAAGCTTTCTAATGATTTTTTTTCCTTGAAATCAAGCTTTCAATTAAATGTTTGTTTCTTGAAATCAAGCTTTCTAATGATTCATAATGTTTAAATGGTTTAATACTAATCTTTATGCTTAATTATAGTATTTTTATTAATAAATCTCTCTTTTCAGAAAGATTAATCATCTTTATGGTTAGATCCTTGTTAGAATGATGGTTCTTAATGATAAAATCATTATCTTAAACAAAACTCTAGGCTTGACAAGCTAGAGAAAAAGATTAGGTATTTTTATGATTTTAATCTAGTAAAAAATGATGATTAATTTCTTTAAGCTTGTTTATGATTAAGAAAAATCATATTAATTCATTTTAAGTTGAAAGAGGGTTATGCTAACATTTTTGGAAATGAGAAATGGATATTTAAGAATAATCAAGAGATTTAATCGTAATTATGCTTATAATTATGATTATAATTATATTATGTATGCATACATATTATGTATTCATAAATAAATTTTAGTTTAAAAGAGGAGTTTTTATCATATTTCAATTATGAATATTCATTTAAAGTTAGAAAATTGAACATTCTCAGAAGTTGCAGCGAAGCTATAGCAAAATTTCCAGAAAAAAGATAAATCTTATTTTTATGCATAAATTTAATAAAGCAAAAAGACAAATTTCCATCATATTCTAAACATAGATATTTTTATGATAAAAGAATGATTTTTGTCATATTTATGAAAAATAATTTTATAATATTTATGCATAATTATTTATAGAGAAAAGAGAAATTTTTTTTATATTTATTTATACATGCATAAAAATTTAGATGCAAAAAGAGGAATTCCCACGATATTCTAGGTATAACATTTTGAATATTAAAAGAGAAATTTTTGGCATATTTTAAAATATGGGTATTTTTATTTATTTAAAAGTGAAATTTTGAGTGTTATCATTTCTTAGAAAATATGAGGAAGCTATGGAAAAATTTATATCATTAGAGAATGAATTTATGCATAGTAAATGTTATGCTAAAAGTGAAGTTTTGAGCATTATTCAATTGTCAGAAAAATAAAGAAGGTTATGCACAAATTTTATAGAATCATTCAATTTATGAGAATTATGAAAATAATTCATTTAGATAAATGGATTAGTGTTTATACTAAAAGAGTAAATATGGATAAAATTGATTTTGTAAATCCCATGAATCTTTTATTCAAAAAGAAGAATATTGAGAGTATATTTTATTTTGAGAAATTTGAGAATGAATGTGAATGGATGTAGGAATGATGTGAATGGATGTGAGTGGATGTAGGAATGATGTGAATGGATGAGAATGGATATAGAAATGATGTGAATGGATGTAGGAATGATGTAAATGGATGTAAGAATGATATGAATGGATGAGAATGTATATAAGAATGATATGAATGGATGAGAATGGATATAAGAATGGATGTGAATGGATGTAGAAATGATATAAATAGATGTAGGAATAATATGAATGGATGTAGGAATGATGTGAATGGATGTGATAATATGTGAATGGGTGCGATATGATGTGAATAGATGCGATATGTTGTGAATGGATGTAAATAGATGTGATTAGATATGGAATGATGTGATTAGATATGGAATGATGTGATTGGATATGGAATGATGTGAATGGATGTAGGATGATGTGATCAGATATGGAATGATGTGAATGGATGTAGGACGATGTGAATGGATGTAGAACGATGTGAATGGATATGAATGGATGTAGGACGATGCGAATGGATGTGGAATGATGTGATGTGAATTGATGTAGAAGAATGTGGAATAATCAGAAATGACGTGAAATAATGAGAGTTTGTTGGAAACTGTATTTGTATATGAAATCTGTTTTTAAAGATTGTTTTATGTCAAGAATGCTGGGAAAGCATTTTGACTATCTTGTCAAATAAGGTCATGAGTGAGAACCTAAGTGAAAAGGTTGCAATAGCTAACGGAGAGTTAATGAAGGACGTCTCGCGTGGCAAGGTTGGCCGCTTGTCCAGCCTTCGGTTCGATTAAAATGGTGAGTTTCCAATATACGGTGGATGAGGGACCAAGGAAGCGGCCTATGAGTAAAGCTCTAATGACCTGCGAATGAGCCTAGAGGGTGTTGACCATACGGTGCTCAGGCTCTGGGTCACCCAAGATACCCACGCGTGCGACGAGGAAGAAAAATAAGTTGGAGTTGTTTTCTGAACACGGGCATGGATCTGGTTGATTGGCCTTGTTGGTCTTTGAATGAGTTCATGGCTCTTTTACATGGATCTTGTTGGTTGATCTTACTGATCCCCAACTGAGAGTCCATATGGTTTTTATGTGATTAAACTCCTAGGTACTATGGACTAGGAAGAACTATTGAGAAGGCCCCTAAGTGAGTAGGTGGTGATCATTCTGGTTGTCGATGATGCCATAGGTACGCTGACGAAGGAATGACTGAAATTGGATCTTAGGATTGGAAAGTGGAAAAGTTAGAAATTGGATCTGGAAATGGAATACTAAGGATTAGGAAGGAAACACTGTGGTTTTATTGCAAATCTGTTTTGGAAATAGTTGAATCAAAGAAAAGGCAATTTCATATTGGGTGTGTAAGTGGTCTCTCTATTTAATTTTTGCATGAGAGCCGGCTAGGGGGCCTAGGAACTCTTTTCGCTAGTACCCAGGACAAAACATAACCAAATTTTCATAATGGATCCTATCAATATAGTAGTTGGGCGATTGGCTAACCCATGGGACTGGATGGGGTTAGGCTGGACTGATGGATTCCTATAATTAAAATTCAATTTTGTTCAAGTTATGATAGTTGAAGTAAATCACGAATAATCCTTGTTCTATGGAAAAGAATCAACGATTGTGCCTCTTGACGAGGAAAAAAGCATTGGTCTCTATGATCCAAGTGCAAGTTCCTCCCTTGATCCAACCATGTGATCCGTGGGTTTGGTCAAAATGCAAAAGGGAAGTTAAGGCTTGACTACGTTAGAATAAATTATCCTGGAGGAATCACCTATGTCTTTTGGGCAAGGGAAGTTTTTTCGGGTTCGGTTGTGGAAGAACCGAGGGATTAGTCTCTTGTGCGAACATTCGCGGGGCGAGGCCCCGAGTGGGAAATTCTGCCCTACGCAAGAAGTTGCTACTTCCGCTGCTAGCACCCCAGAATTTGATGCACAAAGGGGGCAGGGATCTTTCACACAACCTCCACTTCTTCATCCTCATTAAGGTACCAAAGCTTTGTACGCATAAGCAAGTACATGGTCTTGCTTTGCCATGTGTAAAACCCATCATTATTAAACCTTGAAACAACTTCAACATGTTCCATACTAAGAAGGTCTTACTAACAAGCTTTTGTTTTGCTTTGCTAGCAGTGTCTAATCTCATACAAATTTGTAGTTAAAACCTATTGATTCTCTTAATAATTTGATGAGAGGGTCTTACCATGAGTTTTTAACAAATCTCATGGGCAATGTCTTTTACTCTCTTACAATGAGGGCTTGAATGCATTAGAGTGGTTAAGATTTAATGCAAAAGAGTGGAATGATTCTAAATGGCAATGATAAATCCTCAAGTTTTAAATCATTCCCAACTTTTCAAACTTGAAGCTCTGATTTACTAACCACCTTCTAATCACACTTAATGATTCTAATTAGTACTTAATCTTTATGATTAGAGAGGGCCAAAATTGGAGGATGAAATTGGGCTTATAGGAATGGTTATGAGCTTGGAAATTGGTAAGTTCTCACATGATCCTTGCTCCAATAAGGCTAAACATATATAACATTATAGTCAAGGATCGCACATGGCTCACTACACGTGATAGATGGGTATACTCACCACGCATGTGAGGGGGTGAAGCTCTTTATATTAGTGCGCTCGAGCTTGGTTATGAGCTTGGAAATTGGTAAGTTCTCACATGATCCTTGCTCCAATAAGGCTAAACATATATAACATTATAGTCAAGGATCGCACATGGCTCACTACACGTGATAGACGGGTATACTCACCACTCATGTGGGAAACTTATCGAATCACCAAGCTTGAGTCGAGCTCCATAGCTTCACCCTTACATGCAGAGAGCTGCTCGTTGTTGCTGCGCTTCTCTAGCACTCGTTGTCACACTGATATAGATCTTAGCGGAACCACTTTTGGTGATGATCAAAATGGAAATCCTTGCACAAGTCGATCGCATGCTATGCCTAACTACTCAAGAGAAAGAGGGACGAGAGGAGAGTAAACACTAAAGAGAGAGTAAAGTGAACACTAGAGAGAGTAGAGTGAACGCTAATCACATCCACATAGGCTAGATAAGAGTTGCAAGAGAGAGTGGAGTGAACACTAAACTCTATTACATGAATGGGGAGAATGAGTTACACACATAAGAAGTTGTGGCTTTTATACTTCATAAGCCTCTTCTCACTATGTAACCTGGGAGTAAATGACTTGAGGTGCCCATGATCGATTACAAGGCTTTTATACAAGTGTCTACCTGGGTTCCTCTTATTATAACCTTAAAGTACAAGACTTCGGAGCATCCTAAGAGTGCTTACAATGTCAAATGATGTGAATTACATCTGCTTTTTATAAAGTGTGTGTATGTAACAAAGAACCATGTTACCAAAAGTGGTTATTAATAAGGATGAAAGAGGTTACTACTTTCTTATATATTCAACAACTCAATAAAATTTCCAAAAGCTTATTATGTGCAAAGGAAATCATGGTGTTGTTGAATTCCCAACCATTGTGGATTGTGGAGTAGGCCATCTCATGTGAGATTGTCCAATGCAAGCATCTACTTTTGTTTACAAGCATTTTGTGGAGTAGGCATCTCATGCATGATTATCCTATATAACTATCTACCTTGGATACAACTTTACAACCCCAAAAATCAAAGGCCATGGCTACCTACCTCACTTAACATATGTTTGGAATGGATAAAAAGTAGGATGTAGAGCCAATTTAAGTGGAGGATCTTGAGCACAAGGTAAAAGTCTAGGGAGTCACCCATTTGTAAAGAACAACAAGTGGTAGACAAACCTTGTCAAAAGATACCATGGCTAAACTACAAAGGAAGAATGTTAAGACGAACAAAAGGTGTGTCAACAAGGAGTGCTTAAGAGAAGCAAACTGTGGGATTTGCCATGTTCAAAAACAAACTATGGAGCTTATCCCAAGTTGACCACATAGAAAAAAGTAATAACTCAAAGTACGAGATTCTATTCTCGAGATGCACTCTCATTCTCAACCTCAAAAGCTAACTATAGAGGTGAGATTTCCATAAAATGTGGACCACTCCTTGAAAGATATACTTTGTTATCAAGATACCTTATCAAGAAAGAGTGAAGTCTATAAGCTCAATGAGTGAAGTACTAAGAATGTTAGTCTAAAGTTCATGATCCCCATTGTTGTTCTACCTAGGTTTAATCTTTAGCCAATGCTTCTAGGCCTTGGCTTAGGATAGCAATGGTAATGCATGATATGGGTAAAAGCCAAGTACAATTCTAAAATATGGGTGTTAAATGAATTGACAGTTAATGTATTACTTTTATAAGTATGTTAAGGCATGTGTTAGACCTTCAAATGTGGCCCCACTGGCAATTCTAATGCTCTTGGGCCTACCTTGTTACTACTCAGGCCACTTCTACCACTGCACCCATGCATGCTAGTGCCCAACCAACATTGTGCCTTAGCAATAGTGCTACCCCTACCACTACTCCACTTGCAAGTGCCAACCCTACTAGTATCACATCAATGGCATATTGGAGTGACCTAACACCATCAACTATAGCATGATGATTTGTTGGCTTCAAGATCCAAATTGAGATCAGTGCTACTATGTTAAACGATGAGACAGAGATAGATAGAAAGAGAGAGAGAGAGAGAGAGAGAGAGAGAGAGAGAGAGAGAGAGAGAGAGAGAGAGAGAGAGAGTGAGTAAAACATCTTACAAAAGGCCACACATGGGTGTATTAGACAAGGGTATGAACTATGGCAAAAAATGTGAGTTCTTCAAACAAGAGCTTCTCTACCTTGATCATTATGATCTAAGAACAAGATACCATCAGATACATCAAAAATGTCTCTATCACTCACACTAGCATGGTTTTAAAAAAACTAAATGGACATTGATTTATTAGTTGAAAAAAAAGTTGCATGAGAAAAGGAGAATCCCATTGTCCCATTATGGTGAGTGATTGTGTTTGAGTTCTTATCTCTTACCTCTCTTGATTATTGTGAGTCCCATTGAGAGTGATTGTGTGTTTGAGTTCTTGTCTCTTACCTCGATTATTGAGAGAGTGATTGTGTTTTATTTCTTGTCTATTACCTCTTGATTATTGAGAGAGTGATTGTGTTTGAGTTCTTGTCTCTTACCTTTATTGCTCGTATTCTTACTTTATTATTGTTTATGTGTGTGAGTAGAGATTATCCTACACTTGAGAGCTTGTTAGTTGCTTTCAAATTCTCTTCCATCCCTTAGTCTCCTTCTCTAGTTCAAAAGAAAGTCAACAAGGTAGCAATGTAGAGAGGATCTTTCCATAGCTTCTTATTGTACACACACCTATTGAGAGAAAATATTATTTGGAGTGACAATGAAGGAGGTTGCAATCATCAATCATGGCAGTTTATGGTAACTCCCTAATGACACTTAAGAGAGAGAGAGAGAGAGAGAGAGAGAGAGAGAGAGAGAGAGAGAGAGAGAGAGAGAGAGAGAGAGAGAGAGAGAGAGATTAATGTATTGCAAAAGGTCACATGGCTTTATGAAGTGATACATAAAAGATGTCTCTATTATGCACAATACCATGAAAAGAGAGAGATAAAAAAAGATGTCTCTATTATGCACAACACCATGCAAGAAAAAAAATTGATGTTGATTGACTAGCTAAAATGCAAAGGTGCTTGTGAACCTTCTAACTATGTGTAAAGCTTTCTATCCCTTTCTTGAGTGTACATGTAAACTCAACCTCCTCTAAATTGCCCTTGGGGTGAACCCTTCGCTTGTTTTTTGAGCCTACCACCAATATGACTAAGCAATAGTCTTTCTAAATTTGAAAAAAACGTTTAATCTCTCTCCCATTGCATGTGGGTGAAATTTCTATTACCTACCGTATCATCTCTTTTCCAAAATGATACATGGTTAGGTGGCACCCAAATATACATTTTATCCAAGTGCCCATGTAGACTCCCCCCACCACCTCTTCATTTCATCTTCTCTCCCTCCCCTCCCCTCCCCCTCCCCCCCCCCTCCTCTCTCTCAATTATTGAGGTGGGGTAAGTGTAACAAGGTAACCCTTCATTTGGTTATGAGTGCAAACATAGGTCTTGTGTCTTTGAAGTACATTTCTTATTCATCAAGGAATAAACTTTTAAAGATTTCTCTATACATCACTTTCTTGGGTCACTAGTGCCTTTAACTAATCATTCTTCATGACCAACATTTTATAAGATTTATTTTACATATGGGGAAATCCCTTGGACTCAAAGTTACCATTAAAATTTAGATATTTTCTTGATGTAGACAAGACAATTTATTCCCAAAAGTAGCTACAAAAGTGTATGTACATTAAAAATCATATAGAAACATAGCGTAAGTATAGAGATTTACTAGAAAGAAAGATTTTTACAAGTCTACATGTCATCTCTAAGATTGCTTAGAGGGAAGCTGAATAGGTAGGATTGCTCGCTTATATCTCAAGGATGACCTAGATGGACCCTAACTTAAGATTGCTTGTCTATCCCTAATGGGGGACCAAGATGGAGCCCTAGTTTGAGGGGGAATCAAGCTGGTCCTTTTGGAACACTCAACATTCACCCCCCCTCCCCTGTGTGCCTCCTCGCTCCTCTCTCTCTTTCTCTTCTCTCTCTCTCACACACACAATTAGTGAGGTGGGGTATGTGTAACAATGTAGCACGTTGTTTAGTTATTAGTGCCAGCAGCATGTGGTCTTTGAAGTACATCTCTTACTCCTATATGAACTATTGAAGATTTCTTTATACATTACTCATTCTCATTGATTAGCATTTTACAAGATTTATTTCAAATATGGAGATATCCCTTGGCCTCAAATGTACCATCAAATATTAAATTTTACCTTCATGTAGACAAGACTTGCAAAAGTGGGTGTACATAGAAAAGAATCTTATCCCCATTTTGTCATCTCTACGATTGGCATAGAAATGGGCAACCAAGGGGTGTCTGACGGTCCTTTTATCATTCAACATCTTCACCCTATGCTACCTCTTTGTGCCTTTTGTACCTTTAAAATATGGTTTAATGAACAAAGAAATTTGGAAACAAAATCAATGATTAATAAGTTTATTTTTTAAAATTTGGACGACCACTAGAAGGGAGCAAGATACTCCCTGAGGAACCCACAAGGTGAGGGCAAAGTAACGATCTAGTATCTACCTCTATAGGTTACAGAACCTAATAGTACCTCTAGTTACACCTTTAGCCGCTAGAACAAGCGCCCAAAGTTAATTCATACCAATACCGGTGTAGAGGCTACTTCCTAATGGCTGGCTCGTTCGATCGCGTGTGGCCGGTGAATTTCTTTGATTAAGCACTGTCGTTTTTCTAGGGTTTTGTTCACACCTTCCCTTCTTCTTCTTCTTCTGATGATGATGATGATGATGTGGTGTGCGGCAGGAACTCAGCCTCAGCTGGCGCTCTGTGCTAGGGAGCCTCACAGGGTTCTTAGGGGCAGCCCTTGGCAGTGCTGGCGGTGTTGGCGGCGGCGCCGTTTTTATCCCAACAACGAACCTCATCCTAGGGTTTGATACCAAATCTTCCACAGCTCTCTCAAAATGTAAGTTCCTAGTTCTAATAATCATATACATTGCATAAATGTACGATAAATCGCATGTTTTTAAAGAATCTGCAAATCTCTTTACAAGCATGATTTGTTCACGAGATCGTTTGCTCTGAAGTGTGATTTATTATCAAGGGTTAGGCGGAGGCAGCCCATGGGCCAATGAATAATCAAGGTTTAAGTGGGAAAAGGCTAGACAGTTCATCACTTGCAGAGTGGGTAGAGGCGATTGCATCAGAATGTGAGGTTGACTGATCTAATCAGGGATGTGAGGTGGCCAAAGGATGTTGTAGATCTCTTGTCGTGATCATGACAGGTTGCTAGAGGTTGAGCACGGGGACCTGAGTGCACGTTATCACCGAAGGGGTGCATGGGATAGATGGGAGACTTGAAGTTTATGCAATGTTTCTTTACCGAGTAGTTCTTCCTCCTCGTTTCTATATGACAGGCGGTGAGGCAGCGGACTTAGGTTTTGTCTCTCACAATAGTTAGAAATTAGGTTATGGCTAGAGTCTCCAGTTTCTTTGTGTGCAGCTATAATAATGGCTCCCAGGTCGTAGGTCTCCATCATACTAGGATTTGAGATCTTCACTTTGGGCCAAGGTCAGTCCTAAAATGGATTGCTTACTCAGTTCTCTTGTGCCTACTTTATCTTCTCTCGTTTAACACAACAAGATTCTTAACTCTTATCATATGCTTATCTCAAAAGTTTTTCTTTCAAGGTCTCTCAGCCTCAAGATTAAAATCAAGCTTTTTTAAATGCTTTTTTTTTGTTTTGTTCTGAGAGATTATATAGGAACCAGGTTACAAAGGAAGTTCACAGTCTGAATGGGTTGATCAAAAACCAACTGGAAGATGATGAGATCAGAGGTATCAACATCAGCAGCATAATACCTTCTGTACTGACAAGATAAAAACATCAAAAGCATAGTAGCATCTGAATACTGTTAAAAAAGCATCGATACCTCTGTTTTCATCTAGACACTTCTTAAGAAAAAAATGGGGGGTCTTATTGATGGATTTTGGAGAGGTATTGAAAGTCAAGAGAGCTTAGCATCAGGACCAAGGTTAACCCAGAGAGATCCAGAGTGAGAGAGAGATCTTTCAATGAAGATTTAAGGGGATTACCTTTCAAGACCCAAAGCTTGTTCTCTTACCTCCAGTCCTTTGCCCAAGTATTAAATTAGCAACCTGTATTAACTGGGAGCGAGAGAGAGAGATCTCACAATGAAGACTTAAGGGATTACCTTTCAATACCCAAAGGCTTGTGCTCTTACCTCCAGTCCTTGGAGTATTAAAGTAGCAACCTGCATTAACTGGGAGCAGCAACCTGTATTAACTGGGAGTAAAAGAGATCTCATAACGAAGACTTATGGGATTACCTTTCAAGACCCAAAAGTTTGTGCTCTTACCTCCAGTCCTTTGCCCAAGTATTAAAGTAGCAACCTCTGGGAGTACCTGGATCTTCAGGAATGCAGCGTGGAGGATACCTTTGTCAAACTTTGAAGTGCCAAACCTAGAGGATTTGGATTTCCTTATGTAAATATGAACTTTTGGATCTCTATGAAGAGAGATGATTATATGTATAATGTCAACTTGCAAATTACATGGCAAAAGCATATTATATGTGTGCCCAAAACTTGGGGGTTATGTTTATCTACACACAAGCGGATTTCTATTCGCAGGAGGTTGGCGCATTCGCTGTACATTTCTGAACTGGCTGTACCGCTTTTTAGGTTTTTTTTTGTACCAGCTGTACCAAGGCTGTACTGCCTATTTTAGGGGTTTTATACTTGCTATACCAGCTTTACCACCTGTTTTAGGGTTTCTATACCTACTGTAGCGGCTTGTGTACTACTTGTACCGCTTTTTTGTATTGGCTGAATAAGCTGATTTTTCTGCTGTACCGGCTGAACTGAACCAGCTAGAGTTTTATGGTATTCTCTATCATGGTTATTGTTGGGTATTCATAGATTGAATATATATATTTTTTTCAACTGGCCTTTGAAGTTTGGCCCAAGATCCTCCCTGAGTAACTATTTTTCACCACCCATAGGTGGCCACCCGTAGGCGCTTGTTTATCCACCAGTAGGTGACGCTACCGAGGAAGCACCAAGGGGGGTTTTGAGCCCAGGACCTCTTGGTCCTAGGCAAACATCTTCACCACTTGAGCTATCACCTCATTGGCCATAGATTGAATATTTATGGCCTACGTGCATGGAAAGAATGAATACCCACACAGGGTACTGACCAGGTTTTATTATGTTTCATGGAATCATTTTATATGGTTGAGATGATATGGTATTCTATGTAGATAATCTGGTTTTGCCTGAATCTAGGTAAATGCTTGAAGCTTGTATTTAGAATATTCTAATAAAGAATTCCAGGGGGGTGGGGGGGGGGGTTGGCCCGCTCCAGGCCCAGTATATGTGCAAGTTTCCCAGTATATATTGAGCTTGACAAGAAGGATCTGCCTATATGTGAAACTCCCTGCAGGGAAACTCGGACTAGAGCCTTTGACACACTTAATGTACCATCATTGCTTGTTAAACATTAAACAAGGCCACAACCATTCAGCTGCAATCCACATTTCACTTTGCAGAAAACATAATTTCTGGAAACATCCGGAAACAGCCCTCACGACCTTTAAAGACTTAGTCTTTCACCATCATCGAGGAAGAGGCAAGCCCCTCTACTCCTTATGCTTGAGAGTTGGGCATATTTCAATATCCTCCTGCTTCTTTCCTTTGTCAGAGAGGACTATTCCATGTTTTTCACCCTCTTAGTTACTGCAGGTATGATTATGGGCGCAGCTTTGGCTACTGTCGGTTACAACCTGAGGCAGAAACATCCGCTTCAAGCAGATTCACCAGTCATAGACTATGACATTGCACTGGTTTTCCAGCCGATGCTGCTTCTGGGAATCAGTATCGGCGTAATCTTCAACACTGTCTTTCCAACCTGGATCTTAACCCTTGTGCTGATCTCCGTCTTGCTAGGTATGTGTAAAATTGGAGCTTGTTTGTTTTAGCTTAATGGCAGAGTTTCAAAGATTCAAATTTCTAGCTATTGGGTGATTAGGGACAAGCATCAGGACATTCAGAAAAGCTTTGTTGGCTTGGGAGAGGGAATCATTGCAGAAAAAGGTACTTGACAAAGAAAATTGGGCAGTGACAATAAGAGTTGTGCAATGCACAATGGGTAGATGATGCCAACTTTGTGTGAATGCTGTTCCAGGAAGAGCAAAAGCTTCTCAAAACACCAGAAATGCAAGCAGGTGATATGGAAAAATTTGACATTTTCCCATGAATGTTTTGCTTAAGGCCCATGATTAGTTCTGTACCTGTGCTTGTGAGATGTTGGAGAGGCCTGACTCTGTTTGGGGTTGTGATTGAGTTGGCCACATCTGCTAATGAAGAAGATTCAAATAGCGACTACAAACCCCTTGATGACATAGCTAAGCCTTCCTCATCCTGTGAGAACAACGTTTCACTTTTGGTGAGTTTCATTACATTGTACAACTGAAACTTCTCTTTGACATGTGTGGCCCTTAGCAAAACCTGTCCCAGTTATTCGCACCTGTCATCCAAAGCCAACTGACTTAGGAACACACACAAGAGATGCTAGCCCTTCTTGCAATTCAGGGGCACGTGGTTGTTGCTACGGTGATTTTAATATATATATATATATTTTAATGGTCAGGATGCTCTGAGAAGAAATGTTAAGTGGAAGAATGTTGCGGTCTTGCTCCTAGTGTGGGCCACATTTTTGGTCTTGCAGATTCTGCAGGTAAAGTTTTCACTACTTCCAATCTTGCCAACCACTCATTCCTGCTGCTTGCTCATGTGCATGGGACGGGCAGGGAGCTGGAAAGCAAGACTGCCCGTCCATCCCTGACTGTGGGCAGCGTGGATGGGCCCAATATGTGTAACCAGCCTAAGCCTAAAACAAGAGGTGTGCAGAATAATGTTCAGCTTGCTATTACATGCAGTGCTTTTCAAAATTAAGGGTGGACTGGTATTTACATGTTTATTTTATTGCATTGGAGTTTCAAACATTTAGCATATGTTGGTATTGTGGCTGCATTATCGCTAGCACAACTTGTAATGCCTTCAGGTGGGAAGACCAAACTGCATCCACACGGGCACCTAGTGAAACAGGTAAAACGTGACGGGGGTAGAATTTTTTGGGTTAAAAACCACTCCTCCACCATTGCAGCGAACTCGAAGTCTATAGTCTGTTGGATCTCCACTGTGTGTGTAGCCACCAATGTTGGGCTGTGAGTATCTATTGATTCTTTAGAATTGGAATGCGGCACCTCCTTTTGTTGAGGCACTAATCCAAACTCTGAGAAAAATTTCATACCTTGAAATTCTCCACTGAGGACACTCTTGTTGAGTTTTAACCCCTTGTGAAATAACAACCCTGCTCTTTGTAACTGGGACTGCAAGCACAGCTTTGTTGTGTTGAAGCTGGTTTTCACACATTGCAAGTTGGTTCTTCCCATATTTCCACCATGCTTGTCTTGTTGTGCCCCGCACTCCTAGCAATTTGTCGTCCATTGCACATGCTGCTTTATCAACTAAAGCATGAGCTTTAAAGATGCTTGAGCAAGACTTTATTGTTGTAAAAAATCTGTCTTCAACTGCTGCAATTAAGGTGGACTAGCAATCTGAGTCTTCCCCAAAATTGGAAAAAAGTTTGTGGCTGAAAATTGGCTTTACCTCTAACTTTGTGAGATAGTAGAGAGAAACCATGCTCTGATACTGCTGTAAAGGAGTCTAAAGAACCATTCTTTGATACCAACATAGAATAGTACTATTGAAAGTGTTATTTTTTGAAGTACTTTGGAGTGAAAAACTCACAGGCATCCAATGACTGAGGATGATGCATGTGACACTGTAACTTTGCAGAGCCACTCGGAAACTTGCAGCACACGCTATTGGATTCTCAACAGCCTTCAGGTATCAGAAAACTTTGAAAATCATGTCAAAATTTGGCACAAATAAACCCATTTTTCAATCTTGCTGGTGTCTTGTTGGGATTGTTTTGAGCTCTCTTTTTAGGTGCCTCTTGCGGTATCAGCATTCTTTGTAGCAGCTATCAAGCTCTACAGAATGAGCAGAAGAGAAGATGCAGTTTCAATCTTAGGCCGTGAATCGGGTGCTATATCAATCCGGTTTGGGCTGCTTGGCATGAGTGCTGCAGGTAGCTTGATTGCTGGCATGATAGGAGGTTTGCTTGGACTAGGTGGAGGTTTTGCATTAGGGCCACTCCTCCTGGAATTTGGAGTGCATCCACAGGTATCTGACCACTCATTAAGCTACTGCAATTTGATTCAATAGCACAACCTACTTTTTAATTAGGTATCAATTAACCATTTTGTCACTGGAGCAGGCATTTGTTTTCTTCTTGCCACATCTCTATACAGATCAAGCTAATGTATCTTTCAGGTTTTTAGTGCAACAGCAACATTCACTATGTTTTTCTCTTCTTCAATGTCGGTGTTGGAGTACTATCTTTTGGACAGGTTTCCGGTTCCTTATGGTAAGTTGTAGCTTTACCCTCTCCTTCATCTCCTCCTCCCCTCTGTGAGCAAAGTTCTCTTTAAACATAATGGAAGGAACAGAGGTACATCAGGCATAGTTGCTAGAAATGGACACTGGGGCAAGGGCAAGGGGGAAAGGCATGTCATTGCTATCATATCATCTAAAATCTCATATAATACGTGCTCTTCTGCTCTTCAAAAACTTTCTTCTCTTCAAGGTTCTGAAAGAATGGGTACTATGCTGAGACAACCACTCAGAAATGCTGCAAGAACTGTACAACACTGTATATGGAGAGCTAGCATAAAGGAGAAAAGAAGATCACTGCTGAATATCACCAGAAAAGGTAGTACATCATGTGGAGCAGCATGAGGGAGGTCCCGTAGATGCTGCCTATCACTGCAGAAGCTGAAAAGTGAGATGAGAAGCCAAGCCACCTATATTTATGTGGGAGAGGAGCTGGTCGGTAGCAGGCTGATAGCTTGGTTGTAGCAAAGAAATGCTAAAAATGCCTAAAAAATTCAAAAAAAATGGTAGAAAAAATACTGAATAATCTTTGCTAAGATATGCTAATGCAGGGCTTCATATGGAGCCAGATACAAGCATGAATATGCATGGGAAAGTCCATCTGGGGATGAAATAATTTCGAACACCTCCTCTTCAGCGCGCCAGATGGGTGGACCAACTCCGGCACGCCGCAAAAAATCCTTCGAAGAGTTCGAAGGAACCACCTCTCATAAAAGGCACAAAGCTCGCGAAGATATGGTACATCTAAATACTCGGAAGAAGCCACGAGAAGATTGAGAAGATATTGAAGATGAAACACCAGGATCAATCTGGAGAGAGAAGCCCTCACGCGATGGAACCATAGATGGCTCCGAAAAATGTGGTACCTCCTCTGCATCTGCAACAAATATCGGGACCAAAGTAGAATCCTCCTCTGAAGAAGAAGAAAATGAAACAACCACTGGAACAAACTGATCATCAGTGATAGCTAAATTTGCTAGGTTCGAAGCAGAAACATGCTCCAAGATAGTGGAAGATGCGTCCTCTGAAACACAAGAAGGAGAAGCAATTGCCAGGACAGAAGCCACCAAAGTAGGAAGTTCCAGAATATGTGAGGATATCTCAAAAAAATCATCCACCTGCGCTGTAGAAGAACCATAATCCTCCTCGGAAACAGAGGAGAGAAAATCTGCAATAATAGCATTAGCATGAAACAGCACAAGAGAAGGAAGATACTCATCCAAAGGGATTAGAGGAACTGATAAGGTCTCTATCAGAAAGTCCAGTAAAAAATCCTCTGTTGCGGATAGGGCACTGACTTTTGAATCAGAAGTCTCCTGTGTGACCACCAGGATGGACTTATCCTGCTCCTGTGAAGATGAAAGAACAGGGGGATCATAGACAACAAGAAAATCCATCTTAGCATGAGACTTCGTACTCTCCTCTCTCGTTGGTGAAGTATTTGAGCCATCTGAGGAGGACTTGTGCTTTGCTTTAGCTTTGTGGGAAGCAGCCTGTCGGGCAAAACATTTGGCCTTTGAATGACCAAGTCGGCCACAAAACTCACAAGATTCCTTCATCCGGGAACCCTTGATGCTGTTAGAATTGTTAGAATACAGTAGCAAGAAATTTGCAGCACTTGAGGCAGTCCCGCATCTCCACTGTAAAACGCAGGTTGCTGATGAAGAAACGCAGCAGTAAACAGCTCCTATATGCTGAAAACAGTCAACAGCAGCATGGGAAAAGAAACGCAGGTTCTTGTAGACGTTACCCGCTCTGATACCATGAAAGAATGGGTACTATGCTGAGATACCCACTCAGAAATGCTGTATAACACTGTATATGGACAGCAAGCATAAAGGAGAAAAGAAGATCACTGCCACCTATATATATGTGGGAGAGGAGCAGTTCTGTAGCAGGCCGACAGCTTGGCTGTAGCAAATAAATGCTAAAAATGCCTAAAAAATACCGGAAAAATGGTAGAAAAAATGCTGAATAATCTCTGCTAAGATATGCTAATGCAGGGCTTCATATGGAGCTAGATACAAGCATGAATATGCATGGGAAAGTCCATTTGGGGATGGAATAATTTCCAACAGGTTCCACATGTTGGGGTCTTGATGGACCCCAACCTTCAGTCAGCCATTTCCTTCTTGCCCACCTTCTCATTGGTGTGTAAGATCACCTTGAACCTACGACTGTGGACACTAATAGCTATGCAATGCCAGAGGCCAGCGGTCTCACAGTGAAAATATCAGGTGGGGTGCAATTTAAAGATCCAGCCCTTAACCCCACCGTCTAAGACTGTCAGCTCAGTCTTCCATACCCAAGTAATAGAGGCTTACATGATAAAGGATACAACTTGACGCCCTGCTAAAAGAAGGTGAGCCTCTCCTTCAAATCTATTGTGCGTATGGTGTCTGTGGGCAGAACTGGCACGTGTGGCAGAGCAGCTCCAGCCAGGCCCCTTAGGGCAAGCTGCAAGCAGCAAGTACTCATGAAAATGGGGATAATGCACTGGGTTTTCTCATTGGCTGCCAGGAAGCAATAACTGACTTCGTCAATCCTTCTTTAGGCAGGCAATGAGCCGCTCGAAAAGGCTTGGTCTGAAATTGCATCTTTCTCAAGCTGAAGTGTCTCTGAGTCTGTCTTTAGGCCAATGAGCTGCTTGAGAAGGCTTGCTCTGAAATTGCATCTCTCTCTCAAGCTGAACTGCAAACACCCCTCTTTTCTCTTCCCTCGCAAACCTCCTGCACGTTCTCTCTTCTTCCTTCACACCCCCCCACCCCAAAAAAACTGGGCATCTATAGCCAAAACGCTACACGCCATGTCTATCTATTGTGGAGTCATCGCCATCATATCAAAAGTCAACAGTTCGACCCATTAAAAAGCCACAGGGTGTTGACTCCATGCAACCCTACAAATGTCAAAGAGGCGTGTCTTGTTCTTGCAAAGCCGATGAGCACATCAATGCAAAACAATGTTCCTCTAAATTTCCAAACAACTCAAGTGGGCAAACCTCCTAACATGACCTAAACCCTGTAACGAAGAGTATAACTTCACTTTATTGAGTCCCAATCAAGTAGAGAACTTGTGCACAAGCCAATATTGAAGGATGAGCTATAATCAAACCCTTTACACCACCATCTAAAGCTCAGGTAATTCTTCAGGGCATCTTTACACTATGCCTATGAAAGATGGAATGGTCTTCAATAAAAGTCTATTTTGCAACATAGGTCTAGAGAAAGGTTTGTTGCTTTTAGATCTTGCATTGACCGACTTTGTCCAAGAGATTTACTTCCTCCTGGACTCTCGTCGCCTAGTCTATACGGCCATTACCACACAGTCTGCCCAAAAATTAAGTTATTCTCGGTGATTCAACCATGGCAATTTCTTCTGCAGTTGAATCAAAAAGATGTTTCTTTGACATTGTCCATCTTCCATGAATGTGTACGAAGCTTAACGTCAAAAGCTCTCTTAACAGGACTCATTGATAGACGACGGGGGGCAAGCAATAAGAGACCAAAGGCTTGGATATTTTGCACAATTGTCCTCGCGCACAAAATCCTCTTCATAGCTTTTATTGTTTTAGCATAGCACAAAAGAACATAAGCAATCAACATTAAATATTCCATTACAATCCCTTTTAAAAATTTGACAAATCAAACACAATCAAAGGAGTTTCATGACGAGTTTATGGAGGTATATGAAGCATAAGGGATTTAATTCATTAAAGCACACATAAAGAAACAAATATGGATTGTACACATGTTATTGTATGTCTTTGAATAGAAATGTTCCATGCATTTCTTACAAGATCTTTATACATCTGTAGTTGTATGTTGACTGCATGTCATTTCTACTTAGATTCTTTCTGTCTCTCTTGCACATTTTGTAACTTTTCTATGATAAATTTGCTTCCCAATTAGTCTCAGGAATATATCACTTTAATGTTTTACAATGACAAGCTACAACTGAAGACTTACAAAGTGGTCAACAAAAAAACAACTTTATTGTTTTAATATATCATTTTAATGTTTTACATTGACTCACAAAGTGGTCAACAAAAGAACCACTTGCTGCAAAATCTGAAGGGTCTGCATAGACATGGAGGGTGAATGTGGTTGATGCACTCAATATTTCCATCTTTTCCAGAAATCCTATGTGCTTGCCGTTTCTAAATCCTTTGGACATATCATGAGTCGGTATTTGTTTCCATGCAGCATTATATCTTTTTGCAGTGAGTATGGTTGGAGGCATTGCAGGGCAATATGTGATGCAAAACTTGGTTAAGCTCTTCGGAAGAGCTTCCATCATTATTATTCTAATGACTTCTTTAACTTTTTTCAGTGCATTAATTCTAGGTGAGTATATCCGACTGGTACTTTTGATATAATAGGGGATGGTCTTGAATTGTATTACTGTGGTGTCTTAAGATAATCATCAAATCAATGTCTGTCATGATTTTAACAGGTGGGATAGGGCTTGAGGAGGCCATTAACAAATGGAAATTGGGCGAGTATATGGGCTTTGCTAGTCTATGCTAGTTCAGAGGCAATGAACATCATGAGAAGCTTTAGTTGGCTCTAATGCATGATGCTCAATATCTCTGGAGTATGATGAGCTAGTACATGAACACAAACATGGATACAACTTTGTGCGTGCATGTTCACATGGCGCTCTCTCTCTCTCTCTCTCTCTCTCTCTCTCTCTCTCCATTCCCCATACTTTGTTGCCTTCTGCAATATTCCGGAATCAGATCCTGCAAATTTGGGTCAAATTTGACCAAATTAAGTGAAATTTGGGTCCAATTGAATCTAGTTGAAAAAAAAATGAAGATAAAATTGAATCCAATTGAGGGCAAATTGGAAAGCATTTTGGTCCGATTAGATTCAGTTGGGTTTAATTCAAAATTTGAATTTAACACGTTTAGGAGTTAGCTATGCACTACGTGATGGTGGTATGTTAAAAAGAAAACCTCATGAGGTGAAGGCTATGAATATAACTATTGCATTAGGTTATCAACATCGATAGAAAACCTCATGAGATGAGAGGCTATTAAAAATATTGCCTCGAGTCGTCAAAATTGATTTCTTCCGCATGCATACCATCAATCAAGTCTCTAATCAATCCTTTAATCATGCATGAGAAGAAGAAGAAAAGAAGGAGAAGGAGGTGGCATACCTTCTTTTTCTTACTCCTCCTTTTCCTAAGGTAGGACCCAAAATTAGAAAAAGTTTACCTTGAGGAGATTAGTATCTCCTAAGTGTGCCTTATCTTCTCCTGGAGTTGATGGAGTACTCATAGATCCCTTGGTGTGGTCTATTTTAGATACTCAAAGAGAATTAACACAATTCATTGAGTGCATTTACACAACACCCAATAATAAGAAATTAAGAAATATGAATTCCTATATATTTGCTATATTATTGGAGCTACAAGATCGTTTTTATATAAAAACAAAGGAACCATATAGCGCTAGGAGATTTTTGTTAAGGAAGACACAAGTATTCTTAATGAAAAAAGTCAAGAAAAGTATAGATAAGTCGTAAATAATGGATAGTTAAGAACATATAAAAAAAGAAGCTATAAAATTGTTTAAAATAAATAAATTAATCATTAAAATTGGATTTAGGATTTATAACTAAATTCTATTAAACAAAAAATTAAAAAGCTCACAAGGAGAACTTTTGCTTTAGTTCTTGTAATTAAATAAAATAGAAAGGATGGGAAAGGAGAAAGAATGTCTATAAAGAGAGCAAGGTGAGGTCACAAAATGTGTTGAACAACCTAATTTGGGACTTTTATCTCTTAAGTTTTAAAAGAGGTTTTCACAAATTGACATGCTTGCATAAAGTTATAATAATTATATAAGCATAGTAATTGTAATAAAGTGGCAACTTTAATAGTTAGGCTTAGGATTATGGCCATTGGGCTTAAGTATAAAAGGGTACATGGACTCTCATTTGTACTTTTTGATCATTTGACATTTGAATGAACCATGGAGTTTTAAGCTACCACACTTTGGCTTATGGTAGGCTATTTGCGTTCTCATGGTAGGAGATTAAACCGCTTAGGCATTATGTGTGACATGTGTGTAATTCTTGCTAATTGTATGCTAGTCTATATGATGATTTGTCCCAATTTTAGCTTCTTAAGAGGATGCTAATGGGGGAAGTGCTCATATGCATATCTCTAAAAGTTTGCAAGTCATTTTAAATTACACTCTTGTGCAATTGTTTGTGAATAAACTTGATTTTAAGCCACTCGTGGATAGATTAAATATAACTTGAATTCAAAGTTTGCATCTATAACTACCAAGATAGGAGCAATTGAAGATCAATTGGGCTAATCCATGAATCAACACCATGAATAAGTCATTGAGGGTAGAATTGGTGGGGTTTATGAGGGCAAACAATCTATGCATGAAGCTAATTATGGTGGTCACAAGGGAGGTAAACAAGCTATGCAAGAGGCTTCTATGAAGGCTTCTTCATTGGGAGTTATGATGGATACTAGGAGATCTCTCATAAAAGATTTGAGGGCTTCTTCATTTTAGCTCGGTACTTCTCAAGTGAATAGAAAACCACCACAAGATTTATTCAACTCTATGGATCCATGCTATGGAGATGCTAAGAGAGTACCATCTTATCTAAAAGCAAATCAGTCCATCACGATAGATGAGGAGATGCATTGGGATGAGGATGGTGTTGATCATGATTGGAAGCACATGTCTTTTGCACAAAGACAAGTGGAAGCTCATGATAGTTGGATGGAGTTATCTTTATTCATAAAAAAGGAGTATAAAGACTTTGCTCAATTTGCCAATTCTTACATGCAATCGTAGAAGAACAAGCCACATCATGAGAATTTCTCGTCAAACACTTTTAAGGATATCAAAGACAAGGTGTCTCTCTCCAAATTCAAGGGTGTCCCTCTCCAAATTCTTACATGCAATCGTAGAAGAACAAGCCACATCATGAGAATTTCTCGTCAAACACTTTTAAGGATATTAAAGACAAGGTGTCCCTCTCCAAATTCAAGGGTGATGGTTCTACTTCACATGAGTTGGAGGAGTGGATTACTAAGCTAGATACTTATTTTCAGCTTTACCCTTAGAGTGAGCAAGACAAAGTGCAATTTGCTTCATTACACATGGAGGATTATGTTCATCAATGGTGGAGACATATGGTTAAACATGGGAATGTACCACACTCATGGGAGGAGTTAAAAACATAGATGAACTTGATCTTCATCTCACCTTAGCGCTTGATTTTGATAGATACCCTAAGGTTGGTGAGATTCATCCTGCCATAAGCTCTTGAGTTATAGAGAACCTTTGCATTCGGTTCAAGGACAATGGAATGATCAATTTCTCTCTTAGGAGGCAAACTCCTTAAGAAGGGCTACCATATCTTTCATGTGCTGTCCACTGCTTTCCATCCCTGCTAGAGTAAGATGCAACACATAGATAGTGCCAAGAGTTTTGAGTTCCCTCTTTCATTGATTTGGGGTGCTCAAAGAGATCTCTTTTAAGTGATTTCCAACAAGGGTTACTTGATGTCCATGAAGTTCAAAGCTCATAACACCTTGTTGAAGGTTCATGTGAAAGTCACCCAATGTTGACAACCAATCACACCCCAATATTACATCAATAGGACCCATGTCTAAGACCACCAAATCACCTTCCCAAGTGTATGAAGGGGATAAAATCACCTTAGTAGAAGGGTATACCATCTTAGTCTCCTCATTTTCCCTATTGGCCACTAGGTTATAGGTAGCTCCATTGGAGAAAGCTTGAGAGAGTTAATGGATTTAGAATTGAATAGCTATGGGTGCTCCCGGAATCCCCTAGAATGTGAGCAACTCTCACATTGATGAATCTCACCAACCTTAGGGTTTTTGGACACTTTCATCCTGCCATAAGCTCTTGAGTTATAGAGCAACTCACTTTCATCCTGCCATAAGCTCTTGAGTTATAGCGCTTGATCATTCCATTGTCCTTGAACCGAATGCAAAGGTTCTCAACAAGCCTCCCTATTGGTTGTCCAATGTGGAAAGAGAGGAAGTAATAAAGCAAGTGCAAGATTTTCTTTTCATGGGTCTTATTCAACTCTCACAATCTCCATTTGCTTCTCTCGTTCTATCGGTGAAGAAGAAAGATGGGTCCTTTCGCATGTGCATTGATTATCGTGACTTGAACAAAGTCACAATCAAGAATAGGTACCCTATTCCACGCATTGATGATCTCTTGGATGAGAAAGATTTTTCACGAAGATTGATTTAAGATTGGGACACCATCAAATAAGGATGAAGGAGGGTGATGAAGAGAAGAACACATTTAAGACTGAAAGAGGGTTGTTTAATTTCATGGTCATGCCCTTTGGTCTTATAAATGCACCAGTCACTTTCAAAGCATTGATGAATAGGGTATTGGCTCCTTTTCTATTTAAGTTTGTGCTAGTATACTTCGATGACATATTGATATATGTTAAAAGCAAAGAAGAGCACCTATCTCATGTGAAGCAAGTGTTGAATTGATGAGGCAGCACAAGCTATTTGTAAAAGAGAGCAAATTCTCATTCATGGTCAATGAAGCATAATATCTTGGGTATTTCGGGAGAGAGAATGGCATAAGAGTGGATCCAAAGAAGGTGGTATGTGTCAAATATTGGCCAACACCAAGCAATTCAACTCAATTGAGAGGATTTTTGGGGTTATCATCTTTCTATAAAAGATTCATGGAGCATTATGCATCAATTGCAGCAAGCTTTCCTTTGGGATTCCATCACCAACAAAAGCTTCAATGAGCTCAAAGCTTTTCTTACATCGGCTGCCATTCTTGTTTGTCTCGATTTCTCTAAGGCTTTTTCTATGTGAGAGCAGATGTAAGTGGAAGAGAACTTGGGGCTGTTTTGTATCAAAAGCATGGATTTATTGCCTTTGAAAGTAAAAAGCTTATCAAAAAGGAGATGACATTGCATGTTTATGAGCAAGAGATGCTTGCTATCCTTCATGTTATCAAGAAGTGGTATCATGACTTGTATGGTTCCCACTTTAAGGTGGGAAGTGATCATAGGGTGCTGAATTTTTTCTTATACCGACCAACTCTCTCTTCCAAACAAATGAGGTGGCTAACCACTCTTCAAAGTTATGATTTTGAGATATCATACACTGAGCAAGGACAATGTAGTAGCGGATGCATTGTCAAGAATGTGGGCTTGCACTATGGCATCAATTATGGAGATTAATAGTGATTGGATTAAGGGGATTCAAGAGGAATACCTCTTAAATGAGGGTTTTGTCCACATTTATAAAAAATTATAGAAGGTTATCATGAATATATTCCCCATTATGAGCTTTACAACAACCCCTTATGGTACAAGGATGGAGTGTATCTTATTTCTACCTCATCCTACATACCAAAGTTACTTTATGAGATGCATTCTCCTCCACTTTTGGGTCATCTTGGTGTGTTGAAGATATATGACAAAGTGAGAAAAAGTTTATTTTAAAAAGGCATGTGGAGGGATGCCAAGATGTTTGTGATGGAATATCCTTCATGTCAAAGGAACAAGGATAGCCATCAACTACCCCCAGTGGTGTACTTCATCCTCTACCTATTTTGGATGGGACTTGGACCCACATATCAATGGATTTCATTACGGGACTTCCGAAGACTAAGCATGGTTGGGATCAAATATTTATGGTGGTTGATTGGCTTACCAAATCAGCCTAGTTCATTGCTTCCAAGGTCACATATGAAGCATCTTAAATTTCCAAACAATTTATGGGCGATATATTCAAGTTGCATGGTTTGCCACTCAACATAGTGTGTGATAGAGACACCAAGTTCATGGGGACTTTTGGAGATCTTTGTATAAGAACATGGGCACAAAAATTACTCCATCTATAGCCTATCATCCTCAAACAGATGGACAAATGGAGTGTACCAAAAATTGGCTTGATGCGTACTTAAGGTATTATTGTCATGATCTCCCTCTAGTGGGGGATGAAGAAAAGTAACTCGAGGATTTCTTACTACTGCAAGAAGACGGGACATATCAAGGATTTCTTGAACAAGTTGATACCCTCAACCACACAATAAATCTACCCTCAATAGCCAAATCATTGGCACCCATAAGCCATAAATGGTTACCCACAATTTAATGAAGGTTAATGCTAATCAACAAAGTGCTACTCTTGATGGGCCTAGTAGACAATCTGCAAGATAGGGATGTAGAAGTCATCCACCCAAACCAAGAGATAGGGATGTAGAAGTTGTCCACCTAAACCAAGAGATAGGGATGTAGAAGTTGTCCACCTAAACCAAGAGATAAGTAGGTACACATGACCCAAACCAAGAGATAAGTAGGTACACATGACCCAAACCAAGAGGTAGGGATGTAGAAGTTATCCACCCAAACCGAGATAGGTAGGTACACATCACCTAAACTAAGAAATAGGGATGTAGAAGTCATCCACCCAAACCAATAGATAGCTCACGTCATCCAAAGCCTCTATAGCTAAGGGAGCCCCAACCATTCCAAGAAATTGAAAGAGTACCCCAACCCAATGTTGTAGAGGGAGTAAGTGTGAAACAAAGAGCCTATAAAGGAAGGTATAAGATGAACTAGAGTCAATGAGCAAGTGGTTGAGTACACTATATCTTTCTGCCAATCAAGTGGTTGAGTACACTATATCTTTTTGCCAATCAACCTAACCTCACCTCACCTCAAGGGAATCTTATCTCATCCTTGCGGAGACAAGGATGGAAGCTAGGAAGGCTTCACCATCCTTGAGGAGACAAGGATGGAAGCTAGCAACGCTTCACCATCCTTGAGGAGACAAGGATGGAAGCTAGCAAGGCTTCACCATATACCATGCTCCACTTGGGAAGTAAGATTTTGTGTCCATGGAGAAGAAAAGTAACAAAGCCTCAAGCATCATTGGAAACCTTGGATTTCAAAATTTCTATGGACCACTTATCTTGGATAGGCCTATGTACAAATACCAAAAAAAATTCTAAGCGAGCTAAACATCAACTCCCCATGATGTATCATTAACCTTGTAAGTTTTAAGGCATAACATAATAGACATCACAGTGGCATGCATGTGGTTGGAATTTTACAAAAGTGATAAACCACTCAATTCTTCCCATCACATATGTTACCACCACACAAAAAGCACATTTCTTCAAATTATGTGGCATTGTAAGAACCAATGTTTTGATAACAAGGACATGTTAACCTCCTACATTGCAGCATCCCCAAGCAATGCTGCTGCCTAACCCTGATAATGCCATCAAAAGATTATCATGTTGTATTTACTGTGGTCTAAATATTGCCATCATACTTATGTTCCATCGCATCCATACCACCACTTTAGTAAATCAAATCTTGACTTAAACTATCTCTAAAATAATAGTGTATCAATTGCATTGCCAATTACATGATATTTACAAAAGTATTGGCAATGTTATGGCTTGTTTCATTTACATAGGCATTAATCATAAAATTGACTCTAATTTGCTTTATGGGTAGGGAAATCATGAAGTTGTCTCAATTTCCACAACTTAATTCTCAGGACATCCTTACTTTTTGAAGTCCATACCAAATAGGGTGTGTGGCCAAGCTATTGAGATTCATTGGGGATAATGAGTTGACTATCCCAATTCGGAACATTCATAGAGCCGATAACTTCTTGTCTTGGATTTCACATTAGGTTCACATTAGTAGATTCATAATGATCAAGGGTTACCCTTTTTGTGAGAACATGCCAGAGGCAGTTAAGTATGCCAAAGCAGTAGTTTGTAACTTGCATCATTGCTTGTGGCTTGGATTGCGAGTTGGCTATTAAAGGACAATCTTCCACCAAATTTGAAGGAAATATATTAGCAACTCTAAGAAAAGGATAGATAGTACAAATAGAGTCATTTGAAGCCCAAAAATGAAGGAAACGTGATCAATCTCTCAAATAAAAACAAAATGTTATTGTAAGTTATTTATAATTTCATGGAAATCTTTTGCAAAAGTTGTCAAGGTTAAGATCTAAGTCATGTGTCACGTACACATGTTGAATGCTTGTAAGCAAACCGTGTTCCTTGGACTCCTTAAAATAAAAAAGGTTCACTTCCATTCCAATGATTCTCCAAAATGTCTCTTTGTCAAACTCTATGAGGACCTTTTGCACTTGGTTGCATATACACCTAACAATCTTTTTTAAAAATTTCTCCTATCCAATGGCTGAAATCATCTTTGACATTATGCATGAAGACAAAAAATGGAGTTTGGTTGTCATTATGAGCCTAAAGAAGACCTGTCTATACTAACAAGGGGAAACTAAACAAAAATGAATAAAAAGAAAAAAAGGCAAGACTTATGAGGATATGTAGGCTTTAGCAAGGAATTATGGATGGAAAATTGTTGAAATGCGTGGAAAGATATGGAAGCATGGATAGGAGAAGGTTGCATTAGGTTGTTACAACTTTGAAAAGGAATTATGGATGGAAAATTGTTGAAATGCGTGGAAAGATATGGAAGCCTAGATAGGAGAAGGTTGCATTAGGTTGTTACAATTTTGAAAAGGAATATGGAGGCTATAAGGGATAAAGCCAAGGAATATGGAGGCTATAAGGGATAAAGCCAAGGAGTAGAATACCTAGCACAAGGCTATGGAGGCTTGAGAACCTGGAAACATAGAAATGGTAGAAGCACTAAAGAGGGTAGAGGGTTAGAACAAAATTAGGATTGGGTAGGAGATTAGGTATGTAGAGGGTTGAAAAAAAGGTTTGAGAACCACTATTTAGGGTTTTGTTTTTGGTAATTTATGGGTCAGTTTTTGGTCGAGTTGATAATGCAGCAACATAGGAGGAGTGAAAAGCTAAGCAAAAGACATCGTGGGCACAATAGGGATGGGGATCCATTGAGGGGGGTGGGAGTAGAGGGAGGGTCTAGGGGTACTAGGAGGGAGGAAGCTAGGGGAGCAACTCTTGGGATAGATTGTGCATTGTACCTCCCCATTAGTACCACATCAAGTTTTCATGTCAAGGGGTGGTGATAGAGGGAGGGTCTAGGGGTTATAGGAGGGAGGAGGCTAGGGGAGTTAGGGGGGAAAGCTAGGGGAGTAACTCTTGGGGTAGATTGTGCACTCTACCTCACCATTGGTCCACCCCAAGTTTTTGTGTTATACAGATTCATAATTAAGTAAAAATGTCCTTTGACCCCCCATACTACAGATTAATAATTAAGCAAAAATTTCCTTTATCCCCCCATAATACAGATTAATAATTAAGCAAAAAGGTCATTTATCCCCCCGTAATGCATCTATTAAACCAGCATGGTTATGGTCACACAAGTGTTGTATTTTGTTAAACATGATTAAAATCCACTTATTATGGCGTGCCATTGTCTTTTTAAATCTAAAGTTAATAAATGTGTACCAACACAGTGACTTTTAAAATAGTATACTTGTAAATTATTAGATTCCAATTTTCTAGGCTAGTGGAATGAACTGCTATAATTTAAACCTAAATATGCTAAACTAATAGTTCAATTTAATTATACTAAACCAACACAATGACACACATAATGCAAAGGAAACTAGCAGGGAGAGGGTAACACATGCCATGCAAGAAGTGGGTAACACATGACATATAGTGATCAATGTGTGGCAGATGGAATAAGGCTAAAGATTATAGAGACCAACATCAAGGTGACACATGCAAAGGGAATTAGTGGGGTACCTTTTATAAAGTTTTCACGTTAGATATTGAATTTTCCAAACCAACTTAGTGATTTTTTAACCACTAAAACCTAGTTACGCTAAACTAGCAATAGGTGACAAGCTAAAGAAACTAACCCAGCATAAAAACCACTACATAATAGAAGGAACAAGCCCAAAAATGATGTCAAGGTGACATGTTTCATAAAGAGGGAGCCAATGCGATGACCTTTATAATAGAAAATATTGAAACCCAAAACCCACTTTGTAAAGCCAACACGGTGACACATGCTATACAAAGGGAACCAATGGGAAATGGATGCAAGTGACATCTAGAAGAAACCACTGTAGTGTGACCACTATTGCATGGTAGAGGGAACAAGCCTAATGGTTATAGAATATGGGTAAAGAGTAAAGCATGCTGCATGGTAGAGGGAACAAGCTTGATGGTTATAGAAAGCGGGTAAATAGTAAAGCATGCTTTGTAATAATTTATGCTATGTGTTCTTTTTGTATATTGAATTTTATCTCAGGTTTGAAGCCTTTTTTCTAGTTGCCAACATTGATCAACATTTATTTGAGAAGAAACCATTCTTTGTACACACATTAAAGGACAAAAATACATGGTGCATTTCTCACATCATAATGATATACATAAAGGGAGGTTATGGGCCCTATTCACATATAAATTCATTTGCATTTCACCTATAGAGCCTTTTGTATTTCACATATAGATTCTTTTTTATTTTATGGATCATCTTCCTTATGAAATTTTCTCTTCATTGCACATGGAGCTCATGCACTTCATTTTGCAGGATCACACTCTCATGAACTACTTCCCCTTGCAAGTTAAAAAATCTTCTAATCTCCCTTGTACGCACTCTCTTAAGTTTGGCTTTCCATTTTTTTTTCTTCGATTATTTTATCCTATCGAGGAAGGGACAATCCAAATTACAGTGTCCTCCTCCACATTTACTTCTTCTCAAAGGACAATCCATAGTTATGCAATGGTGAACCAGTGAACCATCCATTGCAGCCAACATCTAGCTAACTTTCGCATTACAATATCCTAGGAAACAATCCAAATTACATCTCGAGTGTCCTCCTCCACATTTACTTCTTCTCAAAGGACAATCCATAGTTATGCAATGGTGAACCAGTGAACCATCCATTGCAGCCAACATCTAGCTAACTTTCACATTACAATATCCTAGGAAACAATCCAAATTACATCTCGAGTGTCCTCCTCCACATTTACTTACTTCTTCTTAAACAACAATCCATAGTTATGCAATGGTGAACTAGTGAACCATCCTTTGCAGCCAACATCTAGCTAACTTTTGCATCAGAATATATTGGGAAACATTGACTTCCACAATGTTGCACATAGCACCAATATTCATGCTTGCATGCTCTCGTTAGCAAGCTCATGCACTATTGCAACTTTAGTCCTTGATGACACTAGGATGGTAGCCATAATAAATCACACACCTTGTAGTGTCCTCTCTTCATAATGAATAATAATAAAATATAGTAGCATTATAGTTGGCAATACACTTTGGCTTCTCATTGTTGTAGTGCTTGCAAGCCAATGTTGCATCCTCATCTACTAACATCTCCATTGTAGGCACTCTCTTAACTTTTACATCCACATTTACTTCTTCTCACTATACCAAGGAAAGAGTCCTTA
Source organism: Cibotium barometz (assembly GCF_041138505.1). Classification (NCBI taxonomy): domain Eukaryota; kingdom Viridiplantae; phylum Streptophyta; class Polypodiopsida; order Cyatheales; family Cibotiaceae; genus Cibotium; species Cibotium barometz. The sequence continues at coordinate 7,487,146 of NC_141064.1, read as the reverse complement.
AGAGTGCTTTGTCCCCACGTTCCCATCACATCTTTTCTTCACCATGTCATCAATAGGGTTTCCAATAAGAGATTTTGGAAACATAATCATAAAGCTTGGGCAACTCATTAACCTTGTTAACAACCTTTGCCTTATTCAATACCATATGTAATGTGTCATTCATATGTAAGCTCCTGAAAGATGCGAGGATACTACCTCTAGCAAAAGTCTCAAACCTTGCCATATGAGTTCCTAGATAGCATACGCACATGCCTTCGGTTGGTGGCCTCTGTCCAGCCAAAAAATGACCCACCGGACTTTGTTGGAAAGGGGTATCTCGGACACGAGTCAGTCCGTCTGATCACTTGTAAACCTGCTCTCGCTTTGTCGCCAGACAGCCTCTAGTTCCTTGCGCACACACAACAATTCGCCACTACCTCAGTTTGTACACTGAACATAAATTTTACAGGTGAAACAAATAAGGTCAGTTGGTAAAGGTTATCTCCGTTCATGACTTTGGGTTAAAAAGTAATATTTTATCAGTTGTATTTATTTATTTATTTTTTGCTGGACAGAGCAAAAGGCCTTCATGTGCACACGGTAAGAGATGTTAATGTGAAGGTTTCCACAAAATATGGAACTTGCAATAATGCACACAGCCATCCAATTTGTATCTAATACACCCTCGTATAATAACGACTCTGACACATCATCAACCCTACACATAAAATTCTCCATCCCCCAAATCAAGAAATTCCCTTAAATCATCGTATGTGACCTCAAAGAGGGGATCATCATACCTTAGGGAAAGGGGTTTAGGAGACGGTTCAAAGGTGGTGGAAACTGAGAAAGACATGGCAACTACCTAACAACAAAGCAACAAAGCAGAAGCACACATGAGGGTAGCTTTTTGCTGACAAATAGGAACAGAAAGAGAAAATGCCTAACAACAAAGCTACAAAGCAATAAAGCTATTAATAGAGCAGCAAACATGAGGGTAGCTTTTTGCTAATAAATAGGAATATAAAGAGAGAAATTTCATATATTAATAATAAATGCATCTTGTGTAATTTGAAGGACTTAGTGATAATGCAAAATCCATATAATAATGAGATTATATACATGATCTCATTAAAACTCCCGCCATTTATTTCACCCAATAATAAAGTCCATAGCTATCCCAAATAACTCATGACTACACAAGCTCTTAAATAGTCATGATTTCAAATTTGATTTAATATGTTTGAGACTCTTTATTATTAGTTTAAGTAAGTATTATTATATTTATTTGTATGTAAATATTTATACATATACCAATTGATCACTTATTTTTTTTAATAGGGAGACATAATATAATATAGTTTTGAAGCCACATATATAGGATCAAAATTCTAATTTTGTATAATAAAATATATATTTTACTAAATTTATATAAATCACATATCATAAAAATACATTACATGTACTAATAATATTTCATATATGAATGATTAACATATTAATATTTCATTAACATGTATTATTAATGCATTATATGTATCATAATATTTATATAAATCATCTAAAAATTTACCTATAAATTTATGAGTACATTACATGTCCTTATAATATTTTATTAACATGTATTACATAAATTATTAACATGTAATATTATGATATATTACATATTTATATAAATCACCTATTATAAAAATATATTATACGTACTTATAATATTTCATTCACATTTATTGTATTCATTAACATGTATTATATTGCATTAACATGTATTATAATCATTAGATTATTTTGCAAGCTAATGTTGTCATATTCTTTGTATATAAATATTTATTAATATTTCATATATATATATATATACGTATTTTAACATATTAAAAAATATAACCTTTTCTATAATAAAACTTTTTTTCTATCTACTTTCAATGATAATTTAATTTAAATATAATAATAATAATATAATCAATTTAAAATATTAATTTTATAACAACATGTACATCCATAAATTTCTTAAAACAAATAAAGATTGCCACATTTAGTTATAATTATGGTTTAGTCCAATAATATGTGAATTAAAATAGTATATAAAAAATTAATATTTCATTAAAATATGGAGAGTTTAAAAATTTTAATACAAGGGTAATAATTATCCAACCCGATTGTTTTAATCATTTAAATGATTTTATTCCATCAATCTACACCCTCCATGCACATACGAACCTTCTTCTTCTTTTCATAAATTATTTCCCCCCTTTTTTTGAATTGGCTAGAAATTTGAAAGAACAACATCAACACCCACACACCCATGTGTTCCACCATCTTGCACAAGGATGAATTGAATCCTTAACCTCAAGACTCTCAACTTCCAATTTTTCCATTATTGCACTTACTTGTTGGGATGGCATTTACCCCCCCTTTTTTCATTTATTTCTATCTACCTAATCCCCACTAAATCCTTTTCCTCCTCTTCCTCTCCTTAGATAGGTGGGTGCACATCTCTCTCATCATATACGATGAGTGCACATCTTTCTCTGGACATTATTGAAGAGCGAGTGTTCTCCCTCTTCTTTCTTTCGTAGCTATCATCTTATGTTTCCATTCAATTTAAATTCAGAGTTCGCTCGTGTGCCATCTCAAGAGAGTGACGAACATCCTTCAAGGTCGATTTAGAATTGACAATGTGTTTCTTCCTATTTCTAGGACCCATTTGCATATTAAGTTCAAATTGAATCAACCTTTCTTCTGTATCCAATGGAAACCAACATCCTCTTCTCTTCTTCCACTCCAAACCCATGTGTAGGGTTTGTCAAAAGATGTGATATGCCATTATTGACATTACTATTGAGACTCCGTACACAAGCATTGCACTTGAGTACATCACCTTTATGCATCCCTTCCTTCACCTTCGATTCAGGTTCAAGAGCAATATCTAAATCATTCTCTAATACATGCATTTAAAGCCACGTTATCTTGGTTCTATGCATATTGGCATGAGAAAAACATGCTACAAGTACATGAAGTGGGATAAAGTATAACAACTTGAGCCTCTTAGAAATTCTTCTTAACTTCATGGATTTGTGAATATCCAACACTATCTTTCTTTTGAATGAAGCTCTTGTACCTTTGTTTGGCAACTCCTAATCACTAATGGAAGCAAGACTTGGAATTGGAAGGCTTTCAAGTCTACTAAAATCTTGGGCATTTGGAGAAACAATGTATAGTAGTCACAAAGAAGCCACCACAATCACCAATAGTTGGCTTTGTAACTATTGGTTTGACTATGTACACATGTTGCACCTTGGCTAGCCACCCAACTCCAAAATGCGTCCTTTCTGGTGGTATTGTATCAAGACTCTTCTTTGATTCTTCACCTTATGAGGACCTCTACATGAGGGTTACATTGTGATTCAATTATTCGGCTTGAAGTGCAAGGGCCTCCACATATCTTCCTCTCTAATATTATACATTCTATAGGAGGATATAGTTTTAGGGGTCCTTCTAGAGATTGAGTTTGATCTTGCCATTAAAAATGAAGATCTAGGGTTGGTTGATAAAGATGAGAGAGAAAAAATTATCAGGTTATAAGTCCCAAGTGCAAGATCGCTCAAAAATAGGGTGAAGAAAATGAGAGTAAAAAGATGTAAGTTGTAACCTCTAAGAACAAGAAGCCCTCAAGAAATGGTAAGAAAGAAGAGAGAGATGATAAATTTGCATGTTGGAGGCTCCAAGAGCAAGATGAGGGAGAAAAGAAAACATGAAAAAAGCCTAAATGAGGAAAAAAAAGTGGGAAAAATGGATGTGTACCTTAAAAGATGTCTTTTTTGAGAGAGATTTGACTTTTTGTTGGGAGGGAAGTCAAAATTTTAAATTTGGGCCCCACTAGGCTATAGATTTTGCAAGTGGGGGGGGGGAGTGGACCACTTTTTGAGGTAGCCCCTACTCTATAAAGAGCATACTAGTATAACTTTAGTAGTGGCCCCGCCCTCTAGCCAAAAAGAAAATATGAGATAACTTGGGGATAACTTTAGTAGTGGCCCCACCCTCTAGACAATAAGAAAATATGAGAGGGGTGAATAGAGGGCACCACCATCACATTGGTATACAAATGAATTTTTTCTATATACCCACCTTAGCACTTGATTAGATTAGTACTGAGGAGTTTGCTTAAAATGTGGCCCATTTTTAGCCCATAGCTGTGGAGTGTTATAAAGAACCCATGGAAGCTGGTTATCAGTTTTTCTCATTCTTCTCTCTATCTTTCCCTCAATTTTGAATTAGGGATATTTCCTTTATAAAATGAATTAAGAGATGTTAATTAAGTAGATTAAAATTATGCATAATAATTAGGTTATTATGAGAAACGTGCTTGTGTGAAAAATCTATGCCTTAATCAATCTCTCGTTAGTGATGCTAGGCTACTTGTGGGAATTCTCTCCACAGAGATTTTCTCCATAATTAGGTTATTATGAGAAATGGGTTTGTGCGAAAAATCTATAGCTTAATCAATCTCTTGGTGATGCCAGGCTGCTTGTGGGAATTCTCTCTACAAAGATTTTCTCCATTTCTTATGATTTTCTCAATTAATAAGTATATCAAGCATCTCTTTTATTATATCTTTATGTTTTTTTTAATCATGGAAAGATTAGAGATCAATCTAGTTCCCCTTCCTTGAAAGAATAGAGTATTTCACGTTTTATGTTACTCGATTCATGGGATAGTGGCATCAATTAGGGTTGAGTTTTTAGATTCTTCTTTAAATAGGGAAAGGATGATTTTCGTTTACAAATGAATTGGGTTTAAGTGAGGCCAATTTATCCTTGTATCTGGCATAGTGCAAGCTATGATTTCTGTATGGTTATATTACGAGAGAAGCAGGGGATTTGTGAGAGTGAAGAAGATTAGAGCTTTTTATTTCTTATCCAATAGTGAAGGATTGGTATTCATAAGTGAAAAGGATTTGCCTTATTTTAAATTAAGGACTTATTATTTCTAATTAGAGATGATCTTATAGGTTACGCGTAATGTTGAGAAAGTCCATTTTGAACATAGAGGCTTCTCTTTTTTGAAGAGGAATACAATATCATTGATTTGTATTCATTGTCTTGTACTTGTGTGTTTCCTAGTTAAGAGATGGCTTAGGTAGGCTTGGTAGCATGCCAAGTAGGTGTAAGATCCCTGTCCCCACCGCGCAACAATTTCAAGGGTGCTAGCAGCGAAAGCAGCACTTCTTGCACGGGGCAGGGTCCCACACTCGGGGCCTCGCCCACGGATATCGGGACAAGAGACTAATCCATCGGTTTTTCCAAAACCGAACCCGAAAAAACTTCCTTTGCCCGGAAAGCACGGGCGATTCCACCTTGATAACTTTTCCCTAATATAGTCAAAAGCCTTAACTAACTGAGCTCATCTGACCGAACCCGTAAGTCCCATAGTCAGATCAAGGAAAAAGACTGTACTTGGATCATAGAGACCAATGCTTTTTTCCTCATTGAGAGGCACAGCCGTTGATTCTTTTCCATAGAACAATTTTTGTCCGGGATTTACTTCATCTATCGAACTAAACAGAAATTGAGTCTCGATTTAGGGATCCATCAGTCTAGCCTAACCCCATCCAGTCCCATGGGTTAGCCAACCGCCCAACCACTGTAGTGATGGGATCCAATTAGGAATTTGGTTAGGTTTTGTCCCGGGTACTAGGGAAAAGAGTTCCCAAGCCCCCTAGCCAGATTTTCAAGCAAATTTAACTCTAGTCACACCACTTACACACCCAATATGAAATTGCCTTTTTCCTAGATTCAAATGTATTTAATTCAGTCATTTAATGAAATCATAGTGTTACTGATCATAAACTTCCAAGTATCCGGTTGAATCTTAATTTCCAATCATTCCTTCATCGGAGTATCTATGGCATCATTGGCAACCAGAACGCTCACCACCTGTTCACTCAGGGATCTTTTCTATAGTTCCTAGCTCATAGTACCCGGCAGATAATCACTTATAAAAATCAAGATGGAATCCTCATTGAAGATCAGCAAGATCAACCAACAAATCCATATAAGAGAGCTATGGACTCATCAGTTGAGGACCAGCAAGGTCAATCAACCAGATCCATACTCGGTTTCAGAAAACAACTCTTACTCCTTGTTCCATATATCTTCCGCGACGCACGTGTGGGTATCTTTGGCGACCTAGAGCCCGAGCACCGTATGGTCAGCACCCTCTAAGATCCTTCGCAGGTCACCTAGCGCTTCACTCATAGGCCGCTTCCTTGGTCCCTCATCCCCACCGTACCGGAAGCTCACCATTTAAATCGAACCAAGGCTGGTCAAGACCTCGGCCGACCTTGCTACGCGAGACGTCCTCCATTGACTCTCCATTCCGTAGTTGCAACTTTATCAGTTAGGTCTCCACGATCTTAATCACAAGACGGTCAAAATGCTTCCCCAGTATTCTTGACATAAAATAGTCATTTACAAACAGGTCACAAATACAATCATTTACAAACAGGTCACAAATACAGTTTCTATATTCAACTCTCGTCTTTCCACCAGTCCACATTACTTATTGCACATTCCATTCATATGTGTACTCATTCTCATCCAATCACATCATTTTCCATCTCATCACCTCAGATTCATTCACATCACATATAATATATTCACATCCCAATTCACATGTCATCACATCTCATCCATTCACTCATATCGACGACACATCATTTCACATACACATTCGCATTCATTATTCTACATACACATCCACATTCGTACATCCACATCATACATCCAATTTCACATCCGCATTCATACATACACATCCATACATCCACATCCACATTCATACATCCAAACGAAACATCCACATCCATACATCCATTTCCACATCCACATCCACATCCACATCCACATGCATACATCCATTTTCACATCCACATTCATACATCCATATCCACATTTCATATCTACATCTATACATCCACATCCATACCCACATCCATACATCCATATCCACATTCCACATTCATACATCCATATCTACATTCCACATTCATACATCCACATCCACATTCACATTCATACATCCATTTTCACATCCTCATTCATACATCCACATCCACATACATACTTCTATACATCCACATCCATACATCCACATCCATACATCCACATCCACATCGATACATCCACATCTACATCCATACATCCATTTTCACATCCACATTCATACATCCATTTTCACATCCTCATTCATACATCCACATCCACATCCACATACATACATCCACATCCGCATCTACATCCATACATCCACATCCACATCCACATCCACATTCACATCCATACATCCATTTTCACATTCCACATTCATACATCCATATCCACATTCACATTCATACATCCACATCCACATCTACATTCATACATCCACATCCACATTCACATCCATACATCCATATCCACATTCCACATCTACATCCATATACCCACATCCATTTACATCTATCTAATTCCTATCACATCTTATCACATCTATTTATAGAATGTAGGAGAATTCTAATTTTTTGATATAAAGATTCTTTACGCATATAATTAGGCATAAAGACAACTTTAGTAGGAATAACAATTTTATAAAAATCCTTTTATGCATCTATTTAGGCATAAGTTCAATTTTAAGAAAAATAACACTTTCGAATTAAAAATAAACCTTTTATGCATTTTACTATGCATAAATTTCATTTTAATGAGAATAACACTTTCAAAATAAAAATAAATCTTTTATGCATTTTACTATGCATAAATTCCATTTTAATGAGAATAACACTTTCAAAATAAAAATAAATCTTTTATGCATTTTTCTATGCATAAAATCAATATTGATAAGAATAACTCTTTTGAATTAAAAATAATTCTTTATGCATCTTTCTATGCTTAAAATCAAAATTGATGAAAATAACTCTTTTGAATTAAAAATAAAATTCTTTATGCATCTTTCTATGCTTAAAATCAAAATTGATGAAAATAACTCTTTTGAATTAAAAATAAAATTCTATATACATCTATTTATGCATAAAATCAAAATTGATAAAAATAACTCTTTTGAATTAAAAATAAAATTATTTATGCATCTATTTATGCATAAAATTAAAATTGATGAGAATAACACTTTTGGATTAAAATAAATTCTTTATGCATCTTTCCATGCATAAATCCAATTTAGTAGGAATTACACTTTTAGAATAAAAGAATTTCTCTTATGCATCTAATTTATGCATAAAATTCATTTATGATGAAAATCACACTTTTAATATAAAAATATCTTTTATGCATACAAATCATTTATGATGAAAATCAATGCAACCCCAAATCAGCAAGTAGCTTGCATAACCAAGCTACCTCACTTTTTCCCACCGTAACCGCAGATCCTCTGTACTCTACCTCGGGTACTTGACAAGGCAACTGTGGGGGGCTGCTTCTTGGTGCTCCATGTCACAGCAACACTCCCCGATGAAAACATAAATCCACTGGTAGATCTCCTGTCTGAGATGCTACTTGCCCAATCTGCATCTGTGTACCCATATAGCTCCAATGGTACATCTGTTGCATAAAACAATGCGTAATCAACAATGGCCCTCAAGTACCAAAGTGACACTATCAATATGTGATTTGCGCAAAACCTGCATAAACTAGCTCTCTAAGCCAACAGTGTAGCTCAAATCTAGCCTGTTGATCGTGACATAGATTAGAGTCCCCACAATCTTCCTGTACATAGTGGGATCCTCCAACACATAACCTGCCTCCACACTAAGCTTGCCATTTTGATCTAATGGCACCGATATTAGCTTACAATCAGCCATCCCATACTTGGATAACATGTCTAATGCATACTGTCTCTGTGATAGCCAAATACCCTCAAGTGTGCGAATGATCTCAATTCCCAAAAAAATAACGCAGGTCTCCCAAATCCTTCATCTCAAACTTTTGTTTGAGAAGACTTTTCACATGCTCAATCTCATCCAAGTTGTCACCCCAACAATAAGATCATCTACATATATGGTGATGTTCACAATAATCTTATGTTAAAACCCTAAGATCTCTCTAGATAATTGTTATGCATAAACATGCATAAATCAGGCATAAACTCAACCACCCAACCACCCCCGAGCCCTAGGGATACACACATGAATAATAATGAAATACATCATACCTCTACCTTGATGTCCCATACCATCAAGAGGTATAACTCCAATCCAATAGCATATAGCTATAGTGTGAAATGGTAAGTGAGTAGATATGATCCTCTACACAAGAGAGCATAACATAGCCTTGGCCTCACAAGCCCAAGCCTCCAAGCCTCCCTTGAGTGTGCCCCATGCCCCTATTATATAGGAGGGCCCTCAAGTGACTCTTGACTCTCCATTTCCCATGTGTGACCCTTGGATGCCTGACCCTAACCTTAACCCTTAAGGTCAGTCCTAACCCATGCTCCACTAGAGCTTGTTCCCATGCTCCACTAGAGCTAGTTCCCATGCTCCCATGTGCTCACAAGCCTAATGTGGGTTAGCCTCCTAGTATATGCACACATAATGTGCATATAACATACTTCCCCTCTCAAAACATTGCACTCTTACAATGAAAAGAAGAAGAACTGCACTGAACAATATCAACTGTCGAATCCTCTATTTCCCTATCTTTCCACCTAATTTTAATCTCACGGATTAGTCAATTACAAAGTTTCCTTTCCATGAATTCAAGTACCTTATCAGATTCATGTGGAACATAGGATAATTCTTCGACTTCAATGAGTTCTTGAGAAGTAACTGTGTTATCCTCACCTACCAATTTTCCTTTCAATCTATCGATATGAAAGACTGGATGAACTCTAACAAATGGAGATAGTTTAAATTCATACGCATCCGTGCCAATCTGAGATCTAGGAGATAAATTTGAGCATTTTTCTATTAACAAAGTCTGAGAATCTTTAGGAACATTAAAATAAACCAACGCTCATGCGTGCGCCAAAAGTCTGAGAGAGAGAGACTATCAACTCTCTCTCCATCTCCACTCCTTCTCTCCTCCATCTTCTCCACTCGAAGCTCCAATCTCTTCAATTTTATAGAGGTTTTTAGAGGATAATAGAAAATATCATTATTTCAGCATAATACAACCAAATTGAACCTGGAAAATTCTAGAAATTAGTTGGACTTGGTTAGAGGCCTCCCTCTCCTATAAATAGATCCTTAGCCCTTTGTAAAAAAATATGAGAACTATACTATGCCAGTATTATGTTGAAATAATGATATTTTCTATTATCCTCTAAAAACCTCTACAAAATTGAAGAGATTAGAGCTTCTCTCTCTCTTCAATCTTCCTTGGTGACTCCAACATACCAAACCAATTGATTGTTGAGGGCCTCTACTGTGAGATCAAAGAATCAAGTAAATTAGAAGGTAAAGTGTGGATTATTGTCTTTTTCTTATTAAAACTCCAAACGCTTCTCTTCTCAACCCCTCTCAAGCTTGAGAAGCTTTAATTTGAATGGCTTTTGATTACTATTGAAGTTCTTTTATGAATTGTAATAAAGAAACACATAAATTTCCATTTATGCTTAATTTTAATGGTTTTTAAGCATTTCTCTCTCTCTCTCTCTCTCTCTCCCCCCAAAGAAAGGTCATTCCTATGACCTATTCTCAATCCAAAACGCATTTCTCTAATCCAAAAGTAATTTCTATGCTTGTCTAATTGGAGGCCAAAATAATGGCTTTTTTAATGCTTTTATGATATTTATTTCATAGAGAAATTATGAATCAATCCATAATTGGATAATGATCCAATTAGTGGTCATTCTAATCATATCAATAATATTAAACTTCATTCTTTCAATTAAATTGAGGAATTGAGAAGGAATATGGAAATAGTTGTCAGAAAAAGAATCTTTAATTAGGCCAAGCAATTGATAAAAATTTAAAAAAAGTCATATTATCGGTATTAATCTAGAAAAAGCTATTAAATGGGAATAGCATGTGAATGGATGTGATAAGATGTGTATGGGATGTGATAATATGTAAATGGGATGCGATAAGATATGTATGGGATGTGATAGGATGAGATTGGATGCGATAAGATGAGTATGGGATGCGATAATATGTAAATGGATGCGATAAGATGAGTATGGGATGTGATTGGATGTGAATGTAGATGTATATGTGAAAGAAAGGGTATGCATGTGTATGAGAATGAATAAATGTGGATATGGATGTGGATATATGGATGAGGATGTGGATGTGGATGTATGGATGTGGATGTGTATGTGAATGTATGGATGTGGATGTATGGATGAGGATGTTGATGTGGATGTGGATGTGTATGTGTATGTGGATATGGATGTAGATGTATGGATGTGGATATGGATATGGATGTATGGATGTGGATATGGATATGGATGTGGATATGGATGTATGGATGTGGATGTGGATGTAGATGTATGGATGTGGATGTATATGTGGAAGAATGGATGTGGATGTATGGATGTGGATATGGATGTGGATGTAGATGTATAGATGTGGATATGGATGTGGATGTATGGATGTAGATGTATGGATGTGGATGTATGGATCGGGATGTCGATGTATGGATCGAGATGTCGATGTATGGATGTGGATGTGTATGTGGATATGGATGTAGATGTATAGATGTGGATGTGGACGTATGGATGTGGATGTATAAATGTGGATATGTGGAAGAATGAATGATATGTATGTGGAAGAATGAATGTGGATGTGTATGTGGAAGAATGGATGTGGATGTGTATGTGGAAGAATGGATGTGGATGTATAGATGTGGATGTGTATGTGGATGTATGAATGTGGATGTACATGTGAAGAATGGATGTGGATGTGAATGCGTACGTGGAAGAGTGGATATGGATGTGTATGTGGAAGTACGAATGTGGATGTGAATGTGGAAGAATGAATGAGGACGTGTATGTGAAAGGATGTGATGTCGATGTGAGTGAATGGATGAGATGTAATGTGATGTGAATCGGAATGAGAATGAATGAGATGTCATGTCATGTGAATCAGAATGTGAATGAATGATATGGGATGTGAATGAATCTGATGTGATGAGATGGAAAAAATGTGATTGGATGATATGTGATGTGAATGAATCTAATGTGATGAGATGGAAAAAGATGTGATTGGATGAGAATGGGTACACATATGAATTGGACATGGATTAAGTAATATGGATTGATGTGGAACAATGTGGAAAGGCGAGAGTTCATTATAGAAACTGTATTTGTGACCTATTTGTAAATGATTGTTTTATGCTAAGAATACTGGGGAAGCCTTTTGACCGTCTTGTGAATAAGGTCGTGGAGACCTAACTGATAAAGTTGCAACAGCTGATGGAGAGTCAACGGAGGACGTTTTGTGAAGCAAGGTCGGCCGAGGTCTTGACCAGCCTCAGTTCGATTTAAATGGTGAGCTTTCGGTACGGTGGATGAGGGACCAAGGAAGCGGCCTATGAGTGAAGCATTAGGTGACCTGCGAAGGATCCTAGAGGGTGCTGACCATACGGTGCCGGGCTCTAGGTCACCAAAGATACCTTCACGTGCATCGTGGAAGATATTGCAAAATATCCGGTTGAATCTTAATTTCTGATCATTTCTTCATCGGAGTATCTATGGCATCATTGGCAACCAGAACGCTCACCACCTATCCCACTCAGGGGCCTTTTCGATAGTTCCTAGCTCATAGTACCCGGCAATATAAACACTTATGAAAAATTCAAGATGGAATCTCCGTTGAAGATCAGCAAGATCAACCAACATATCCATATAAAATTGCCATGGACTCATCCGTTGAGGACCAGCAAGGTCAATCAACAAGATCCATGCCCGGTTTCAGAAAACAACTCTTCCTCCTAAAAGTAACAGTAAAAGGTTGGCATTGTGTGATGAAATTCATACAAATTGATATTCAGACTGAAATTCGTAAATTGATAATTGGGTCTTCAGATGGAAGTACTGCAATTGTATGGAATCCCTGACTTACTTAAGGCCTAGATATGATGGTATTTACCTTATAATTCCAAGGACTGTGACTACCCGTATATACCGAGGGTATAATTGCAGCTCTTTACTGGCAGTATATACGAGTAAATCTAAGATCTTGAAATTATAAGCAAAAATGCTATCCAGATGATGAATTCGAATGTGGTTGATATGATTTTAAAATTCTGGTTGAGAATTGATGAATTGATTTGGATTCTAATTGGAAAAAGATGATTCCTGAATTTTGGTTGAAAAGTGATAAGCTGAGCAAAACCACAATGAGGATGAATGGGACAAGTCCCTGTGATAATGTTCGTAATGGAATGATGATAATGACCTCAGCAAATCACTATGAGATTAGTGGATTGTGCTGTCAGATTACTACTGTGTTAACACTTGACCCGGTGGATCAAGTTAATAGGATGACAAATTGAGAACTTGCTTGACTGAAATTCTCGTGGAGGAATATTCAGAAAGAAATTTTTCGGTCTAATAGACCATTATTGTATTAAAGATATAAATGAATTGTTATTTAATGATGAGTTCTATATAAGAGATATTTATCTTAGGATTCTGTTGGGTTGACCAGAATATAAGGAACCCCAGAATCAGTTGGATCTTAAGGGAAAGAGTTGTCCTCTAGTTTGCGAGATAAGGACATCTTGCGCTTTTTAAGTGGGGTAGGATGTAAGATTCCTCCCTCCCTTGCTTTTGAGGTGTACAGGTGTAAGAACCTCCCCTTCTGATATTGTAATTATTCCCCCCTCTGAAATAAAAGATAGATTCTGTTTTATCCTGTTTTGACCTAGAGAGAGAAAATGTCTAGAGGGAGGTAGTCCAAAATTGAGATATTTTTGGATATAAAAATCCTCCTAGTGTCTAAAATGGTTTCCCCTAAAACAAAAAGTCAAAAAGAACTTTCCAATGTGCAATTGGAATTAATTAGAAATGGGTATAAAGGACCTTAGCCTAAGGGTCTAGATTTTCAGAAATTTTTGGATTGTGGTCCAATTAAGGTTCCTTAGGACTAATAGGATCAATCCATGTGTGGGGAGGAGATAAATCCAATTTATAAAAGAAAAATACCCAAAAATGAGTAAATGCCCACATAAGATGAAGAGTTGATTGAGTACAAGGTTTATTAGTAAAAAACGATGAGTATTACTAAAAAAATGAGATATTTTGGGTATAATGATTCATTTTTGACAAATGTGTAAGGAAAAGGGGGCCCTTCAAGGAGGCGCCTATTTCACATGTATGGTAGAGTTTTAAACTCAAAAATATTGTGATATTTTTATCTCTCCTCTCTCTTGGATCAAACCAAATCAAAAGGGAACCAAACTAGGTCCAAATTCAACCAAACTGAATCTAAAAAATTCTAGAAATTAGTTGGACTTGGTTAGAGGCCTCCCTCTCCTATAAATAGATCCTTAGCCCTTTGTAAAAAATATGAGAACTATACTATGCCAATATTATGCTAAAATAATGATATTTTCTATTATCCTCTAAAAACCTCTACAAAATTGAAGCGATTGGAGCTTCTCTCTCTCTTCAATCTTCCTTGGGTGACTCCTACAACATACCAAACCAATTGATTGGTTGGGGGCCTCTACTGTGATCAAAGAATCAAGTAAATTAGAAGGTAAAGTGTGGATTATTGTCTTTTTCTTATTAAAACTCCAAATGCTTCTCTTCTCAACCCCTCTCAAGCTTGAGAAGCTTTCATTTGAATGGCTTTTGATTACTATTGAAGTTCTTTTATGAATTATAATAAAGAAATACATAAATTTTCATTTATGCTTAATTTTAATGGTTTTTAAGCATTTCTCTCTCCCCCCAAAGAAAGGTCATTCCTATGACCTATTCTCAATCCAAATGAAGCTTCTCACATGAAGCATTTGTCTAATCCAAAAGTAATATCTATTCTTGTCTACTTGGAGGCCAAAATAATGGCTTTTATGATATTTATTTCATAGAGAAATTATGAATCAATCCATAATTGGATAATGATCCAATTAGTGGTCATTCTAATCATATCAATAATATTAAACTTCATTCTTTCAATTAAATTGAGGAATTGAGAAGGAATCTGGAAATAGTTGTCAGAAAAAGAATTTTTAATTAGGCCAAGCAATTGGCAAAAATTTAGAAAAAGTCTTATTATCGGTATCAATCTAGAAAAAGCTATTAAATGGAAATAGCATGTGAATGGATGTGATAAGATGTGTATGGGATGTGATAATATGTAAATGGGATACGATAAGATGTGTATGGGATTTGATAGGATGGAACGGATGCGATAAGATGAGTATGGGATGTGATTCAATGTGAATGCGGATGTATATGTGAAAGAAAGGGTATACATGTGTATGAAGATGTGGATATGGATGTATAGATGTGGATAAGGATGTGGATGTATAGATGTGGATATGGATGTAGATGTGTATGTGAATGTATGGATGTGGATGTATGGATGAGGATGAGGATGTAGATGTGGATGTGGATGTGGATGTGGATGTGGATGTGGATGTGGATATGGATGTAGATGTATGGATGTGGATATGGATACGAATGTATGGATGAGGATGAGGATGTAGATGTGGATGTGGATGTGGATGTGGATGTGGATGTGGATGTGGATATGGATGTAGATGTATGGATGTGGATATGGATACGAATGTATGGATGTAGATGTGGATGTAGATATATGGATGTGGATGTGTATGTGGAAGAATGGATGTGGATGTATGGATGAGGATGTGGATGTATGGATGTAGATGTATGGATTTGGATGTATGGATATCGATGTGTATGTGGATATGGATGTAGATGTATGGATGTGGATGTGGATGTGGATGTATGGATGTGGATATGGATGAGGATGTATGGATATGGATGAGTATGTGGAAGAATGAATGTAGATGTGTATGTGGAAGAATTTTGCCAGTGGTACGGGTGGGGCATTTCTGCCACCTCTTCTCCTTTCTCGGTCGTCACTCATGGGTAGGACATATCTGCATCAAATCTTGTATAGTTCTCATATTTTTTTACAAAGGGCTAAGGATCTATTTATAGGAGAGGGAGGCCTCTAACCAAGTCCAACTAATTTCTAGAATTTTTCAGGTTCAGTTTGGTTGAATTTGGACAAGATTTGGACCTAGTTTGATTCCCTTTTGATTTGGTTTGATCCAAGAGAGAGAAGAGATAAAATATCACAATATTTTTAAGTTTAAAACTCCACCATACATGTGAAATAGGCGCCTCCTTGAAGGGCCCCCTTTTCCTTACACGTGTCAAAAATGAATCATTATACCCAAAATATCTCCTTTTTTTTAGTAATACTCATAGTTTTTTACTAATAAACCTTGTACTTAGTCAACTCTTCATCTTATGTGGGCATTTACTGATTTTTGGGTATTTTTCTTTTATAAATTGGATTTATCTCCTCCCCACACATGGATTAATCCTATTGGCCCATAGGAACCTTAATTAGACCATAATCCAAAAATTTCTGAAAATCTAGACCTTTAGGCTAAGGTCCTTTATACCCATTTCTAATTACTTCCAATTGCACATTGGAAAGTTCTTTTTGAATTTCTATTTCAGGGGAAACCATTTTAGACACTAGGAGGATTTTTATATCCAAAAATATCTCAATTTTAGACTACCTCCCTCTAGACATTATCTCTCTCTAAGTCAAAAAAGGATAAAACAAAATCTTTCTTTTATTTCAGAGGGGGGAATAATTACAATATCAGAAGGGGAGGTTCTTATACCTTTACACCTCAAAAGCTGGGGGGGAGAGGAATCTTACAGAAAAACTCGTAAAAATGTATTAAAATATATATTTTTAACTATAAAAATACTCAAAAATTTCCTTAAAAATTAGAAAAAAATTCCTAAAATTTCTAGAAATCTAGGGAATCCATTCTACCAAAAATATCCACAATAAAATATGTGGTATTTTCATAAAATGCTTATTTTAAACCACAAAAAATAGAGAAAAATAGCATTAAACTCACGGAATTCCCTCGCAACGTCAATTCGTCCATTGAATAGTAGTAACACGCGTTTCAATCACCATATCGACGATCCACGTGTAAATCATCAACACAAATCAACAAAATAATATTTTTGTTAGTAAATATTAAAATTTACTTCAAAAAAAATCAACAATTAACTAGAGATTTCTCTGATACCACTGTTAAAACCCTAAGATCTCTCTAGATAATTGTTATGCATAAACATGCATAAATCAGGCATATACTCAACCACCCAACCACCCCTGAGCCCAAGGGATGTACACATGAATAATAATGAAATACATCATACCTCTACCTTGATGTCCCATACCATCAATCCAATAGCATGTAGCTATAGTGTGAAATGGTAAGTGAGTAGATATGAGCCTCTATACAAGAGAACATAACATAGCCTTGGCCTCACAAGCCCAAGCCTCCAAGCCTCCCTTGAGTGTGCCCCATGCCCCTATTATATAGGAGGGCCCTCAAGTGACTCTTGACTCTCCATTTCCCATGTGTGACCCTTGGATGCCTGACCCTAATCTTAACCCTTAAGGTTAGTTCTAACCCATGCTCCTTTAGAGCTTGTTCCCATGCTCCCATGCTCACAAGCCTAATGTGGGTTAGCCTCCTAGTATATGCACACATAATGTGCATATAACACCTTATCACTCTTGTGCACATGCAAAGAGTGATCTGCATCTGCCATATGAAAACCAATAGTGACAAGATACTCAGCAATCTTGTCATGCCATGCTCATGAAGCTTGCTTCATTCCATATACAAGGCCTTACAAAGCTTACACACATACTCTGGGTAACCGGTATCCTTAAAACCAGGTGGCTGATCCATATACACCTCTTCAAGTCACCATGTAAGAATGTATTTTTGACATCCATCTGATGTAAAAACCAGCCTTTCGCTCCAGCAACCGCAATCACAACTCTCATAGTTTCCATCTCTGCAAACTGGGGCTAATGTCTCCTCATAATCAATCCCATATGTCTGTGCATATTCTTTACCAATCTAGCCTTGTACCTGCTTATGCTACCATCACTGTTATGTTTCACCTTGTACACCCACTTATAGCCAATAGCTTTCTTGCCTTTAGGCAATGGCACCAAATCCCAAGTGTCATTTCCATACAATGCATCCTCTCCTCATCCATAGCTTTCTCCCAACACACATTTCCAATAGCCTCATCAAAACATGTTGGTTCTACAACCTGCATAACTTTTGCCATATACGCATAGTGATGTGCCAATAACCATCATAAGTCAACCTCTGCACGATATTTTTTACTCTTCCAGATCTTCGTAACTTTGCATTCATGGCTTCTATAGCCTTCTTCACCCCAGGTGTCCGCATTACTAGAATCCCAAGCTCCTCACATCAAGGCGGTGAGACGTTGAAAATTCTTCTTCTTCTTCACACAACAAAAGAGGTCTACAAAGAAGATAAAGTGACTAACACACATAATAGAATATATACAGGCGGTCCATAATGTGAACATGCTAAGAGGAGTTGGTAGATATGGACTAGTCAGTGTAGTCGAGCATACATAATAGAGTATATACAAGTGGTCCATAATGTGAACATGCTAAGAGGAGTTGGTAGATATGGACTAGTCAGTGTAGTCAAATCTCTGGTGAAGATATGTTGGTGCCAGCTACCAAACCCGCCACAGTGACATAAATGTCGAACAGTCATGCAGGTGCCTCGTGAGTGGTGTCAGCTCATGTTGAGCTTGATATCTCAACAAGTATGCCCCTGAACCCCATTGTGTCCTTGCAACCATTCAAAAAATGGGGCATTCATTTCATTGGACCCATTAGTCCCGCGGCAACTAGATACACTCAAGCTTGATAGATCATCGCAGCCACGGACTATTGCACGAAATGGATCGAAGCAAGGGCTACCCATCATAAAGCTAATGCGCGATCTACTGCAAAATTCTTGTATGAGTCAGTAATTACTCGTTTTTCAAATGCCCTTGAGATTGTGAGGGACAATGGCATGCACTTCATTAATGAGGTAATCCAATTCCTCTTACAAAAATTCCTCGTCACTCACAATCTTCCCCATATTACCCCCAAGCCAATGGCCAAGTAGAAAGCACTAATAAGGTTCTATGTGCCATTCTAACCAAAATGTTTGAAGCTTGCCGGCAACAATTGGGAACACCCTTCATTTTGACCTATAGTACTAAAGCGGTTATGCCTATGAAGTTCTTAGTCCCGAGTTTGAGAATTTTAGTAAAAGAAAAACTCATGGGCAATGTCCTAGGTTGTGACCTATTTGAGCTTGAAAAATTTGACGAAACAGGCCTTCTCGTTGTCTATAATATGATTGTTAAAAAACTTAAGCGTAAGTAGTCCTAATGATGGGACAAAGAACCTATGCCCTCTGCTCCCTCATGCCAAGATGATACCCCTCCCCTCACCATTGTTATTTTGCCCTCCAATCCATACCGCTCAAAAAGAGGCCGCTCCCCACTCTGGACACCCCACTGCCTCACGTATCCTCTCAACCCAATTCGAACTCTCAAATGCCACCACCACTGTCCAATTCGAACTCTCAAATGCCACCACCACTGTTGACTCCCCCACAAAACTAACTCTAACCGACACATACAGGGAAAGCACTCTCGACAGTGGGTACCTAAGAAGCCTCTCATAGTCCAAGTGTATTATGAAGGTACTACCACTCTGTGGATCCGTTGCCAATCCACTTCCCATGCTCATATACCGGCAACACAAGCTCCTTGGCCCTCTCAAAGGCAACCCATTTGACAACCCCAAACCCACAGGGTATAGGACAATCGCCGGCCCATACGCTCCCCGAAGACAAACTATCCTCGCTCACACCCTAAGCCTTTCCCAACAACAAATTACCGGTGGATCCCAAAGCCTCTGCTTCAAGATCAACATTACTATGAGGCAAATTGCTAAATTTTGGTCCCCAAATCACCAAGGTACAAACTCCCTACTCTTGTCATTTCACCCTTACCAACGCTCCAATGGAAGCCCAAAGTGGCCCCGCCACTACTACTACATAAGAGAAAGGGAAGCAAAAACTTCATGACAACCCCTTGCCCCCCCAACAAAAGCCCACGGTCCATAATAATGATATACCCTCAACTTTGGCTACTCCCCCACCCCTCATTATCTGGCTACCTTCTTGGAGTACTCCCCCACCCCTCATTATCTGGCTACCTTCTTGGAGTACTCCCACTAAGCCCTTAACCTCTCCACTCTCAACTACTCCCTCCTTAAAAGCATATGAACTCCCCAAAGAGATACCAACCTCGCCATCACCCAATTGGAATTGTCTTCTCCATTTGGCGAACTAGGCACAGAGTCAGTACAAACCCGTAATGGGGTGCTGGCTACATAGCCCAGGGGTACAAAACGTGTTTGCATAGTGTCCACAAATTTTTTATATTTTTTCTAACTTGCCACGAGTGTACCATTCTGCACTTCAATTTCCATGGCCATACCATTCTCCATCCATTGAGCCATGGTCATACCATTCTCCATCCATTGTGCCATGGTCATACCGACCACAAAAGCCACGACCATACCAAAAGAAGCCACACCCATACCAACCTCTACCTCAACGCTGCCATGGCCGTACGAGTCTCCATCCACTGTGCCATGGCCGTACCAGTCTCCATCCATTGTGCCCCACGGTCAAAAGAAGCCATGGTTGTACCAACCTCTACCTCAACTGCCACCACGGCTGTACTATTCTCCATCCACCACGCTCGTATCAATTTAGAAGTGTATGCTCGTACCCTAGAGTTGCCACACCCGTGCCAAACTTTGCCATGGCCATGTCCTTCCTAAAAACCTATAAATATGGGCCCAATAGTTCCTTTTCCTCACTTTTTGCTCTCAGCCTAGCCAAACTCTTGTAAAAAAAATTTCTTGAGCTTGCACTTCCTATCCCCTATCCTCCACTCCATTGCAAAGCACTGAGACTTCTCACTCAAAGTCCTTCATCCCACACTCCGTAGAAGAAGAAGCACCCAGCTAGGGGATGCTTTGAGGAGTATGGATGCCATCCCACATAGTTGTTGTCACACCTCGAGGAGAATTTGATGAGCAGGTTAGTGGACACACTGCTTGATGAAGAACAATCATAAGGTGGAGCACAAGCTCCTTTACTACACAGGGCCCTGCTATCACACTGTTGTCGATCATAAGGTGGAGCACAAGCTCCTTTACTACACAGGGCCCTGCTATCACACTGTTGTCGATCCAACCATAGTCACATGCCTGGAGCAGCAAATTGGGCTTGGTGGGCTGCCAACCTTGGAACCATGGGGCCCAGACCTCTTCAATCGCCTCTATTTCACAAAGATATACGATGCCAATGCCACAATTAGACAGGTGTTGGATGCCACAGGACAGACCCAGACCGTCCACCTAAGTCTTGATGCAGTCAAAGATGCCCTACACCTCCCCAAGATGGAACAACCTTATGTGAGACTCACAAACGCCACACGTCTGACTCGCGACATCTTTCAAAGCTCCACCACCAAGGATGGGGTGGAATGGTCCAATGTCACATAAGAGAATCTTGTAATGCCAACTAGGACCTTATCATTTTTACTCACAACCTAGTGGATAGATAGGTTCTACAGGTGCAGCCTCTCCACATTGGTAAGGGTCCACCATGGCACACCTATTAATTGGGCAAAATATCTGCATAGGGAGCTTCATTCCATCTATGTGCCAACCCCCAAGGAAATCTCGCAACCGCATCCCTATTAACCAAGGTGTTGTACCACGCTGTCGACTAGGACAAACTTCCCACCATGAAAATTCAGCTCTACAAGGATTCGATGTCGTGCCACTATCTCTCCCTCCCCCCTATCCTCTCCCACCTCTCCACCCCCCAAAGCACCATCACCTAGAACCAAAGCCACAACAAATTCCACCCCAATCCAACCAGCGCCGCCCGAACACAGAGGAGGTTGCTGTTGAAGCCCAACGTGGCTACAAGGAAGCATAGCAAAAGGTATTTTTGACCAGAACTTATACGAAACCCCACCACCCACAAGCTCCTCTCCTTTCCCCCCTCATTACTCAGAAGCTGGCCCCTTTTCTCTTGCCTCCTCTCAAAGAAATACCTTGGAAACCCTATGCTGGGCGCACACCAGGAGCTCCTACTCACATGAGGCATATTTTGAAGGAGTGTGCGCATCATATGGGGAAGTGCCAGACTTTGCCAAAGGATTTCCCATTTAGCCCATGATCTCATCACATAGATGACAAACTATATGTATCGACAACATGAGATGGTAATGGTAGCACAATAACAAATGTTGCTTTTTGCAAAGGCACATGAATAGCAAAACCAGAAGGATATCTATACTACCACCATCAACAATATCAACCTTTAACAAGCCTTGGAGGATAAAGAGAGGGTATTGGAAAGCACCCTATCCCCCCTTTTAGATCTTCAAAGCCAACTACATGCAGCACAGGAAGCAGAGCAGCAGGCCCTCAATGACCTCTCCCTCGCCGAGGCCGCAGCACAAGACCTCTGCCACAAAGGGCAACCCAACCTTGACTTTCAGCACTACCGTGAGGCCATAAAGGAGGCTCTCCATTAAAAAACAGCGCAACTTGAAGCCGCTAAAGCATGGGTAGCCCAGCCCCAGCCACCCCCTCTGGCCAGCACGGTCAAAAGAAAGGTCAACACGTTGATGGACACCACCACAAAGCTTCCCATCCTAGCCATTCCTCCCCAAAACCCCTCACAAACCCTTGAGCTCAATTTCCACACCATACACCTTAACCTACTATAGCATGACATATTTATTAGGATGAACCCCTATCCCAAACCACCTTTTCTTATATACTAACCAAACTCCCACCACCCACAACATCTCCTTCCTAGCCACCCTCTTCTTTCAAGGGTAACTTTCTTTCACCCACCCTTCCATCTTTTTTAACCTCCCAGCCCATCCTCTCCAAGTAAACCTTCTCAACTAGGCCCATCTCCTTTGCTACGGCTAGCTAACCGAACACACAATACCCATAGACCTCACCATACCAAATGGGCTCTGCCCTTACTTATTCCTCCCCCAAAACTATAGAAGGCCTCCAATTCCTTCACCGCATAGGTTGGGAAGTCATATATGATTCTTACAAATCCCTCAGGCTCTATAAGCTCTAGCCATAATCAACAGAAGGCCTCCTCATGGTAGTCGTACGAGATGTGTGTGCAAAGGTCTCATCATAAATTAATCAATGCCCTTTTGTTGGGCATAACCCTTTGTAATAAGTTTGGCCTTATATAGCGATCAATGCTACCATCTACTTTGCGTTTTCACTTATAAACCCACTTAGTACCAATGGCCTTCTTTCCATGAGGTAGATCTGTCAAATACCATGTGTCATTCTTGAGTATAGAGTTGCTCATCCTACATACAATGCATCCAATGATCCATCATCTTATGCTTCCTCAAAGGAAACAGGTTCCTCCTCATTACATAAAGTAGAAACGAGAACATGATCCGCATGAGAATAATCTACATGATGAGAACCTACATGAGTTCTGCTACGTAAAGGAGCTGCCAACTTGCTATCCCTCAATGTCTGCACAAGAAATTTTGGCATACGCCTAGATTCTTCTATGGTTGCTCTCTCCTCATCCACTACATCCTCAATAATTGCTTCATCAAAAGGCTAATTTGCAGGTTGATTTTACACTTGCAAAAGCTGAATTTCAACACTTAGTTGAGCATTCAATTGCTCTACATATGGCTGCCCTCCATTAAACAAAGGTAGGAGTGAATCAAACATGTCTTGTGTGAGCATACATTCAGCTATTTTTGCATGAAAGCATGGGCTGAACTAAGTTTTCGACAAAAACATCTCTGCTTACCAAAATCCACTTTGAGGCCAGATGGTAGAGTCTATATCCCTTGCTTTCTGAATTGTATCCCACAAATATGCATTTAACTACCTTATCATCAAGCTTATTGCATTATTACTCAGACGTACAAAAGCATAAGTAAGACAACCAAAAACACGCAAATGAACTACAGAAGGCTTCCTACCATGCCAAGCTTCATAAGGAGTTTTAGACTGCAAGGCCTTGGTAGGGCATTTGTTCAACACATAGTTGCCTCTAACCAAAAACCATGAGGTAAATCTTGGGTTTTTGCCATACATCGTGCCATCTCCATGAGAGACTTGTTCTTCCTCTCAACCCACACCATTTTGCTGAGGTGTGTATGGCATTGTACATTCATGCCTTATGCCTTTTTTAGCCATATATGCATGAAATTCTTTGGACATATACTCCCCCCTTCGATCTGAACAAAGGGTGCCAACTTTACATTCACATGCATTTTTAGCCATGGATACGAAGTGCCTAAATCACATCAAAACCTTTGACTTTTGCTTTCATGGATACACCCAGTTATATATGGAGTAATCATCAATAAAAGTGATGAAGTAGAGATATCCCCCAATAGATGGTGTCCTCCATAGGACTATAAGCTGTAATTTCTTAACAGCTCTCACAGATCCATCCTTTGGAAATGATGCCCGATACATTTTACCAAGAATACACCCCTCACATACATGTCTAGTAGGATTCTCAAGAGTTGGCAACTCAGACACCATATCATGCCTTTGAAGGCGTAACAAACTGCCATAATTCAAATGGCCAAATCGTGCATGCCATAATTCTACATCACTCATAGCACGAATCGTAGAGACTAAGCAAGCATCATGCTGTAACTTCTCAAATACATCCATCTTGTATAGGCCATGAAACAAGGTACCTAAGGCAATGATAGAATAACCATCATTTCTATCATGAACTATACATCTGTCATCCACAAATTTCACCATCAAGCCTAACAAGGCTAAGGCTGAAACTGATAGCAAGTTCTTCTTAATGCCTGGCACATATAAAACTTTAGAAAGAGTGAATGCGCCCCCATTTGCAGCAGTGAGCAAAACTCTACCAACTCCTTTGACAAGATATGAGGAACCATTTGCACATGTGATAGTTCCTACACTTGGGACAGATTCCAGAGATGAGAATAATTTTTTTGAGAAGTAATGTGCCTACTCGCACCACTATCAAAGTACCGAGCATCTGATTATGCCATTGACATGCATACATCATGAACAAAAGGGTCATAATTGCAATGTATAGTCCATGCCCAATCATCTTGAGTAAAACTTGTAGATTCCTTCTTCTTTGCACTTGGTGCAGATGCATCAGCCCCACAACCATGCCCGATTCTTTCTTTTTCTCCTTCTCTAGCCTTTTCTTATACTCATGTATGTAGTGCTCTGGTTAACTGCAATAGTGACACTTGCCCTTCTTTTTAGGCTTATCACCTTCTTTCTCTGCATCCTTACCTGAGGATTCTGATTTTGACTTATAGCCACCATGCAAAGAAGCTTTACCTTTGCCTTTCTGATTGGCAACAAAAGCTTGGTCACCAACTCACATAACAGATCTGTTTTGTCTAAATTGCTCTTCTTGCAAGAGTACTAAAACCAGCTCATCAAATGTAAGGGCATTTGGATTTCCCTTCATCATGAGTCTAAGGGTAGAGACAAAACTCTGATAAGAATCCGGCAATGCATTGAGAACTGTGGGCACCAATGTACTATCAGGATATATCTCATCCACACTAGCAATCTACTCCTTAAAATCTTTGATCTTAGTCAAGAAGCTGTCCATTGAGTCTCCCTCATTCATGTGCTCAAACTCCAACTGTTTGTATATATATGTAACACATGCTTCATTACGCACTTGGAATAATGCAGCAAGTGCATCCCATGCCTGTTTTGAAGTCTTACATATGAGGAATAATGCTTCGCTTCACATAAATTGCAAGCAATGCATGTGCTTGTGCATCTCTTCCATCCCATCTCGTTTGAGAAGCAGTGGGAGGTACTAGTGGTGCATGTGGAGGAGCCACATCTGTATCAGATGTACATGTAGCACCTGGTTGCATTGGTAGTTGTGAAACAAGATGAGTTTAACTACTACTGACCACATTCCAAAGGCCTCTAGCAACCAGTACATGCCTCATCATATAGGACCACAATGGGTAGTTAGTCCCATCAAGTTTATCCTTAACAAACAACATGTTGAATACATCACTACTGCCAGCCATGACTTTCTACCAAATGCAAAATCTTTCAACACACTGCAAGTACTCAGTATTCACTAAATGCAACCCTAGATGGCTGTCAACTGATTGAATCACCTGCAAAGTGTATGAAAAATAACATAGAGTAGAGAATAGAGTGTTATTGGTGAAAGTATGATGGTCGATGTTGTTGAAGACACTGTAAATGTTGCTGCACACCAAATCTTTGCCATTACACAGCCCAAACACCCAAAATCGAGTAGGACCAATCCAAAATGACACCTCTCCAGAACGTCTACAGAAACCTTGCGGTGCCTGAAACGCATCGTGGACCCCAAAAACTTAGTATACATCATATACAGCACACTACAGTACATACCTTCTTCTCCTAAGAGGGTATCTCAATCAGAGATAGAAAAACAGGGCCGTGTGAGGAGGGAGGCAGACTACTAGATCAAGTGTCAAGGAAGCTAGCTTTGATACCAATTGTTGAAATTAGGGTTAGGGTTGCAACAATGCACACACAAAAGATAGAGAAGATTGAGAGCACACAAACTCATTAGATTAGAATGAACAAATGTGTGCCGGAGATACAAAAGATAAGTACACACCCAAAATGAGTAGATAAGAGAGTGTACATATGCATGGGGGAAAAAACCTCCTAGTGAGGGAAAAAGTGCCCCAGCGGTCCTAAGTGTGTTCACACACATTACTACCATATAATGTTACATACTCGTGCTTCCTAAGATAATAGAAACAACACAGCATATATAGTTTTGGCCTTCAACTCATGCACCCTGTAATGGGAAATGTCCTGGTGTTAATTAAGTATTTACATCTATATTTTGTGAATTTAGAGTGCAAATCTATTTTCTAGCATACTAGTTGGGCCTATAATATTTTTACATCTAATTTTGTGAATTTACATCTAGTTTGGGCCTATAATCTTTTCACATCTAGTTTTGTGAATTTGTAGTGAAAACCATAGTTACTTACATAGTAGTTGCTACCTTAATATATATATTTTTAAGAAATATGCTTTTTTGAAATGCTCAAAAATGTTTGCTCGGATGTTTCTGCTCATAAAATGTATGCATCCAAACAAAAGCATTACTTTAAAAATGATTAAAACAAGAGCCCTACATGGCTAAGCACAATGATACACCTTTAGAGGAAAATTAATGCTCGGTGTTTGAGATGCCACAAAAGTACAGAGGAATCCTATGAGAAATGGGTTGAATAATTGAACAACGTAGTGAAAAATGGTGAGAAACGAACTATAAAAAAATGTGAGGAGAAGAGAGAGACTTGAATCACTAAGAATGAGAGAAGAAAGATAAATAAAGACTTGGTTGTTAAAAGGGAAGCCACGAGCCTCAACTCACCAAGAATGAGAGAAGAAAAAGGAATAAATCCTTGGATGAAGCTCAAAGGGAAGCTAAGAGGATCATGGCTCAAAAGGGAAGCCAAGAGGATCTTTCTTCTCTTACCAAGAATGAGATGAAAAACATGAATAAATCCTTAGATGAAGCTCAAAGGAAGGCTAAGAGGATCATGGCTCAAAAAGAAGAGGAAGACAATGATAATCTAGGTCTAAGACTAATTCTAAACCATTTCGAGTCATACATGATTGATAAAAGAAATGTAGTCTATATTAGAGCATAACGCTCTAAAGAGGGATATGATGGGCCTATTGAAGTTAGCATAGTAGAACCTAGTGAGGACCCTTCATTTCTCTCTTCAAAAAATTTGAAGGATTACTTTGATTGGAAGTGCACGGATATGAAATGTATTTCACCAAAAGCGTTGCAACATACCATTTCGATCATAGAAGGATTTCAACACACAATGAGGCAAAGGCCTTACCAAATGAACCCAAAATACTTAGCAAAAGAGAGAATGATAAACTTATTGCCGAAGGATTCACTACTCAACAAAAGAGATTGATAAACATTTACCCAAATTACTCAGCAAAAGAGATTGATAAACTCATGAAATTGATTATATTGACTGGGTTTCTTCCATTATCATTATGCCCAAGAAAAATGGAAAACTAAGTGTATGTGTGGACCTAAAGAATGTCAATACTGCAACATGTAAATACCAATTATCCATTGCACTACATAGATAATGCTTTAGAACAAGTGCTTAGTGAAGAAGCCTATAGCTTCTTGGATGGTTTCCTAGGATATAATCAAGTGTCTTACCCTCAAAGACTATCACAAAAGCATATTTACAACAATGGGTGGACCATTTTCCTATAAGGTCTTGCTTATAGGGTCATGCCCTTTGGATTAACAAATGCACCTGCCACATTTCAATAGTTGATGTGCATTATATTTAAGGAAAAGTGGCTAGAAGTCTTCATAGATGACTTGTGTGCTCACTCAAGATGGAAGGACCATTAAGCTTACATACAAAAGGTGTTTTGAAGGTGTCACTAATCGAGTATCCTTCAACTCTTTGAAATGTTAATTCATGGTAAAAAATCATGGGGTAACCTTGGGACACATTATGTCCAAAAATGATATTTTCATTGCTTGATGATAGCAAGGTTACACTTATACCATTATAAAACCAATTAGAAAGGTGTACAAAGCTTCATGGTCCATGTTGGATATTGTAGCCATATTTGGTAATGATGTGTGTGAACACACTAGGATGAGCTGGGATACTTTTTCCACCTTTAAGAGGTTTTTTTTCCCCATACTAGTATACACCCATCTTGGAGTATACTTATCATCTTTGTATAATAGCACACATTCATTATATATCTATCATCTCATTGTGTGCTCCCTTGAGCTTCTCCACCACTACGTGCATGTACGTTCATTCTTGCAACCTTATTTCCAACATTTGGTATGAGAGCATACGCTCCTCGCCCCTGTGCTGTTGCCTACCCCTCACCCCAAGTCGCTTGTCTTCTTGAATCGGATCAAGGAGTGCTTCTGGGAGAAGAAAGAGGACCTGTAAGTTTGTACTCCAAGTTTTCCAGTTAGATTTTTGTTCTGAGTGCATTTTGGGGGCCATTGCATCAAAGGAGCACTTAGCAATTTGCAAATTCCATGATTACTTTCTTGGGTATTATAAAAAATGGTAGAAAATAATGGCTTCACATGACCAACTACCCATTAATGTCCTATATGATGATCCGACATGTATTGGTAGCCAAAGGGCTATAGAACGTTGTGTGGTTGGTACCAAGAAACGTCATGCCTCCTACACAAGAATAAACAAAGTGCGATGGAAGAAATGCGCATGCACATGTGTTGCTTACTTTGTCAATCAAGAGGACTATCATTTCTCACATTCGGTCATGTAGGACTACTAAACCTTCTTAGGATTCACCTATGTCATTGTACCAGATACGTAATGAAGCATGTGTTACTTATCTATGCAACCAATTAGAGTCAGAGCATATGAATGAGGGAGACTCCATGGATAGTTTTCTTACAAAAATCGAGGATTTTAAGGAGCAGTTAGCCAACCATTGAAATAGAAATCAGAGGTTTTTATGTGCTTTAAATACTTTGTTGCTATGGTTAAAAATGTTTCTACATGTAAGATTGGCACCTTTCATATTGAGGGGGAGTACATATCTTAGGATTTTCATACATACATGGATGATCATGGGATAAAACACCAATGTGCTATGCGCCAAACAGTGTAGGAGAATGCAAAAATAGGTCTCTCATTGAGATGGCACATTGTATGGTCAAAAGTTAGGAGTAACCTCATGGTTTCTAGGTAGAAGCAATCGAGTTTGGAACATATGTTTTGAATAGGTGTCCTACAAAGGCTTGCATACAATTACACCTTTTGAGGCTTGGAATGGTAGAAAGCCCTCTGTGGCCCACTTATGCATTTTTGGTTGTCTTGCTTATGTACTTATGCCTAAGAAAATTCACAAAGCAAGCTTGACGATAAGGCTGTTAAATGTATTTTTGTGGGGTACAACTTGAAAAGTAAAGATTACCATCTCTATCATCCTCCTACCAAGCGGATTCTTGTGAGTAGAGATGTTGTATTTGTGGAGAATCCAATTCAGCCCTTGCTTTCGTGTAAAAAACACCAAAATGTGCGACATATTTGACACTCTCCTTCTATTGTTCAATGCAGGACACATTGATGTAGAGCATTTAGGTATTCAAAGGAATGCTGAAAATTAGCCCACATAGGTTAAAAATCAGCATGTTTTTCAACCCACATATCAGCGTATTAATGAGGCAAATGTGAATGATGTAGTTGATGAGGAAAAGTATGCCAAAATGGCTAGAGTAAACACTACATTACAGCAAATTGGCCACTTGTTTGCCTAACAAAACACATGCAGGTTCTCATCACACATCTTATGTTGATGCATGTCATGTCTTATTGCCATTTTATGTAATGAAACGGAACCTCTCTCCTTTGATGAAGCAAAGAAATTTGAAAATTAGATGAGTGCTATGCAATATGAGTGTGATTCGATACTCAAGAATGATACATGGGATTTACTTGCCTCTTAGCAAGAAGGCCATTGGTACGAAATGGATTTACAAGCTTAAATGTCAAACAGACGACAGTATTGAGCGATACAAAGCTAGGCTTGTTGTAAAGGGTTATATGTAAGAGAAAGGCATTGACTATGGTGAAACCTTTGCACCCACATGTCGTATGACTACCATGTAGAGTATCATTACATTAGCAACACATAAAGGTGGGAATGTACATCAACTGGATATCAAAATTGCTTTCTTGAATGGAGATTGGCACAAGGAGGTCTATGTATCTCAACCTCGTGGTGGCTTTGTTCAAAAAGGTCAATCATTATGTCAGGGAGAGATGCTCTGCAGGGGAAATCAGCTTGCTTTATGTACCAACACAAGATAACTTGGCAAATTTATCCATGAAGACTCTCCCATGAGAGAAGTCATAAAGCTTTAAACTTACTTCCCTCCTTTGAGGACTAGTTTGGGTTCCCTATATCACAATCCAAAGAGCCTGGCACATCTCTATACTTCTAGTGCGAGCTCATCCCTTGTTCACATTATCACTCCAAGGGGGATTTGTAGCCATGAATGCACTAGGACCAGTCCGGCCACTTTTCCCTCTTTATTAGGAGGTTTTTTCCCCATGCTAGTATACACCCATCTTGGGGTATACTTATCGTCTTTGTACAACACACATTCATTATCTATCTATCATCTCATTCTATGCTCCCTTGAGCTTCTCCACTGCATGTGTGTATATGTGTGTGTACATTCCTGCAACCTTATTTCCAACAGATATTATCGTAGGATCATTATATCCAATCCTAAAATAGCAAGACTATAATATTGACTATTAATAGCCTTTGATTAGATAGAAGAATGTAAAAAGGCGTATGATGAACTTAAGAACACATTAGCTAGTACACCAATCTTGAGACCACCCAAATAGGAATTTATTATTCATGTACACATAGATGCTTCAAATTTTTTCAATTAGGTGTTTTGGCACAACTAATTTATAATGAACTAAAGAATACATTGGCTATTGCACCTACCTTGAGACCACCCAAATAGGACTTAATCTTTCATGTATACATAGATACTTTGAATTTTACAATTGGGTAGAGATAGCTACTAGGCTTCAACCTCTAGCATAGAGGTGAACCATTTGATGCATCACTTTATTTAGCAGGCTATTGGGTGCCTCATCTATCTATGCAATATGAGGCCAGATATCAATGGAGGTCTCCCAATTATCCCAAAAGTAATCATTAGGGTGCTACCAAGAGAGTATTTTGATACTTAAAAGGCACTATGCTAAGCGAGTATTCCAATACTTACAGGGCACTCAATCCCTTGGGCTATTCTATGCCAAGGGGGTGATGCATGCTTTTATTGACGTTGATCAGTTGGATATTATGACATGTAAGAACTAGTGGCTTTTGCTTTCATCTTAGTGATTTATGTATAGCATGGAGTAAGAAGCAACCAACGTGGTGGGGCCACTTCGAGCTGTGAAGTTGAGTACATGGCAGCTTTTACAATGTCTGTAAGCTTTGTATGGCTCATATATTAGTGTTACTATCTTGGTGTGAGTACATGAAAGCTTTTACCAATAACTATGAGGTGTGTATAGCTCATATCTTGGTGGTGTTAATATGAGAGTGCATTGGATATTTATGAGGACCAGTGTTTTATCTTCGCACAAAGCACATTGAGGTACATTATTAAAGGCCTATTTATAGGAGAGATTATCATGGCTTATGTCTCTACACATGATAATATGGCACATATATTCATGAAGACTCTCTCACAAGAAAAGTTTGAAGCTTTTCACAAAGCTTTGGGCTTATTGCCATTTGGGGCCCATGTTTTACATGTTCACATCATCCCTATAGGGGAGATCTATAGCCATTTAAATGGTAGTTATATGTGGATGTAGGCTAATAATGGACCGAAGCACTTTTTTTTTCTCCTTAAGATGTTTTTTTCCATGGAGCATGTGTAAACACTCTTATGAGTGAATGTATACGTGACCTTATTATGTTACTTCACTTGTACTTCACACTCATTGTCCTTAATCTACTTTGAGTGTTATGCTTCTCTCTATATATGCTTGCCTGTTGCATCTCTGTGTGTGTTACTACCTTTGTCTTCACTCCAACAAGTTCTTGCTACATTTAGGCTTCCAAGTTCTAACCTCCCTAATCACCCACATTGTTTATTTTTCATATTTTATCTTGAATATGTACATAAAAAATAGAATTTTATTTGATTTTCA
The DNA here is from genome assembly GCF_041138505.1 of Cibotium barometz. Lineage (NCBI taxonomy): Eukaryota > Viridiplantae > Streptophyta > Polypodiopsida > Cyatheales > Cibotiaceae > Cibotium > Cibotium barometz. The sequence goes on along the minus strand of NC_141064.1, from coordinate 7,454,203 downwards.
AGATATTTGAAATCCTTCACATTCAACTACAATTTTTGTACTCAATTCTATCATAGTGTGCTTATCTTGGGAATGTTCATATGGGTGAAAAGGATAATTTTTTCTCGGACTATTACAATGCTTCACATTCGCCTACCATTTTCCCTACTCAATTCTATGGTAGTATGCTTATCTTTGGAATGATTTTTCTTAACTATTACAAAGGTAGAAAATGGGCATTGGTATCATGGTGGTTTCACAATTTTTCAAAAAATTGTAAGCGGTTATACAATGCTATTAATTTATATTCCAATTTTGAGTTGTTATGCAAGCCTTCCTTGAGCTCAAGTTTTGCATTGCCATTTTTCCAAAGTTAAATCTTATCATAAGTACTTATAAAGAAAGTGTACAATTGCAACCAATTTATTTTGACAATTTAAAAAAAGATAGAGCTAAAATATCCTCTAATATTTTTGCTAAGAAACCTCAAAAAATCTTTTAAAATGTAAAAATATGTAAGAGGAAAAATGATATAGAATATTTTTCATTCTCTCTCTTATATACGCATTCTTATTGGTAATAAAAATATAATATAATAGATCATGCATTTAATATTTATAATATCATTATATACACGTAAAAATATTTATAATATCGTTATACATAAAAATATTTTTAGATACATTGAATAAAATATATGTGCTATATAATATTATATGTAGATATTTATATAGATAATAACATTAATTTTTAATATTTTTATATATTGATATATATTACAACCTAACTGAATACATATCACATGAATAATATACTAAAAATATTACATCATATTTTTACCCCCAATTTTTTTTTCTTTTGGGTTCAAATCACTTCTAGAGTACTTTAGTCTCTATCATTTGATCACCTTCCCAATCCCAATTTATGGAATTTTTTGACATGATTTTCTCAAGAAATTATCACGTGAATAGCTAGGAGATAGTCACACGGTCATTAAAAACTTTTCGCGTGATTTTTTTTTTCAAATTTAGAGGATGAGATTTTCTAGTCTTGGCAAGGTAATTCCTCTAATTATGGAGTGATTTTCATAACTTTTTTTGACATGAACTTTCTAGAGAGATAAAATCACGATATTTTTTATTTTGTTTTTTGAGTTTTTTTAGTGGTTTTTGGAATCCGGGTTGTGTGGATAGAGTGTTTTTTTTTGTTTTCCCAAGGGTAGATTTTAAAAAGGTGTGGGTGAGACAAGTCAACACCCCATTTACACCCTCTTTAAAGCTTATGATACATTCCCTCTATTTTTGGCTTTTACCCTTTACACATGAATTGAAAGCCTCTTACACATGCCTTGAATGCATTCCAAAAGAGGGAATAATCAAACCAACTAATCCCACTTTAATTAACTCTAATGAGTTATGGAAGACTATACTTAAGAATTAACTCCCTTGTGAATTTTCTCCCTTTGTGGCTAATACTTGGACTCAAATTAATCTTTAATTCTAAATTAATTAACATAACCAAGCATATCATTAGATTGCTTATGTGATTGCTAAACCATGTACATGGTTAAAAGTGTAATCAATTCACTAAAATTAAGATTAATTATGGTTTGATTTATTGCTCTTTCCTCTTGTGTGCAATGAGGAAAAGAGAGTAAAATATCTAAATTAATTGGGTAATTGGATGTTTTGATGCATCCAAACACACTCAAAAACATGAATTTTAATTACCCATATGATCAAATTGGGCATTAAAAACCTATTTTTAATATTTTTATTCTTTAAAAAACATTAATCACCTCCTTAATAAAAAACCAATTCATTAAAGAAAATTAATGAAAGTCAAGAGTTTTTAAATGTTTTATGGAATAGTTTTCATGGATTAAGCTACCTAAGATCTATGCTTACACTCTAAATCACTAACATACAACAAAAAACTCATCTGAGGGGCAAAAAGTAATCAAAATAGCTCTATGTTACATAAGCTAACAATACAACAAGGTTAACTAAAATAACATATGATTTTGATTAGAAATGTAATGTGAATTACTTTCCACTCTTACAACATTCATCTCCTAACTTTGTCACTTGTATATTATTGCTACCATTCTCACCATTGTTTACCAAATAACCCTTGGCGATTGCAACATCAAAAAAGGCAATCTTAGTATGGGGAAATCTAGCCTGCTTCATCCCAAAACTTTATAATGATTGGATTGAAATCCCCTAAATAATCTCAATGTATGGCTCGATATTCTTTAAAAACAATAAAGTAAATGCTTTGCATCGGTAGCCATTTATATAGTAGTGATGTCTGGATATGTAGGCTAATAATGGATTGGGGTACTTTTTCCCTCTTTAAGAGGTTTTTTTCCCGGAGCATATATACGCACTTATATGAGTGTGTGTAAGTGACCTTATCATGTTCCTTCAATCATTCTCATCAATCTACTTTGAGTGTTTTGCTTCTGTCTATCTCTCCTTGCTTGTTGCATCTATGTGTGTGTTGTAACTTTAATCTTCACTCCAATAATTAATACCAGAGAAGGTTTAGTTGGCTCTCACCCCCTTATCACATCTTCCCTTGGATATTTTCTTTTGATTATCTCAAATTGAGCTATCTTCTTAGTTGGAGAAGGTATACCCTATAGTGTGATGTTCGCTACGTTGACAAACTTTTTACGTGGTTTTCACAAGCATCCTAGTGGAGTGTGGGTTCGAATTGTTTTTGTTCAATTTTGGATATTCTTCATAGTGGAAGAAACTTTGGTGTGCAGATAGGGTCGTCGTCATTGACATCGCATCTGCGAGCTTATCTTTAATAGTTTCAACATCATCTTCTACATTCCTTTGCTAAGTATCATTTCCATTCTTGTAATTTTTCATACGCTTTTCAAGTTTCTATTGTTTATTAGTGATCTACTGCTGGCAGTGGTTGTATTGGTTGCATTTAGTGGTGGGCATTAACAATACTTTGCAGGTAGTTGGGATATTTGTATTATGTGTCAATAGTTATCTATAAGGTAGGTAGTGATGTATTTTGTATGCTTTCCCCGATGAGGATAAGCCAAAGGGACCAACTACCCGTTATGGTCCTATACGATGCATGCCATGTATTGGTCACCAAAGGGATTTGAATGTTGTTATTGGCATTGAGACACACCATACCTCACCAGCACAACAACATAATACAGGCACTTTGGATGGTGATACAAGTTCTTATGTAATTATGACATTCACTTCCGTACCTCCCCTCAGTGGAATAATCCAAGTGGGATGGTAGGAATACACATGCCCATGCATTAGTGAAAAGGAGCATTGTTCCTCACATTTGCAGATGTAAAACTATGAAGCATACTTGGGATGCACTTGCTATGCTTTTTAGGAGGTGCATAATAAGGCATAAGTGGCCTACTTGCATAAGCAATTAGAGTCCCGAGTATATGAATGAGGGAGATTTAATTGATGAGTTCCTCACAAGGATTAAAGATCTTAATGAGCACCTGTCATGTATTGATGAGGCCTATCCAAACAATTCATTGGTGTCTAATGTTCTCACAACTCTACCAAATTCATAGTAGCAAGGTTTTGCATCTACACTTTGGTTTATGATGAAGAGTAATGTCCTTACTTTTGATGAGTTTGTTGTAATGCTTTTGCAAACAAGAAGAGAAATCTCGACAAAATTGAACTAATATGCATGTGGGAGATCAAGCATTTGTTGCCAATCAAAAAGGTCCTTTTCTCAGGGTAACTATAAGCCAAAGGTAGAAGATACCCAGTCTTCTAGAAACAGATACCGAGAAGAGGGGTGATAAGCCTCATAAAAAAGGCAAATGTAACTATTTTTTCAGAAGCCAAACCATTACATCAATAAATGTAGAAAAAGGTTAGAAAAGGAGAAAAAGAAAGAGTCAAGCATGGCTATCACTGATGCATCAGCACCAAGTGCTGCTGAAAAGGAGTCAAAAAAGTATGCACAAGATGATATTCGTTGTGCACTAGAGAGTTATGATCCTTTTGTCCATGATGTATACATGTCAGTGAACAGATCAACGTGTGTGGTTCTTTGATAGTGGTGCTAGTAAGCACATTACTTCTCAGCATGATTTATTTTTCTCACTGGAATCTGCTCCTCAAGGAGGAATAGTCACATGTGTAAACAACTCCTCGTATCTAGTAAAAGGAGTTGGTAAGGTTGTTCTCACGCTACTGCAAATGGTAGGACAATCACTCTCTCAGAAGTCTTGTCTGTGCCAAGGATCCAAAAGAGCTTGCTGCTGTCAGTCTCTGCCATTTGGGGTACTAGTGGTTAGATTTATTGATAAATAGGTGTACAGTTTATGACTAGAGTGATAGAGACATCATTGTGGTATCTGGTTTGTGCCAAGGATCCAAAAGAGCTTGCTATCAATCTCTGCCATTTTGGGGCAGGCCTAGTGGTTAGATTTATTGATAAATAGGTGTACAGTTTATGACTAGAGTGATAGAGACATCATTGTGGTATCTAGTACTCTAAGCCATGGGCTTTACAGGTTAGATAGGTATGAGAGTTTGGCACATTATGCTTGTTTAGTTACTGCTACATGTGCTATGAGTGACACGGAGCTATGGCATGCCCACTTTGGTCACTTGAATTTTGGCAATTTATTGCACCTTAAAAGGCATGAGATGGTGTCAGAGTTGCCAAAGCTAGGGGCCCCTATCAAATATGTATGTGAGGGGTGCATTTTAGGTAAGATGCAAACAAGCATCATTTTTCGAAACATCGATCAGTTAAGGCTATCCCCAAAAATTATAGCTTATACAAAATGATGTATGTGGTCCCACGAGAACACCATCGATCGGGTATATCTCTACATTGTGACTTTTATTGATGATGACTACTCTAAGCACACTTGGGTGTATCTGTTAAAGGTAAAATCAGATGTTTTTACATGCTTTAGACACTTGATTCTATGGCTAAAAATGTGTCTGTATTTACCTTTCATACAGATTGAGGGAGGGAGTATATGTCAAAGGAGTTTCATGTATATATGGTTAAAAAAGGCATAAAACATTAATGCATGGTACCTTATACACCTTAGCAAAATGGTGTGGCTGAGAGAAAGAAAGATCCCTCATAGAGATGGCACATTGCATGGTTAAAGGCCAAGACGTACCTTATGTTTTTGGTTAAAGACACTTATGTGTGCCACTTATATACTAAATATATGCCCCACCAAGGCCTTGCAGACAATTACACCTTATGGAATGACAGGAAGCCCTCTTAAGCTCATTTTGGGGGTTTTTGGTTGTCTTGCTTATGCTCTTATACTTGAGCAACAACATAATAAGCTGGGTGATAAAGTGGTAAAATGTATTTTTGTGGGATATAGCTTAGAAAGCAAAGGATATAGACTCTATTATTTAGCCACAAAGAAAATTTTAGTAAGTAGAGATGTTATGTTTGTTAAGAATTCAATTCAGCCCATGCTTTTATGAAAAAAACCCAGTAAAATGTATGCTTACATGCCATCTTTGATACACTTCTACCTTTATACAATGCAACAAATTAGTCTATACTAGCTAAAAATTAGCTCGAATTTCAGCCCCCATAGATCAATCTATTGAGATGAGGTAATCGTGGATGAAGAAAGGGTAGGCATACATACATCTAAGATTTTAGCCTTCGAGGCTAAATTACATGTGTCATTTGAGATGACAAATTTGGGCTCATTGCATTATTATTTGGGCATATAAATTATGCACCGTGGTGACAGTATTGCATTATTATTTGGGCATATAAATTATGCACCGTGGTGACAGTATTGTGATGCCGCAATCAAAGTACAATTAGAGGCTACTTACACGGTTTAGTCTTGAAGATTGCAAGCATGTTGCTACACCAGTAGAGACATGTGCTATGCTTAGTCTCTAGGATACAGGTGAACCATTTGATGCATCACTTTATCAACAACAAGCTATTGGATGTCTCATCTATCTATGTAATACGAGGCCATACATTGAGTTTGATGTCTCCCAATTGAGCAAGTTTATGCATAGTCCTAGAAGTTTTGCCAAGTGAGGATTCAAATACTTACATGGCACTTAGTTCCTTAGCTTATTCTATGCTCAGGGGGGGTGATGCTACATGCTTTTAGTGATTCCAATTGGGCTGGATGTTATGACACACGAGTGTCCACTATAGTGGATTTTGCTTTCACCTTTGGTGATTCATATATATCATGGCTCAGTAGAAGCAACCATGATAGTGGCCACTTTGAGCTGTGAAGTCAGCTGAGTACATGAAAACATTTATAGTAGCCATGAAGCATGTATGGCTCAGATACCTTTCGGTAAATCTTGGTGCGACATCTGTCCCCCAACTCCATCTTCACCAATAGCTAGAGTGTACTAGCCATTTTGCGAGGAACCTAGTGTTTCATGTTGGCATAAAACACATTGAGGTGCATTATCATTATATCAGGGAGAGGCTCAATGTAAGAGAGATTAGCTTTGCTTATGTCTACACACGACAATGTGGTAGATATGTTCACAAAGGCTCTCTCACAAAAGAAGTTTGAAGCTTTTCGCAAATCTTTAGGCTTATTACCATTCCTGAAAGTGTCACACCTTAACCTTCTGTACAACGATCTATATAATCTAAAATAGATAGTTCCGTGTGCATCTAAATTTGAATGAAATGACCCAAGTAATGAATTTTAGAGAAGCTTTTGATGGACTAAAGTAGCTCAATTAATAAGTTTTTATTTTGCAAATCAATAAATGGGGTGTAAGCTTTGAAAAAATAGAGCTATGAAAAAGACAACAAAACTAACTTAAGCTTAGCAAGATATAAAATCCTTTCTTATGAAAGGATTTGCAAGTTTGCAAGATAGAAGCAATACATTGCTTCAAGCTACGTGATAATATTCAAGGAAATAGCTAAAACTCATAGGACCAATTAAACAATGATGCCAATTACAAGGAGACAATGACTAGACAATTACTATAGTTCATACATGAGAACAATATAATAGTGTAATGTGATATTTGCATAAACTACATGAACTTTGCTTCTTCTATTTCAAAGACTACTAAAGAGTGGTAGAACTACTTACCACTCATTTATTTAATCCCACTATTCTAGCTATCCATTCAAAGCTACTAAAGGGTGGTAAAACTATTACCACTCATTTATTTTATCCCACTACTTTAGCTATCCACCCAAATAGTTGGTGGTTGTTATAATTACCATACTAAACTAGATTGCACATCACCCCACTAGTTTAGCTATCCACCCAAATAGTCGGTAGTTGTTATAATTAGTATACTAACCTAGATTACACATCATCATTACATTAGTCAATATTAAGAAGTTTACAATGATATGAAGGGAGAAGCATCATGACTATTTTGTGTTTGTGGACATAAGTATAGCCTGATATGCTACATAGGCATTAGGAAGCTATTTACATGAGAATACTCCATAACATATTTTAATGTATTTAAAAAAGCTTTATATGGATGGTAACATTTTGGAGGTAACACCTCACAAGTATTCTCTCTCATTCACGCTAAAAGAAAGTCAAACCAAAAGTGAAAAAGAGTAATAAGATACAAATTTATGTAAATCGTATCATCATTGTATGTCTTACATGAACAATAAGCTATTTTGTGCATCTTTTATCATAGTTATGCATCCTTTTTGAAACATTACATTAGGATATTATTTGTTACCATGCCAAGCTTTCACTCCTTGCTAAGTGTGAAATTGCTATCATGTAACTCCCTCCTTGCAAAATAATGCACTAACTTAAAGGTTTCATAGGTAGGTTCATGCAACTTTTTCAGTAATTTTACTAAGATCATTCAAACAAAGGACACAAGCAGTGTAATTGACATAATAAAAAATGCATACAACACTACATTTAGATGTGCAATGGATAGATTGGAAAGAAAGAAGCGGTGATGTTTTCTTATATTTGTCGTTCATGTTTAATCCATTGGCAACAGTGTCATGATCAAATCATGGTATTTAAATGAAGACAACATTACATTTAAATGTAATGGATGGGTTCGAAAGAAGGAAGCTATGTTGTATTCTTATATTCCTTGTCCACGTTTAATCCGTTGGCAATAGTGTCATGATTGAATCATGGTTGTGCACATACATAATAAGTTTGGTTGTAGATGCCATCCAAGCTCTACCTTTTTGGTTTTTTTTCATTGAAGAGATCCTCACACACAAAAGAAATGTACTCTTATGGCCTCATAACTAAAGTAACAATATAATCGGCTTTTGTTGTTTACATAAGTGGCATCAGCACTACAGGACCATTGTATAAAAAATTGTGTAACTTTTCATTTGAAATTCATGCTCCTATTGCAATCCTTTTACACATGACCACAATTTTGTGAAGCCTTATACATGAGAACAATGTTTCATGATTATTAATGGGAAGTAATATTAAAATACTTTCATCCATTTATTTCATTTCTTAATATCACAAACAAAGGTAACTTTTACCCATAAATCTTAGAGATCCTTATTTGAATTCCTTGAGTACATAAATCTAGAAAACCTTCTATTGGTTCAATCATGGTGTTCTAGAAAAAAAGCTATCTATGGAGCTAGATTTGAGAATTCTAGGATACGAAAGGTACTTCATGAGTCACTCTTAAGTTTTAGAGTCTAAATGCATTTTGACTAAGCTTAAAGTATTCATATCACACCATGTTTTGTTGCTTAAGTTGAATAGGTCACATTCTTCCCTTGCAATACATACAATGTCTTGCTGTGAGTGACAAGGTAGAAGAGCTGATTAGTACGAAGATAATGGGTGTATCATTGTGAGTGGTTCCCATAGAGTGATTATCATAACTAGGGAATCACCCATAACAATGGGAAGTGACAAAGACAATGCTACTTAAAATAGTATAAACAAAAGATAGAATGGAAATTATAACATATTGTTTGAGAGAGAAACTAAGGTAGGTGAGATTAGGAGACAAAGTTTTTATAAAAGTTATAAATTCAGCCTACTCATTCTTGATTGTTCTTTTACTATTCAAAAAATGTATTCAAACATTTACTCTTCTTTATTAGTTAATCAAACTCCTTAGTTGTTGAGACTAACACTTCCTCTTTAGCCGCTTTCAAAAAAGAAGGCTTCTTTTGGCTTTAAAGTTCATGAACTTATAAAGAAACTCAAAATTGTGTAAAACCAAGCAAGTAAGTGAAAGTAAATTGATGAATAAAATCATGTTGATAGTACACACATGCAGACATGCACGCACATGTGCGTGCACACACGCAGAGACTTATCAAATTGTATTGTAGAGTGCATGAGCTTATACCATTAACTAAAAGATCAAAGCTAGAAAAGGTAATCTGGTGAAGGACAAGATCTCATTTTGGAGTTCTGAACTCCCAAGAAGAGAAATCACCAATACATGCACAAACGAAGATGGGTCTTTGCAACTATGTAATAGGTATTTTTTCAACCTTTAATACACCTACCATCCCATCGGCCATCTTTTATCTTCCCACTCTTCCCATATCAAAATATAACTATCTATTAAGAATTTCAATGTTCTCTTCTTTTAATCTGAAGGCATATCTCGTAAAATGAAGCATGTTGCATTTGCATCCCATGTAATTGGCTTTATGGAAGGAGTCAAGCTTTGATTTGATGTTGTGAACAACCCATCAAGTAATAGCCCCCTTCAAACTCGAAATTGTTTTTGCTCCTACACATGGAAAAGTGGCAAAAGGGGGATATCTACCCCCACCCGATGCCCATTATCTTGGATGGGGAGTCTCCCTCTCCTCCATCTCCCCTCCTACTTGACAAAGCGGAAAAAGAGTTTTTGTCCCTAAACACCCTAGGTTCCCATCACTTTTCTAGGAGAGAGATGAGCTCATTAAGATGAGGAAATAATATATCAGTATAGGCAATCGACAACAAAAGGAAATGGGTGAAACTTTAGAGAGAGATGAGCTCATTAAGATGAGGAAATAATATATCAGTATAGCCAATCGACAACAAAAGGAAATGGGTGAAACTTTAGAGAGAGAGTATATATATGAAAAGGCTTTAAAGGAGAAGACGGTGCCGTCAGTCCAGGAAACCGCTAAAGAGGATATTCCGTCAAAGGCCGTCAAAAAGGCTAAACGCGGCACAAGGCTATTGGGTGACGTGGAGGACAGCTAGGCAACGGGGCCTTTTTTTGATTTTCTACATTTACCAGCCCCTCCAAAAAAAAAAACGCAGTAAAGCTTTCTCTCATTCTGTTCCTGTATTATTGTGATGCTTTTCGGCTATGGCGGTCGAAGCTTGAGAAAATCTTAGGGTTTTGCCTGTCTGACGAAGTTTTTCGGCGAGAGCTTTCTTACGGCGGTTGTAGCTCGCAGTTAGTGTTTCTCTCTCCCGATCTGTTTCTTCATTCTTGTCCGTCGCCGGCCTCCGTTTTGCAGCATCTCCGACAGAACTTGAGTAATCAAGCTCCGACGGCATGACAGGTTGGTCCTTTTTTGTCCTCCTGCATTTCTCCGTCGATTTATGTTCTCCGGCAAGGTTTTCAAGTATGCGAATCGCCATCGTCTGAAGGCCAAAACATCACTTTCTTGCGTTCTCACCCCTAGGATGTTTTCCGTCGTTTGCTGTTCTCCCAATAAGGTTTTGAACACTCGAACCGCTTTTCTTTGTGATGTACTCCTGCCTGCCGATCACATGATCAACTGCTTTCTCGGAAAGGTCTATCACTCTCTGGACAGACCATCGCCGTTTTTCAATGCTTTTTACGGTTTTCTGAATGGCCTGTAGTTCTAGCCTTCTATACCTGTTCCGATCGACAGGGCTGGGTTATATGATCTGGGACATCTCATTTGAAACTTACAGGAGGAGGGTTAGAGGACTAATACTAGCAAGAAATCTCTTAAATGAACTAGGTATGCCATACATGTTACCAGCCATAAGTGGAAGGGTGAGGTGCATCCACTCAGATATCATGGGTGAGGATGAATCACTGCAGACACGCTAGCAATTGTCTGGTCAATTCACTGTTGCGGGCTTTTGTTCCTTTTAGTGCTAGCCTTCATCATGGTTGAGACTACCCTTCACCCCCTGGAGAAGTGGTAGAAACTCAGTTTGTTGGTTTATTTATGAAGAAAGGTGACGCATCTTTATGCATGAACCTGCACGTACTCTTGGGTCCTGACGATGTGAGGGAGAATGTCATATTAGGTAGTTGATACTATGCATGATGGAGTTCATGATTTGATCCTGTGTAAGTAGACTCTCAAGATCGCACGTTGGTTTTTTGTTAAGTTTGGGGAATATAATAAACTTTCCTCGCACAGAGTCAAGATTTCACTTTGGTTTTTCGTCTTTGGGAAATTCCATCGGTGTAGTCAACTTTCAAGATTGCACTTTGGTTTTTTGTTTTGGGAAGCAACTTAAACTTTCTATTGGTATATATTTCCTGCTTAAGACTGCTGTTTTTTTTTAAATTTTCTTTTGTATCTTTTTTGAATTTGGAGTGACTGTTTTTCTGATTCCTTGTGGCAGTGATTTGAATGGGAAGCTGGAGAGGGTGTTTGAAGTAGGATGCTGGATACCAGCAAACTCTCTCCTGGAAAGTTTGTTAATGTGTTGCCTCATGTGGAGATGAAGGCAAAAGAACAACATGAAACATTAGATACACTGATCAAGCAAACCCTCATTGGTGATTCCTTCTTGTCATTAAGTAAAGCTGAGAATAGTCCTGTTCAGTGGTTTCATTGGCTTGATACGTTTGACCAGCAAAACACGAACCAGGATTTAAGTAGTTCGAAGTTGGAAGTGGCTTTGGATGCCAAAGGAAGTAGGAAGGAGGAGACTATTCGATTTGATTCTAAGACAGGTGAAGGTCCTGTCTCTAAGAATCCATTACATTCTAGTGTAAAAGGTGGCAAAATGTTTGGAAGAGGTCTTCAAACTTCTGGAGATAAATTTCATTCGTTGAAGTTTCCAGAAGCCATGGTTGCCATTGCCCAAGCAGCCAAGGGTAATTATTTTTAGTTCTTTAATCAAGACAATTGTGTTTATATCCTTTTTGGGGGTGGTTTTTGGATGCCAATTGCTTCTCTTGATGTGAATCACATGGTTGCAGATCTTCCAGGTTGGCCTTTGATGTCCAACAAAATGACGATGCACAAGTGTGAGAAATGCTCTCAAGAGTTCTGCTCGCCCCTAAATCAGCGGAGGCACATGCGGGCAACACATCGACGGCCTCTTAATGGGGATAAGGTTAGAATATGTTGGAACAGTGATATATTTTGTAAGGTCTTATTTTCTTTTGGCTTGGAAAAACCCACTTTTTTTACGTCTTGAAGCAGGAGGATTTGAAGAAAAAGAAAGAGCAAATTGCAGCTTATTGGGATAAGGTGAGTTGAGTGGGTTTTCTTGATGTAGCTGTGTTAGTACGGTTGTCAAGTTTTTCATTCCACATGTTTGGGGTTTTGCAGCTGAGTCCAGAGGAGGAGTGTGAGATAGTGTCGTTTAATAATCTCTCTCTCGTGGTAATGTTACTGTAGTTGGCTTATTCATTTCATGTTTTCCTAGTACTCTTTAAGCCACGAGGTTGTCCTATCTGAGTTGTGTCTGTCATGCTTCAGGATCTCTCAGCTGAATCAGTAATCCAAGCCCTTTCTGCTCACCTACAGCAGCCTGGCCTGCTGTGTTTACCTCAGTCTTATATCAAAGCAGCCACAGCGCTTCTGGTAAGGAGCATTCTGGTTTGCTATAGCTGTATGTTATCTGTGCTGATGAAAGCTGCAAAGCGATGATACATGGCCTGAGTCCTGACGTTTGCAGGATATTGTACAAAGCAAGCCGTCTAGATTTCCCCTTAAGTCAGAGGAGTTGTTCAGCATCCTTGATGATGCAAGTGAAAAGAACATGCTGTATGGTGTAACATCTTCCTCAATGCAGCGGTGCATTTTTGACAGTGAACCTGGAAGAGTTGGCCTTGAAACAAAGAATCTGGTTGCCTCTCTTGGGTTTTTGGTTGAGCTCAGGCTGGTAAGTAAGATTGGCTGATTGCCTCGCTGCTGCTTTCTTGTGTACGTGAATGTAAAGCTCATGCATTAGAGTGATTGTGTCATGGTGGATGACACATTAGTTTTTTTGTGTTCCCTGTGCAGGTGAAAGCATGGATGGATGACAAGGACGCTGAGGCTTTGCGGTGTCAGAAAGCATTGGTAGAAGAAGAAGAGGCGGCCCAGAAAAAGTATGTTGAGTAATCTTTCAAAAGCTTTACTCTAGCTAGGGGACGATGACACAATTAAGAGAGCACACGAATTTAGACGTTTTATGACTCAGATTATTTACTGGAGGTAATTCCATGTGTTAACTGGTTTTCTCACTTTCCGTTTTCCCAGGCGGGCAAAGCTTCAGGAAAGAAGAAGACAGAAGAAAATGAGGCAGAAGGAGTCTAAAGACAAGGAAAGGAAGGGTATCGAGTCTTCGTCTTGCCTACAGGAGTTAAAGTTTGATCTTTTCTCTCATGAAGGGGACGATTCTCCGACTGCCACACAGTCTAGTTCTTCATCAAGTAGCTATTCAGATGCAAACCCTATGGAGACATCACAGTTGGTTCTGTGTGATATCGAAAGTGCCAATAACAGTAAATCTTCAAGCAGTCATTCAGAGGACGGGCAGTGCCATAGGGATGTTGATGATCCACATGAGTTGGATTCACAAACTGATTTTGTGGATCAAAGAGAGGACAATAGAAGAGAAGTTACACAGTTTAGGCCCCCTTCTGAACACGATGTGGGAGGGGGGCGGGGCTGGAAGGACAGGAGACGGGGTGATTTTACCTACTTTCCAAGTCACCCAAAACAAGCACACAGCAATGACAGAAGGTATTTTGACCATCAATACGGAGGTCAAAGGGTGGTAACAAAGTCTTACAACACCATTGGAAGTCCTGCTCATGACTTTTCAAAAATGACAGTTCCCAGATACAGTCATTATCGTGAAAAGTTCTCAGGCTTGAAGAGACCAACCTCTATGGCAGGGAGTGGCCATGCTGTATGGACAAGAAAAACACCACACAATCCTGCTACGCCGCCTCAGCATGGTGAAAACACTAAGCTTGATGTGGGTGAGGTTGTGAATGATCCTCTGGGAACAATTTTGGGTAGGCAATTAGAGCATCTGAAGACAGATGATAGCTCATGCCCTGCAAATCTGGGGAAACCTGAAGGGCTGAGCCAGGACTCATGTGTCTCTTTTGATTCCGTCACCTCTCAATCTGCTAGTAGTGTCTCTGCCAGAGTAGGGGCAGAAGAGCAAGAAAATTCTGAAGATATGAGCGTACCTGTCAGCTTCTCTACACAGACTGCCACAGGAGGAGGAGAAGACAATGTTGGAAGTGGGGCACTTGTAATCGGGTCTGTCATGATTCCGCTAGGAGATACCTTGTCCAGGGATCATTTGCATGCTAAATGGGCCAGGGAATCAGCAATCAAGAACTCGCCAGGAATGGATTCTGAAGAAGAGATTGAAGGTGCGAGTGATTCATTAACTGAAGCAGTGTCAGCTAGTTCTGGCTCAGCAGCTTGTGTTAGTGCAGATGGTGCCCTGCAAGTGGTAAGGACTACTTCCCTTGATGCACCTAAAGAAATCTCAGTAACCTGTAGAGGTGTAACACCAAATCGACTGGTTGCTGGCGTTGAAACCACCACACAGCTAAAGAGCCACTGGCTGAATGCGCTAAACAAGCCTGGAATGATAAAAATATGGCGCCCTGTTACTCCAGGGGAACACAATGACTCTCTTACTGCTGTCCCTTCTTCTGAAATTGAATTTGCCGAAGAGCAAGGGCCAGATGCTGCAAATATCCCTGTTGTATGTAGGGAGGAAGATGTTGCAGGTCTTGGAAGCTTCGTTCCCTTTCACCCACAGTCTAGCATATCTGGCTCCGATGGAGATGCTCGAGACTCTTGTTCCACAGGGCACCGAGATTATGAAGAGGCAGCAGTAGTTGAAGGAACTGCTCCTGCTTCTGAGGAAGATTTTTTTGATCAGCAAGCTGAGCCCCCAGGTGGAGCAGGTTACAACTTAATTCCTCAGTATTCAGACATTGCGAGCTTTCTGTGTCAACGTAAGTATTATTTGGCATCTTGACTTGGATCTTGATTCTTTCGTTGCAGCTACGATTTTTAGAGGTCCTAATGCGATGTTTTGCTCTACAGGCTGGACCGAAGCCATCTCATCTTCTGATGTAGCATGTCATCAAGGGCTGGATGATTCAGACTGTGTATCCACCCTTGTCTGAGGACAACGTTTCCTCACATTCCATGCGAGATGATGAGGTGAGCAACTTGCAGCAGCAGAGGTTAGTTATTGTGCAGAGTGTGATCGTGAAGATTCACTATGGGAAACACACCCTGGGCTATGCTTTAGAAGATGGTCCTACATGTCAAGATTTTGGATTGATTTTATTTCTTGCTGGCTGTGGGCAAGGGTTAAGGTCCTACTGCGTGGCCTGATCGGGAGGAATTGCAGCTATTGAGGTTTTCATATACTGTGCTAACGGCCGTGGATATGATCAGCTGGAAATAGAAGAAGCCTGGCAGGGTTTCTGTGCTCATCTTCAGCTCAGTGACATGACTTGGGCGACCGTATGATGGTTTCATTCCAGTATTTGTTTTATCCCATCCCATTGTTATGTATCATTTTGCCTCTAGAAAATCAGATGCCATTTTGACGGGTATCTACATTAAAATGAAAGATCATCAGGACAATGAGGTTCGGGGTAGGGGTCTAAAGTGTCTAAATTCTGATAGGAAATCATTTTTTGAGCATTTTTGGAAAGTAGGCTGTGTCAAATTCTTACAAGTAACTCCATCCAAGAAGGCCTTGTTGGTTTCATTGCTGGCATGAAAGGAAAAGAGAGATTTCACCCATCGTTTGGGTCCCTGGATACTTACAATGGAAGTGTCCATAATGCAGCTACCATGTTGGCTTTCTACATCAAGTGTGCTGACACTATATTAGGGCCTTCATTTGTACATGGAGAACGTGCTTCTGAGGGTTGCATTGACAGTTTGTATTTTAATGATGGTTTAGGTAGTCACATTTTGCTTTGTTGTGATGACACACATTTATGTGCAGTAATCATGTAGCAATTTTGAGACGCTGACTACATACTCGTGCAACTTATCAGGTCAGTATTCTGTCTCATGTTCATGATGTCATGTTTTTTGTACATGTATATTAATGACCTAATATTCTTATCCCTGAAGGTATTACACCATTGGAAAGCTTCTTGTTTTTGTTTCTTTCGTGAAACACGTACATTCTTCTGCAAGACTAGAGGTGAAAGACAAAGCTTTGAGCATATCTAAACTGGATCGTTTGGCACAACCCTATATTTTTTGTGACAAGTCCTGCTGAATTCTGAAGGGATTTGTCTATCCTTCTAACATGGTTTAAATTTTTTACGTTTAGAGTTGTCAGGCCAAGTTGACAAGTCCAGCAGGTCTTTGCTGCGCTGTTGTTTTGAAGGGATATGTCTACCCTTCTAACACCTTTTTTTTCAATGTTTAGGGTTTTCAGGCCAAGTTAAGAAGCTCAGGATATCATCCCATTTCTTGTTCTGGTTTTTTCCTGTCACAGAGTTATAATCTAGACCTTGACTCTGTGCCATGGATCCTTTAAACTATTAAAAGCCGTTTGAAAATGCAGGCCTCAAATTTTTTTCCATGGATGCAAGCCTATTTTGATTCTTCGAAGTAAGGCTGATTTCTTTTAATTTTTTGGGTGTGAGCCTATTTTGATTCTTCGACGTAAGGCTGATTTCTTTTAATTTTTTGGGTGCGGTGAAGGTGATCAAAGTCTTGCACACTAATTTAGAGTAATTAATTGCATTTAAAATTTTGTTACGTTTATTGCTCCCAAAAATATTCCCATGCATTAGAGAATAATCAAGTTGGTTTGTTTTGCTGAAATAACAATGACACTACATTACGCCCAAAGTGAGAATTGCAGTTATCTTTGTTCAATGGGATGCTGTTGTAGGTTGATAGGATATTTATCTTAAGAGATGGTTTTGTTGATTGGAGGTCTAGATTAAGGGGTTATGTGGAGCTTTTTTTGGAGGTTAGGAGCAAAAGAGGTGTGGGTGGAGATGAGAGGTAGATGTATAAGGTTCGGTAGCCACCAGTTCTTAACCCAAGGTTGTGGCCTTGCTTGAAGAGGACCTTGCTTTGTACCTTTCACCTTTATAATTTGATTATTTCCAAAGTTTTGAGTCTTCAATCTTAGTGAATTCTTAGTGAAATCATCATTCCACATTGAGATTCTTTTGATGCTCTAATCGAAGATGAGAATCGAGTAGTTTTGGCCTAGTTTTAAGGTCGGTCTACACTACTGATCTCGACATTCTCCATTCCATTAGATTCCTCCAAGCTTCTCTTACTCTCCCATAGGGAATTATCAATGTTGTGGAGTACTTTGACTTGTTCCACCAAGAGTCATGCTAGTTAGGTCCCCATGCGTGCCTCTTCATAAATAGGATGAGTAGGGATTGGTCCTTTAAATGGCCTTGGTAACCTAATATGAAAAGAATTGTGAATTCTTAAATGAGAACAAATGCAAGATCGTTAACTTTTTCAATGAATTTAAATGGACCATTAAAATCTAGGAGCTAATTTCACAACAGTGCATTTTTTTAAGTCTTCTTTTCTCAATTCTAAAACAAAATCATCAACATGAAAAATCATCTCTTTATGCTTGTTTTGTTTATTTTTCTTGTGCCTTTTGTATAGCTTGTCTAAGTTGTAAATGTATGTTTTGAAAGTCTAGTGAACTCATTTGCAGCTTCTATAGTATGGTATAGATGAGTGATAGGAGTGGGAAGAGTTTTATCATAAACGATTTCAAGAGGCTTTCTTTTTGAAAGAACAAGTAGTGATGTTATATGTGAATTGCAATATGTAAACATACTTATCCCATTGCTTTGGATGAGAAGAAACATAGGCTCTAAGCAATTCTAGAATGGTACTATTTGTGACTTCTATTTGACCATTAGACATCTAGGCATGCCTAAAATAACATCAAACTTCTTGCAATGGTGCTACCAAAAAGTTTCTCTTTTCTTCACATAGACAAGTGAAGATCTTTTACTTCTGGAGTGCAATTATACTTTGTGTTAGTGAAAGCAGCTTTAACTTTATATTATGATGGTGTGACATTCAAATTAAGTGCTCTTACCAACTTTTCAGATAGCAAATCATGTGTGCTACTGTTGTGAAGTACAAGAACTTCCTTTCCTTTTACTTTACCATGCATCTTCAAAAGAGTGAAATTTCAACTTACCTTATGAGTTAGAAAGATTATCTTCAGAGTTATCCTTTGCTCGGAACGATCACCATCATCGAATTCTTTATCTTTGATCATGTTCATGTTGGCGTGACGTGGGGCTTGCTCTTCTTTGGACAATTAGGAGTAATATGCCCTCTTTGGTTGCACCTATATCAACAAATAGGTCTAGCTCTAACATTAAATTTGTTGGTCGAAGTTGAGACTTGATTCTTCTTACTGCCATCCTAATTATTGTAATTGTTGTTAGGAAGTGATTGCGTCCTTGAGGTCTATTAAAATTTTAAAAGAAAAGAGCCATTCTTTTGATAGAGTGCGAACATCATAAGATCTAGCCTCCTAAGGAATTCCATTCTTCTTCTCACAACTCAAAGAAATAGTAAAAGTTAGATAATAGGGACATAACACGTTCACTTCGGCTCGAAGGGTAGCCTTGAGTGTTGCATTAAACTTTCTCTTTTGGTTGTTTTTAGGCACCTTCTCTATGGCTTGTAGTTGGATAAGCATTTGCCAAAATTTATCTAAGTACATCTGAACTGTCTCCTTCTCCAATTGTCGAAGGTTATCCCACGGTTGCGTAGCCCTAGCTTTATATTGTGGTGGCAAGAAATTCTGTTTAATGAGCTTTTGAGATGACTTCCAAGTTTTGGGTCTATGATGATCCTTCTTAGTAGCATTCCATCATAATGATGTATTATTTTAATTAAATGATTGCATGCACACTTGCTTTTGTCTTTCTTAGAAAATTTATCTCCCGAGAAATAATCATGAAGTTGACTACACTAGGAAAGTATAGTGCGTGGATCCTTTTTCCCATCAAAATTTTGAAATTAAAAAGTTTTTTTTCTTGCCCTTGATTAAAGCTTCAATCTTGTGGGTGTAGAAAATTCACCAAGACCACCCATCCTTTGTTCGAAGGTCTTCATGTCCTTGTCTTTCTTACCCTTTGGATTTTTGTGAGCTTCTTTAAGTGCTTGTACCAGGATCTTTGTACAACTTAAAGAATTAATCCCTCTCACAACAACATATCAATAGAACTAAACCTTTACCTCAAAAAAAATTGACAAGTTCAAGCATAGCATAAAGATAGAGATCAAAGTAGACATCACCATCAACAAGTATTGGGTTGAATCTCCCCCTCTGTGTAAGTGGCTCCTCCTTCCTTATGAGAGTATTTTAACCATGTATTGACAAAATAGCCCAAGGAGCCATTAATAGCGTACCTTTTTCAAAAGTGGGCTTGTTTACACAAAAATAGATGGACTAATCATAAATCTTAGTATAACTAATAAACTAATGTGTGAACCCAAAAATAGATGGACTAACCATAAACCTGAGTACAACTAATAAACTAATGTATGAACTCAAAAATAATGGCTAGCTCATATGTACAATGCTAGCACACATATACAAAATATTGGGTACAAACAAGGCCATAGTCCAAAATAATCAAAATTGTGGTCTGAACCACTCAAAATAGATGCTCAATAAATAGAGCCATGCGACACATGCATATATCATAAATGTTGGGAGACTAACTTAATCGCGTAAAGATCATTATCCACGGGAGACACTTCAATCGTGCGCTAGGATCGATGGGAGACATGCTACAAGCATGTGAATACTTGCCGCTCATACACCTACTCACAGTAAACAATAGTGTTAGTATTTGTTGCGACACGCCTGTGAAAAAATGTAAATAGTTAGGCCCAATAATACAACAAGTCAGTACCAATCATGCATGTAACGAAATAAGTGGAAATCACCCACGCGTGGAATCACCTACACATTGTAGGTAGTAGTACAATGGTGTCACAAGCATCTCCGATTGACCATAGAGGTACGTAGCTAACATCTACCTTCCACTTGTATAAGCCTTAGCTATGGTTCTCATTTTTTGATCTTCAAGCTTTTTCACTAGTGGTCTTGTTATATTGGTGGGCTATTCAAGTAAAAACCTTTTTTAATTGCTTCTTCTTATAGGTGTCCATGGCTTCATGTAGTTTCTTTTCCTGAATTTGAGGCCATGTACTTAGTTGCTATGTTGATCACTTTCTTCTTGAAGTTTAGTTAGTTGTGCTAATATGATTTAAGACCATTCTAAGGAGACTCCAAGGAGACATTCCCGTTTAACAAGGATATAAATAGTTGTTGCAAAGCATGCTCCCACATGAACTTTTACGCTAGTTATAATTATTTGATGTGGGCATTATCTATGTTCAGGTTATGGCTTTGCCGCGTGAGCTGTCCCCTCAAACACTCCCCACCAGCTGTTGCAACCGAACTTCCCTTAGATAAACATATATGCCAAATGCTCCCTCTGGCGTAAGATAATCTTTTAAGAAAACAGGATTTCTACTCAAGTTTTGTTTTGATTTTTGTTTGAAAACCATGCATAATCTTAAATCCATATCCCAATACTTCTAGATCTAGGTCTGAATTCCAAACAGAATTCCTCGAATTCTTTTAACTTGATCCTCAGATCAAAATCAAAAGTCTTAATTTAGTTTCAGATTCGGTAGGTGATTTGAATACATTTTCATCACATCGTCATTGACGAATGAATTTGATCTTGGTCAATAGTCTGAATCAGAGTTTAGGTCTGGAAAGGTTCTTCCTAAATTATCTTTCTCGAAAGGTACTATTTCAATTTCTCTTTTTCTAAATTTTTTTCGACGAATATTTGCTTTTACAGATTTCTAAAACATGGATTTCTTAAGAGGAATAAAATAATCATTTATCTCAATGCATCACATCCTTTCTTGGCAACATTGGTGTAAATCCTAGTAGAGTAGTGACATGCAAAAGAGGAAACAAGTTGGTTATGATTTTGGACACTTAAAAAATCCCTATTTAGAAAGTGGATAAGACCAAATGGTGGTTGTGGTAGATTCAAAACTACCAATGCTTTTATTGGAGACCTATTTTGAAGGTGTACCATTGGTTGGACTAATTTAGCCAAAAAATTATCACTAAACTTACTTGCTTTTAACATGCTCCTTGCACATTAAAGTAAAGTATAATTCAAGCTCCTTGCACATTCAAGCAAAGAATGATTCTTTCTTTATGCTGCATCGTTTTGTTAAGGAGCAAAGGTTATTGTAAGTTGATGGTGGATCCTATGATCTTTGCAAAAATTATTAGAAATACTGAGCTATACTCGCCTTATCTATATGTTCTCAAAGCCTTAATCCATTTTCCAACCAGATTTTCCAACTTTTCTTTGAGCTCTTAAAAGCACTGAAGAAATACACCCAATACTTTCATGAGTAGTAACATTAATAAATATAATAATAAAATGATGAACCTCCATGAGATTGTGTTGTAGAGCCTCCAAATATCACTAAGAATCATGCCAAGCACACCTCTTACTCTATATGCTTTGTGCTTTGGAAATGTTTCTCTTAATTGCTTCCTCATCATGCATGGTTCATTACTATGTTTGGAAGAGCAAGAACCAGCAATAAAAGGTTTCTATAACTCAAAAGTCTAAAAATTTCATGCCAAAATGGTCTTTTATTATCCCTTGAAGAAGCTACCAAAGCATGTAGTGTCAAGTTTATAAAGCTTTCCATCATTTCATGAGCAACAACTTTGGAAGTTTTCTTCATGTCCTCCTTTACGACACACCAGTCTTTGTAAAATTCGACTTTCATATTTTGATCTATATTACAACCAATTGTTTTTTTAAAGATTTTCTTCATGTCCTTATGAGGCACCAATCATTGTAAAATTTCACTTTCATAATATTCGTGATCTGTGATACAACCAAATGAAAGCAATTTTGGAATTAACAAAGAATCTGACATGTCCTTTCTCCCTAGAGCACTATTATCTCCAAGAATAATACTATTCTTTTAAACTTCTTCCATAAAACTAATCCTTATGGATAGTCATATAAGAAGATGCACTAGTTTTGGACCACACCCATGTGTTCATGAAGGTAGTGCCTGTAAAGAATCTCTTTATCACTTGTATCTAACTTGAGCCTCGCGGAGCTGGTTGGTTATAAATATGCTCCCTCACAAAGGAGACTCATACCCCTTTATGTGCATTCTCTAGTTTGTCAGCGAACCATCAATTTGTTAGAAGAAGATAATGGATGGAGAGAATGAATTTCTCATGAATATATAGATGGTACAAGCTAGAGAAATTGGAACAATGAATTTTGGGATTTAGAGAATCCTATCATTTCTAATCATTTTAAGAGTAGTCAACTTCTTTCTCCCACAAGTGAATGTAAATGATCTTTCTTCTCCCACGTCTCATCGTCTTCTACCCATTCGAGTAAGAATGGTCATCATATGTGAGAGCCTCTTTCTCAACGTCTTCATCATCTTCACGTCTTCATAATCTTCTACCCATCTGACTAAGAAGTTTGGATGGTCGTTAGTACATTGACATGAGAGTCTCTTCTTGTGATGTTATTTATGTTTTCTTCAACAAGGAACTTTCTACCATCTTTACATTCATGAGAGATGCATTATCTCCATTCAATATCTACTTCTGAGATATTAATGGTAGAAAGGAAATGTTGTAGGCTTTGTCTCTGTTTCCACACATTCTAGTGCTTCTTTGTGTTTTGAATCCGCATACAATTCTTTAGCTATTTTAAAATCATGCTTTGATTTTAAACTTGATAATTTGGCTTTATTAACTTTTTTGGCAAGCTTCAACTTGTAACACTTCCATAATATCCTCCCATTTTTCTTCTACACCTTTGATGCAGGCTTTTTGCTTCTAAATGTCATCTTCCCTATAAGGTTGTATTGTTTCCACCATTTCTATAGTGAGAGAGGGTTTGTGTGTGGTGAAGATAACTTACAAGTTTAAAGATATTTTTATTTAAGGACCCTATTGGTCCTTACTAGGTTTTCTGCAAGTGAATGCTTCAATTTAATGTGGTTTAAATTCTTTCTAGACTTGATCTGGCTAAGTTTTTATTTTCTTGCATAATAGCTTGCCTAATTTGAATTTCTCTTTCATTGATTGTTGAGAGAGCCTTGGAGTTTCAATTTGAAATAGAGAGACCAATATTTATTGCTTGGTCACTTGGTTGGTCTCCCATAGGGTGCATATACCTGTAGGTATCCTTGCTTTATGCCTTGTTGGTCAGTACTGTGGGTGAGATCTGGGTTGGGGAATAGATTTTTTGTATCACTTTCTTCTATCTAATTGTTGATACTCTGCTTCTTGCTCAAACCACCACATATCCACAAGCTGTGCAAAGCTCTCTATCACCATTGTTGATGGTTTGGGTGTGCTCACAAAGATCAAGCCTCATTGTTCCCGTTTGAGATAGATCTTCAAGCTGCTTTAGCTTGTCTTCTCTTGACCTTGGTCTGATATTTGTAGACACCCAAAGAGACTTCCTTGTTAAAACCTCAGGAGATTTTTCTCTAATTTGCAATTAGATTGGAGTAGGGAGTTATTTTTGTAGTTTCTCTACGTCAAAGGTCCATTCTTTTGGGATCTTTAGATCTGACCACCTTGTGACCATGGGCATTATGCTACTAGATCTCTCATCTATCTTCATGAACTTAGTTATGCTTTGATTTTCACCTTGATGGGTGTTCATGTAACCAATCTTCTTCTTTTCTTTCTCTATGCTATATGCTTTAGTAATGGCATGCTAGTATTTACGTACCTATTACATATTCTCCATTGAAGACATAGTTTCGGTGAAGTTTATGAAGTCTTATGTGTCAAGGTTTACCATAATTACAAGAGCTTTTAGATAATAAGAATCTCTGAGAGATAGAAAGCAGTCTGGATAGACTGTGGAAAATGAAGGTCCTTTAGAGAGACGAGTGAAAGTCAGGAGAACGATCAAAGTGGTAAAAGCAAAATGATTTCAATGATCATATTACGAAGGGTAGGAAAAACCTTTGATTGAGGGTAAAAAAAACTTGACACAATACACAAGAGGCTCAAGAGAGATATTGGCAGAGGGAAGGCTCACAAACTAGAGAATGCACACTAAGGGGTGTTGTTTTCCTTGTGAACGAGGGTGCATATTTATGCCCAATCGTCTCCCTGAGAGGTGGTTCAAGTTGGATATAGGCTGTAAAGAGACTTCTTATAGGAACTCTACCCTTATGTGCACATGTGCGTGGTTCGGAAAGTGTACCTTTTGGAGTGATGTATACGCTATAGACATGCCCCCACCAGTAGATAGGATTATTATAGCTTGGGGTTGATAAAAGGTGTAACCACTCACCTGAGTCACATGGAATATGTCACATATGTTATTTTATATCAAATTTTTTGTTGTATCATGCAACATCGGTTATGTATTAGAAGTAGGTGGGTTATGTTACATCGGTTTTGGTTATGAAGATCTAAAGATCAAAGAAGTAACTGCTCTCACCAGCAATCCTGTCAATAAATAGGATTCTACTAAAGCTTTCTTCAACATCATCAAAAGGCAAAGGTTTGTTGTAGAAATCAGAGAAATGCATACCAAATATATAACCCTTTGCTCTGAAGATCCTCTTGCTAGCAGAAAATGGGAGAAATCTAAATTGGAAGTAGAGCTACCACTCAAAGAAGAAACCACTATGACCAAAGTCTCTCATCATGGTGTGAATCTTGATGACCTTAAAGAATGCAGAGATATCATCCAAGAGATGCTAACAAAGGGACTAATCAAAGAAGAAGATTCAGACTGCTCCTCTCTTGGCTTCTTTGTCAATAATTATAATGAGATAAAGAGAGGGAAAAAGACAGGCTATAGAAAACTTAATCAGCATCATCTGATAGATAAAAAATATCCTATTGCTACAAAGATGATATGATCATGTCAATTAAAATGGTTCTCTCAGCTACATATGAAATCTGGCTTTCATCAAATTAGGAATACTGAAAAGGATAAACACAAAATGACTTTCATAGTTCCACAAGGACTATTTCAATGGAAGGTGATATTGTTTAGTCTAAAGAATGCACCCTTGGAATTTCAAAGAGGCATTGATTCAGTCTTCAAAACAATTCAAAAAATATATAGTTATCTACATCGATAACATTTTGGTTTTCTCTAAATGTCTTGGAGTGCACCTTATGCACTTGGAACTAGTGTATGATGAGCTTCAAAAGTCTAGATTTGTGATTTCTGAAACAAAGTTACATATGTTCCTTCAAAACATTATTTTTTTGGGAGTAACAATCTATATGGGATAAATTACGCTTTAGGAACATGTAATGCAGAAGATCCAGCAAATTTCCTCAAAAGTTTCCATATATCAAAGTAACCCAATTCTTGGGTCTTTGAACTTTGTTTCTTGAATCTACCCTCTCAACTTATCCAAAGATCGTCAACCTCTTTAGAAGTTATTGAGTCGAAAACTAAATGGACAAGGAAACAGACAAAAGTAGTCAAGAAAATTAAAGAAAAATATTGTCCCTTCCAAAAATGGGTTTGACATCTTACTATATATTTTGACACCTTCTTTGACAAATATCGGGGTGGCATTCTCATAGAAATAAAGGATGGAAAAGAGGAAATTGTAGATACTATGTAGGAGGATTCATGATGCAGAATTAAATCACCCCCCTCCATCCACAAAGAAATTATGTGCACCATGAAATCTTTTAAAAATTTCCATCTGTTTGCCCTTCTGATGGAATTCATTTGGATTGGCAAAGATTAGAATAAGAAACTAGTTTGATTAATGGGTCTCCATTGGATCCAACAAGGGATATGGAAAGATCAGGTTGTAGACTGGGTCTAGTGTTATGGAAAAGATGTTGCTCAATGTATCATAAAGTTGTTTGGAAGAATTTGGAAAGCTCAATAAGAACATAATGGAGGAGGAGGAACATTCATTTGGTGAAGGACAAGAAAACTCCTATTCTCTCCTTACTTTACTTCTATCTAATATGAAAACCCCATGGTATGAAAATGCAGAAGTAGAAGAAGCAGAAAATAGTTTGATTTGCCTAGAGCAATCGATAAGATCTTATAGTTGGAAATGCCAATACTTCAAAACACAATCCTGGTTTCCAAGAAGAAGAAGTTGTATAACTTAATATGGCTAGAATTAATCACTCAAAAAATTCATAATACCAAGAGGATGGTGATGATTTTGAAGAAAGTGAATAATCTTAATACTCAGAGGATGATGATGATTTTGATGATGTAGAAATACCATGGGATCCACCAAGGTAGTACAGGTTTGATGAATATGAGAAGATCTTCCATGAAAGCTTGACAAAGCCTACTAGAGCAACCACAAATAACCAAAACTATACATGGAAGCAGGTTGAAATACTAATCTCTATAAAGATGGATGCTTGGGAATCAGGTTTACTCTTATCTAGTCAATTCAAAAGCTCGAGTGCAAATGTTGAAACTAACCTCACAACTAAGGTTGGTGTGAGGGAAAGGAGGATTGCAAGACCAAACCAAAGGCCTCTTCACATAGAGATCTAGCTCACAAAGGTTAGGTGCCCTAGAAGGACCAAGAAAGGAGAACTAGTTGGGTCTGGACATACAAAGATAGCTAACATAGCCATTCACACTTGTGGGCAAGATGTTTGCAGATGAGCATCTTGGTATGACCCACAACTGAGCAACATGCTTGATATTGGTTCTTTCCACTAAACATAGCACTAGGTGGAAATTGGCATCAAATCTACTTCTTCACTGACTATGAAGATGTTGATGGCACATAAAGTCCATCATGCCAGTGGTCATCCTATCACTATGAGACCAACAAAGCTAGAATTGAGGTTTCTGTAGAACTTCTAGACCATATTTATCTTTAAATCTTACTTTAGAAAAGATGTCCTTTTGCAACTATTGCTTTCTTTGGAGTCACTTAATCAGGAGGCAAAAGACTTGTTGGCTCTTTGCCTTCTTTGAAACATCCTATACTTTGGATCTTTTGTTTTTATTTGTTAAATTTTTCTGATCACCTTCCATTTTATTAGGGATCTCTATAAAAGTCCATATGCTGCTATTTGAACTAGTCAATTTGTAGAGACAAGAAGAATTGGTTCTTCTTTTCATTTTTGAAATTCTGTAGTTTCTTCTTTTAGGCAAACTTTGATGTTGCCTTTTTGTTTTCGAATGTCATCTTCCCTATAAGGCCGTATTTCCAGAACCATTTCTAAAGTGAGAGAGGGTTTGTGGGTTAGCAAAGATTACTCACAAATTTGAGGATATTTTTCTTTAAGGACCTAATTGATCCTTGCTATGTTTTCTTTAAGTGAATGGTTCACTTCAATGTGGTCTAAATTCATTCTAGATTCGATCAGGTCGAGTCTTTCATTTGCTTGCATATAATAACTTGCCTATTTTGGATTGCTCTTTCATTGATTTTTGAGAGAGCCTTGGAGTTGCCAATTTAAAACAGAGATACCATTATTTACTGCTTGGTCAGCTATTTGAGGGTGCATATATCCATAGGTATCCTCCTTGTTCGTCAGTTTGGCTGTGGTGATATCTGGGTTGGGGAATAGATTTTCTGTATCATTTTGCCACAATATGTGTACCTATCATTGATACTCTGTTTGTTGCTCAAAACACCACCATTGTTGATGGTTTGGGTGTGATCACAAAGATCAAGCCTCATTGTCCCCAAATTTTGAGACACATCCTTAAAGCTGCTTCAGCGTGTCTTTTTTTCAACCTTGGTTTGACGTGTAGATACACAAAGAGATATACCTGTTAAATCTCCAGCAGTTTCTTCTCTAGTTTGCAATTTGATTGGAGTAGGGAGTTCTTTGTGTAGCTACTCTATGTCAAAGGTCCATTATTTTGGGATCTTTAGATCCAACCACCTTGTGTCCATGGGCATTATGTTGCTAGATCTCTCATTTATCTTTATGAACTTAGTTATGCTTTGATTTGCATCTTGAGACGGGTGTTCATGTAACCAATTTCTTCTTTTCCTTCTGTGCTATATGATTTATGTACCTATTTCACAGACACCATTTTGATGAAGTTCATGATGTCTTCTATGTTGAGGGTTACCTTAACTACAAGGGCTTTTAGATAATAAGGATCTCTAAAAGATAGAAGGTAGTCTGGGTAGATTGTGGAAAATGAAGGTCCTTTAGAGAGAGTGTCCCAACAAGTAGCAGCAATTATAGACTTATGTATATCGTTGACTCTTGTGTCCATAAGGGAATCTAGAAGTCTAAGTGGCATACCCTTTCTATACAGTGGTATAGTGCCTCTACAGAGATGACACCTAGATGCATGTAATTGTATCCTAGTTCTAGGGCATTCTTGAGGTAATCTTCTCTACTCTCAATGGTGGATAGAAGTAATGAGTTTCATTGTTGAAACCAAACCCTATGTTGGCAGTTGACTCATAAATAGAGAATTCAATAGAATATTTGAGTTTGAATTTTCTATCCAGATCATATACGGCTTCAGGCTGAATCTCAAGAATAGTCCACTTAGGATGTGTAGCATTTTCTAAGACGAAAAGAGAAGAAGATTTTACCTTGTTGCTTGACTCAATTCTAAACCTCTTTAGAGATAGACTTGGTGAGCGATGCCATTACTTTTGATTAGGGTAAGAGGATTTTGCTATGCTCATTGGTGCATGCATAATGCTTACAGTGTCTCAAGGTTTGAATGCCTCAATGCCTTAACCTTTGGCGGTTCCCTTGGCTATGCTTAGTAGCTTAACAACTTTTGGCAATGGAATATGCTTCTAGAAAGTAGCACCTTAGACTATGACAGATAGATACTCTTATAATGGAATACAAAGGAGTCTATGAAAATCAAAATTAGAGACTGTATTAAGATTTCTTGAAGAGAGTTTAACAAGCTTTGATAATCAATAAGAAAAGCAATTAGGATTGATGGCCTACGCTCTCTGATACTAGAAAGCTACTTGCAGATTACAAATTACAAAGATAAACTTAGGCTATAAGAAGTGCTAACTTTTAACACTAGTGTTAACAGAGGTGGTAAAAGCAAAGCTAGTCAAGAGAATGATTAATGTAGTAAGCATAATGATTTCAATGATCATATTTTGAAGGGCAGAAAAAACCCTAGACTGAGGATGAAAAAATTTGTGAGACAATATACAAGAGGCTCAAGAGAGATAATGACTATGGAAGGCTCACAAACTAGAGAATGCACACAAATGCATGTGGTTCTCCTTATTTAGGCTCAAGTTAGATATAGACTGTAAGAGATTCTTTACAAGTGCAATACCTTCATGTGCACATGGGTGTGGTTTAAAAAGTGTCCCTTTCTCAGAGTGAATTATACTCTATCAACATGCTCGATAGATAGAAGAGTGAAGTATTCTCACGGGACCCTTTTGTACTTCACACAAAAGACAAGATTGGGTGCAATCTCCCCCCTCAAGTGTGTAGTTCCACTCCCACGACTTGAGTATTTAGAGAATTTTATTCATAAAAATAGCCCAAGGAGCTAAGAATAGATGTGTGTACAAGTTGGGCTTGCTTTTTCCCACTTTAGGGATATTGCTTTACATATTATTAACCATATGAAATCTCCTAAGGTTTGTACATATAAAAACCTTTGCCTAAATGTAATTGCTAATGGGCCTTGTTACATAAAATATCTTTGTGCACATTTGCACATATGATAATCTTGTGCACATTTGCACATTTGCACATATGATAATCATTTGCACATTTTCACATTCCATTAAACTCAATCCTGCATAAATTAAATTAAGCATATTTTCTTGATGATTATTAATTCATCAAAAATATGATAAAATATATATCTGTAAACAGTCCTCCTATTTGAGGAAGCAACTGTCCTCAGTTGTGTAAGAAAAAATGTCGAGAGAACAAGATTATGTTCATAGGAATTGATGCCATAACTTGCAAGGTAAACTTAGAGGTCGGAACATGGCTCAAAGGCACAAGGCATGGCTCAGAGGTTCTTATGGACATGGAATACCAACAAGAAAAAGTCATGCGACACCTAAATTGGTGATCGTCACACCTAAATTGGAAGACCTTTAGGCAAAAGAAGACATGGTTATGTGAATTTTGTACACCCTTGGATATGATTGAAGATCGAGGGCAAGGAAAGAAGGTGGAAAACCACAAGTGGATTTGCCAAAACTACCCTCTTCATCAAAAAGTGATTTTCATGGATTCTCAACCTCTCCCTAATCCAACCATACGGATGGAATCAGCACAGTGATGAGATCAAGGGCCTATCTTGTTACATAAAATATCTTTGTGCATATTTGCATATATAATAATCTTGTGCACATTTGCACATTCCATTAAACTGAATCTTGCACAAATTAAATTAAGCATATTTATTAATTCATCAAAAATATGATAAACTAAATACCTGTAACAAGTATAGTCTATCAACATGTAGCATTATTATAGATTGTGGTTGATAAAAGGCGAGTCACATAGTTTACATACTAGAGTGACATGGGTTATGCTACATTAAATGTTTTGTTGTACCATGCCAAATGGGTTATGTATCAAAATCACATAGGTTATATATTACATCAGTTTTGATTGTACTATGTTATGATATGACTATGCCATATGGGTTATGACCACATGGATTATGATACGACTCCTATACTATGCCATATGGGTTATGACCACATGGATTATGATATGACTCCTATACTATGCCACATGGGTTATGATATGACTCAACCACGCTTCACATTTTGTTGAGACATTTGAGTCCACCATGCTTTAATTTTGCAAGCATTAGGAGGCAAAGTAATATGATGATGATATTCATGCACATTACTCTAATAATCAAGGAAAGCAATAAGGATTGATGGCCTAAGCTTTGATACCAGAAAGCTAGATTACAAAGACAAACTTAGGCTTATAAAGAAGTGCTAACCTTAACATCAGTGTTAACATAGGTGGTAAGCACAGTAATTTCAACGATCATATTATAAAGGGTAGGAAAAACCCTAGATTAAGGGAGAAAAAACCTGCACACAATATACAAGAATCTCAAGAAAGATAATGGCTAGGGAAGACTCACAAACTAGAGAGAATGCACACAAAAGCGTGTGGTTCTCCTTGTCTCACGGCACATATTTATACCCAATCGACTACCCAAGGCTCAAGTTGGATAGAGGCTATAAAGAGATTCTTTACAAGTGCACTACCTTCATGTGCACATGGGTGTGGCCCGAAAAGTGTACCTTTCAGAAGAGTGAAGCATACACTACCAACATGACTGCCAATAGATAGCATTATTGTAGCTTGTGGTTGGCAAAAGTTGTAACCCTTAACTCGAGTTACATGGATTATGTACCAAAGTCACATGGTTTATGTTACATTAAATTTTATATTGTTTTGTGCCATATACCGGAATCACATGGGTTATGTTACCTCGGTTTTGGCTATACTATGCCACATGGGTTATGATATGACTCTTGTACTGGGTTATGACCACATGTGTTATGATATGAATTCGATACTATGCCACATGGGTTATGATATAGCTCCACCACTATGACTTCACCATGCTTCACATTTTGTAGCATTAGGAGGCAAAGTAATATGATGATGATATCCACCGCATTACTTTGATAATCAAGGAAAACAATAAGGATTGATGGCTTTGATACCAAAAAGCTTCTTACAGATTATGAAGGCAAACTTAGGCTTATAGGATGCACTAATCTTAATAATAGTGTTAACTAAGGTATTAAAGAAAAGCTAGTTAAGAGAATGATCAAATTAGTAAGCACAATGATTTCAATGATCATCTTATGAAGGGTAGGAAAAACCCTTGATGACTGAGGGTGAAAACCTACAGCACAATATCAACAGAGATAATGGCTAGGGAAGGCTCACAAATTAGAGAATGTATACAAAGGTGTGTGTTTCTCCTTGTAAGGGTTCATATGTTAACCCAATTGATTACCCGAGGCTCAAGTTGGATATAAGCTGTAATAAAGAGATTATTTACACGCACACTAACTTCATGTGCACATGGATGTGGCTTGAAAAATATACCCTTTGGAATGAAGTATACGCTACTAACATGCCTGATAGATAGCATTATTATAGCTTGTGGTTGAGAAAAAGTGAAAGTTGATTCATGGTAGATAACACACAAGATAATCCCAACCATGCGAAGGGGTTT
This sequence comes from Cibotium barometz, assembly GCF_041138505.1. Lineage (NCBI taxonomy): Eukaryota > Viridiplantae > Streptophyta > Polypodiopsida > Cyatheales > Cibotiaceae > Cibotium > Cibotium barometz. The sequence continues at coordinate 7,421,777 of NC_141064.1, read as the reverse complement.
CTCTAAAGGAGTCAACCAGCCTAATCATCATTACATGGTGGCTTTTAGCATTGCCGACCACCATCCTCACTAGGTTGATAGATAAACAAAAAAGGTAGTATGGTCTATAAAGCTCTTTAATTTATCTTAATCCTATGTTATCCAATAAGCCTTGTGGATCAATCTTTGTCAAGGGTAACTATACCCTATTAAACCTCTTCTAAACATCTTCTTCAAATTTGCTTCAGGTGATGGTTCCATATGCATTACATCATTTGCTAGTCCTCGACTACAATATACATGATATTACAATACTTGGTTACAATATTAGGTATATTATAATGTCACCAAGAAGTATTCAAAAGTCTCACCACATGTAGCTTGTGGTCTTTTGTATCCCCCTCAGTCCCTCTTGTGGGGGCGGTGAGATCTAGACTAGTGATGGAACTTCTTTTCGAGATAAAGCTTGATGAGGCATATATCTGTTGGAATTAGCGTTGCAGGAAAGCACACAAAGCTTGGAGAAGAAGAAGCAAGAATGCACACAACACCAAGTGTATTAGGTTGTGTCAATGTACAAAAGATAAGTTAGCCCTAGAAGGATGGACATATATACAAGCCGGGGGAAAAAACCTCCTAAAGAGGGAAAAAGTGTCCCGACGGTCCTAAGTGTGCTCACACACATCACTGCCTATATATATATGGCAACAAATCCCCCCTGGGAGTGATGGTGCAAACGAGAGCTGGCACTCATGTATAGGGGAGTGCCATGCCCGAAGTAGATCAGTCCACAAACAGGAGCAAGCACAAAGCTTTGCGAAAAGCTTCGAACTTCTCACGAGGAAGCGCCTTTGTGAAAAGATCGGCGAGGTTGTCCTGTGTTGGCACATAGGCCAAGTTGATCTCTCCTGCTGAGAGTCTCTCCCTGACATAGTGATAATGCACCTCAATGTGCTTTGTGCGAGCATAAAAAACTGGGTTTCTCGCAACTGCCAATGTGCTCTGACTGTCAGTGAAGATAGAGGTGGCAGACTCCTATCCAACACCCAAGTCAGCCACCATAAGACGTCTGAGCCACACACACTCAACCGTAGCTGTGAAAGCTGCCCTGTACTCAGCTTCACAACTAGAAGTGGCCACAGTAGGTTGCTTCTTGCTCAACCAAGATATGCATGAGCTACCGAGCATGAAACAAAAACCACTTGTTGTAGCAACCAGCCCAATCTGAGTCCGAAAAAGCATGTAAATCTGGTGGCAACGATCCCCCCTTTGGATAAAACAACCCAAGATGTATGGTGCCACTCAAGTAGCGAAAGATGCGTTTAACTGCCTTCCAATGCTGAGACCCTGGGCTATGCATAAACCTGCTCACCTGTGAGACTACAAACTGAATGTTCGGCCTCGTAATGCATACATAAATGAGGCAACCAACAGCTGTCTGATAGAGTGTGACATCAAAGTGATCTCCAGCATCATGAAGACTCAACTTCAAACCTGTCTCCATTGGAGTAGCAATAGGCTTGCAGTCTTCAAGGCCAAATCTCCGCAACAATGTCTCAATATACTTTGTCTGACACAAAGCAATACCTCCATCACACTGCTTAAATTGTATCCCCAAATAATGATGCAAATGCCCCAAATCTGACATCTCAAAAGAGGCATTCAAATCAGCCTTAAAATCAGCAATATGACTCTCATTTGGTCCTGTGATGAGCAGCATGTCATCGACATAGAGAGCAATGATTAGATGTACACCATCCACACGTTTAACATACAAAGTGCTTTCTGTTGGACTATTCTAAAACCCATGTGCAGTCAAATATGCATGTATCTTTTCATACCAAGCTCGTGGAGCTTGCTTTAAACCATATAAAGCCTTTTTCAACCTGCACACTTTGTTTTCCTGCCCTCTTTGAACAAAACCACGAGGCTGCGATACATACACCTCCTCATGCAAATCTCCATTCAAGAACGCGGTCTTTATGTCCAGCTGCTGATGTACATTCCAACCATTATGAGCTGCCAATGCACAAATGCTACGAATGGTAGTCATACGACAAGTGGGAGCAAAGGTCTCATCAAAATCAATGCCCTTTTCTTGAGCATAACCCTTTGCAACAAGTCTAGCCTTATAGCGATCAACACTGCCATCTGGCTTTCATTTCAACTTAAAAACCCACTTACATCCAATGGCCTTTTTACCAATAGGCAAATCACACAAAGACCATGTACCATTCTTGATTATAGCATCATATTCACTTTGCATTGTAGCCAACCAATTTTCTGATTTTTGTGCCTCATCAAATGAAAGAGGTTCTTCCTCTTCACACATACTAGACACAGCCAAAGCATAACAATCTGATGCATAAGAGACATGCTGAAAACCTGAACGAGTACGACTAGATATAGGTGCATCAATTTTACTATCACGCAAGGTTTGCACTAGCCATTTAGGCATACCTCTAGCCTGCTCATTTTCAGCCCTATCCTCAGAAATTACATCCTATAAATCTGCATCAGAAATAGGCTGATCTATGATGTCGTTTGAAATCTGCATAGGCTGAATATTTACCTCATTAGGACTTACATTTGAATTCCCACCTGGAAACAGAGGCAACAATGTATCAAATACATCCCGTGAGCTCACACTTGTCTCTTTGGTACATGATAACAAAGGCTGCACAACATCTTCCACAAAAACAACATCTCGACTAATCAAGATACACTTTGACTGTGGATGATACAATCTGTAACCCTTGCTCTCAGCACTGTAACCAACAAAACTGCATTTGACAGCCTTATCATCCAATTTTTTGCATTGTTGCACAGGCACTAAAGCATAGGCCAAGCAACCAAAGACACGCAAGTGACCAATAGAAGGCTTCCTACCATGCCAAGCTTCGTATGGAGTAATAGACTGCAAGGCCTTAGTGGGACACCTGTTGAGTACATATGCAGCACACATGACAGCCTCAAGCCAAAAAGCATGTGGCAAAGCTTGGCTCTTGGCCATACATCGTGCCATCTCCATAAGTGACCGGTTTTTCCTCTCAGCAACACCATTTTGCTGAGGGGTATACGGCACTGTACATTGGTGTTTTATCCCATGACTAGCCAGAAATGCATCAAACTCTTTAAACAAGTACTCCCCCCCTCGATCAGAACAACGGAGGGTGCCCACAGTACAATTGGATACATTTTCAACCATAAGAAAAAACTCTTTGAAGCACAAAAACACTTCGGACTTTGCCTTCAGTGCATGCCTCGAGTAATCATCAATGAAAGTCACGAAGTACAAGTGTTTACCAAATGACGGAGTCTGCATAGGCCCACATACATCACTATGTACAAGTTGCAATTTGCGAGTGGCCCGCACAGAACTATCCTTTGGAAACGCAGAACGCTGCATTTTGCCCAAAATACAGCCTTCACAAACATGTTTCAATGGTGCCTCAAGAGGGGGCAATGAAGCAACCATATCAAATTTTTGCAAACGCAGCAAACTAGCAAAGTTCAGATGACCAAAACGAGCATGCCATAGTTTTGCATCTGAAACTGCCTTTTCATCAGAAACTGCATTTGCTGAATCTTCCACACTCTTGTCATAAGAATTGAGCCTATACAGCCCACAAAACAAGGTACCAGATGCAATAATCGTATCACCAAAAGTTAAATCATGAACAGTACATATGTCATCCACAAATTTGACTACAAATCCAAGTCTAGCAAGCGCAGAGACAGACAATAGATTCTTCTTTATCCCTGGCACATACAAAGCATCTGAAAGTGTGAAAGCGCTACCATTTGCAGCAGTAAGCATAATTTTACCAACGCCCTTCACTGGGTAAGAAGCATTATTGGCACATGTGACAGTATTCCCATTATTGGCACATGTGACAGTATTCCCATTAGAGACAGCCTCAAGACAAGTGAACATATCACGATGTGAGGTAATGTGCTTTGTAGCACCACTGTCAAAATACCATACATTAGAGTCAACAAAAACTGCCAAACATGCATCATGTACAAATGGGTCATACTGGCAATACACGCTAAACGCCCATTCTATATCCTGCACAACATTTGCAGAATCTGCATTTGTAGAAGCATCCGCTATTGTGGCTGCATTTGACTCTTTCTTCTTTGCCTCTTTAGCCTTTATCTTAGGGCAATTCTTAATGACATGATCATTTGCCTTACAGTAGTTGCACCTGGTCTTTTTCTTGCCTTTATCAAGAGCCTTCTCAGACTTATTGTTGCTACCTGTGGAAGGAGAAGAAGTTGCAGACCTACTAATAGGAGAAGAAACAGTGGAAGGGACTGCCTTACCACTTCTTCTCTGCTGCTGGGCAACAATAAATGCTTGATCAACTGCACGCTGCCTGGCCCTGTTTTGCCTGGACTGCGCTTCTTGTTGCAAGAGCTTGTTGACTAAATTATCATACTTGATAGCATCAGGTTTGTCCTCATTAAGAAGTCTCCATATGGAAGCAAAAGTCTGATATGTCTCGGTAAAGCATCAAGAACAGTCTGCACAAGAGAATGATCAGGAATAATCTCACCTGCAGAAATCAACTGTTCTTTGCGATCTTTAATCTCAGCAAGAAAAACATTCATGTCATCATCTTCTTGCATAATCTTCAATTCTAGCTCTTTACGCAGGTAAGCGATTTTTGCCTCGTTTACGACCTGCATACAAACCAGCTAGAATATCCCAAGCCTGTTTTGCTGTTTTAGCTGAACGAATATGTGGGGTGATGTTACGTTTGACAGAAAGTGCAATCAAGGCATGAGCCTGCGCATCTTTACCATCCCAAAAACGAGCTTGTTCAGCAGTGGGTAAAACAGCAGCAACAGTAGAGCTGCTAGAACCTGCAACATCCTCAACAGATCCTACATCCACAGAACCTGGACGTACATCCATACCCTGCACAATGTTCCACACTCCTTTTGCAACCAAAACATGCTGCATCATGTATGCCCAAAGTGGGTAGTTACTGTCTCCATCCAATTTGTCATCAGGCAGCAGATAACATGCGAAATACATCATTGTTGTTATCAGCCATGGCCACTAACTGAAACTAATGCAAAAGCTACCTTAATGAAGCAAAGATTGAATAGAAGACAACTTGTGCTATGTAGCACGGTCCACAATAGAACACGTATGCCTGTTTTACAGAAAATTGCACTGTCAAAATTTCTGCAGAAAATGATGAAAACACCTGTGCTTGCAGAACTTGAAATGCAAAAACGGAGCCCAAAACGACCTCAGATGCAAATTTTGAGAACGCAAAGCCCTATGGCCTTATTTGCAGAGTATAAGGACCTGCAAGCACTCGTGAAAACTCACCTCAATTGGAGAACGTGAGTCGGAGGGTGCTAGAGGCGTAGCCCTGGGAGCCGATGCCTGCTCTGATACCAATTGTTGGAATTAGGGTTGCAGGAAAGCACACAAAACTTGGAGAAGAAGAAGCAAGAATGCACACAACACTAAGTGTATTAGATTGTGTCAATGTACAAAAGATAAGTTAGCCCTAGAAGGATGGGCGTATATACAAGCCGGGGAAAAAAACATCCTAAAGAGGAAAAAAGTGCCCCGGCGGTCCTAAGTGTGTTCACACACATCACTGTCTATATATATATGGCAACAATATTAAGGTAGGGGTAGGGTTAAGGTATTTCGCTATTCCATGATCCTAAGGACTCTATCAATGTCAATCCCATCGAGAAAGGATCACGCCAATTGAATGGGTAGTCAAGGGGGTGCATTTTTTGCTGCTCTCAAATGGTGGGTTATGGGATCTCTCCTTGTTCTAAGACATGCGATCAGCTTGCAAAGCTGAGTCCATTGAGTGTCTCCCTTAAAGAATTCAATGGTGGGGGTGGCTTGGGAGATGAGATGGGTGAGGAGGTGGAGATGCAGGGGGGTTAATCCAAGGAGGATCCAAGGAGGGGTGGCAAGTGGTGAGGTGAAGGTGTCAAGAGGGGGAGGTGATGTTGAGGGTTGATCTAGGGAAAGGGAGGTTGAGGCATGTTCCTTTCTCTTACCCTTGTCAAAAGGATATGGCATGTTACTTTCTCTTGCCCTTGGTGGAAGCATCTGGCATGTGGAACTGAAGAGGGGCCTGATGATGAAGGGCCATGGGAGGCTTCACTTGGCCCCAACAGGCTAATCTTGTTGGGGGATCTTCTTCTAAGATGTATGTATCATTATCATCCTTGTCCTTAGTAGTGTTGGTTGTATCTTCTTCCTCTTAATGAGCACTAGCTTCATGGATCGATAAAAGGCATGCACCTCGCTATATTCATTATCCGAGATGTCCTAGGGGTAGGCCACATGCACAATGTCAAAAAGGTGGCATTTGTTGATGCTCATAAGTCACAGAGTTGCTTTATAGAATGAGGATACCGATGGGCACATAGACATCACTGGCCTCTACAAGTGAGATGGTGGTAGGTCTCATCCATGGTGTGCTAGCCATGTGTGCGCATCCATCACTGAAGTGCTTTGCTAATGATATCCATGGATGCGGTGTATGGGTATAGCTCAGTGAAGGAACAAAGAGAACGGTTGCTTCTGTCAATAGTGAGACGAAGTTGACCACGATTGGCTTAAAATCCTTGCTACACTTGACACCCTCCCAGATCGCAAACTCGGCACACAATTCGTGCTCCCAAATGGCTAGACCCTCCATGAACCCTACAAAGCCATTGTCTCGCTTAACACCCTTAGTGTAAGTGTAGCTCCCCAAATTGAAACAACCACCCTTAGGGTCCAGATAGATTTCACCTTTGGCAAAAATATGCAACAAAAACGTGCCTTGCTATTGCCACCCACAGCTAGCCACAATCTTTTGCCATGGGAAACATGGGTCTCTCTGGACAAACCATCTCTTAAAACTTCCCATGCCAAAGTTCAATTGCAGGGTGGACAATGCATACAAAGCCTTGGGTCCTTTACACAAACTATACATATTGCATCTAACTCATTCCCACAGGTGAGATAAAAGAAGTAGTCATCCTCAGAGACAGCTGGGTCCAGAATGCTACAAGTACAATCAACTTTGCTGACAACACAGATACCCTAAAGCTTCCCCAGGGATGGGGAGTGCCTCGAATCTGATCCTCTGCCCCCACTAATTGCTTCCACAAAGGGTATTCTCACACCCCCACAATAACTGGTAAGTCTTCCATTGCCCCTAAACTACCCCAGAACTCAACCCACCAAGAATACGGATTGGACTCCTGACCAAAAATGGTCTATATATATCCTATGTTCCACACCAATCTTATACTCTTGGAGACGTGGGCTCTTGGGAAACCCACACTGACAAAAGAAAACAATTATATTCAAATTTGACATGAAATGCATTTAATGAGTGTTGGGTATTTCATTCCTAAAACTTCTATTGGAAATAACCAATAGAAGTGCCAATTTCATGTTATAGATGTAGGAGCATTATCATCAGAAAAGAGTGGATTGATGCCACTCAATTGGCGCAAAAAAATGGCCACCATGGAAATCAATGGCCAAAAGGCCACATTCCTCTTGTGTCCCCTAGAGGGAATCATACACACACCCTTGCCCCCGACTACCCTTCCCCCTCATGCCCCATCCTCATCATCGGTAGTCTCCCCTGTGCCCACACCCCATGCCTCACCAAAGCCAATCGATTGGCCACTGTTGACACCATCCACCCAATGATAATCAAGCCTCGTCACTTGTCGACATTGCCCCTCAACTCTACAACCTTGACCACCCCCACATCGCAAGAACCCCAACCTCATATCTTTATTCATGACAATCAATGGTGGGTGCCAAAGAGTCTTCTTGCCGCTTAGGGTTTCTACGATGGCTACAGAGAACTATGGATCCCCAAATGGCCATCTCTAAAACTCAAGCACAAAAAGCCAACTAAGCCAACAAAAACCAACCCTAAGCCAAAGCTTCAATGTTGGCTCGTCGTCCCCGATTGCCTGTTTACGAGCACAAGGCTACTATGAAGGCAACACTTATCTCTGGCTACCTAAGAATGCCATATGTGCTCATCCCCCACAGCAACTCCCTAGGAAGCCGCGAGACAAAAGGCCCCACAGCCGCCGGTTAGGCAACCCCAAGCATAGCGAAGCCAACAACGTTGGGTGCCTACCAATGTGCTCTCAAAGCTCAAGGCTTCCATGAAGGTGACCCACATCTATGGCTCTCAAAGCCACTATCAAAAGCCTCTTCTCCGTGTGTCGACAACCACATCATAGCTCAAAGCCTCATTGACAAAAGACACGGAAGCCTCGACAACCGCTGACCTTCATCACTCGACAGTGTTGGATGCCCAAATGTCTCTTAGAAGCCCAAGGCTTCCATGATGGAAACTCCATCATTTGGCTCTCACAACAAAACTCTCAGTAGTTTGCCAAAACCACACCAACCAAGCCAGCACCTGTCCAATAGACAAAGATAGTTTGGCAACCAACGGCTTGGCAAGTCCCCTCCTCCTCAACGAAATTCTATGGATCTTTCCCACACAACCCATGGGCACTCAAAAGCTTAATTTTCCCAAACCTTTTCCCCAACAGAGCCTCCTTCATGAACCTCCACCCCACCCCTCGCCTTTGTCGCCCAACCAAGGGGCAGTGCTACAAATGGCTGAGCTTACCCAACCATTCAAAGGTAAGCTCACAAATCTAGCCACATGGTCCACTCAGGAGACAAAACCCTCTTTAGGGGTGCTAACACATATTTTTAAAAAAGCCCCTAGGTGATTAGGACCACGGGCACACCTTTTGCCCTCACCCATGCCCAACACCTGCAAATCTCACTGGGCTCTATCCTATGCGCACACACCGCACAAAGCTTCATCATCGACAACCATCTAGGTACATCTCTAGATGGGGGGATCATGGTGGGTGCAAGCCTAGTCAATGGTACGACCCATCACCTAGATATTCTAAATTATCCTTGCTTCACCCCAATAATTTTACTTCATGCCTAATCCATCTGACCCTTAACTTCTTCTACGGCTCAACACCTATGGATCCTTGCCAATCAACTACCACTCCTATCAACACAAGATCCCAGATCTCCAATGATAGAAGAGGAAAAATCACACAAAGAAATAGAGAGAATACTGCAAACTGATGACTCAACATCCATGGGAGCCAAGATACGTATCATAGTGTCTTAACAAAGATGCTAGAGCTTCATGTACATCGCCATCGACATACAACATCTTGGAGCGCAAGCAATCTCCATGTGTGTTACCTCCTTATCCCGTCTCGGAATTCCCCCCTCACCACTTGCTTATTAACACCATTGTTTTACTAACCCCTCCTTAATAATACCACCTCCCACTTGGACACTGGTCAGTAAGTATTCAGTGTGCTAGTCTACTCATTCAAGTACTCTGATTACTCTAATGAGGCTGTCCCATCGTAAAGGCAAAAAAAAACACCAAAAAAATAAATAAAGAGTACTACTGGGCACATACAAAAAAGCAAACTCATAAGAGTCCATCAGGCTAGCTGGATACTTGATCGCCAGTACTCTACTAACTTCTTTCCATCTTTCTCACTCCCCCACCCCATCTCATTTTTAGAGACACAGGAGAACCAACCAAGTGCGACACTTCCCCGCTTGCCTCACCAACCTCTTACCAATCATGAGGATGCGATCAACTTTAGGAACGGGAGTATGTTAACCATATATTGGTTAACACATTCCTATGACAACGATGTCCGCACACTTATGTAATGGGTGCTGGCACTATATATTATAAATCCCATTATTTGATGAGGGAAATGCCCTAAAGATGCTCCCAAGTATTGAGCTTTGAAGGACAGACAAGAGGATCTTCGTCAGTTGGCCAAACCATAGAGAAAAGCCTTGTAACTATGTTTTGGGCACCCCGGGTCACTTACTCCCACGCGGCCTAGTGGGAAAAGGCTTAGAACTATAAAAGCCAATTTTTCTAGTTTGTAATGGATTCTCCCATTTGTGCAATATAATAGAAGTGGAGTGTTCTCTCTCTCCCTCTCTCTTGCAACTCTAATCTAGCATGTGTGGTGTGTTTAGGGTTTGGGTTTGGGAGTGCCCTCATGCTCTCTCTCTCTCTCTCTCTCTCTCTCTCTCTCTCTCTCTCTCTCTCTCTCTCTCTCTCTCTCTCTCTCTCTCTCTCTCGATTAGGCTAACCAACACGATCCTCTTCCATGGAGATTCTACACAATCTTCACGAGAGAGCTTGCATCACCCGTTGGATTAGAGCAACCACCTTGGGGTGACAACAAGTGCAGGAGGATGGTAGTGATGACGAGCGGCTAGGTTGGAGCTCTTGAGCCTAGCTCAAGCTAGGCAACTTCCCACGATAGGTTAGGGTAAGGTTTCCTTAACATCTCCCCTTGTGGAATGTAAGGTTGCACCAAGCCATTCAAGTAGCCACAAACATCATTATTACTATCCACAATCATACAATGCTACCTTGAATAAATAGCTGCCTTCAAGCTTGGACCTGTGTTGCCTCCAAGCTCTAGAATGGAGCCTGAAGGCGGTCAAAGAAGCTCCATAAACATCAACATGTGTGAGGGGGTTTTCTCTAGCCCACCTCGTATCCAGCCCCCTTTTCTTTCTCTTATGCAATGCATAAAGGATGGTAGCCAATGATTGATGAAGTAGTTATCCAATGACAACGGCAATGACCCTACAATCTCTTTAGCATGGCCTTGATAGAGCGTTGCTCTTTTTCCACATCTAGACAAGACCAAAATCTAAAATGCACAACTCTACATACAAATTGCTAATACAGTTAGCTCCTTCTAAGCTAAATACTAATTAAAATGAAAGAGATAAATCATTCATTAAAACCCACCTTCACATTAAGGCCAATATTATCTGACAAGCACACTAATTCAGTAGTTTCCATTATCCATCTAATAAAATCAAAAGAACCATAACATGTATGAAACATCGATTGTCTATGAGAGTCAATGTAAGCAAAGAGCCACAACATGTACGAAACATCATGTGCACATGATTATAACAAGAATTGAAAATTACATACCTACTACAAGAAACCTCCATCTTCATTTTCAAAGCCATACACTCAATGTTCGTTGTTGTAGTAAGAGGTGAGAAAATCACCAAGGTTCACCACCCATGATCATCCATGATTGCTGCTGCAACTATTACCAACAAGGAGCACATAACATGATCCTCAACCAAGATTTTCCAAAAGGGGATTGCACCCTTCACACCATGAACAAAAGAGCCAGTCAAATCATAACCCAGTATTTATCCCAGGAAGCCCTTATGTTATTGTCCACATCCTTTAAGGTTTCATCTGGCATTGTTGTAATTGAAAGGATGAAAGATCCCTTCGTGCTTATATACCCCTCTACTTCAAAATCCCTCTTCAGAGTGGTAAGATCACTTCTTAATTGCCTCAAAATTGGATTAACAAGACATCTACACAAGGGAATGTGAGGTGGTATAAGCCCTTTACAAATAGTAATGTCCTCTAGTATATCCCCACCTTTAGACTTTTCAAGGGAATGTGAGGTGGTATAAGCCCTTTACAAATAGTAATGTCCTCTAGTATATCCCCACCTTTAGACTTTTCAATGCTAGCTGGAATAAGATCCTCCACATCATCTTTCTGTTTCTCTTGTTTATCTGCTCCATTATTGTTTCCTTGATCATCTCCCTGGCCTATAGTCAAGGCATCATCAAGAGATTGGGCTTCCATGGCTTGAATATCACTCCCTTGCTGGAGCATCCTCAGGCTCTTGGCTAGCATCCTTCTCTTCTTGCTACTTCTCTTTGCCACCTCCTTTGGATGTGCTAGCAGAAGCTCTCTTCCCTCTCTGAAGAGATCAAAGACACAAGGAAGACCCAAATCAATATAAACAATGCTAAACTAAAATGTTTGTGATTTTATACAGACCTAACCTTTGGAGGCATTGTTGTAAGTGTTGTATTTGTAAAATTAACAATAAGCATCAGAATAAAAATATTAATAAGTGAAAATCACAATAGAAGTCAAATATAAGCATCACTCCCTTTTGAAAAAAATTGTTGGCAAAACACAATAGAAGGAAAGCCGAACACAATATGACCCTAGCAAGCATTTTGAAATGAACATGAGAAGAGAAGTGAGCTCTATTTGGCCACATTAAGGCTTGCACTTAGAGAGAACAGAGAGTGAGTGAAAAATATATTTTGCCAACGAAAGACTAAACCCTCAAAAGGTAAACCCATCACTATTTCAGACTCTCTCTCACCCCATATATATTTTGCCACCAGCAAGGTTGCTAAATCCGCAAGGCAACATGTCACTATTCTCATTGATCTCTCTCATTTCATGTATATTTCGCCAGTGAAATACATAAACACTACAGTAGGGAAGGGGATAGCCGACCTAAGAGGGGTAGTTTTTTAAATGCTCTCGTCATAGCCAAATCTTCTTATGACCTTAGTACACCTTAATTGAACATATCCTTTTGTTATTCTATATGCACATGCACATTGTACCCCCTATAGCTTGTTTACGCACAGTAGGGAAGGGGATAGCCGACCTAAGAGGGGTAGTTTTTTAAATGCTCTCGTCATAGCCAAATCTTCTTATGACCTTAGTACACCTTAATTGAACATATCCTTTTGTTATTCTATATGCACATGCACATTGTACCCCCTATAGCTTGTTTACTCTCTTCTTAATATTTTGGGTTCCATATGACGTTAACTTGAATCACGCACATAATTTTTGGCCCTAGATATCACAACATTCCAAAATCTATCTAAATTCCAAACATACACACACACACACACACACACACACACACACACACACACACACACACACCATAGCCATAGCACCCCAACATATAGTACACACATGCACACCATAGCCATCCCGACTTCGATAGGAAACTTGAAGGGTTTAAAGTACCTCCATCTTTCATCCAACAGATTCTTAGGTGAGATACCATCAACTCTTTGCTTTGATCACAACAGATGGGAATTCTCAAGCTGGACAACAACTTGCTTAGTGGCTCTATTCCAAATGAGCTGCTGGGCTCTTGCCAGAAACTATTGTACTTAGTGCTTTTAGAAAACTTGCTAACATGCCTCATTTTGCACGGTCTCAGCAACCTTGTAAGAAATCTGGTAGTCTTGGACCTCTCACATAATAGCCTAGAGGGTGGGGTATCTTAATGGATTTAGCAAATGCATTCTCTCCATGTGTTAAGCCTTAGTTTCATGTGCAGGTGAGATGATGAATATTATTGATGATGGCTTGCGGTGACAACAAGAGGAAAATATATAGTTTTACAACAAAGAGGGTTACGGTGTAGGCATATCATGATTCGTATGTATAGAGTGGGGGACCACATGTGAGGAAGGAACCAAAGGTGAGGAAGGAGGAAAACTATAGGTTTTTCCGGCCCTCTCCCATCTACAAAATGGAATACCACTTAGCTTCAGGTGCTTAACATCTCCTACAACAATCTCAATGGAAGCATCCTCACCCACACATCCCTCTTTAAAGGGTTCCTCTACAACAAAAAATAGTAGTTGCTCCCATATGTATAGCTCCAAAATGTATTTTGCGCAGTGAAATACATACCTGGTCTGGTTCTATGGCTTTCCCAAAATTTACAAATTCTACTCATAATTCCAATTTTGATAGCAAAATGCTAAGAAGAGGGGGGGATTTTAAGAGGAGGGGGGAAAGATTTCCTTGTTGAGATGTTCCTTTACAATGCTCTCTATGTAGACCTACTTGTAGAACCTCCTCCTCCTCACGTTTGGAATGAATAGTTAATGAAGGGTAGGTGTAACCCTTCACTTTTTCATCTTCTTTAGCTCCTTGTTTGGAATGAATTGTTAATGAAGGGTAGGTGTAACCCTTCACTTTTCATCTTCTTTGAAGGCATATAATAATATTTTGAAAGTCTGAAAATCAGTAATATAATAAACTAATTTTTACTTTGTAGATTAAAAATTCAGGAAGAATAAAGAATTTTTTTGTTTTATTTTAACTATGGTGGACAAGTAACAATAGGGGAAAGTATACGTGTGAGTTATTTGAAAAATGGTAGGTTTAGATTTCTGGAAAAGTGGCCAAATCATGAGAAATTTATTATCATTAAATATTTTGTACAATTGAACTCATTAGTTGTTTGCATGGGTGTGTTGCAAGTTGTTAGTGGTACATACAAAATATCAACTGCCTAAAGCGTGTTAAGCGCTCAATGCTCTTAAAGAATCTTGATTCAAAATCTTTATATAGTCAATTTGTGCATGTCTTGTTCACACAATCCATCCTCATTGAAAGCAAACATTTGTCTTTTTTACTTAAATAAAGTGTAATCATTTTAAGATATGTAAAAACATATCTCTTAACTGTCTATTATGAAAATATATGCTGGCCAATTTACAACTTAACTATATAAATAGTCATTAACTCTTACTCAAAAATTATTCCATCGGTCACTCCACCCATTTTCATATTAACTACTTTACATTTGAACCATCACCCACTTCACCCTTGTCTCTCCACATACAAAAGGGAGTAATGGAATTTGGCAACCTTGACTAATGCAAGATTACACAGCAAGAATTTACATCTTGTTACAATGAATGGAGTTGCAACTGTTACTAAGGAGCAATAATGTTCTACCTTTGGTATTTTAAAAAGTTCTTTGAGCCTCCCTCTCCTATAAATAGAACCTGAGCCCTTTGTAAAAAAATAAGAGAATTATACTATGCCAGAATTATGCTGAAATAATGATAATTTTTACTATTCTCTAAAATTCTCTCCAAATTGAAGAAATTGGAGCTTCCCTCCTTCTGCAATCTCCATTGGTGGCTCCATCAACATACCAAACAAATTGATTGGTTGGGAGCCTCTACCGTGATCAAATAATCAAGCAATTTGTAAGGTAAAGGGTAAATTTTGATCTTTTTCTATAATTTCTCAATGTTTCTCTCTTTTCAACCCCTCTCAAGCTTGAGAAGCTTAATTGGAATGGCTTTTTAATGCTATTGAAGTTATTTGATGAATGGTAGTAAGGAAATACATAAATTTCTATTTATGCTTAATTTTAATATTTTTTATGTAATTTCTCTCTCTTACTCAAAGAATGGTCATTCCCATGACCTATTCTCAATCCAATGAAGCTTTTTCCTAATCCAAGAATAAATTCTATGCTTGTTTAATTAGAGACCAATTAATGACTTTTTTATGCTTTTAAGTTAGTTATTTCATGAAAATTTATGATTCAATCCATAATGGGTTAATGATCCAATTAGGGATCATTCTAATCATATCCATAATGTTAAAGTTCATTCTTTTAGAATAAATTGAGATTTATCAGTAATAGCAGCGGAGCTATGGCGAAATTTCTGTAAAAATTACACATAAAACATTTTCATTCAAAGTATGAAAAGAGGACTTCCTACCATATTCTAGGAATTATCATCCTATATAAACTGATTGATTCTCATTGTAATCATAGAAATATTGGTTTTTAGTAATCATAGAAATATTGGTTTTTAGGTTTATGCATAATTAATAAATTTTTAGATAAATTTATTTATCTATGAGAAGTAATTAAATGTTAAAAGAGGGATTCCCATTACATTTGGAATTCCATCATTGGATGGGAAAAAGAGAATTTCCTATCATATTAGAATTATGGGATAATTCATTTAATTTCAAAAATGAATTTTTAGATAAATTTATTTATCTATGAGAAGTAATTAAATGTTAAAAGAGGAATTCCCATTACATTTGGAATTCCATCATTGGATGGGAAAAAGAGAATTTCCTATCATATTGAAATTATGGGATAATTTATTTAATTTTAAAAATGTTTTTTTAGATAAATTTATTTATCTATGAGAAGTAATAAAATGTTAAAAGAGGAATTCCCATTACATTTGGAATTCTATCATTGGATGGGGAAAAGATAATTTTCTATCATATTGGAATTATGGGATAAGTCATTTAATTTTAAAAATAAATTTTTAGATAAATTTATTTATCTATGAGAAGTAATTAAATGTTAAAAGAGGAATTCCCATTACATTTGGAATTCCATCATTGGATGGGAAAAAGAGAATTTTCTATCATATTAAAATTATGGGATAATTCATTTAATTTCAAAGATGAATTTTTAGATAAATTTATTTATCTATGAGAAACATTTAAATGTCAAAAGAGGAATCCTTACGACATTTGGAATTCCATCATTTAGGTGGACAAAGAGAAATTTCTAGCATATTGAAATAATGGATATTTTAAATGAATTTATTTTATAAGAAATATTTGATGGGAAAAGAGGAATTCCCATGGTAATTTGGGATCCTAGAAATTAAATGGGAAGAAGAGGAATTTTTAGTATAAATTCAATTTATGATTATTTTACCATAAGAGGAAATATGGGTAGAATTTATTTCTATATATCCCATGAATTCTTTTACTCAAAAGAAGAATATTGAATATAATTAAATTGAGGAATTGAGAAGCAATATAGAAATAGTCCTCAGAAAAGAATCTTTAATTTAGGCCAAACAATTGGTAGGGATTTAGAAAAAAGTCCTATTATCGATATCAATCTGGAAAAAGCTATTAAATGATAATAGCATGAAAATGGGATGTGATAAAATGTGTATGTGATGTGATAAGATGTGTAGGAGATGTGATCAGATAAGAATGGATGTGATAAGATGAGTATGTGATGTGATAGGATGTGATAAGATGAGTATGAGATGTAGAAGGATGTGATAAGATGTGATAAGATGAGTATGAGATGTAAAAGGATGTGATAAGATGTGTATGGTATGTGATAAGATGTGTATGGGCTGTGAGATAGGATGAGAATGGATGTGTGAATGTGAATAAGAATACGAATGTTAATGTGAATGTGGATGTGGATGTATGAATATGGATGTGGATATGGATGTGGATGTGGATGTGGATGTATGAATATGGATGTGGATATGGATGTATAGATGTGGATGTAGATATGGATTGGGATGTGGATGTATGAATGTGGATGTGGATATGGATGTATGGATGTGGATGTGGATGTGGATGTGGAAATGGATGTATGGATGTGGATGTGGATGTATGAATGTGGATGTGAAAATGGATGTATGGATGTGGATGTGGATGTATGGATGTGGATGTGGATGTATGGACGTGGATGTATGGATGTGGATGTGGATGTGGATGTGGATGTATGAATGTGGATGTGAAAATGGATGTATGGATGTAGATGTGGATGTGGATGTGGATGTGGATGTGGATGTATGAATGTGGATGTGAAAATGGATGTATGGATGTAGATGTGGATGTGGATGTGGATGTGGATGTGGATGTATGAATGTGGATGTGGATGTGGATTGGATGTGGATGTATGAATGTGGATGTGAAAATGGATGTATGGATGTAGATGTGAATGTGGATGTATGAATGTGGATGTGGATGTGAAAATGGATGTATGGATATAGATGTGGATGTGGATGTATGAATGTGGATGTGGATGTGGATGTATGGATGTGGATGTGGATGTGGATGTGGATGTATGAATGTGGATGTGAAAATGGATATATGGATGTAGATGTGAATGTGGATGTGGATGTGGATGTGGATGTGGATGTGGATGTGGATGTATGGATGTATGGATGTGGATGTGGATGTATGAATGTGGATGTGAAAATGGATGTATGGATGTAGATGTGGATGTGGATGTATGAATGTGGATGTGGATGTGGATGTGGATGTGGATGTATGTGTGGATGTGGATGTATGAATGTGGATGTGAAAATGGATGTATGGATGTAGATGTGGATGTGGATGTATGAATGTGGATGTGTATGTAGAATAATGAATGTGGATGTGTATGTAGAATAATGAATGCGAATATGTATGTGAATGGATATGACGTCGATATGAGCGAATGGATGAGATGAGACGTCATGTGAATTAGAATGTGAATGAATGATATAAAATGTGAATGAATGAGATGTAATGAGAAATGTGAATGAATGAGATGTAATGATATCAAATGTAAATGAATGAGATGTAATGAGAAATGTGAATGAATGAGATGTAATGATATAAAATGTGAATGAGAAATGTGAATAAATGAGATGTAATGATATAAAATGTGAATGAGAAGTGTGAATGAATGAGATGTAATGAGAAATGGATGTGATGAGACATAATGTAATTTAAGAAAGATAGGAATTTATGTTATGTGAAGTGAATGAATCTGATGTGATGGGATGGAAAATGATGTATCTGGTTAAGAATGGATACACATATGATTTGGATTTGGGTTAAGTAATATGGATTGATGTGGAATAATCTGGAAAGACGAGAGTTCATTATAGAAACTGTATTTGTGAACTGTTTGTAAATGACTGTTTTATGTCAAGAATGCTGGGGAAGCATTTTGACTGTCTTGAGAATGTGGTCATGGAGACCTACCCGATAAAGTTGCAATAGCTGACGGAGAGTCAACGAAGGACGTCTCACGTAGCAAGGTCGGCCGAGGTCTTGACCAGCCTCGATTCGATTTAAATGGTGAGCTTCCGGTACGGTGGATGAGGGACCAAGGAAGCGGCCTATGAATAAAGCGCTAGGTGACCTGCAAAGAAGGATCCTAGAGGGTGCTGACCATATGGTGCTCGGGCTCTAGGTCGCCAAAGATACCCACACATGCATCGTGGAAGATATTGGAACAAGGAGTAAGAGTTGTTTTCTGAAATCGAGTATGGATCTGGTTGATTGACCTTGCTGGTCCTCAACTGATGAGTCCCTAGCTCTCTTATATGGATCTGTTGGTTGATCTTGCTGATCTTCAACGAGGATTCCATCTTGATTTTTATAAGTGAATATTTGCCGGGTACTATGAGCTAAGAACTATCGAAAAGGCCCCTGAGTGAACAGGTGGTGAGCGTTCTAGTTGTTGCCAATGATGCCATAGATACTTTGATGTAGATACTTCGATGAAGGAATGATTGGAAATTAAGATTCAACCAGATACTTGGAAGTTTATGATCAGTAACACTATGATTTCATTAAATGACTGATTTAAATACAGTTGAATCTGGGAAAAAGGTAATTTCATATTGGGTGTGTAAGTGGTGTGACTGGAGTTAAATTTGCTTGAAAATCCAGCTAGGGGGCCTGGGAACTCTTTTCCCTAGTACCCGGGACAAAACCTAACCAAATTCTAAATTGGATCCCATCACTACAGTGGTTGGGCAGTTGGCTAACCCATGGGACTGGATGGGGTTAGGCTGGACTGATGGATCCGTAAAATGAGACTCAATTTCTATTGTAGGACGCTAGATGAAGTAAATCTCGGATAGTAGTTGTTCTATGGAAAAAAGAGTCAATGGTTGTGCCTCTCGATGGGGAAAAAAGCGTTGATCTCTATGATCCAAGTGCAAGTTTCTTCCTTGATCTGACCAAGTGACTTTAGGTTCGGTCGGATCAGTTTGGTCAGTAATGACCTTGACTACGTTAGAGTAAAATTTATCCTGGAGGAATCGCCTGTGCTTTTTGGGCAAGGGAAGTTTTTTCAAGTTCGGTTTTGGAAGAACCGAGGAATTAGTCACCTGTCCGGAGTCCGTGGGCGAGGCCCCAAGTGTGGGACCCTACCCTGCGCAAGATGTGCTACTTCCGCTGCTAGCATCGTGAATCCGTTGTGCGGTGGGGATGGGGATCTTACAGATTTGGTCACTACAATCCAACAAGTGGATGAGCTTCCCTCTAGATATGATGGGAGTTTATTGTTTGAGCTTCCACCTAATTTGCATGGGGGTAGGGGTGAAGGGATTGAAAGTAAGTATGATAGTCATGTGTGGATAGATAAGGTAACAAGTAATGTTGTAAGAATGAGAAGATGTGGAGGCCATTTACAATGCTCCAACAATTTTTACCCCTTTGTTGAATAGACTAAAACTGTTAATGAAAGTATTGGCAAGGGAGACAGGCAAGAAATTATCCATCTGGTCAATGTGTTAGTGGGTTTGGGTCATTGAAGTGTTTGCATTATGGTTTTCCACCTCTTTGTGTCTCCTCTGAATGTCAGTGTAGATCGATTTTTTGTTCCCCAACATGTAAGGATGAGATGAAGGGTGTGCAATCTAATGGGTATCATATGTATCCTATTGGAAGGGAGCTCTAGAGGTGCTATTAAAGAGGTAAAGGCTAAGCTAAATGACATTATGCAAAGAGATGGAGGTATACCCAAGGCATTACAAAAGAAACTAGAAAAACAAATTATCATAAACTTTGTCATCAAAGATGAGCCAAAGGCTATGACTTATGTGGAGTTGTAGACATTATTGGAGAGTATTGGACCCACCTTAGACACAAGAAGGTAAACATTGTTTTTTATCAGTCCCATTCTATCTTTAGGAAGAAAAATGATATAATGGTTCCTTGTCACTTGTTTAGGTTGGCATGTTGGAAGAGGGAGGTGAAAATAGAAACAGGTTCTTTTGCACAAGGATTTGATGCTATCTTACAACTTAAGAGAAAGTGTACTTATCACTTCTTTCTAGAGCATGGTTTTCCTAGGACAATTGACCTTCTCTTGTTTTGATCAATGTTATGTCTTCAAGTCCTATGTCTAAGAGTTACAGTCCATTGCAATTGGAGACTTTAAGGTAGAGGACATGCAGGCTCAGACATTGTTTTGGGAGTTACTTAACAAGGTCATCGGTGAAAGAGGGCTACCCAAAGGCAAAGTTTAGAGGCTTCATGGGCCTGATGAAGCTCAAGCCAATTGGAAATCCATTAGAAATGTGTTTAATGGAGACCCAAACAAAGTTTTGAAAGACGAGGAGAGATCTTACTCGTTCCATTGGGAACAAAGCCTTCACAATCACTCAAAGAAGTGTGTACCTCCCTATCACTTCAACAAGAAGAATTCAAATTAAGTTGCAGGCAATGGAAAGAAGCACCATCCAAGAGGCAGCAAAGATAAAACTCAAGAACCTTTGTGTATGGTTCAAAAAAGGGACATATAAACAAGAAAGAGATCTCCATGTTGGAGACATGGATTACTTGGTGGCATGCAAGAGTTACACGCTCGAGTGAAAGAGATCTCCATGTTGGAGACATGGATTACTTGGTGGCATGCAAGAGTTACACGCTCGAGTGAAAGAGATCTCCATGTTGGAGACATGGATTACTTGGTGGCATGCAAGAGTTACACGCTCGAGTGAAAGAGATCTCCATGTTGGAGACATGGATTACTTGGTGGCATGCAAGAGTTACACGCTCGAGTGAAAGAGATCTCCATGTTGGAGACATGGATTACTTGGTGGCATGCAAGAGTTACACACTCGAGTGAAAGAGAAATCCATGTTGGAGACATGGATTACTTGGTGGCATGCGCAAGAGTTGCACACTTGAGTGAATACATGCTGAAGGCAATCTCTATCAATATTCTACTTTTGATGTTAGCTTGCCCTCCCTTGCTTTTTCAACATGCACTGACATCTTTATTGCATTATTTTAGGGTATGGAAAGCAATGATGTGGATATTTAATTCCTAGAGCTAACCTTGCTGAATCAGTGCATCTAGTTGGCATTAAATGATGGTATCAAGTACATGACACTTCTGAATACGTGTACCACTGATCTGACAAGTTAGTTGTTTCAAAGTTCACGATATATGAAATATATGAAGGGCTTGCACTTGGGAAGTGGTCCCAAGCTTGATAGGTTGGCAAGAAGATATTTGACTATAGGTTGTTGTATCTCTGTGTCAACTAAGTTCATTAACCTTATAAATGTGGTACAAGTTCGTGATGTTCACTCTCTCAACCATTGGGTCACATAAAAAGGGTCAGAGCTACAAGTCTGTGGAGTCTGTTTTTCCATCATGTAGCTGTGAGGACTTTGTAAGAAGGGCATGCTCTGGAGGATGATATGTGCCATGCAAACACCTTTATTGCATCTACCTCACATATTTGGGGCTTGATGCAAGAAACATATGTTTGTTCACCAAGAAGCTTTAACCAAGTATGATCTATACCACACATTACATATGCTTGGATAAGATTGACATAGATCCAAAAATTTCTCTTTTTTAAATTAAATAAAAATATCCATTATTTAAAAATTTTTCTTTTTGCATTTAAATGATTGAATTCCAAATGTCATGGGAATTCCTCTTTTATCATTTAAAAATTCTTATGCATAAAATAAATTTATCAAAAATTTCTCTTTTTCTTAATTAAATAATTATGCATAAATACAATAAAAAGTATTCTTTCCTAAATATGGTCAAAATCATTCTTTTGCTTTAAATTTCTAAACCTACAATATGGTAGGAGTTCCTCTTTTAGTATTATGCATAAAAATAAGATATGTATTTTTTTCAAAAAAATTTACCATAGCTTCACTATTACTGATAATTTTTAATTTTCCTAAAAGAATAAAACCTTGTAATGAAAATATGATAGAAGATCTACTTTTAAGCTTAAATCTAAACTATGAATTTAAATCATAATTTTAACCATAATCATAAACTTAATTATGATTATCCCACTAGATCAAGCTAATTCCATTATTCCTCTTTTCCCAATTTGATAGGATAATCTATTTCTCATTTAGAATCAATTAAAGTAGTTTTAACTACTTATAAATAATCTAAAAGAAATAACCATTTTTTTGTTAACACAAAATCATGAAAATATCATTTTCTTAATCTCTAGCTTATCAAGCCTAGAGTTTGGTTCTGAATTAAGAAATTATCAATGAGAAGCATTCTTTTACTAAAGAATTAGCCATAGAGATGATTATTCTTTTTGAGAGAGAGATATACATAAGAAAGCATTCTAAATAAGCATAATGATTAATTTTCTCTTCATTAAACATTAAGACTCTTAGGGAAAGCTTGATTTGAATTGAAACAACCATTTAGAAAACTTCTCAAGCTTGAGAAGGGTTGAGTGAGGGCATAGTGTTGAGAGATACCTACGATGGGTAGAACCCATACGCAGGACCCAAAGGAGGTGTAGGCAGTGAGATGACTGCACACCAACACTAGTAGAAAAAACCATGGGCTGGGTGGGAGGTTTTGTGCTTGAAGTTGAGTAGTATTCCATAACACATTAGGAGAAGGGACAAAAAGTGATCCAGAGGAGAAAACAATATTATCTGCTTGAACACCAGAAGTTTGAGAGTGAATTGTACTCCTAGACCCTCCTCTGTTTGGGATCACAAAATGCCAGGGATCGAGGGTAGTTGATGGTACTGTTTATTGAACCTATGCTACAGAATAAGATACCAAGGTAGAGTTAGGAACATACGTACTAAAGGGCATATACGAACCTGATGCGGTCACCGACGACAGGGTTAATGATGGATATCCGAACGACCTAGGAGGTACAGTCCTTCATGAGAAAAAGTCCCATACTGAAGTCCAGTTTGTCAGCTAGAATGAAAAGCAGGGCTCTCCAGATGAGGCTGAATACCTGGGTCCAATATTGGATGTGGGCATGTATACTCCTCTGGAAGTAACAGCTGATGATCTCGGAGAAGAAAACCATATGCCAAGGGTGTAGACGGTGAGTAGGTAAAAATAGGATGGTCATCTCCCAATGCATGTAAGATTCCTCCTCAACAGCCTGAATAATGAATAAGCTTTTACCTCAATCCCCTGTAATCATTCCCTATTTTTGAATGCAAGAAAATATTATTTTTCCTTGTTTTTACCTAGAGAGAAGAAAAATTATAGAGAGAGGTAATTAAATATTGAGATATTTTTGGATATAAAAATTCTCCTAATAATGTCTAAAATATAATTTCCTGAAATAGAAATTCAAAATAAATTCTCTAATGTGCATTAGGAATCAATTAAAAATATGTATTAAAGACCTTAGCCTAAGGGTCCAAATTTTCAAAAAAATTAGATTATGGTCCAATTTTAAGATTCCTATGGGCCAATAGGATTAATCCAAGTGTTGGGATGAGATAAATCCAAAGAATAAAAGAAAATACCAAAAAATGAGTAAATGCTCACATAAGATGAAGAGTTGACTAAGTACAAGGTTTATTAGTTAAAAATTAAGAGATATTAGTAAAAAAAAAGATATTTAGAGGAAATGATGCATTTTTGACACCTTAGTAAGGAGAGAATGCCACCTCAAGGAGGTGCCTTTTTTTCTCATGATTACTTGAGTTTTTTAATAAAAAATGGGATATTTTCTCTCTCCTCTCTCTTGGACCAAACTAGATCAAAAAGGGAGCCAAATTGGTCCAAATTGAGTCAAACTGAAGCTAGAAAATTCTAGAACCCAGTTGGACTTAGTTAGTGGCCTACCTCACCTCTAAATAGACCCTCATTCCTTTGTATTCTCATCTATAAGCTATACCATGCTAGTATTACATTAAAATAATCATATTTTCTATTATCCCTTAATTTTTCTCTACTTTTGGGGAGCTTGGAGCTTCTCTCTCTCTTCAACAACTCTTGGAGTTCTCTTCTGCTCTTGCTAACCAATTGATTGGTTGGGGGCTTCACTTCTAGAGAAAGAAACAAGCTAATCCTTGAGGTAAGAATGGATTTTTATGGTTTTTTGTTAATTTCCTCAAATGACTTCTCCATGCAACATTTCGGGGTATCAGGTGATTTACCAACCCATCCCTGGCACTAATGTTTTTTCCTAATTATGTGCCCTCTCAAGGACTCGTGCCTCAACCAGGTATTCCACCTATGTTGAGTGCCCAAACTTATATTCCATCTTATGGAGTACCCTCGACAAGTCCTACACCTATGCTTGGTCCTAGTGGATTTTTTTGGTTTTCCAGGTTTATGCATAGCCCAGAGTCTCAGCATTGGAAGGCAGTTAAATGCATCTTTCGCTACTTGAGTGGCACCATACATCTTGGGTTATTTTATTCCAAGGGGGGATCGTTGCCGCCAGATTTGCATGCTTTTTCGGACTCAGATTGGGCTGGTTGTTGCTATGACACAAGAGTGTCCACAAGTGGTTTTTGTTTCATGCTCGGTAGCTCATGCATATCTTGGTTGAGCAAGAAGCAACCTACTGTGGCCACTTTGAGTTGTGAAGCTGAGTACAGGGCAGCTTTCACAGCTACGGTTGAGTGTGTGTGGCTTAGATGGCTTATGGCTGACTTGGGTGTTGGACAGGAGTCTGCCACCTCTATCTTCACTAACAGTCAGAGCGCATTGGCAGTTGCAAGAAACCCAATTTTTCATGCTCGCACAAAGCACATTGAGGTGCATTATCACTATGTCAGGGAGAGACTCTCAGCAGGAGAGATCAGCTTAGCCTATGTGCCAACACAGGACAACCTCACCGATCTTTTCACAAAGGCGCTTCCTCATGAGAAGTTCAAAGCTTTCCGCAAAGCTTTGGGCTTGCTCCCCTTTGTGGATTGATCTACTTCGGGCATGGCACTCCCCTATACATGAGTGCCAGCTCTCGTTCACACCATCACTCCCAGGGGAGATTTGTTGCCATATATATAGGCAGTGATGTGTGTGAACACACTTAGGACCGCCGCCGGGGCACTTTTTCCCTCTTTAGGAGGTTTTTTCCCCCGGCTTGTATATACACCCATCATTCGGGGCTAACTTATCTTTTGTATATACACCCATCATTCGGGGCTAACTTATCTTTTGTACATTGACACAATCTAATACACTTTGTGTTGTGTGAATTCTTGCTTCTTCTTCTCCAAGCTTTGTGTGCTTTCTTGCAACCCTAATTCCAACAAGACTAAATGATTTGCAGTACACTTAACCTTATCCTTCTTGGAAAGTTCTTTCCCATAAAAATAATCATCAAGCTTACTAATCATGATAATGCCGTCTTTGGATCTTCCTTACCATCAAAGTTCTGGAATGTGAAAGCTTTATGACTAATTTCTTTCCTTTTTGTTATTCTTACTCTCATGTTAACCACATATTGGCTAACACATTCCTACGACAACTATAATAGGCACCGGCACTATATATTGTAAATCTTGTTATTTGATGAGGGAAACTCCCTAAAGACGCTCCTAAGTATTAAGCTTGGAAGGATAGACAAGAGGATCTTGGTCAATTGGCCAATCCATAAAGAAAAGCCTTTTGGGCGCCCCAGGTCACTTACTCTCGGGCAACTATAAAAGCCAACTTCTCTTGTTTGTAACTCATTCTCCCAGTTATGCAATAGAAGTGGAGTTTTCTCTCTCTCCCTCTCTCTTTACAACTCTAATCTAGCTTGTGTGGTGTGCTTAGGGTTAGGTTTTGGGAGTGATTAGTGCTAATCACTTACTCTCTCATGCTTCCCTCTTGCTTCCTCTCTCTCCCTTTTTCTTGAGTGATTAGGCTACCAATGTGATCATCTTCCGGGAGAGATCCCACATGATCTTCGCGAGAGATTTTGCATCACCTGTTGGATTAGAGCAACTGCCTTGGTGTGACAACGAGTGCGGGAGGATGGCGGTAGTGAGACGAGTGGCTCTTGAGCTTTAGCTCGAGCTCGGCGGCCCACGACACATAAGGGTAGGGTTTCCTTTACATCTTTGGCACCATCGCTACTAGGGAGTGCCAATCTGCTACTTGTCAAAGCCATCTTTGTTTCAAATCCGACGAAGTCTCCATGGCTTGGTGCCAGGTAATAAGCTCTTTGGCATGCGGTTTTTTTATTTTTTGATGTACTTTGATGTTTTGTAACATTTTTTTAATGTTTTTGTTGTGATTCATGCATAGCTTTGTGATTAGAGTAGGATTACTACTTGTTTGAGTGAAAAAACTTGAGATTTCGGTGATTAGAGAGCCTAATCAAGAGAGTTTTTACTTAAACCTAGATTATTTTTCTTAATCTTTAGCTTAATCTTGTTTCTTTTGCTTAATTCCTTTGTATAGGTAGGTTAGCATTATTAGATAGAATCTTAATCCTTTATTTCTTTTGCTTAATTCCTTTGTATAGGTAGGTTAGCATTATTAGATAGAATCTTAATCCACTAAAAAATTTAAAAAAAACATAAACTATCTCTTAATTTTTATTAATTATCGCTAATCTATTAGTTAGTATAATTAGTGAACTTAAAAGAGAGAGAAAATTAAAAAATTGAGCCTAATTGCTTGTAATTAGACAATTGGAGTGGCATTAGTGTTCTAAACATTGTTAGAATTACGGTTAGGGTTGCAACAATGCGCACACACACAAGATAGAGAAGCTTGAGAGCACACAAACTCACTAGATTACAATGAACAAATGTGTGCCATAAAAAACATAAGTACACACCCCAAAATGAGTAGATAAGAGGGTGTACATGCACACGGGGGAAAAAACCTCCTAGTGAGGGAAAAAGTGCCCCCGACGATCCTAAGTGTGTTCACACACATCACTACCACATAATGCTACAAATCTCCCCTAGAGTGATGATTTGAACATGTACAGGGTATGGTCGATCAATCCTGAAAAGGCGGTAAGCCCAAAGCTTTACGAAAAGCTTTGAACTTTTCACAACAAGGAAGAGCCTTCGTGGATAAATCTACCATGTTGTCATGTGTAGGCACATAGACCAAGATGATCTCTGGCGTAGAGAGTCTTTCCCTGACATAGTGGTAATGCAGCTCAATGTGCTTAGTGCGAGCATGAAACACTAGGTTCCTCGATCGCTAATGTACTCTGGTTGTCAGTGAAAATCGTAGTGCTAAATGAGTGTCCAACACCCAAATCAGCCATAATAAGATGTTTGAGCCACACACACTCAACTGTAGCTATAAAAGCTGCCCTGTACTCAGCTTCACAGTTGGAAGTGGCCACTGTAGGTTGCTTCTTGTTAAGCCATGCCAAGGCGAAAGAAAAACCACTAGTGGACACTCATGTGTCATAACATCCAGCCCAATCTGAATCACTGAAAGCATGCAGCTGTAACTCCCCCTTTTGGATAAAATAATCCAAAATATTGAGTGCCCTATAAATAACGAAAAACCGACTTAATAGCTTGCCAATGCTTCGTACCTGGGCTATGCATAAATTTTCTCAACTATGAGAGCGCATTTTGTATATCTAGCCTCATGTTGCACACATAAAGAAGGGATCCAATAGCCTGTTGATACAAACTAGCATCAAAAGAGTCTCCTGCATCTTGAAGACTAAGTCGAGTACTTGTCTCCATAGGTGTAGCCATAGGTTTACGGTCTACAAGATTAAACCTCTTCAATAGCTTTTGTATATATATATAGACTGCAACATAACAATGCAATCATTGCGTTGCCTAAACTGTATCCCCAAATAGTAATGCAAGGGCCCCAAATATGACATCTCAAATGATGACTGCAAAAATCAACCTTAAAGGCTGAAATCTAATTTATATCGGGTCTCGTGATGAGAAGCATGTCATCAACGTATAGAACTGTGACCAAAAATGCGTCTGAAAGATCCTTGCCCCCTCTGCGCAACAAAATTAGGGGTGCCAGTAGTCGAAGTAGCACTTCTTGTGCAGGACAGAACCTCTCACTCGGGGCCTCGCCCACACAGATATCCGGACAAGAGACTAATCCCTCGGTTCTTCCAAAACCAAACCCATAAAAACTTCCCTCGCCCAGAAAGCACGGGCGATTCCTCCATGATATTTTTATTCTAACGTAGTCACAAGAGCCTTAACTAACCAAACTGATCCGACCAAACCCGTAAGTCACATGGTCAGATCAAGGAAAAGACTTGCACTTGGATCATAGAGACCAACGCTTTTTTCCTCATCGAGAGGCACAGCCATTGATTCTTTTCCATAGAACAAAGACTATTTGGGATTTACTTCATCTATCGTACCATAACAGAATTGAGTCTCATTTTACGGATCCATCCAGTCCCATGGGTTAGCCAACCGCCCAACCACTGTAGTGATAGGATCCATTTAGAATTTGGTTATGTTTTGCCCCGGGTACCAGGGAAAAGAGTTCCCAAGCCCCCTAGCCGACGCTTCATGCAAACTTCAAGATAGTCACACCACTTACACACCCAATATGAAATTGCTTGATTCAGCTGTCTTTAAAACAATCTTTTAATGAAACCATAGTATCATTGATCATAATCCTCCAAAATATCCAGGTTGAATTCTAATTTCCAATCATTCTTTCATCGGTGTACCTATGGCATCATTGGCAACCAGAACGCCCACCACCTGTTCACATTGAGGGGCCTTTTCAATAGTTCCTAGCTTATAGTACCCGAAAATATATTCACTTATAAAAATCCAGATGGACTCTCTGTTGAAGATCAGCAAGATCAACCAATAGATCCATATAAAAGAGCCATGGACTCATCCATTGAGGACCAGCAAGGACAATCAACCAGATCCATGCACAAGTTCAGAAAACAACTCTAACTCCTTGTTCCATTTTCTTCCTCGATGCACGTGTGGGTATCTTCGGTGACCCAGAGCCCGAGCACCGTATGGTCAACATACTCTAGGCTCCTTCGCAGGTCACCTAGTGCTTCACTCATAGACCACTTCCTTGGTCCCTCATCCACCGTACCAGAAGCTCACCATTTAAATCCAACTGAGGCTGGTCAAGACCTCGGCCGACCTTGCTAAGCAAGACATCCTCCGTTTGACTCTCCGTCAACTGTTGCAACTTTATCACTTAGGTCTCCACGACCTTTCACAAGATGGTCAAAATGCTTCCCCAACATTCTTGACATAAAACAATCATTTAAAAACAGGTCACAAATACAGTTTCTAACGAACTCTCATCTTTCCACATTGTTCCACATCATTTCTCGTTATTCCACATTCTTCTACATCAACACATCTATCTTGATTCACATCACGTCACATCACATCCATTTCACATCACATCACATCCATTCACATCACATCTCATCGATTCACATCTATTTACATCACATCACATTCACATCCATTCACATCCATTCACATCTATTTACATCACATCACATGTCATCCATTCACGTCTATTTACACCACATCACATGTCATCCATTCACATCCATCTCATTTATTACATCCACACCACATCACATGTCATCCATTCACATTTCATCGCATCCATTCACATCCATCTCATTTATTACATCCACATCACATCACATACATCCCATCCACATTACATCACGTCCACATCTCATTCTCATCCATTTACATCACATCACATCCACATCTCATTCTCATCCATTTACATCACATCACATCCTTTCACATATCATCACATCTCAATCTCATCTCATCACATTCACACTCACATCCATTTACATCACATCACATCCCATCCACAACCATTTACATCTCATCACATCCCATCCACATCTTTTCACATCCACATCTATTTACATCGCATCACATCCCTTCCATATCTCTTCACATCCACATCTATTTACATCACATTCACATCTTATCACATCCACTCACATCTTAATCACATCCACTCACATCTTATCACATCCACTCACATCCTATCACATTGCATTCACATCTTATCACATCGTATTCTCGTCTTATTCACATCGTATTCACATTTAGTAACATTTTCTACTTTCGATACACCAATGGGACTTTTTCTACCATGCCACTCTAGCTGTTTCTACTATCTTCAATCTTGCAAGAGCCATTTTACTCTTCTCATTGTACCCGGTGACATCGAAGTATTCTTCCATTGCTTCAATCCACTTCTCCACAGTCTCACCCAAGTTTCCCCCTTCACCCTTGAAAGGTCAGGCTGCGATCTATGAAGAGTTTTACGAACATCCAAGTCAAGCTCTTCCTCATCGAGCTGGGGGTTATCATTCCTACCATGACGACCTTGATCCATGATCCTATCAATACAAAAATTCTTGTTAAGTCCCTTTATTTATAATTCAAATCCGACTTTAGATCCAACTGATTCTAGGGTTCTTTAGATTGGTTAGCCCCCCACAAAATCATGGGATAAAGATCCCTTCTAACAGAAGAACATACAGAACTCATTATCAGTCTTAACACAGTAATGGTCTATCAGACCGAAAATTCCATCTGATCATTCCTCCATGGGAATTTCAGTTATACAGGTTCTTAATTTGTCATCCCTTAATTAGATCCACTAGGTTAAAGGTTATTATTAGCAGCAATCTGTGAGCACAATCCACTAATCTTATAGTGATTTGCTGAAGTCATAATCGTCATTCTAGTTACCAATATCATCAATGGGATTTGTCCCATTCATCCTCATTGTGGCTTTGTTCAACTTATCTCCTTTCAACCAGAATTTAGGAATCATTATCTTTCAATCAGAATCCAAATCAGCTCATTCATTCTCAACCAGAATTCTAAAATCATATCAACCAGCATTCGAATTCATCATCTGGATAGCATTTTTGCTTATAATTTCAAGGTCTTAGATTTACTTGTATATATTGTCAGTAAAGAGCTACAGCTATACCCAGACATATACGGGTAGTCACGGTCCTTAGAGTTATAAGATACATACCATCATATTTAGGCCTCAAATAAGTCAGGGATTCCATACAATTGCAGTACTTCCATCTAAAAACCCAATTATCAATTTATGAATTTCTATTTTGAATATCAATTTGTATGAATTTCATCACACAATTACAATCTTTCACTGGTACATAAATTTTTGACATTTCTTGCTTCTCGGTTTATCCACTTTAGCCAATTCGCTCTAATACTAGCTGAAAGATCCCTACCTCCTCCGCGCAACGAAATCGGGGGTGCTAGCAGAGCGGAAGTAGCACGTCTTGCCCAAGGTAGAGCCTCTCACTCGGGGCCTCGCCCACAGATATCTAGACAAGAGACTACAAAAACCAAACCCAAAAAAACTTCCCTCGCCCAGAAAGCACAGGCGATTCCTCCAGGATATTTTTATTCTAACGTAGTCACAAGAGTCTTAACTAACCAAACTGATCCGACCGAACTCGTAAGTCACATGGTTAGATCAAGGAAAAGACTTGCACTTGGATTATAGAGACCAACGCTTTTTTCTTCATCGAGAGGCACAACCGTTAATTCTTTTCCATAAAACAAAGACTATCCGGGATTTACTTCATCTATCGTACCATAACAGAATTGAGTCTCATTTGAAGGAACCATCAGTCCAGCCTAACCCCATCTAATCCCATGGGTTAGCCAACCACCCAACCATTGTAGTGATAGGATCCATTTAGGAATTTGGTTATGTTTTGCCCCGGGTACCAGGGAAAAGAGTTCCCCTTCATGCAAACTTCAAGATAGTCACACCACTTACACACCCAATATGAAATTGCATGTTTCACAGATTCAACTGTATTTAAAACAATCTTTTAATGAAACCATAGTATCATTGATCATAATCCTCCAAAATATCCAGGTTGAATTCTAATTTCCAATCATTCTTTCATCGGTGTACCTATAGCATCATAATCCTCCAAAATATCCAGGTTGAATTCTAATTTCCAATCATTCTTTCATCGGTGTACCTATAGCATCATTGGCAAAACCAGAACGCTCGCCACCTATTCACTCAGGGGTCTTTTCAATAGTTTCTAGCTCATAGTACCCGGAAATATATTCACTTATAAAAATCCAGATGGACTCTCCATTGAAGATCAGCAAGATCAACCAACAGATCCATATAAAAGAGCCATGGACTCATCCGTGAGAGGACCAGCAAGGACAATCAACCAAATCCATGCCCAAGTTCAGAAAACAACTCTAACTCCTTGTTCCATTTTCTTCCTCGACGCCACGTGTGGGTATCTTCGATGACCCAGAGCCCGAGCACCATATGGTCAGCACCCTCTAGGCTCCTTCGCTCGTCGCAAGTCACCTAGTGCTTCACTCATAGGCCGCTTCCTTGGTCCCTCATCCACCGTACCGAAAGCTCACCATTTACATTGAACCAAGGCTGGTCAAGACCTCGGCCAACCTTGCTACGCGAGACGTCCTCAACAATTGACTCTCTGTCAGCTGTTGCAACTTTATCACTTAGGTCCACGACCTCATTCACAAGATGGTCAAAAAGCTTCCCCAGCATTCTTGACATAAAACAATCATTTAAAAACAAGTCATAAATACAATTTCTAAACGAACTCTCATCTTTCCACATTGTTCTACATCATTTCTCGTTATTCCACATTCTTCTCATTACTTAATCCACACCAATCATATGTATTCCCATCGTCATTCGTCCATTCTCATCTAGTCATATCATATTACATCTCATCTAGTCACATCATATTACATCTCATCACATCTATCCTCCTTAATTCTTCTACATCAATTCACATTACTTAATCCACATCCAATCATATGTATTCCCATCGTCCTTCGTCCATTCTCATCTAGTCACATCATATTACATCTCATCTAGTCACATCATATTACATCTCATCACATCTATCCTCATCACATCTCATCCATTCACATCTACCCATATCACATCACATCACATCCATTCACATCTACCCATATCCATATCACATCACATCACATCCATTCACATCTATCCCGATTCACATCACATCACATTACATCCTTTCATATCACATCTCATCCATTCACATCTATCTCGATTCACATCACATCACATCTCATTCATTCATATCTATCCCGATTCATGTCACATCACATCTCATTCATTCACATCTATCTCGATTCATGTCACATCACATCACATCCATTCACATCACATCTCATCCATTTACATCTATTTACATCACATCACATTCATATCCATTCACATCTATGTACATCACATCACATGTCATCCATTCACATTTCATCTCATCCATTCACATCCATCTCATTCATTACATCCACATCCCATCCATATTACATCATGTCCACATACATCACATCACATACATCCCATCCATATTACATCACGTCCACATCTCATTCTCATCCATTTACATCACATTACATCCTTTCACATATCATCACATCTCAAACTCATCTCATCACATTCACATCCACATCCATTTACATCACATCACATCCCATCCACATCTCAACACATCCACATCCATTTACATCCCATCCACATCTTTTCACATCCACATCCATTTACATCGCATCACATCCCATCCACATCTCTTCACATCCACATCACATTCACATCTTATCACATCCATTTACATCACATTCACATCTTATCACATCCACTCACATCCTATCACATTGCATTCACATCTTATCACATCTTATTCTCATCTTATTCACATCTATTCACATTTAGTAACATTTTCTACTTTCGATACACCGATGGGACTTTTTCTAAATTTCTACCAATTGCTCGGCCTAGTTAAAGGTACTTTTTCTCGATGGATATTTTCATATTCTTTCTCAAATTTCTCAAGTGAAATATATTCAATATTCTTCTTTTGAGTAAAAGATTCGTGGGATTTACAAAAATCAATTCTACCCATATTTCCCAATAATGCTCAAAATTCCACTTTTGATAAATACTCATAATTTGAATTATGCTAAAAATTTCTCTTTTTTCATTGAATTTCTTGGATCTCAAATATCATGGAAATTTCTCCTTTTGCATTTAATAGATTGAATTCCAATTGTCATGGGAATAAATTTATCTAAAATTTATCTTTTCTTTAATAAAAATATCTATTATTTAAAATATGTCAAGAATTCTGCTTTTACCATTTAAATGATTGAATTCCAAATGTCATGGAAATTCCTCTTTTATCATTTAAAAATTTCTCATACATAAAATAAATTTATCTAAAATTTCTCTTTAAATTTAAATAAAAATATCCATTAATTCAAATATGCCAAGAATTCCACTTTTACCATTTAAATGATTGAATTTCAAATGTCATGAGAATTTCTCTTTTATTATTTAAATTTTCTCATACATAAAATAAATTTATCTAAAATTTCTCTTTAAATAAAAATATTCATTATTTTAATATACCAAAATTTCTCTTTTTCCATTTAATTACATGGATCTCCATTATCATGGAAATTTCTCTTTTTGCATAAAAATAAAAATACCAAAAATTTCTCTTTTCTTTAATTAATTATTTATGCATAAATACTAAAAATTAGTTTCCCATGAATTTGATGAAAATCATTCTTTTAGCATAGGATGTCCAATCCTAGAACATGGTAGGAAGTCCTCTTTTCACATTATGCATAAAAATGAGCTATGTATTAATTTCTAAAAAATTTACCATAGCTTCGCTGCTATTACTGATAATTTTTAATATTTTTAGAAAGAATAAGACTTTGTAATACAATTATGATAGAATACTATCCTTAGACTTAAATCTAATTTATGGAATTAAATCATAAGTTTACCATAATTTTATTAGCATAAAAGCATAAAAAAGCTATTTTCTTAACCTCTAGCTTAACTAGCATAGAGTTTGATTTTTGAATTGAGAATTTATCAATGAGAAGTATCCATTTGATAAAGAATTAGTCATAGGAATGACTATTCTTTTGGGGAGAGAGAGAGATATATACATAAAAAGTATCCTAAAGCATAAAAATTAACTTTTTTGTGATTAATCATTAGAATTCTTGTAGAAAGCTTGATTTGCATTGAAAACAATTAATTTGAAACTTCTCAAGCTTAAGAGGGGTTGAGAAGTGAAATCTTTTGAGAATATTAATGAAAACCATGAAATTACTTCTTACCTCTTAATTTGGCTTGCTTCTTTATCTTAGAAGGAAGCCCCCAACCAATCAATTGGTTTAGTGTGTTGAGAAGAAAGCTCCAAGAGTTGTTGAAGAGAGAGAGAGAAGCTCCAAGTTCTCCAAAAGTAGAGGATTTTTAAGGGATAATAGAACATATCATTATTTCAATGTAATACTGGCATGGTATAGTTCACAGATTTTTTTTACAAAAGATTAAGGATCTATTTATAGGTGAGGGAGGCCACTAACCAAGTCCAATTGGGTTCTAGAATTTTCCAGGTTCAGTTTGACTGAATTTGGACAAGATTTGGACCAGTTTGGCTCCCTTTTTTATTTGGTTTGATCCAAGAGATTTGATCCAAGAGAGAGGAGAGTTAAAAAAAGTCATAATTTTTTTGAATTAAAAACTCATCCACATGTGTGAATTAGGCGCCTACCTCAAGAGTCCCCCTCTCCTTACCAAGGTGTCAAAAATGCATCATTATTCCAAAATATCTCATTTTTTTAGTAATAGCTAATAAACCTTGTACTCACTCAACTCTTCATCTTATGTGAGCATTTACTCATTTTTGGGTACTTTCTTTTATTCTTTGGATTTATCTCATCCCAACACTAGCATTAATCTAATTGGACCATAATCTAATTTTTTTAAAAATGTAGACCCTTAGGCTAAGGTCCTTTATACACATTTTCAATTAATTCCAAATGCACATTGGAAAGTTCTTTTTGAATTTCTGTTTCAGGGGAATCCATTTTAGACACTATGAGGATTTTCATATCCAAAGATATCTTAATTCGGGATTATCTCTCTCTAGACTTTTTCTCTCTCTAGACCAAAACAGGGTAAAACAAGATCTTTCTTCTATTTCAGAGAGGGAAATAATTACAAGAATATAAGGGAAGATTCTTACACCTTTACACCTCAAAAGCTGGAGGGAGGAATCTTACAGTGTCCTTACTCCTCTCTTCACCATAGAGAGGAGTCTCTGTTGGACTTGCAAAAATCATTTGCAACCAAGTATGCATGAATCTTCTCATACCATGCTCTAGGAGCCTGC
Organism: Cibotium barometz; assembly: GCF_041138505.1. Classification (NCBI taxonomy): domain Eukaryota; kingdom Viridiplantae; phylum Streptophyta; class Polypodiopsida; order Cyatheales; family Cibotiaceae; genus Cibotium; species Cibotium barometz. The sequence continues at coordinate 7,385,089 of NC_141064.1, read as the reverse complement.
TTAAGACCATAAAGAGCCTTTTTCAACCTGCATACTTTAGGCTCTTCTCCTTTCACAACAAAACCAAGAGGCTGCGATATATACATCTCCTCATGTAAATCACCATTCAAGAATGCAGTCTTAATGTCCAACTCATGTACATTCCACCCATGATGTGCTGCCAAAGCAATGAGACACCTAATGGTAGTCATACGAGATATGGGCGCAAAGGTTTCATTATAATCAATGCACTTTTGTTGGGCATATCCTTTTGCAACAAGTCTGGCCTTGTAGAGCGATCAATGCTACCATCTGCTTTGTGTTTTAACTTGTAAACCCACTTAGTACCAATGGACTTCTTACCATGAGATAGATCTGTCAAATACCAGGTGTCAATCTTGAGTATAGAGTTATACTCATCCTGCATAGCATGCATCTAATGATCATTATCCTATGCTTCCTCAAAGGAAACAGGTTCCTCCTCGTTACATAAAGTAGAAATGAGAACATGATCCACATGAGAATAATTTACATGATGAGAACCTGCATGAGTTTTGCTACGTAAAGGACCTGCCAACTTGCTATCCCTCAATGTCTACACAAGCCATTTTGGCATACGCCTAGATTCTTCTATGGCTGCTCTCTCCTCATCCACTACATCCTCAATAATTTCCTCATCAAAAGGCTGATTTTGCACCTGCCAAAGGCTGAATTTCAGCACTTGGTTGAGCATTCAATTGCTCTACATATGGCTGCCCTTCATTAAAAAAAGATAGGAGTGAACCAAACATGTCTTGTGAGTATACATTCTACTGTTTTTTGCATGAAAGCATGGGCTGAACTGAGTTTTCGACAAAAACATCTCTACTTACCAAAATTCACTCTTTGAGGCCAGATGGTAGAGTCTATATTCCTTGCTTTCTAAAGTGTATCCCACAAATATGCATTTAACTACCTTATCATCAAGCTTACTGCGTTGTTGCTCAGGCACAAAAGAATAAATAAAATAACCAAAAACATGCAAATGAGCCACATAAGGCTTCCTCCCATGCCAAGCTTCATAAGGAGTTTTAGACTGTAAGGCCTTGTTGTTGGTAGGGGCATTTGTTCAACACATAGTTTGCACACATAGTTGCCTCTAACCAAAAACCATAAGGCAAATCTTGGGCTTTCACACCATACATCGTGCCATCTCCATGAGAGACCTGTTCTTCCTTTCAGCCACACCATTTTGCTGAGATGTGTATGGCACTATACGTTGATGCCTTATGTCTTTTTCAGCCATATATGCATGAAATTCCTTGGACATATGGCACTATACATTGATGCCTTATGTCTTTTTCAGCCATATATGCATGAAATTCCTTGGACATATACTCCCCCCTCGATAGCACCCTAGAGGTGCAAGATATTGTGGAAAGATAAGAATGCCACATGTAATATTGAATGGTGTGTGTGTTGACCAAAAGAGTGAAAAGGGAGTGCCACATGGATGATGACGTGTAAAGTGGGATAAGGCTAGAAAGCCTATATCATTGTATGGTTCATTTGTAATATGTAATAGAACTTGTGTTGAGTGTGCCATCTCTCTCTCTCTCATGGAATTCTTAGTGTGGTTTAATCCACCCTAATTATGTTGCTTAATCTATGTCTATCACTATGATCAATCCCATTTTAGGATTGTTTAACATGGTATCAGAGGTTGGGTGGGCTCTTGGTCATGGGGGGTGAATATCTATATATAGTTTTTCTTGGTTATAAGTTCATTAATTAAGCATTATTTTCAGTTTATTATAGAAAAAAATAGCACACTCATTGTCATTAGTATTGCATTTGGAGAGAGATTATGCTCATAGAGATTTAGAGATTATGGTGCTGTCCAAAGAAGCTGAAAATGGAGATTTTAGCAAGTATGAAGGCTATGGAGTCTTCGGTGTCAACAAGGATGCTGCCAAGAAAAGATTTGTGAAGGTATTTTGGTTTTTGCTTTTGCTCATTTAGAAGTCCATGTATGTGATTCAAGTAAAGGATGCACTCGTGAATGTTGCTCAAGGATGATGAGCATCATTGGTGAAGGCCATTGGAGTCTATGACAATTGCACCTAAGAGGGTTCCTCATTGGGAGAAACATGCTGAAAGCACCCTTAATGCATGCAAATAGAAGAGCATGCACTTTCAAAGGCCATGTAGATGGTCAAGACCTCATGCAAGAGGTCAAGGAGGCAAAGCATTGCAGCTAAGTGGAGCTGCAATGCACAGAGAACTTGGAGCTCAAATAGAGCTCATCACATGAAGAGCTAAAAGGGTTGCAAGGTAAATAGGCAACTTGAGTGTCAAGCCAGAGCTAGTGCCGCCAAGTTCCAGTTTCGGCAGCTGCATGATGAGCTTAGAAAAAGCTCAAAGATTACATTAGAGTATAACCATATGGATGGTTAAAGAAATTGGGAGGCAAATTATGGTTGCTCAAAACAAAAAATTTTGTAATCACCCATTGGTATAAGGGTTGCCCTACCTGAGCTTACCAAGAAGCTTGAAATGGTTGTTTGTAATGTGTGCATAAGCGATGCACGTGTGAGGTGCATGCGCATGGGTTGGTTCCCACCCAAACTTCTACGTTCAAATTGGACTCAGTGGTTCCGCTGTGAGTGAGATGGCTCAAAATGGACTTGGTGTCTAATATGGTAGACACGCACACACATTTTCGTTTGATGGACACTCCAATGTATCATTGAGGGGGAGCATTGAGAGGTAGCGATTACGGTTGTGCAATGCTACATTGATATGGGTGATGGATGAGTTGTGAAACACCTTGATTAAGAGGGGGTGTTGAGAGATATAATCGCGGTGTTGTGTATGTGGGAAAGCACCCTAGAGGTGCAAGATATTGTGGAAGATAAGAATGCCACATGTAATATTGTATGGTGTGTGAGTGTTGACCAAAAGAGTGGAAAAGAGAGTGCCACGTGGATGCTGACTCAGTGTGTAAAGTGGGATAAGGCTGGGTGATGGATGAGTTGTGAAACACCTTGATTAAGAGGGGGTGTTGAGAGATATAATCGCGGTGTTGTGTATGTGGGAAAGCACCCTAGAGGTGCAAGATATTGTGGAAGATAAGAATGCCACATGTAATATTGTATGGTGTGTGAGTGTTGACCAAAAGAGTGGAAAAGAGAGTGCCACGTGGATGCTGACTCAGTGTGTAAAGTGGGATAAGGCTAAAAAGCCTATATTATTGTATGGTTCATTTGTAATATGTAATAGAACTTGTGTTGAGTGTGCAATCTCTCTCTCTCTCTCATGGAGTTCTTAGTGTGGTTTAATCCACCCTAATTATGTTGCTTAATCTATGTCTATCACCATGATCAATCCCATTTTAGGATTGTTTACAGTCCTCATCAGACAACATGTTAAATACATCACTACTGCTAGTAGCCACATGATTGTCTACAAAATGTAAAATCTTTCAACACACTACAAGTACTTAGTAATCACTGAATGCAACCTCAGATGGCTGCCAACTGAATGAATCACCTGCAAAGTGTATGAGAAATAACATAGAGTAGAGAATAGAGTGTTACTGGCAAAAGTATGATGGTCAATGTTGTTGAAGACACTGTAGATACTACTACACACCAAATCTTTGCCGTTGCTGCACAGCCCAAACACCCAAAATCGAGCAAAACCAATCCAAAATGATGCCTCTCCAGAACATCTGTGCCCGAAACTCACCAACGGATGTCAAAAACTTTGTATACTTCGTATACATCACACTACAGTATATACCTTCTTCTCCTAAGAGGGTATCCCAATAGGAGACAAAAAAACAGGGTCGTGTAAGGAGGGAGGCAGACTACTAGATCGAGTGTCAAGAAAGCTAGCTCTAATACCAATTGTTGGAATTAGGGTCAAGGTTGAACAATGCGCTCAAATTGGACTCAGTGGTTCCGCTGTGAGCGAGATGGCTCAAAATGGACTTGGTGTCTAATATGGTAAACATGCACACACATTTTTGTTTGATGGACACTCCAATGTATCATTGAGGGGGAGTGTTGAGAGGTAGCGATTACGGTTGTGCAATGCTACATTGATATGGGTGATGGATGAGTTGCGAAACACCTTGATTTAAGAGGGGGTGTTGAGAGATATAATCGCGGTGTTGTGTATGTGGGAAAGCACCCTAGAGGTGCAAGATATTGTGGAAGATAAGAATGCCACATGTAATATTAAATGGTGTGTGAGTATTGACCAAAAGAGTGGAAAAGAGAGTGCCACGTGGATGCTGACTTAGTGTGTAAAGTGGGATAAGTCTAAAAAGCCTATATCATTGTATGGTTCATTTGTAATATGTAATAGAACTTGTGTTGAGTGTGCAATCTCTCTCTCTCTCTCATGGAGTTCTTAGTGTGGTTTAATCCACCCTAAGAACTTGTGTTGAGTGTGCAATCTCTCTCTCTCTCTCATGGAGTCTTAGTGTGGTTTAATCCACCCTAAGAACTTGTGTTGAGTGTGCAATCTCTCTCTCTCTCTCATGGAGTTCTTAGTGTGGTTTAATCCACCCTAATTATGTTGCTTAATCTATGTCTATCACCATGATCAATCCGATTTTAGGATTGTTTAACAGTCCTCATCAGACAACATGTTGAATACATCACTACTGCTAGTAGCCACATGATTGTCTACAAAATGTAAAATCTTTCAACACACTACAAGTACTTAGTAATCACTGAATGCAACCTCAGATGGCTACCAACTGAATGAATCACCTGTAAAGTGTATGAGAAATAACATAGAGTAGAGAATAGAGTGTTACTGGCAAAAGTATGATAGTCAATGTTGTTGAAGACACTGTAGATACTACTACACACCAAATCTTTGCCGTTGCTGCACAGCCCAAACACCCAAAATCGAGCAGAACCAATCCAAAATGATGCCTCTCCAGAACGTCTGTGCCCGAAACTCACCAACGGATGTCAAAAACTTTGTATACTTCATATACATCACACTACAGTATATACCTTCTTCTCCTAAGAGGGTATCTCAATAGGAGACAAAAAAACAGGGTCGTGTGAGGAGGGAGGCAGACTACTAGATCGAGTGTCAAGAAAGCTAGCTCTAATACCAATTGTTGGAATTAGGGTCAGGGTTGAACAATGCACACACACAAGATAGAGAAGCTTGAGAGCACACAAACTCACTAGATTAGAATGAACAAATGTGTGCTAGATACAAAAGATAAGTACACACCCCAAAATGAGTAGATAAGAGGGTGTACATACACACCGGGGAAAAAACTTCCTAGTGAGGGAAAAAGTGCCGCGACAGTCCTAAGTGTGTTCACACATATCACTACCATATAATGCTACAAACACTTGCCTTGTTGACCCAAATCCATGTTTAGTCCACTCCCATTAGCCCTTAATTAGCAAGAATGAACACTAATTAGGCCTCATTTACCTAATTTTCTCTCTTTTGAGTGGGTTAATTAGAGAGCTCATTAGAGGGATTAATTAGGAGTGATCACATCTTTAGATTAGCTTAAACATTACTAAACATCTTTAGATTAGCCTAAACATTGCTAATCCACCTATCAAATCTCCATCCCTAAACTCCTCACCATTTAGGAGTAATTAGGGAGCAAAGAAGAGGGTTAAAAGGTGATTAACAATAGATTAAGAAGATTAATCATTAATGCTAAAGTTAGAAGTTACCTCTAGTGGTTCCCACCTACCTTGCATTAACGAGGGGATCTTAGTTGTCTCCCACTCACTTCTTTCCAAATTTGAAATTCAAATTCAAATTTCAAACTTGCCACCATGGCCGTTCACACCTAAGGCCACAGGTGTACGCTTCTAAAAGCATACGACTGTACGCTTGTACTAACCTAAGCGTACGGATGTATCGTCCCCAAAAAAAATCTTTTACCACGATTACACCTTCCTTAGCCACGGCCATACCGACCTAAGTGTATGACCGTACCAACCTAAACGTACGAACATACCTTCCTAATTTTTTTTATAAACAAAATCAAAATTTTAAAATCTGTAGTAGTGCTTATAGTCTTCCTCCCGCGACTCACTAGGGTCGTTTTTACACGCATAAAACGCCTCAAAGACTATTTTTTTCCTTAAGGGTGCATTCACATGCGAGGCAAAAGAGAGCCAAAACTCTTACTTCGAGATCGCGCACACACCGTTGAAGCTTTTCTAAACTTCCCTGCACACCATGGACACCTTTGGTCATGGTTACATGCCCCTAGTGCCTCCATTTCATTCGGCGGCACCCTGGCCCCAATTGCACATTCACATGTGGTCGCCACACCACACATGTTTGGCCATGAGAGCGAAACGATTTTTGAAGAGCCCTCATCTAGTGGGGGCCCTCCATACATGCACCCCAACACGGATAGATACCCTGAGCACACTCACATACCTTCTTGTGTATCCACAGATCTATTCCCACACCTGCCCTTGCACCACCTCTCCTTGCGCCACAACTTGACATTCCGAGCTTATCGCATACAAAACCTATGTGGGTGAAATTTTTCAAACTTTTACCAAAATTCCATGGACTTGGAGACCCTGTATTCCGCATCGAGGCCTTTAACCAAATCTATCAGGCATTTGAAATTTTTGACGATGCAACCAAAATTCATCTCCTTGGACTTAGTCTTGAAGGTAAGGTAGTGCAATGGTTCCAATCCTTGGACCCTCGGCACAAAGACGCTTTCAAAGCAATGAGATAGGCCTTCATTTGGCTTTGCACCCTAAGAGCCCAAATGGAGCCCCATCATCCAGCTATTTGAATTGGAATAAAAACTAGAGGAAACCTTACGTTACTACATCGCACATAGCAAGTACCTTGATTCGCGTTGCAAAGAGAGGGAAAAGTTGAGTGACAAGCACTTAATGGATCGTTTTCTCTTGGGGTTGCACAACCCAAGACTAAAAGACCATATGTTGGTCAAGGACCCCTCCACCTTTGATCGGGCTTGAAAATGGGCAATCTTTCTTGATGACAACATGCAAGAAAGCTATTCCATGCAATTGGCCACCGCACCCATGACAACCCAAAGCTTATTTGTAACATTACCTTACTCTTCTCCCGGGCCCCAAGCCTTACTAGTCGCACCACCCCAAACTAACTACTCACACAAAGCCCCACCACAACCTTCTCCAATGCCAATCTTTCCATTCAAATGGTTACCTCTCTAGGCAAAACTTATTGCTCATAGAAAGATTCAAACTAGGCCCATTGCTAAACCAGTGGAGCCCATGTGCTCCGCCATCCTTGAGGCACCCCTAACACATCATCTCCATTTGCCATTGCCTCACATGGACCCTAAACCACTTGTGCACACTATAGGTGCACCCGAAGGGAAACCACCTCTTCTATGTTTCTTCTGCCAAGGAGCCCATAGAGTGGCTGAGTGCCCTCAAAAGAAACGCCACCAATGACACCACAATGTCATGGATATGGAATCAACCATTAATTCAAACATTCCCCTTTGCAATCAGTTTCTCACTCCACAGTCGAAGGCATGCCATCCCTCAATGTATTAAGCATTCAACATGGGAAGATATCCACTGTCCCATTGAATGTCATCACTCCACAGTCGAAGGCATGCCATCCCTCAATGTATTAAGCATTCAACATGGGAAGATATCCACTGTCCCATTGAATGTCATCACTCGGTTTTGCAGGCCAAGCTAAAGAAGGCCGCATCCTAAAAGAAATAACACTCTAAGAACATTGGCCACAGAGAAGATCTCGTTAGCATCCACAGTGGCTCAACAAAGACCACATCATCCTCCTCCGAGAGCGATGATCATGCCGAACTCTCACTCCCCCATGTAGCCCCCCAAAAACTCACCAAACATAAAAAATGGCTGGCCACTTATTCCAATGCCATTCCTGAGAAGCAACGTCTTCACGATGCCCAAGCACTAGTAGAGCAATACTAGGCTCAACTTGAACCACCACCTGTATTTATAACCTTTGACCCAGTGCATGAGTGCACATGTCCCCCGTAGAACCTGAACTTCCACACCAACAAGTAAGGTAGCAGCCCTCGCTTATGCTCAAGGCCGAGGAAGATTTATTCACCAGCATAACATTGACAAACAAAGGTTTTTCCCCACATGTGCTCCCAAATCCTCCTATTCCAACGGCGCCAAGCCCAAATCCCATGTTCAAATCGAATAACTCGATGCAAACAGTGACACTAAGTCCGACACCGGCTCACGAGGTCCACACACTAAATTTGTTGAGGTATTTTATCCTCCTACAACAACCAATGTCGACCTCTACCCCCATCAAATAAGGACTAGATTGAACTTCCATATACTATTGCTAGTCCACCTTATGATCAAGGACCCGCCCCTGAGGAAGCTCCTCATCATCAATGCAACCTGACCGGCCTCTCGGCCTTCCTTTCCTCCCAAATCCAAATGCCCATTGGAACCTCATTAAAAGGTAGTCCAAATTTATGGAATGACCTTCGGGATTGGATGGAAAGCAAACTATAGGCTTCTATGGAGGAGGAGGGAGCTAACTCAGATTCCTTGGATGAATCTGAGCCCCATCATCCTGAACTACTACATCACCACAATCCATAACCCAAAGGTGCACCAAAAATTCATGTAAATGCGCTGGACCACTACTTTGAAGGTGATGACACCAACGCAACCTTGTCCATTTCCTATAACAGACATGTGGTCAAATGCATCTTGGATGAAGGTACTGGCGTAAGCATCCTCATAAGAACGTGATGGGAAAATTAGGGCCAACCATGCCTTAATCCCACCACATTGGTGAGACCAAGCTTACGAACGGGAAATCTACAGAACCCCTAGGCCTAGTTCATGACCTCAAGGTAAAAGTCTATGACATGACATTCCACCTCACATTTGTAGTCATGGACTTTTGTAATGCCACATATGACAGCATCTTGGGGTTAGACCCTTCATCCGACAAACACAGCTGATCTATGAGACTGGGGCACGCATCATGTCTACCTCTGCAAAGGGTCTCAAACCCTCAAAGTCAATTTATATACCTGGCACTCACATCCTATGGCCAAAGCTCCCTTTGCTCTAATAAAGACTCTGTGACCACCGCCAGGAGCAATGACCTCTTTGTTTGCGATGCTTGTCATCAATCCCTTGATGACAAGCATCATCAATCCCTTAATGACGCTCGGGTGCCATGCATGATCGCTTCTGTCAATAGTGATGAAGTCGACCACAACTGGCTGAAAATCCTTGCTACACTTGACACCCTCCCAGATCGCAAACTCGGCACGCAATTTGTTCTCCCAAACGTCCATACCCTTCATGAACCCTACATTGCCTCGCTTAACACCCTGAGTGTAAGTGTACCTCCACAACCTGAAGCAACCACCCTTAGGGTCTGGATATATTTCCCCTTTGCAAAAATATGCAACAAAAACGTGCCTTGTTGTCTCCCATAGCTAGCCACAATCTTTTGCCATGAGAAACATGGGTCTCTCTAGGCAAACTATCTCCTTAAAACTGCCCATGCCAAAATTTAGTTGCCTAATGGTCAACACATACAAAGCCTTGGGTCTTTTACACAAATTGTACATACTATCTCTAACCCATTGGCTTGTAAGTTTTATGTGGTTCCCACACGTGAAACAAAAGAAGCAGTTGTCATTGGCGAAAGCTGGGTCCATAACGCTATAAGTATAACCAACTTCGTTGTGACAACACAACTACCCACAAGCTTCCACACAGCAAGGTAACAATGATCCTTTGGGATGGGGAGTGCATCAAATCTGATCCTCTACCCCACATATACAGTACTCTCACACCCCTCACTGGTAAGTCTTCCACTGCCCCCCTGAACTTCCACCAGAACTAACCCCACCAAGAATATGGATCGGACTTCCGATCGCAAATGATCTACAATGGTAGCAAGCCCACATATATCCCATGGTCCACACCAATCTCAGGCGTGGAACACTCTTGGAGAGCCCACACTAACAAAAGAAAACACTTACATTCAAATATCACATGAAATGTGTCTAATGAGTGTTGGGTATTTCATTTCTAAAATTTCTATATGAAATAACCAGTTGGAGTGCATATTTTACGTTATTGATACTGGTGAACTCCAAGGCCGGATTATCATTGGAAAAGAGTGGATTGATGCCACTCACTGCCAAATCAATTGGCACAAAGAAATGGTCAACATAGAAATCAACGGCAAAAAGGTGATTGTCGTCTTGTGTCCCCAAGAGGAGATCATCCCCACACCCTCACCCTTGACTTCCCTTCCCCCTCATGCCCCATCCTTATCACTGGCAGTCTCCCTTGTTCCCCCACCCCATGCCTCACCAAAGCTAGTCTAAAGGCCACTGTTGACACCATCCAACAATGACAATCAAGCCTCGTCATCGACATTGCCTCTCAACTCTACAACCTCGACCACCCATACTGTACGCACCCCGATCTCATATCTTTATCATGACAATCAAGGGTGGTGCCCAAGGATCTTCTTGCCGCTCAAGGATTTTATGATGGCTACACAAAATTATGGATCCCCAAACGGCCACCTTCGCAACCCAAGCGCAAGAAGCAAACCAAGCCAACAAAAACCAACCCTAAGCTAAAGCTTCAACGTTGCTAGTCCCTGATCGCTTGTTACGAGCACAAGGCTATTACGAAGGCAACACTCGCCTTTGGCTACCCAAGAACACTGCCTGTGCTCATCCACCACAACAACTCCCCATGAAGCCCCATGACAAAAGGTCCCATGGTTACTGGTTATGCAACCCCAAGTACAACGAAGCCACCACCGCTGGGTACCTACCAACGTGCTCAAAGCTCAAGGCTTCCATGAAGGCAACACACACCTATGGCTCCCTAAGCCCCCATTAAAAGCCTATCCTCAGCATCGACAACCTACACCTAGCTCAAAGCCTCATCGACCAAAAACCAAGAAGCCTCGACCACCCCAGACCTTCATCACACTCAACAACGTTGGGTGCCCAAATGTCTCTTAAATACCCAAGGCTTCAATGATGGCAAATCCATCATTTGGCTCCCATGGCTTAACCTTCAGCAGTTCGCCTAAACCACCCCAACCAAGCCAGTACCTATCCAATCGACGAAGATGGTTTGGCGACCAACCGACAAGCAAGTCCCCTCTTCCTTAACTAAATCTTACAGACTTATCCACACCCAGCCCATGGGCACTCAAAAGCTCAATTCACCTAGCCCTTTCCCCCAACGAAGCCTCAGCCCCCATGACACTCCACCCGCCCCTCAACTTCGTCTCCCACACCCAAGGGGTAGTGCTACAAATGGCAGAGCTTATCCAACCAATCAAAGATACACTCAAAGGTAAGCTCACAAGTCTAGCCAAATGAGCTAGTCAGTACAAAACCCTCTTTAGGGATGCTGACCAATAAACACGTTAAAAAATGAGAAAAAAAGTGTGTTTCTAGGTAATTAGGACCACATGCACACCTTTTGCTCTCGCCCATGCATAACACCTGCAATTCTCACAGGGCTCTATCCTCTATGCACACACACTGCACAAAGCTTCATCTCATCAATAGCCATCTAGGTACATCTCTGGATGGGGGGACCATGTAGTCAATATGGTACAGCCCGTCGCTTCTTGGGTTTTCTTAATCACCCCAACTTTCACCCAAATAATTATGCTTCATGCCTAATCCATCATACCCTTAGCTTCTTCTTGGATCCACATGTATGGATCCTCGCCATCGCGCGCCTACCACTCCTATCAACATAGGATCCCAAAGCTCCAATGACAAAAGAAGACAAAGCACCAAAAGCAAAAGAGAGAACACCGCAAACCGATACCTCCATGGGAGCCAAGGTACCCATTATGATGTCTTGACAAAGATGCTAGAGCTTTATGTACATCGACATACAACATCTCGAAGCACAAGCAGTCTCCATGCGAGTTGCCTCATTGTCCCTCCAGAATTCCCCCCTTGCCAATTTCTTACTAACACCATTGTATTATTGAGCCCTCATTAATAATACCACCTACCACATGGATACTCATCATCAAGTATTCCGTGGTAGTCTACTTATTCAATTACTTTGACTCCTCTAATTAGGATGTCCAGCCACAAAGGCGACAAAAAAGAAAACACCAAAAATAAAATACAGAATACTACTTACTGGGCACATACAGGCAAGCAAACTCACAAAGAGCCATTAGACTAGCTGGATACTTAATTGCCAGTACTCCACTAACTTCTTTCCATCTGGCTAACTCCCCCCCCTCTCATTTCTGGAGAGATAGGAGAACCAACCACGTGCGACACTTCCCCGTGTGCCTCGACAACCTCTTATCGATCACGAGGACGCGATTGACTTTAGGAAGGGGAGTATGTCAACCACATATTAGTTAACACATTCCTACTACAACTATATCCGCACACTTATGTAATGGGGGCACCGACACTATATATTATAAATCCCATCATTTGATTAGGGAAACACCCTAAAGATGCTCCCAAGTATTGGGCTTCGAAGGATAGACAATACGATCTTGGTCAGTTGACTAATCCATAGAGAAAAGCCTTGTAACTATGCTTTGGGCGCCCCGGGTCACTTACTCTCCCGAGTGGCCTAGTGGTGGAAAAAGGCTTGGAACTATAAAAGCCAATTTCTCTTGTTTGTAACTCATTCTCCCATTTGTGCAATAGAAGTGAAGTCTTCGCTTTCTCCCTCTCTCTTGCAACTCTAATCTAGCATGTGTGGTGTGCTTAGGGTTTGGGTTTGGGAGTGATTAATCACTTGTTCTCTCATGCTTCCCTCTTGCTTCCTCTCTCTCCCTCTTGCTTGAGTGATTAGGCTACCAACGTGATCATTTTTTGTGGAGATCCCACACGATCTTCACGAGAGAGGTTGCATTACCCCGCCATTGGAGCACTACCTCAATGTGACGATGAGTACGGGACGATGGCAAGTGACGAGCAGCTATAGTGGAGCTCTTGAGCCTAGATCGAGCTCAACGGGTAGGCAACTTCCCATGAAACATTAGGGTAGGGTTTCATTAATATCTTGGAAAGTCGTACATCGAATGTCAAGTTCAAGTTCAACACTTCAAGGTCATTTCTTGCTAGAGATTAGTTCTTTCAATTCTATTCTCTTAGCTTGTTCCTCATTTAATTGAGCTTGAACAGATAGGAGTTGCTCCTAAATAGAAGGTGCTTGTGGGTTTGTCATGATGGAGAATGGAGAAGGAAAAATAAAATTATAAAAAATTTGATAATAATTATGATAAACAAGAATATAATATATGTGGAATAATACTTACGGTCTTGCTTCTAATTTCATGAAGTCATTTTTGCAAAGTAAGAATCAACAACTTCAAGTGTCAAAAAGCACGTAATAATGGTTTTGGGAGCTTAGGTAAAAGATACCAAAAAAAAGCCCGAAAGGTGGAGAAACTTCATGATGAATTGTTCTTAAAACTCTTGATTTAGATCTCCAAATAGAGACCCTTGAAAAGGACCTTTGAAATTATCCTTGTTCTTGTATAGAAAATGGAAGATTTTATCCTTTTGAAAACTCTCTCTCTTTTAGCACATAAAAGAGCCTTTTGATAAGCTTTACTACTATAGGCATTAAAAAGCTTGGCCTTAAGCTAAGGCTTTACCTTTAAGCCTTTAAATGATAAAGATTTTAAGCTTCAATAAAAAAAATCTTAGCAATGCTAGTAGCACAAAACTACCAAAGGAAAAATGAATCGCTAGCATGGCAGCAATGAAAACAAACCACAATTGTATTTTATTTTTTGTGAAGATAACGTTAAAGAAAGAAATATGAATTTTGGTTATGCTATCACACTCACATAATTAGCTTGTACATGTGGATTTATTCTAGAATGCCAATTAAAATTAGCACAAGGCTCATTAGAATTGAACAGGCAAGTAGATAGGGCAAGGAGGAAATGGTTGATGTGACAAGGGCTGAGTAAATAGATATAAAGATGTCAAATTGTGGATGCTTTAAGTGCAATTTATTTGAGCTTCTAAAAGACTATAAATGACATTTTAAAATACCATTATCAGTGTTGAACATATCAATTATCAAAATTTGCTATGCAAAAACATTAAGGATAGATGCATAGTTCCAATTTGTCTTGGAGATCTTGCACGTGCCTACCTAATGATGGAAGCCACACTACAAATCATGATAGAAACTCAAAGTTGTAATCAATTCTTCCCACCCCAAATGTGTGTGTGTGCGTGTGCTTGCACGTATGTGCACGTGTGCATAAATTTCCTTTCTCACAATCTCCCATATTTTATTTTACAAGGCTTCTAATTTAAGTATTTCTTTGTGTGGAATCTCCTCCCACCAATGTGTGTGTGCGTGTGTGTGTGTGTGTGCATATGCGTGTGCATGTGTGTGTACATGCACGCGTGTGTGTGTACATAAATTTTCTTTCTCACAATTTCCCATATTCCTTTTTACAAGGCTTCTAATTTAAGTAATTCTTTGTGTGGAATCTTCATAAATACTTTTTTCTATTGCACATTTTCCCATTTACAATCCACCCCTCCCATCTCTCTCCTCCCTCCTCACCCTAAAAAGGAAAAAAGAAGAAGACTTTAAGTATACCTATGTTACTATGGTCCTACCTTTTTCTTAAAACATTTTTTTCTTAGACACTAGTTATGATTAAGCTCACCACCAAACTTGATTTTCTTACATTGAGAAAAAGATTTTCTACAAGGAGAAGCAAGGAAATCCCCAATGATATTTAGCTTTAATTACAAAAATGGTGCAAGGCCCTACATATAGGACAAGGTGAGGCAATGTTAAACCATAGTGGTTATAGGGGACACATAGTAGTGATGTGTGTGGGGGGGGGGGTATTTAAGTGTATATTTTCATAATATGAATTTTCATTTTCTCATAAAAAATGATAAAATTTGAGTTTTTGTTAAAAAACCCATATTCTTTACACATAAAAAATATATATTCCACATGCTTGCAAACGTATTATTTTCTCAATTGAAAACACATTCTTTACCTTAAACCCAAGCTTACTTTAAAGTGCATAACAACATTTATTACTTTCTCTATAATTTTAAAATTTAGATTTTTTGAACATATGAATTTTGATCAAACTTATTACTTTAAAGTGCATAACAACATTTATTACTTTCTCTATAATTTTAAAATTTAGATTTTTTGAACATATGAATTTTGATCAAACTTAGTATCTTCAACCATTTTGTAAATATATAATAATCTTATATTCTAGAGTAGTTTAACGACCTTGCTTTTCTCAAAAACTTATGTGTAGATATATAATAACCACGTATTCTAGAGTAATTTTATTGATTTTCTTTTCTCACAAACTCATGTGAAGATATTCAACCATGTGTAAATATATAATAATACATATCCTAGAGTAGTTGTATTGCCTTGCTTTTCTAAAAAAACTAAAAAAAAAATACAATTTAGCTATGGGTTAAGGAAATTTTATGACATAATAACAAGACTAATATTACTCTCCTTATCTCTTTTAAGGATAGATTATGATTAATCAATCCATTTTAGCTTAATTATTTGATTGTGCCCAATTGATTCTAATATTTGAGTCAAATAGGAGAAGAATAAGGACCAAAAATGCTCAAACTCAAAAGTGGGTAAAGCGATAATAGAAAATATTGAATGCGCATTAATATATAAGAAGCAAACATATTTATGCTCGTAAGAGAAGGTCTCACACATATTTGTGCTTGTTGTAAGAGAACTTTCATTTAATAAACTATTTCTTGTGAAGGCTTCCAATCCAATGGGAGTGATGTTAATGAAAAACATCATCAATGACTTCCCATACACTTACCAACACACACTCAATAAGAAGTTTGCCTTTATCATGAACCATGTAACAAGATCATCACTCCTTTTATTCCAGTGCCCAATTTTTTTGTTGTTTTAAAGCTCGCGATAAACATGGTGGCAATAGTTATGAACTTTTTAGCTACCTTCAAGTCTAACAATGTTGTGCTATTGGAAACCATGCAACTCTACTTGTATGAGCTTGCACTTTATCATTAGCTACAAAAGTCTCCTGATCTTATATCCCCTGTTATTGCCCATCATAACAATACCTAGAGTGAAATCTTACTCCATGTGTCTCTCACCAAAGTTACCATCCTCCTCATTCACATCAAGTCCATGCAAGTCCCTCTTACACTACTTCTATGGCCGCATTGGTACAGCCCTTATCAACTTCATCATCGTCTTCAATGAAGTCAATGCTTGCAAAAGCTCCACAACACAACTTGTGATCACATCCTCTACAGCCACTTCTTAGAGGATAGCATTTGTTCCTTGGAATCATGGAAACTAAGTTGGTCCTTTAAGTAGTCACATTGGAGAAGTTTGTGTATGTCATGTTGTTGACCCTTTAATTGGTGATTGGAGAAGTTTATGTATGTGCACCTAGATCTTTTACTCCATGATCATATTAAAGCTATATTTTTCATCAAATATGCAATTTATAAGGGATTGGCACTTTTTTGAAATAAATGATTAGTTCTCATCACTGTGTCTATGCATGTTGCATTTTCCTTGTGTAACTATATCTTTACAACACCAAGGTATGATGATTGGGACAGACATGGAATAGAGTGAGACAAGTTGGGAATGGTTGAACAACCATTCATTCTCGAACATGGAATAGCTTAGCTCTTGTCTCACCTATTTTAATTAAGAAATCCTTACTATATACCCCTACTTTGTCATGCACTTGGAATACTACTAGCATTGGCTTGCGGGAATTTGGCTTATATCCTTGATCAGCCAACAAGTTTTTTTGCTATGAAATCAATCCTTGTGTCTATCATGCTAGTGTTTGAGAAGCTCTTCTTATAGGATTTGGGATAAACATGATGGAGGATAGCATTCAAGGCCATATCCACAACCATGCCTGTTGATTTGGAGTGCTTATTAGAGCACCTAGCATTCCAGGCCATACCCACCACAATCATGCCTATTGATTTGGATGAGATCAACATCAATCATCCTTATGGAAATTTTTATTAAAAATGAAAAAAGCAACAAAAATTGAAACCATGAAGCAACTTTTCTCTTAATCCACTCTTTCATTAGGATTAGGTAGCTCACCTAAACCCTAAATCCAAAAAGACCAAACAAACCCTTCAAAATTGCACTCTATGCACTTTGGAAAAACTTATGTGAGAATAAAGTGTTCACTTGAAGCCACCACGAGCTAAAATTAGAAATTGTCATGAGCAAAGTATGCACACGTGTACAAACTCACCTACTTTTCCTTGGCCATTCACTCATCATCAATCACATTGTGTACTTAACCACGCCCACTTTTGTCCTTGGTATTCATTCTCACTCCTATTTTTGTCCTTGGTATTCATTCTCACTCCTATATTTTGTCCTGCAATGAATGGGCAATAGCTACATTTATTTCATGCAAAAAATAAGGTAAAATTGTGCTACAATTGACAACCATTAGTTTTTATAGTCATGTTTATAAGACTACATGCCTTAGAATCCTTCGATCTCTCCTGAAATATGCCAGCTAAATGTTCAAAGAAGTGACATGGCACTATTGACTGTGACCTTGGGAAAATATAAGAAGCTTGTAATTAACAACTCAAGAAGGAATGATGAATGGCTTAAAGATTGGGTGTGGAAAGGGGATCTCCCTCTGGTTAAGCCTAAAATTATTAACCTCTTCTCCTTGATGATTGATACTAGGAAGTTTGAAGCTTATCTTATTAAATTGTGGAGTCTAAAGTGGACACCCTTTAGATCCTCTTTGGGCAATAATGGTACTCTATGTGCAGGCTAGGGATGAGTAAAAACTTTAAGAGGTATGTCTGAGATGAAGTTAGATGCAACATTAGGGTGAAAAAGGACCATGCAATATCTCATGGATTATACACCAATGAGGTGGCCAATTTTATTGACAGATATAGAGAGTTTGACTCGTTATTTACCCAAGCCATTATATCCATCTATTTATATACAGAATACATTGTGCTATTTTGTTTGTCACTTGAAGGTTCGCAAAAAACACAACTTGATGCACTTGAGGAATTTAGTAAACAAGAAAGATTGAATGTAAATCTCAACAAAACCAAAGTGATGATCTTTCATAGCTCTAGGGTGGGTTCCTTGGCCTTTCTATTAACCATGCCATGATCCTCTACCTCTATGGTTCCCCCTGTCTCTAGCAGATACAACACATTAGTAAGATTGTGCTAAAGTCGTGTTAGTCATTACCTTTATGGGTCAAGTGGGATGCTTATGTGATCATTACTTACACATGGAAATGTGGGTGATGCCATTATTTAATTCCATATGTGTGATGTATGTTTATTGGGATCTCTCGGGGATATTTATGTGTGGGATGAATCTTTTATTAATTTCATTTTCTGGGATTAATGTGTTTAATCAGCTGTGCGTGCTAATATGATATAGTCACGATTAATATGTTTAATCGTGACTATGTGTGGCGTTGACTAATATTATTTTAATGTAGGTGATGATTGATTGCTGGACTATTTGTTAGTCGTGGATGGAACATTTGTTCAACCACAATGAGATATCACATGTGAACACCTATTATGGTTATATATTTTGGCATTTATATTTTTTGGAAGGCTAAGGCCTCAAACCTTTGTTCATACGAATTAGTATTTATACTTTTGGTAAGCCCAAGACTTGATATTTTCAGCTTGTTATATTTTTGTAAGAGCTTGTACGCTCAAAATTTCAAAAAGCTCTTAAGTTGTATTATCTTTTTGAAAAGCAAGCTTTTAATACATATAAATATGGATGAGTTGTACAACGGGTCACACTCATCCAAGGAAGATTAAACCCAACATTATGTCGATGATGATCTCTCTCTTATTTTCAAGATTTCATGTTTATTTATTTTGGTATAAATTTGTTTACGTAAGGTTCATGCTACTAATTTGTTTTAAGTCTATGGTTTACTCTAATTTTTATGTTTAAGAAAAAAAAAACTTCTCCAAGTATCATAAAGGTCTTGAGAGAGTGGTATCACAACTTTGAGGAACACTTAAAGAGAATAATTTTTAGAGAAAAAAATCAAAACACTTTTTTTTATGGAAGCTTTTGGCGCAAAGGAGGCTAAGGAAATTATTTTGGGAAACTCCTAAAGCCTCAACAAGTCAAGAAATCGTTACACGGGAAGAGGCAAAAGGCTGCAAGGCATTGTGAATGGGTACATGTGAATTGGAAAGATTAAATTACATATTTTTGAGGAGCTTTGGACAAAGACAAAAGGTTTTGGACCATTGGATAAAGCTTCTTCTTCACCGCCTTCATCAAAATTGCCTTCCAAAACCACTCTCAAGCTAAAAACCACTTTTCTTTTCTCTTTATCTCTTCTAAATCAAAAGCCATGGATACAATTAGCAAGCAGTGTGAGCATCAAATTTATCTTCTCAGAATCAGAAAAGCTTCACAACAAAGATTTAATCAAAATCAATGGCAAGGCAAGGGCCAAATTCTAAAGGATACATGAAATTCATTGATACACAAGCAACAAGGATGCTTGGACTTGCACTACTCATGGCCCCTTTATTGCTACTTTATTGTTTGATGGAGATAGCTCTACTAGACATTTCTCCCCAACAAACGACAAGCTTTTTCTTTTCTTACATAAAGGGATTTCTTGATACACAAGTGACATAGACAATTGGATTGAGAGATACTTTCAATGTCGTTATGGCTACTTAAGTGTTCATTGAAAATCTCGTTTGGTGTTACAATCAACATATGATTTCTAATGGCGTTTACACACCTAGTCCGTGCCCAATCATGATTTGCTTTTTGCCATAGGTGGGTTGTACCATGGAATAGGATGTACCATTCCATGGAAAATTCTACACATCTTCCACCGTATGAGCTATATTAGAAGTTGGTGCACCCAAAAGATGGACGTGCAATCTTCGTCCTCATTGTGATGGGTCGGAAAAATAGATGGACGTGCAATCTTCGTCCTCATTGTGATGGGTGGGAAAAATAGATGTGGATTGAAAAGGAGTTCAAAAGTGCCTCTAGTTTGGGGGTTTAAACAATGACATATGACGACAAGGTGTGTAAACACCCCAAGAGAGTAATTTTAATGAATGACAAGTGGACAAGAAAAGATGACACGCAGTAGGTCAAGTTGGGTAAAAACCTTGCTAGAAGGCAACAATTTTGGCTTCGAGAAACCTAAGATCATCCTGTTCTTCTAAACCTAAGATCATCCATCCAAGAAGAACAGGATGTGGTTCCCATAGAATGCCTCCACAATATCCTATAATCTACCAAAGGCTATCATTTCAATAATCAAAGTAGAAACGGAAAATAAAAACAAAATGCAACGGATTTTCGAAGGTGAAGGGACAACCGTTGGATCATGAGGGATCGGACCGTGAATATTGTTCATCTTCCTTGCTTTCTCTATTTTCACGTTTGAGTCGTGCTGCAGACTTTCCTTGCCTGTCTGTTTGAAGCCATATAACCGTGCGACTTGCCTTTGCCAAGCCCAAACCCTATCCCTAACCCTAACCCTAACTTGGAGCTCGTGCCATGGCCGAACAGCTCACAGGAGAGCA
The DNA here is from genome assembly GCF_041138505.1 of Cibotium barometz. Taxonomy (NCBI): domain Eukaryota; kingdom Viridiplantae; phylum Streptophyta; class Polypodiopsida; order Cyatheales; family Cibotiaceae; genus Cibotium; species Cibotium barometz. The sequence goes on along the minus strand of NC_141064.1, from coordinate 7,364,466 downwards.
GATCGCTGAGTTCAAGGAAGCCTTCAGCCTCTTCGACAAAGATGGCGATGGTAGGCCTTCTTATTTCCTGTTCTGGTGAATCCTCTGCGTGCTGACCTTGAATCAAAGCTAGGGTTTCCGGTAGCAATGATCGATGAAGCGTGAGGAACTGTTTTTGCAGGCTGTATCACCACAAAAGAACTGGGCACTGTGATGCGCTCGCTTGGCCAGAACCCCACAGAAGCTGAGCTGCAGGAAATGATAAATGAGGTGGATGCAGATGGAAATGGGACCATTGACTTTCCGGAATTTCTCAATCTCATGGCTAGGAAGATGAAGGTAAGGTTAAAGATCCTTTTTCCCTTAAAATGCCCTCAATGTCCGTGCATATATCCCTGCATGCAGATTGAGGTATCCCTACATCCATAGACGCATCTTTATGCTTGCATACACCTACATATGCAACAAGGCTTTGCAAATAAATTGTAACACGTGCATGCACTGCGCAGTGCTTACATATGATTACACATACATCAAGGGTTTGTATACAGGCTCATAATTTATCTGTAGGCATGGTTATATGACTGACGTAAGAGTTACCCCAATTTATATTGGGGAAATATCCTTTATAGCTACATGTTCCAATTTTTGTTCAGGTCGCTAAGTATCTTGTTTCGTGATCTACAACGGCGTGATAATTTTGAGTGTCAGATTTTTAATGGTACGTAGAGTGAATAATGATTGAATACAAATCTGAATTGCACTAAGGCACTGTCAGATCTTTTTGTGCAAGCTCTACATGTGAGCTATTTAGTTTCTCATCCTGCATTATACTGGTAGATGTTTTTTTTTTTGGGGCAGCAAACTTTTGAGCCTTGATAAAGAAAATAAATACATAGATTTATGCTAGTCATACTTTATCCCTTGAAAGCAGTGGGACGTTTTCATCTGTCACCATTTGGTCCTCTCAGTTCTTATGGTGCCTGTCAGGTGCCCGTGGGTCAGTTTGGATCTGGCTTTCCAATGTGTGCCGTCTGGCCTGGGAAATGCCCGAGAGATCCCGGACTCGGCCTTCCAGTGTGTGTGCCTGATGGCTTGGGAAGTGCCCGTGTATTTACAAGTCACATGAACGGGGGTTTGTTGAGATTGTACATTTGCATGCCTTTGTGTATATAAATACTGTTTTTGCATGACTTGTTTTACCTGCATGCCTGATCTGTGTGTCCAGTTTAGGGCTGGGGACACCCGCCCATGAACAGCGCGCGTGACACTGCCTTCTGACAAGTTTTGTGGTGTGTGAACAGGGGGTAAATATTGTTTTTCTAACCCTTGGCTTTTTTAATGTTTTAGAAGTCATAATGTGCTCGCATTATATTATAATATGTTTACATCTTATTAAAATGAAAAGTGTTCGCATCACACTTCAAAGTTGGGTCACATTTTAAATGCTGCCCGGTTCCCAGACATTTGGGGCTTTTAATCTTGGGCCCCCTACCATATGGAACAAATTTCCTTTCATGCAATGGGCACTCTACATTCAATAGTTGGTTGATATACGTATGTAATAATCGTGCATGACTTCTATCTCTCTCTCTCTCTCGCTCTCTCTAGTTTTTGATCACGTAATGAAATGCGATTTGTTTTTACCTCTTTTTGGGCTGGCTGCGCAAACCTGCAAGCAACATCAAGACTCCATCACCATCACTATTACTCCATGTTGACTGCCGTACAGTGTAGAACTGCTGTACAGACTGTCCACATCACTGTCATCATCACCTATATGTTTCTTTGCTACTGTACCCTCTGCTGAACTGTGTGCAGACCTGCTTATTGCTGCTGTACCATTCACTATACCTGCCCGTACTGTGATATGCTGCTCTTTACATTGTTGACAACCACTATAGGTAGTCCTTTGCGTTCTCTATGCTGCCGTACCTGCAAAAACCAGCAAATTAAAGATTTAGAAATTCATACATGGGAAGCAAAATTGCCATTGACACCCATGTAGGAATTGGTCCTTTTATGAGGCTGCTGTATACACATTTTGCTTCTAATCCCAAAGGCTAGAAGAGTCTACTACCGGTGGTTTCGTGTCTTCTTTGGTGCTTGGAGATCCCAACAAGTGTCTATACTACTGGTGTTTGTCACAAAGATTGAAGAAACCATTGTGAGTTTATGGAGTGAGTCCACTTGCAGACGATTGGGTTACTCCAGTAGATCCGTGCAGGGAGGTGTAGTAACCTGAGGATAAGTAGACAGAGGCCATAGACTTCACCGATAGTTGAGGTTCGTGTGTCCACCGATGGTACTTGCTCTACTCCGACATACCACTTGTTTGGGTAATTTCTTTCATCATGTTGTTCATGGCAAATCTGGTACTTAGGTACCATGTATCTTGTAAAATCTTCTCCCAAATAATAGACAAGTTACAAGTTATTGTTTTTTTTTTGGGGGGGGGGGCGGGGGGGGGGGCTTCCGGCCTCAATGTGGTACCCTTCTACTACAGCCTCATGGTTCCGGAGGTACAAGGAAACACTATGCATGAGAGCAAAGATAAGAGTGGTATGCAAAGCATGGGGGCAACTTAAGGATCAGCCTGCTTTATTCATGTTTGATGATTGTGCTACTGAGAACTTTATATCTTTGTAGATGGCCTTTGCTTTGGGGATTGATGTGTAGGACATGGGTCCTCCTATTGAGGTAGGTGTAGCTTTTATTGTCAAAGAGGTTGAGGTTTCTCTTAGTGTAGAAGAAGGGTGGATTTGATCTCATGTGTGTGGATTATAGAGTTTTGAATAAGCTTCACGATCAAGAATCGATTCACGCATCGATGATATTCTAGATAAGTTGGATGGGCATGCTTTAGCTGAATCTCAAGAGTGGGTAGGTATCATTTGCAGCAATGTGATGAGCTATGATGGATCAAATGCTAGAATCAACATCATTACCAAAGAGATTAGATGATAATTAAGACGTGATTAGTGAGTAATTAACTGATAGCTTAATGTAGGCATGGATAATAAAAAACCAGCAAATTCTCATTAGGCCAATGCCTCAATTTATAGAGTTTACATCCAAGCATCTAATCTCACGGATTTCTCCTTGATTCACTTCACCTCTTTTGCTTGAAGAATATCTCTCCACCTCTTCCCAGAATATCTCCACACCTCCTAAATCTCCTCATGCTACTCTTTATTCTCTCCCAGTAGATACTTCTCACCTTTTCACGCTTCTCTCACATTTATAGATTCTCTTTTACAGCCTCTTGCTAAGGGCTTGTTCCCGCACACATCCTATTCACTTGTATATTTCAACACCTACCCTCAAGTGAACACTCCTAGTACACCTGGACCCTATGTTAAGTTTCCCTCTTACTTGATAGTTCGCAACCAGTGCCTTAAGTCCCTAAACTCATAGTCCTTAATATTCTCTCTCTCTCTCTCTCTCTCTCTCTCTCGCTCTCTCTCTATGTGTCCAAGGCTACTACAAGTGTCCGTGACCTTGACTAAAGTGCTCGCACATACATCTACCACATGGCCTACATCATCGGTGGCTCAGAGGTGGTTTTACTCTGTTGGGACAAGTTACATTGGGTTGTGGGGTTTTCTCTCTCTCTCTCTCTCTCTCTCTCTCTCTCTCTCTCTCTCTCTCTCTCAGAAAAGGTGATGTGACTCCACTTCCTTGGGAGCTTCCATGAAGTTTGCCGATGTCGTTCCTTCTCCACTGGGTTTACTGTAGCAGTCTCTTGCCATGTGTCGTGGCTTTCCACAGTTGTGGCAAGTGAAGGTCCTTCCTCCTACTCTGCCTCTTCCTCGTCCTCTAGAGAATTGTCAAATCCCCACGGATCCCCTCGTGATCGATCTTGGTTCGAAACTCGAATCCTGCAAACAAACGAATAAACAAACAAGCAAGGGGGTGCAGGCCTGATTCACCTCCCAACCATGACAGCCGTGGATGAGCCCACAGTCTTGGCTGTCCCCACCGAGCCACGAGCTGAGCTAACTAGGTTGACGTACGGACCAATCTCCCCCTCGTGACGTCCCATACCGCCACGAAGCTGCCCTCGCGGGCCTCGAGACTGCTGCCGGCCTCGGCCAGGCTTTGCACAACTCCATCGCTCTATTGACCACTACCTTCTCTACTTTCTCGGGAATGGATACCTTGGCTTCTGCTTTAGGCCCCAATATTACTCCGGAACCGTTCAGGGGCGAGCAAAAGCAGCGAACCAAGGAGATCGTGGACACGTGGCTACACAAGTGGCAAGTTCACTTTCAGTTTCATCCATATGATGATGGAAAGAAGATCCAGTTAGCAGCAGGTTTCCTGTCCGGCAAAGCTTTGCTTTGGTGGAAGGAACTCAACCCTAAGCCAACGACTTGGGCACAATTTGAAGATATCTTCAAGAAAGAATTTCTCAAGAAAGAGGATGATTACGATGTTGTTGTCCGGTTTTCAGCTTTGACCATGACCTCGCAGCACCTCACTTATGAGGTCTACCTCCAGAAGTTTTGTGACTTGCAGATGAAAGCTACAAAGATGGATCCCACTACTCTGTTGGGGTTTTTCGTAGCTGGTTTACCAGACTCGTACCGATTATACAGGTTAAAAATAACAAATGTAAATGCGATTTGTGCCTGACGTTCCGTCGAAGAAGCTTCGAGCGCTACTTTGAACTCTTGGAAATCTGATTTTGACACAAAATCGTCAAAAAGATCTCCATCGGTACCTTCCGTAGCCGGCAAGCCTTCGCGTTCCACGAGGGGCTCCAACTCTGATTCTTGGGTTGACATCGTGAAGAGGGTACGCGGAGAGAAAATTCGATCTTTGCACAACAAAAGTGCGAGCGAACTTGGGAGCTTGAGAGCTTGAAAACTTGAGAACTTGAGAGATGTGTGGCAAGAAGCCCACTAGAGGGGTTTATAAAGGTTTTCCAAAAGCCAAAAATCTGCAAAAGCTAGGCTTAGCTGTTGCTTTAGCTTTTGTGTGTTTTTTTTTCCCTTGAATAAACCCGCCGGCTGGTTGCAGGCGACTGAAGCTGCCGGTGCATGCTTTCTTCCCGACGGATGCTGACGTCAGCAAAGCTGACGGACTGTCGACGCCTGTGCGTAGCCTGCGTGTGTGCCAGCCGTTACTTATGCTGGGCCGCCTACATGGGCGTGGCTTGGGCGCCTGCCTAGGCGCTGGCCGGCCTATCCTGGGCCGCCTGCGCTAGGCTGCGTAGGCCTGGCTGGGGCGCCTGCGTAGGCCTGGGCGCTGCCCGCTTGGCCTAGGCGCTAGCCTGGGCTGGCTGCGCTAGCCTGGCCACAAGGCCACGTGGCCTGGGCACCAGCCATGCTTGGCCTAGGCGCCTTCAGCCCGCCGACGACCACCGCCTGCAATACTCGCCGGCGCCATCGCACAAACCTGCCAGCATGAACAACACGTCTCTCGCTCTCTCTCTCGTTCGCCAAAAAACAACGAAAAGCCTCGTGTTTTTTTTTTTCTGTTTTTTCTGTTTTCTGTCATGCGACTGAACAAACACGACTCATCTTCTTTGCAAAGCAATCAACCCTTACTACACTACCATCTCCCATCAACATGGGGTTCTTTGATGAAGAAAAAACACATACCAAATCTGAAAACTGCAGTATGCACAGAAAAAACAGCAAGTTTTTAAACACATACGGTTCTTCGACCTCTTCTTCTCTACCTACCGACTTGCTCGTTCACGAGGTATGCTCTGATACCATTGTCAAATCCCCACGGATCCCCTCGTGATCGATCTTGGTTCGAAACTCGAATCCTGCAAACAAACGAACAAACAAACAAGCAAGGGGGTGCAGGCCTGACTCACCTCCCAACCATGACAGCCGTGGACGAGCCCACAGTCTTGGCTGTCCCCACCGAGCCACAAGCTGAGCTAACTAGGTTGACGTACCGACCAATCTCCCCCTCGTGACGTCCCATACCACCACGAAGCTGCCCTCACGGGCCTCGGTTGCGTAAAGCAGGTGCACGTCTGCACTAGATCCAGGCTCGAAGACCATAGAGCTCTCCCTAACTCGCGAGACTCTCTATATCCCAATAACTAACCTTGGCCACCCTTTTATAGGCTCTTGGCCGGTCATCGGGCGTCCACACTTGGGTGTTCGCCCGTCCATACTTAGGTGTCCGCCCGTTAGTATTTCCCTAACTCAGCTCGTCAATCAGCCTGCCTAGTTCCAAGCTTTCCCAAGCCTCGAAACTAGTCTTGCATTTGTATAGCACACGGTAGATACACACTGTGCACATGACAAGAATCCTCCTTGGGTGAAGAATGCTTTTTCTTCTCTTGTTGTTGAGTCTAGCCATTTCTTCTCTTTGCCTCTGGTCTCTTGCTCTAGTGGAGCTCCTTCTATCTCGTGCAGCTTCAATTCAGGCACATTCTTTAATGTTGCTACAATGTTTTTATATTCACCTTTGTCCACACTCTTCAGAAGCACTGCTAGTGCCTCATCATCTTCTACTTTTTTTACCAATAGCTGCCAGTTATTGCTTAATGCTTTTATATCTGTTCAAGTGTGTGATTAAAGGTTCACTTTCCTTCATATCCAATTTGTAGAATTGCATTAACAGATTTATCTTTGAATTTTTAGCTTGTGTGTCAAATAATTTATTGAGTTCATTCCATGCATCTTTTGCCTATTGTATCCCTGTGATGTGATGAATGATTTCATCATTTAAACTGAGTGCGATAAGTCCCAATGCTTTTTCATTGCTGCTCTCCCACTCATTTTCCCCTCTCACCTCTGGGCATTCATCTCTTCCCTCAACTAGCCCCCACCACAGATTTTTCCTCATGAGCAGATACATGGTTTTTGTCTGTCATGTGTAAAACTGCTCCCTATTAAATTTGGCTATCTCTTGTGCCGTACTCATGATGATGTGAAGGGGGTCTTACCTCTTGATCTAATTTCAAGATTCAAGGGCAGTGTCTACCCTTTTACAACTCAATCTGGTGTTTAGGTGATGATTACAATAGATATATCAGCATAAAATCACCAGAAATTACATTAAACCAAGGGTAACAAATCTGTACAGAATGGTTGGAGTATCAAACCATCTCCGAATTGCAATCTGAAGTTATAGGGATCTGTATCAGATACCCAATGGTTAATTTGAACCCTCAATTGTACCAAAAAACAGTGATTAGTATTGATTAATCATTGATTAGCAAATTAATCCTGTGTTTTGTGTATAGAAAACAGAGTATACGGAGAGTCCAAATCTGAGGCCTTAGAGTTCAAATGAGCTCAAATCCTTTCAAGGCCATCAATAGCAATTAGTCTAGTAGAGGATTAAGCCAAGAAACACAAGATTTGACTAAACATTGAATGCTTAATCTCTGTTTTACCAAAGTCACCTGCATATTTGATGAAGAGCTTGGATCTCAGTGGAGACTTGATTAAATCAAAATGTGTCTTCACCAGCTTGTAGAACATCCTTGAAAATCCCTAGGGCCAAGAGGAATTAGAGCAATTTGATCTGGAGCAGTAGAGATCTCATTTCTTTTTCAGAAATATGGCGCTAGCGATTTAGCGAAAATTGGTAGCTACGCTTGGCGGTTTGCGATTTTGTTTGAATGGGCTGGATTGTGGGGAGGCTGGCTATGCTTGCCTAGAAGCACTTGCCCTAATGTTGCTCCTGGAGGGAGATCCACTGGCTGGGGATGCAGAGAGCTAGTTGAAAAGAGGTAAAAATCTTAATTATCTACTAATCTTAATTAGCTAGGTGATTAGTAAGATAATGGGCGCACAAATTGATGGATTCTAGGCTAGGCTCTGATACCATATTAAATTTGCAGCAATGTGATGAGCTATGGTGGATCAAATGCTAGAATCAACATCATTACCAAAGAGATTAGACGATAATTAAGACGTGATTAGTGAGCAATTAACTGATAGCTTAATGTAGGCATGGATAATCAAAAACTAGCATATTCTCATTAGGCCAATGCCTCAATTTATAGAGTTTACATCCAAGCATCTAATCCCACTGATTTCTCCTTGATTCACTCCACCTCTTTTGCTTGATTCTCTCCACCTCTTCCCAGAATATCTCCACACCTCCTAAATCTCCTCATGCTACCCTTTATTCTCTCCCAGTAGATACTTCTCACCTTTTCACAGCTTCTCTCACATTTGTAGATTCTCTTTTACAGCCTCTTGTTAAGGGCTTGTTCCCGCACACACCCTATTCACTTGTATATTTCAACAGTATGCTCTCCAGCCAGCAGCCAATCAGTCTTCTAGGAGCTAAAGAGGGAGAGAGAGAGAGAGAGCAATAGGCCTGTGTCTCTGCCCTGTAGCGCCATTAGTAGCCTCTGATCTCTGCAGCACAGCCTGACAGTACCTCTGTGCTCTGCAGCACAACTCGGCTGTATCTCCTTCCAAGAAGCGATTTGTGACCAGCAACGTGGAGCTCCTCCTAACTATTTTTCCAGGCCTCCAATCAGCGCTGCCTGCCTACAGTCCCTCCAAAAGCAAGCATAAAAGGAGCGTAGCTTGCCTATGTTTGTTTTTCTCAGAAAAACCCAATTCCACGTTGCCCCCTCCAGCACTCTTTTTCAAAAAGCAAGAGATAGAGAGAGAGAGAGAGGGAGGCGTATACTCCAAAAGTAGAGTAGCCTCCCCCCATAATTATCCTAGGAGCCACTTAAAGGTTTAAAACTTTTCTAGGGGCCATCCAAGGTTATAAAACCTTATGTACTTTAATTCCTTGGTCCCTCTTCACACTTGGGGTTTTCCACACATGGGTTAATAAACCTTAGCCCCAAGTATGAATCTTTAAAATATTTATCTTGCTCACCGACCACCATGCTCACACTTATGCTACATCAATTTCACAGGGTCATGACATACACCCCTCTTGAAAAATGGCAAGTGTCCTCGATTGCAATCTGGTGATACAGCAAGATAACCAAAGCGGAACCACATTGATAACAAACGCTGCCACCTACAGTAAGTTATTAGCCATGTGATCCAACTGAAAGTGAAATGTGCAATATGGCAGCAATATGGCAAGATCAGCGTCCCAATCTCTCTAAGCCATGCATATGTAACAACATTCACTGCAAACCAATGGTGTAGTAATAGTCCAAGTTGTATACCACTAAACCATACACAACCACAACATCTAATGTGACTAGTACACATATATCATAGAACTCCCATAAGCAGATGTACTGTCAGCTGTCAGTACCTTCGGGTGAGACAAAAGCTGCACCAAGCGACCTCTAGATGTCATCTGAGCTTGTCTCAAGGGAGCGGAGGTGCTATCCCACTCTTGAGCATTAGGCAATGCTCCAGACCCATGCTCTGGTGAACCTGAATGAGCCATAGCAAGAGTTGGCTCCAACTCAAAGGCATCGAGATAAAGTTGCAATACCTGAGGTGAATATGCTAAGTCACCCTTCTCCATTGGCATCCATCGGTGAATAGTTCTTGAGCTTCACAAGATAGCGACGGGAAACTTTACCTCGTACCTTTCTTTCCTTATGTGCCAGTATCTGCTCTGAAATAAGAACCTCATCAAGTTCCTCAACTTCCGACTGAGTCTCATCTGATACATCCTCAGGCACATCCTGACGGAATGGTCTAAGTAGACTCACATGAAATGCATTGTGAATCCTCCAGTGATCAGTGATCTGGTAGCTTCAAACGATAGGCCATCTCACCAATCTTTTCCAATACTTGAAAAGGTTCATAATAGCGCATGCTCAACTTAGGGAATAAACGAGCGCTCTTTACCCTTCATCTTTTTGAGCCAAGCTTTCTCAAATTGCAAAAGAACCCAATCACCCAATGCAAAGTCTAATGCACGTCTGTGACGGTTTGTTGCCTTCTTTTGCTTTTGCTGAGTCTTTTGGAGTGCCAACTTAACTCTCCTTTAAGCTTCATCCATGGTCAGCCTCAAAGATCTTATCCTTTGTGTGCAAAATGGGTGGTACCTTCTTTCCTCCTTCCACAATCTCAAAAGGCGCCTTGCTCGTCGAGGTATGGATGGTGTTGTTATAAGCGAACTCCACCAAAGGAAGATACTTTTCCCATTGTTGCTTGTGCTCTAACACATAATACTTGAGAAGATCTAACATTGTGGAATTAGCCTCTTACGACTGTCCATCTGTCTGTGGATGAAACGATGATGAAGACTTGAGAGTTGTACCCATGTTGTCAAATAACCCTCTCCAATATAAACTCGTCATCTGTGGATCATGGCTACTAATGATAGACAAAGGCATGCCATGATACTTGAAGATGTTCGCCATGAACAACTTCACCATGTGATCAACTTTGATCTTCTTACGTACGGGAATGAAATGAGCTTGCTTATTGAACCTGCATATGATAGTCCAAATGCCATCATTCCCCGTTTGTGTCCTCGGAAGATCAAATATAAAATCCATGGCAATGCTCTCCCATGGTCTATCTGGAATAGGTAAAGGCTGAAGTAACCTTGGTGTCTTCTGACGCTCATACTTCACCTTCTGACATACGATGCATTGCCTAATAAAAGCATCAACATCTCTTCTCAAGGTCGGCCAATAAAAGAAAGCCTTAACTGCCTTTACCGTGGCATCAATACCCCTATGACCTGCATACGGTGGAGCATGACTTAACCTTGAGCCGTAATTGCTTGATAACACACAGTCTACCATGCATCAACAAAAAGCCATTCTTGAGAGTATAACGATCATGCCACTGACCCTCAGACATCTGATCATAGACTCTTCCAAAATCCTCATCTTGGGCATGCCATTTCTACGAATGTGCAGTTGCGGCGTTCCACAACTCCATTTTGTTGAAGCGTATGTGCAGCAGTGAGCTGGCGCTTGATGCCATCATCCATGCTCGTTGCAGTATTCATTGAATTTACCTGAAGTTGATTCTTCTCCTCGATCCATCCGGAACATGTTTACCTCTTGTCCTGTCTCATTCTCCACAAATTTATGCCATTGTTTAAACTTGCCAAAAGCTTCAGCCTTGTCACGAAGGAAATAAAATCTTCCTGCTGTAAAGTAAGAAGATCCCCCCAATACAACAGTAGATATCTTACCACAAAGATCAGCATGTATCCCAGCTCTAGAGGAGACTTTGCTCGATTGCTACTCTCTTGTTGAAATGCCTTCCGTTGTTGCTTGCTCATCGTACAAGCTTCACATGGTTCCTACAATTTTCCACCATTCCCATTTTATGCATCTCCCTTAGCACAACAAATCCGATATGACTAATTCACTCATGCCAAAATTTGCTTGTGCTCTTGTTTGCAACCAAGGTTGTTAGAGAGGTGTCAGGGATGTTTGGTATGAGACGGGTATGGTACGTGTCTTGAAAGACTCGTATTTTTTAGAGACGTTAGAGGCATCTATTATATATATATATATATATATATATAGATAGATTATTTGAGAGCGAGAGAGAGGGTGTCACCTGGGTGTGTATGAGAGAGAGAGAGAGAGAGAGAGAGAGAGAGAGAGAGGGGTTGCCTTGAGCAAGGTTTAAGCCTTAAGGAAGGTAGAGAGAGTGTATGAGAGAGGGAGAGACTTGAGAGAGAGAGTGTGTGAGTCTTGAGAGCTTAGAGGAGCTCTTATAGTTCCCCATCTAGAGACTCAAACGGGCAGAAACGAGCAAATCCCAAATAGTCAGAAACGAGCATGGTAAAAAAAAAAAATCAACTATGCCCAGACGCCTCAAACGAAGCCTTGAACACCTCGGAAGACTCGTATGTCTCGAACGCCTCTAACGGTTAGAGGCGCGTCTTGTAACAACTATGTTTGTAATAACTGTAAGAGCACTCAGCTTGTATTAATTGTTATTCCTCACGGCTTTGCCAATTGTCTTCCCGTCAGCATCTAGAATCTCTGCTCTTGTTTTCTTGAGGCATACTTCAAGGCCACAATTTGTTATTGCAGCAATTGAGAGCAGGTTTCTCTTTATTTGAGGCATAGAGTATATCAGTCAGCTTTTATTCTTCACTTGTAGCTGCCCAAAATGAGATGTTTCTAGACCCTTCGGCTGGTTATTTAGCATTATTACCGACAATAACATTGATGGATTCATATAAGGGCTACCAGGAACTATATCAGTCCTTTTTGTTGGTCATATGTTGGGATGTTCCACTATGCATAATCCAAAATCCATGAACAGTTAACAATTGGAGCTTGAGCAGATCAGCATACCTCTTCTATGGTGACCGAGAGTTCCAACTCAGCTTGGGTGTTGTGGGCTGACTCTACCAAAAAACTTCTTCTTCTTGTCTTCAGAAGTAGCCCCACCTTTGCCTTTTGCATTAGTTATAAATGTGGTGTCACCACCATCATGAGTCTTGAACCGCATCTCCTCCTCAAATAGCATAGCACTAAATTCTTCAAAAGAAAGAGGCGGTACTCTAACCTTGGTGTTTAGTGCCGTAACCAAGCCATCATACTTCGGTGGTAGAATTTGGATGCATCTCCGAGCCAACTCTTCACTGGTCTTTATGATTCCCACAACAGCCATCTGGTCTCGCAGATTTTTGATTCGAGAGATAAACACTTCTATAGCCTCTCCTTTAGCAAACTTTTCAACAGTAAGTTGATTCTCCAGGTTTTGAATCCTGGTTTGATTCTGGGTCTCATACTGATTTCTCAGTATGGTCCAATCAAGGCCATGGATGCCTTGGTTGTGTGTTGAATCATAGTAAGAACATAATCACTTATACTGGTAACAATGGCGCAAAGTGCATCTACATTACGCCGCTTCTTTGCCCAAAGAAGAGTAGCATCTGGTGGAATCATTCTGGTGTTACTGTTGGGGTCAATGGTTTCCATCAGTCCTTGGTTTGTTTTTAGAACGGTCTTTAGCAGCTCATAGGAAACAAGGATGGCGTTGATTTTGAACTTCCGAAGAGTGTAATTTGTTTCATCTAACTTGCCCTCAGTGAAGGTAGGTGTCAGTAACAATAGCGGACTCTGAAGCAGACATCACTCCAAGCTGTTTCTATGCAAAGAAAGACTAGACTTTGTGTACTATTGTTGCTAAGAGCACTTATAGCTCTGATACCATGTAAGAATATAACACAGTGGAAATATATACAGCAAGAGAAAGTACACTTGACAATGCAATAGAGAGAATGGAGAGAATTTTAAAATTCTGATTATACCAAAAAAGAGATAGATGCAATATGATGGTGTTGTCCACCTGTGTGCTCTAGTGTAGAGCTTAGATGATGATCTAGACAGACTCTGGATGGAGGGCGTATTGAGAGTATAGGGAATATATGCTCACAAGCATTGGATGCCTTTGTGTGCCAACTATGTTCATTTATAGTGCTGCAGGTAGTGTGGTGGACGTGTCTAAGACGTGGGCAGCTACGTTACATTGACGCGGCTCACCGCCCACGTATTCATAACGTGTCCTAAATGGCCACCGTTCACTAATGATGAAATAAGTATCCAAGGAAATATTCCTTATACCTTTTCGGGCTAGACAACTACGAACCCTCCCCGCATCTAAGTTGGGGTTTCCACTAAAGATATGTGCACCAATGGCTTCTTCTCATAATGGGGGCCGTACAAATGTGCATTATATGCAGAGAGATGGCATTGAACATATACTAATAGTTATTACCCATCCTTCACACAAAGGATGAGATATTTGCAGTTGATGAGTTCGTACGTGATTTGGATATTGCCTTTGCACAGGTGGGGACAACTATCGAACACGAGATGGCTGCAGACAAGCATCGAAGTCAATCGGACATCAAAGAAAATGATTGGATATTGCTGAAATTTGACAAGGCAAGACTTCGGTAGAGACCTGGGAAAGAGGGAGTCTGCTCTAAACTTTCCACGAGATACTATCTACCTTTTCCAATGATCAAAGAGATCAATGAGGTAGCTTTCACGCTTGCATTCACTGGAAGATACACAATGCTTTTCGTGTAAGCCTCTTGCGCAAGTATGTGGGGCTGGAGCTCACTGACCCAGTGAGACGGAAGATCCACCGGAGGTGGACGAACTTGAAGAGGTTTTACAGCCAGAGAAGATTGTATTTCACAAGGAGTGTAGGTTACCTGGTGGAAAACTTTCCCAACGCTATCTTGTCAAGTTGAATAACTATTTTCCACCAATAGATGCAAAGTGGGTTGATGAGGACTACCTCAAGGAATACCCACATCTCTTGTAGGCATATCTTGAAGGATTTTAGTTGTAGACAAAAACTGCTTAGAAGGTTGGGGGGGGGGGGTGTCACCATTTGGCCATCCAAATGGTTCTCTCATTGCTTATGCTATTTGGGACTTGGTGCTCGAATGGCCATGACATTGTGCATTTGCATGCCTATGTGTATTCATAAATACTATTTTTGCATGACTCGTTTTACCTGCATGCCTGATCGTTCAGGGCCGGGGATGGGCATGACAATGCCTTTTGACGAGTTTTGTGGGAGGTAAGTATTGTTTTCTTAACCCTTAGAGCCGTTTTATTGTTTATAAGTCATAACGTGTTCACATTATGTTATAATATGTTTACATCTTATTAAAATGAAAAGTGTTCACAGCACACTTAAAAGTTTGGTCACATTTTAAATGATGGCGTGTGTCCAGACATTTGGGGCTTTTAATCTTGGGCCCCCCACCATATCGAACACGTTTCCTTTCATGCGATCGGCACCCCACATACAAGAGTAGGTCGGTATTGTCACCAACCTTACCAAATCTCATGCAGTAACCCGATAGTGGAGGTTTGTGTGCCCTGTGTCTACACTGATGGTACTTGCTCTACTCTGACAAATCATTTGTTTGGGTAATTGCTTTCATCATGTTGTTCATGGCAAATCCGATACCTAGGTACCTGTTATCTTGTAAAATCTTTTCTCCCAAATAATAGACAAGTTATTGTTTGGCGTGGGGGCGGGGCGGCCGTTCCGGCCTGAGTGTGGTGTACTCTTCTACTACAGTCTATTTTATCTTGTCTTGTGATGTGTGTCTTTTATAATGGTTTGAATGACTAATTAGATAAGTGGACAAGTGCGATTACTCCTTCCCTAAGCTTTGAGGAATGGTTGTATTTTACCTAAGCTGGTTTATATCATCACTTTGAGGAATGGTTGTATTTTACCTAAGCTGGTTTTTGTACCTCCTTTCCCTCTCTTCTCTCTCTCTCTCCAAGTGCAGGCACGTGCCGGGTGCCTATTTCATTTTTGCTGGCTGTGCAGTGATGATATGAAGCATTGGGTTGCTGCTTAAAGACTCTGTGTCTGCTACCTATAAATATGTAGTGCTGCTTTAGAAGAAGTGCACTCGCTGTTCGAAGCCCAATCTCATGTTTCTGGAACCTAAATTTCCGGATCTTCTAAGATCTTGCCAAGGTCAAAATTTTTAAGCAGATCCACGGGCAGAGTGAGATGTCCATTCTCTTTCTTATCCATTTATTTCATTTTCTTCCCCTCCCGCCCCCCGCCCCCCCTCCCGCCCTCCTCCTCCTCCTCCTCTCTCTGTCTCTCTCTCTCTGCCTGATGAACTCCTTTTTTCGCTGCTGAAGCAATCTAAACTAAGCTATCTACATTTAATGTCTATGAATAGTTCAAATTCGTCTATGCCTTCATTGAGGTCCATTGGGTTGTTACTACTCTTTGCTTAATGCGTGTCTCCCTTCTTATGTTGAATCAGGACACTGATTCAGAAGAAGAACTGAAGGAGGCTTTTAAAGTTTTTGACAAGGACCAGAATGGTTTCATTTCTGCAGCAGAGGTAATGAATGATCCAAGTTCTAATATTGAAGTCTGCTGATTGAGTTGAACTTTGAGCATTCTGTATGGATATGATACGCAGCTTCGTCATGTGATGACGAATCTTGGTGAGAAGCTGACTGACGAAGAGGTGGATGAGATGATCCGCGAGGCGGATGTTGATGGTGATGGACAAGTCAACTACGAGGAATTTGTTAGAATGATGCTCTCCAAATGAGCTACTGGTTGAAACATTGTTTGGTGATCCAACTGTCCTTTGTTGCAGTGCTAGTCTTTGTGGTCTAGCGCTCATTCAACCCCAATTTTGTGTGGCTGCAGACTCTGGTGACATGGTGTGTGGATTTAAGTGTGACCGTTGTCTTCTGTACCGATCAGTTCACATCTTACTGCTGCTAAATGTAGTCTGTCAGATGGTAAGTCTAGCTGCTTCTGTCAGAGAGCTTCACGTGCTTCTCTGTTGCCTTTTTCTCCAAAAAATGTCATATTAGTTGTGCTCAAGCAGGTGTAATGTGAGGTGATCTGAACCTGAAGTGACTCCCTGTTATCACATAAAGTAGTCAGGCGTTTTTTTTTTTTGGGGGCGGGGGGGGGGGGGGGGGGCGGGGGGGTTCTGTCCCTTTGTGACTAGGCTCGTTCTTTTGCACATCGTGTAGATTTTGTATGTCCTATTCCTGCATTGATCATTTAGGACGCCTTATCAAAAGCTGAAAAAACATTAGAATCGTGAAGTTTTTATTGGGCTCATCTTTACTTGCCTGCAAAGATGGTTAAACAGACGTAGTTGTGGGGTAGAGGGACCACCTGTCAGACATTGATAATAGTCCACTTTTATGCATGCATGTTTCTTTTTGGGAGACCTTCCTCCTTGCTAAATCTAGGAATTAGTCCTTACTAACATTTTGTTACTTGAGAGGAAATTACAAATTCCATGGTAGCTGGACTATTAATAAATATCCATTGAATTAAGCTTACTTGTAGCATACGTGACAGCTTGTGTGTTAGTAAATATCCACTTAATTAAGCTTTATTAACACACTGATTTGTTACCAATCACTTAGCAAATTTATGGAGAACACAATGAGGCATGGGCTAAAATTTTCTTTACTTCAATTACTGTGCATCTCTTCTAATCGGCTCCATAATTAGAAACATTCACACTAGCGAAAACTTTTCATCACTTCAATTACTGTGCATCTCTTCTAATTAGCTCCACAATTAAAAATATTGTCATCCATCTTTTAGGTCCTACTTTTTCTCTTAAGCACACTTGATTACAAGCCCACATTCACATGTGGCTTATACACCTACTCATATGCAATCGTACACTAGGTAAAACTTTTTCTGTACTTCAATTTGTGTCTCTCTTCTAATAAGCCCCACAATTAAAAATGTTTCCATCTATCCTTTAGATCTTACTTTTTCTCCGAGCACACTTGACTACAAGCCCACATTTTTCTTCATATGCAATCACACTAGCCATGTGTTGGCAATTTATTACTCCCACATATGTACGTACATGTCTAATACAATTGGCAGCCACCATAAAAGCATTTGATGGTGTTTTGATTGATTCCCATTTTGCTGTACTGTAAAGTTACCCATCATCGTTCTTTAAAAGGCGCCTTATCTATGTAGATTTTATCTTATCGAATTATGAACCACTGCTTGTGATTTTTGATCACAACTGTGATTGCTACATCATAAATCACACCTAAGAATTATGCACTTGATTAACAATCACGACGTGATTGCCACATCACCAATCACAATCAAAAAAATTGGCAAGAGCCACATTTGGATGGTGTGAGGTACACACTACAGTACGTAAGGTTCACAGTGGATTATGGTCTCTTCTATGAGGTTGGTATATAGTAGCAAGTGTATGGATACACTAATGTAGATTGGGTTGGTAGTATCTTGGATAGAAGATCTATTAGGTAGGTTTATGTTTTCCTTTGGGAGTGGTGCTATTACATAGAGCAGCAACAAGAAGCAGTCAACGGTTGCCTTATCAAGTACAGAGGCAAAGTACAAGGGTGCTACGATGGAGTAAGCTACTTGGAGATTTGGGGCTTCCATGTTGTCATCTATGTGACAACCTTAGTAGCATACAATTGGTTAGCAACCTAGTGCTTCATGTGCAAACCAAAAACATAGAGGTCCATTATCACTTCATTAGAGAGAAGGTCTTAGCAAGAGATATTGATCTTATGTATATCAGCACAAAGTGGCAGGTGGCTAATATTTTCACCAAGGCCGTAGGAGCAGAGAAGCTTCACAGATTTCACACTATGGTTGGAGTCTTGGAGATGAGGTTGAGCTTGAGGGAAGAGTGTTGTGAGATGTCAAGCTCAACACGAGAGCTGACACGTGATGCGCCTAGGTGACCGTTCCACATTTACATGACACGATGGATCTTCACCAGTGATTCTATAGCTGGACTACACCTTCATAGTCCAACCGAGTTATGGCATCCTTATCTTACCAACTCACCTATTTAGCGTGTTCATATATTATGGACTGCTTTTACATAGTACTCAAGTACTTACATTGGGTTTCACTTATCTTTTATAGCCTTCTTTTGAGAGCAAGAAGAAGAAGAAGATTTTAGCCTTTCATTTTTTGTGTCTTATCTATTGTTGTATGAGTATGTGTGTGTGTGCGCGCGCGCGAGCACTCAATGCTAATGCATCAGCCACCACAATTGTGCTAGCTCTTTCTTCTCCTTCTATAGTTTTTTTCTACATTGATTGATTTAATGGCTTGGCTTCTAACAATAGTTACATTTACCTTTCTTCTTAGGCTTTTCACCCTCCTCCTCAGCATCCTTTGCAAGGTAACTATGCATCAACAAGTGGTAAGGATGTTCAAGGAGAACATTTATTTACTATGGTACATAACATGGTTTCAACAAAAACATTTGTTTGCGATGCTGCATAGCATCGGTTTAGTCATTGTTAATGATGACATGATGGTGTATGATATGTGGACTCTGATGATGCAAATCATATTAGGCATGGATTCATCGACGGTTGATGATGCACATGAAGTTGTGTGAATGGCATGTGGACTTTGATGATGCAAATCATATGATTGGCTATGGGTTCAACCATTGTTGATTATGCACATGATGATATAAGGTATGTGGACTGTGATGCTTCAAATCATATAATTGGGCATAGTTAAGTGAAAAGGACATTAATAGTGCTGGTAAAGAGGAAAATGTGCATACCTCAAGAGAGAAGAAAAATAAAAGGTTGATGATTAGTCCAAAAATGTACATGATATGATAGGTGAAAGTGAAAAAATTCGTGGCATACCTAGTGGGTGAGATCAAGACCTAGATGAAGAATTTGGGATACCATCTATCTACACACCTAGTGTTTGGCTGCATTGAGCATCACACCAAATTCAAGATTACGTTCTTAAGTGGTGAATTACAAGAAGTGTATATGGTACATCTACCACGTTACGAGCATCTATAACACCCAAATTATGTTTACATGTTGAAAAAGGCTTTATATGGGTTAAAGACAAGCACCATGTGCATAGATAGACAAGATTATTTACTATCTTATCTCTATTAGGTTTAGTATTATTAGTACAAACCATTATCTATATGTGAGAAAGATAAATTTTAGTCACATAGTCATTGTGATTCATGTGGATAATTTCGGAGAGTTGGAATATTTTCTTGGGATTGAAGTCTAAAAAGACTAAGATATGTGTATGATTGATGCAATGGCACTATGACTTGTATATGTCATATCATACTTGGATATGTTATCCAAGTATGATGGATATGTCATATCAATGATATGACGAGTTGTTTGCAAACCTATTATTAGTACTCTCTTGGAAATCGATTATGAAAGGTTACAAACCTATTAGTACTCCCTTGGTATAGAATGTGAAGCTCAAAGTTGATGTGTGGGAGAGCTTCTTGAGAGAATCCTGCTACTATGTATAGCCAGATGATGGTGGGAATCTTGATTTACATGATATAAGGCCAAACCTCATAATCATCGTAATGAGATCTTCTCGAGGATCTACCATGTATAGAAAAATGGTGGGAAGCTTGATCTACATGAGGATTAGAAGTGGAGCTCGTAAGTCAATTAATGTAGGTATCGCATAAACCACTTGTATACACACACTTGGATGCGATGAGATATGTGCAAGATACTTTACATTTTAATTTATTGTACGAGGGTGACAAAGCAGGTTGATGTGCAAGGGTTTACAGATGTAGATTGGGCTGGTAATACATTTGGCCAAAGATCTACCAATGGTTATATGTTAATTTTAGGAGGTGCAATAGTTTCATGGAGTTCAAAGAAGCAACTCACACTAAGGTGTATAGAGGTGCCTCTATGGCTGCATGTGAGGTAACTTGGTTGAGAAAGCTACTTGTTGCTGATTTAGGTTAGCCCATGTATGATGTGATCATTATATATTATGACAATATGAGTAGTATATATAGCTTTCAATTAACTAAATGTTTCATGCTAGAGCTAAAAACATAAAGATGCATTATCAATACATAAGAGAGATGGTTGTAGTTGGTACCATCAGAGAGAGAGATGGTTCTAGTTGGTGGTATATGGCGGCATGGATGAGCAGCCAACATTTTTGGGAGTTGAGAGGTTTCAAAAGTTTAGGAAGAACTTGGCATGCATGAGATGCAATTAAGCTTCAAGGAGTGTTGAGGATGCAAGCTTGAGGGGGAATGCTAAGACTACAAGCTCAACTGTTCTGCAAATCAGCCCATAGAGGCTGAAAATCAACTAAAATTTTAACTCATGAGACAATTATGGATGATGCAATGGATGGAGAAAGGCCAACCATATAGGAATCCAAGAGTATGCCAAAGTGGTTAGTGTAGATATAGCGGGACAACAAACTACTCCTTTACCCTAGCAAGACACATGTAGGTTCTTATCATGCATCTTATTCTTTTGTGGATCATGTTCTCATTGTATATGCAATGAAGAGAAACCTATTTTCTTTGAGGAAGTAGAGGAAAACGATCATTGCATGATGTAGGCCATGCAAGATGCAACGACTTGATTCTAAAAAAAGACACTTGGTATTTAACAGATTTATCTTATGATAAAAAGATAATTCATACAAAGTGGGTTTATGAGCTTAAGTATAAAGCTGATGGTAGCATTGATCGCTAGGAAAGGCTTGTTTTATGAATGCTCGTCGAGAGAAGGGTATATATTATGATGAGACCTTTGCGAAGAGTTTGCTCAAGAGAAGAGTATAGGTTATGATGAGAACTTTGCACCCACATCACGTATAGCTACGATCACATGTATTATTACATTGGCAACACGTGATGGTTGGAATGTACATCAGTTGACCACCTTCTTCTATGGTGACTTGCATGAGGAGGTTTATGTAGCCTCATGGTTTTTTTGAAAAGAGACATGAATATAAAGTATGCAAGCTAAACAAAGCTTTATATGTCCTTAAGTAGGCTCCTAAAGCATGGTTTGAGAAGATAAATACATACTTGCTTGCAAATGGTTTTTACAATAATCTATTTGAGAGTACCCTCTCTATGTAAAGAGGAGTAAAGATCAATTTTTGGTCATCATTTTACACGTCCGTTAACCTTCATTGGACACCTCTCTAGCATCGATGCCATCTGTTAGCAACCGTCACTTTATTTGGCCCATTAACATTAAAAATGCTAACATTATATATTTTACGTGTACAATCGCCGTTTGTCTATGAAAGGCGCACCATGGGATTAATTATGGAGATTGCATTCTTAGATTAAGTGTTTGCATAAGCCTAGGTGGGGCCTGGGATAGCCATGGACCGATATTTTTAGTATAGACGATGAAGGTGTGAAAATGGAGGGCCAAGATAAGGATCATTTTGTATTCTCACCATTCATTCTCTTATGCAACAAATAGAGTGCTCTTCTTCTCTACTCTCTTGCTCTCTTGTGTGTATTGCTTGCTTGCCTAATTCAATTAGAGCTACTATATACTCATTATGTATGTGTGAGTTCATGTGAGAGAGGGAGATTGAGTGAGAGGAGGGTCAAGCTTCCATTGGATGCTATTTGGCATGACATTAACAGGGAGTTTAAGGAGGAGGTTTAGAAGTAGACCGGAGTTGCACATCCTTACGGGTAGGATGTTTTATGTGTGAAAGGGCAACTATCCTACGGTGGCTTGGACCCAAGCTATCAAAGAAAGATTTTCTTAAACAAGAGCAAAGCACCATCATGTATTGTGTACGATATTGATCCTACACGTGTGAGAAAGATCGCTCTCTTGGCAAGCCTTCAAAGGATGAATTAGTAAGTTGCTTATAAATTTATGTTTGAGATCTTGATCATGTGGTGTTTTTCTCGAGAAAATTGTAATTTTTTGTCTTCATTTTTTAAAGCTTGAATACTCATGCTTTGGTAACCACAACCTTGTGAGACGAGATTGTGAATTGTGCCAACATTAGTGTTGCCAATCATGATGATTACATGAAATATTTGCCAAAGGGATAGAAAGTTAATTACTTTGATTAGAAAGAAGAATACAAAGGGAGCTAAGCCTTGGTACCCTCTTACTCGTAGATACTTATGCAAGCTTGTTTGTAATGTGAGTATTTAGTAGCTTAAGCTTTGTTTAATACTCATGCTTTGCTTTAAATTTTCATGTGATGAGATTCGATGTTATTTGTGAAGGTTCAAATTACTCAAGCTTTGAACAAAAAGCTTGAGCAAGTGCGTTTGACCATGGGAGAAGATGAGGTGAAAAAAATTGAAGCCAAGGAGATAGAGGAATTGGCCCACGAGATATGGTGACCATATAGGAAAGGTATTTTGTAGTGTGTTTTGCAATGACAAATTACATTTCTATTGAGATTAACATAGTGTGATTTTAATTGCATTTCAAGACAATATTAATTTTGGACATATTGTGTTGAGAATGATATCCATTTGTGTAGATCCTTAACATTATTGATCCAAAGCATGGTGATGCATGGCGGGCTAAAGTGTTGTCCTTAAAGTGGGATGTAGATAGCTTCGAAACACTGGAGAGGTTGAATTTATTAACATTGTGTGATGTACCAATAGAGTCCAAAATCTTTTGATTAAGTTTATAGGAGGCAAACAAGACAACCAAAAATATGTTTGGCCTTGTGCGCGGAGATCATATCTATAGACAGTAAGCCATGGTTTTCTATACCTATTTGTGTTTAGTTGTTTGTAATTTTTGCAAATATGCCATATGCATACTTTCCTTTGTGATATGATTTCTATTTGCTTTGAAGCTGGCTTCGAAAAGAGGTAACTCTTGAAAAGATATTACAAAGGCAAATGCTATTCTTAAAGATTTTGTGGATGAGCCTAATGGCATGGTGGTGCCCAATGATTGCTTGATCTATGATTATTACGAGGAGATAAAGATTGAGAAGAGGAAGCAATTGTTCTCTCTTAAGACAGGTCAACACACAAGGGAAAAAAAGATCGATGAAAAGGCAATAAAAAAGTCTGACATGGTCCAAATGGCTGCTCCCAGAGGTTGATTTATAGGTTGTTTTTTTTTCAAATAGTGTTGAAAATGTTCATAAGAAATGCTACATTCTTTTTAACTCAAAAAACCATTCTCAATCATATGTTATTTTTTTTTCAGTGTTTTCAGATATTTCATGTGTTTAAAAGAAAGGGGTCATTTGATTGTCATGCCTGTAAGAGAAAAGAAATGGTTGGATCTGGATAATGAGATTGTGTATGTACCCTCAAAGTATGCATAAGTTGTCCAAGTGGGAGCTGGAGATGTGTCCTTGGTGGATCGACCTTGAGAAAGGTCATGTTTTGGAGCGGGAGAAAGATTTGTATTTCAAGCTTGGGAAGCCTCTCGAGGTGGAGAAGGTGGTTGATAAAAAGGAGGTGGAGAAAAATCACTCACCCTATGGATACTATGAGACTAGTGGTTTTCGGACAGAGGTAGTGTGTTTAGTGGTGGTTCCAAGGAATTTCATTCAGTATATACTTTTTTTTTTGCCTCATTGGATTGTTGTCATCATATTGCAATATACCTCTTCCATGCTCTTTGCAATTCATAGACGAGGTATGATTCCTGCGATTTATTGCTTGGAGAATGCACCTCTTTTCGAGGTGCTTCATATGCATCCTATGGATTCGGTGGCATACCATTATTTGCTAGATGTATCTCGTGCTAGGGATCTCGGGGGTGTGGAGATCCGTGGTGTTTCGGAGCACAGCGTTACTTTCATTGCAGGGTATTTGGAGTTGTTCTGTTGTCTTGGTGGTGTTTGGGCTGTGGCACATCTCCTCTACTTAAGGCATGTTTGAGGCCATGTTTGAGGACTCTGAGGAGGGTCTTCTATCTTCATACTACGTACAGCCATTGCTTCTACCTAGGAGGCAAGGAGGCTAGGGAGAGGCTAGCAATTCACATGATTGGGATGATGATATTGATGAGCGTGTGGGTTAGAATCCGTATGATTAGTGAGCATCTTGACCTTATTCAGTGCTACATTGATGACTATTTATTTGGGTTTGTTTTTTGATGTGCTTGGGACTATTGTCACTCTATTTTGATATGGATTTAGTGGTGTTTTACATTACGCCAATGCTTGAGGATCTAAGTTTGTTATTTTGGTTACCTTCGTGCATATGTTTTAAGACTAGAACATTCAAGTTTAATCTACAATACACAGATATACTTAAACATGTGAATTTGCAAAAACTTAACTATTATTATTCTTTATTTTCTATCCAAAGTGTTCTGCCAGACTATGCTGAAGTAATGGCAAGAGCTATGGCTGGGAGACACACGTTTTGAGAAGGACCAAGCAGATCGATGTCAGGCTCGTCGTGTTTTTATAGACCATGAGTGTGACTCAACTTGATTTGTTTTGCTGTATGTAGTGGACAATGCAACACATGGTTTTTGTGTTTGCTTTGCAAGCCATGATTGGCGATTTTGTTTTGGTCGGTCTTGTTTAATGCATATATTGTTGGGTCATGTTCCGTGCAGTCCAAAAACTGTAGT
The DNA here is from genome assembly GCF_041138505.1 of Cibotium barometz. Taxonomy (NCBI): domain Eukaryota; kingdom Viridiplantae; phylum Streptophyta; class Polypodiopsida; order Cyatheales; family Cibotiaceae; genus Cibotium; species Cibotium barometz. The sequence continues at coordinate 7,339,700 of NC_141064.1, read as the reverse complement.
TGGAGTGGTGTTTCAATTTTGTATGGTGATTGACGTGATCTTCTAATGTGCTGCTTATGTCTTGTGCTCACTTTGCATTGTTTTCTATTGTAAACTTTTATCGAGTAACTTTCATTTTTTTGGGGTTTGTTGCCAAGTTTTGCTCTAATTTTCAACTAGCTCAAAAAAGGTTTCTCGATGTTTGGTAAGACTCTGTAGGAACTCCTTTCATGACATGTTATGTCCATGCAAAGAAATACCTATACTCCTTGAGGAGAGCTATACTCCTTGAGGAGAGCTATAAGTTTAGCCTCCTCGTCCTTATTTAAGTGCTTGTCTATGTAGATAGGGTTTGGATCTTCTCCTGGTCAACCAATCTACTTCCTTGACCTTTGTAAGCCCGTCATAGACTCCTCCACTCTCACTTGTGGGGTTACATTTGGCATTATCAAACACTAACTTGTGTTCCCCAATGGTGGTGTATGACTTGTAATGCTTAGGTGTTGGGCACGGAAATGAGGCTCATTTTCCTTTCCTTTCATCAGCAGTTTTAGCTATAGCCTAAGCCTATTGTTCCTTCTGTGTGAGTTCTCAATTTTGTTTCCTTCTAGGCTGAGCGACTCGGTTTTGGTTCATCAAAGAATTCCACCTTAGCTATATCCATTGGGGGTGGTCTACAATACTTGACCTTTTGTAACTCCTCTCCTCAATCGTCTATAAACTCCTCTCCCCAATTGTCTATAAACTCCTCTCCCCAATCGTCTATAAACTTTCGATATGTAAGTCAACTACACCCATGTACTGGAGCCATTGGGCGGTAGTTGTTCTTTCTTGTAGCCTTTTATGACGATTCACTGCATAGCGTTTACATCTCCGCCATCTATGGAGATGCTCCTTGGCATCTTAACAAACTTCATCCCTTTCTTCAGATTGGGAATCCATATCAGATTCGGAGCTACTCCCTAAAGTTTCTTTGGATGTTGTGGGCTCTATTTTTTTATGGTGAGACTAAGGAGTTGGTATCGCTTTCAGTATCTATTTTAGACCCCTCACCACTATTGGTGCTTGAGCTTGAGTCATCCCATGTGGACTCAAGTTCACTATAACTAATCCCCTTAGTATTAAGGTAGAACATGAATCATTCTTAGGGGCACAATCTTAGGGAGCTCCTAACCATTAGGTGTAACCCATGTAGATCCTCTAGCTTCCCAGCTATCGATTGTAGCCATTATATGTATACCTCATGTGAGCCCAACTGATCCTACTTTTGTAGTATCACCCTGGCTATAGCATGGATCAACCCACATCCTCTAACACATAAGGCTATAGCATGGATCAACCCACATCCTCTAACACATAAGGCCATATTGAAGGGAATCAAGATCATACTAGCATGAGATTCATCTTCTTAGATCCTAGAGCTGCCCTCCTCCCCCCCGCCCAATACAATATCAGTACACTGCCTCATCCAGTGGCAAGTATCACACCAACTATGGCACCTAATTAACATAGAATTGCCTTTGAGCCACATGCCCATGGTTACCATGGTGGTAGTAGCCAACACCACTTCACACATGGAGCCCCGTGCGTGCCTAGCATAGCATTACCATTCCTAGAGGGGTCACATCTCATTCTAATGCACCCATGAAACATCCCTTCCCTAGAGAGTGTGTGCTACCAACTCCTACTGGCGAGACCACCTGCACCTAATACCCATAATATGACTAAAGCACCTATTATAGTAGGGCACATACCTTATGTTAGCACATCTACCCCCACGAGGGTTTAGACCAATGCATCCTCATGCCACGTGTTGCACCTCCACCTACTCATATCATTGCTCCTGTTATGCCAACACCAACTCTACCCATAAATCCAATTACTTTTGCACAGGCTCTAGGAAGAGCGATAGCGGAAGCATAGCACCTATTGTTAGAGATGGTGGTCGAAAGAGCCATGGAAAGGCTGCCCAAATAGCCAAGCTAACTCATAAATTCACTAGAGATGGTGATCTTAAGAGACATTTGGAAGTATTCGATCAAGTGTGAGGCCCTAGGAGAACGAAATGAGGTTTCCAAGACTAATGTCTTTCGTCTAACATTAGACGGTAAGGTTGAGGATTGGTATAGAACTTATAATCAACAAGAACTGCTCGGAGAAGATGGCCAAGCCACGTCTAGAAGTCTCAGACATCATTGTCGAGATTGCTATTGGGACTGTCACCAAACATATTGGGATGCTACGAGATTTAAAGATCAAGGTTCTCAAACATCGAGTTAAACATACCATCATTGTTATGGACTTTTCCAAACAACAAGAAGCAAAGATGGTACATGACTGGTTTAAAAACCATGTCTATCTCTAATTTGATGATTTCATCATCAGGATTGATCTTGTGACTAGTCGTGTACATCCTATGGGTAGTGGAGGACTTTTTGAAAATTGTTGAGACACTAACACTTATCCAGTGCCATTGCAACACTGCTATACTTGCAAAGAAGAGACCAATGTATGGAAGGACCCACCCTACAAAGATGCTTAAACACAGTTTGAGCGTGAAGATGATATAGGCATTCTTGCTTTGGAGGTCTCGACTTGGGCCATAGGTCTTTGGATTCTCTCATGTTCCAACGACCCTATATATGCAATCCCAGATACCCTGTAAATCGTTCCTCCTCTGTTGTGGCCCTAGATATGGATTGGACAATCCCTTCCCAACTAACACCATAAGCTTGGCTTCTGGTGAAATCCACAAGTGTCTCTATTGAGGCATCATACTCCCAATTATTTATGAGAAGAGGTTGATCCATGATTTGTAACAGCTCTTTTCCCAAGGTATACGTAATGTTATGCTTGCGTCGAGACTGCCAGACACTACCTGCGTAGTCCTGGCTTGGGACTCGTTTTGGGTGTATTGGGTTGTTCCGGGGGCTGCTAATCGTTGTTGTGCCAATTGCAAAGTCTCTTCTTCCTTTGCTCTAGTAGCCTAGATCTATGCCTCTACTGCCTACACTTCTCTTAATGTCCTACCATCGGGCATGAGCACTTGTGCAAGGGGTGGTTTGATGGTCACAGTTTGCAATAGGTGTAACAAGAGCTGTATGGACAGGGATGTCAAAACGTAAACGCTCCTTGCTTTGCAAAACGATTAGAGTACATCAGATGTATCTGGAGTTTACCTTAACTCCTTCATCATATGGTCTGTAAGACGTAAGATTTGGTTCAGAGGTAAAAGTTGAGGCCGAACCTCTGAGAGGTAGCTAGCTACGCGGTCAAAAAGGTTGGTATAGCTGGCTTGACTGGTGAGACTTGGTTAGGGTTCTCACTTCTTAGAACTAGGGATCCTTCCAGTAACTTGAAATCTAACAATGTATCAATGGTCCCTAGTATAAGTCCTTGTATAATGCTAAACAAGGTCATGAGCCCAGTGTAGGGTTGGTACACAGCTAGCTCGATAGATGTACTATCATCTATATCGACCTCTAATATATTATAGGTGCATGTGATTATAGGGTGCAAGAAGGTCCTACAAATGCCCTCGATAATTTTGAGAATTTTTGTTTTATTTATTTATTTATTTTTTCAAAAAAAATTGGATTGTCCAAAGTTTTTCCAAAACACATCTTTTGTTTTTCTTAACACATCTGGTACCAAAAATAATGTATTTTTTTCAAGTCAGTCAAATGCTACGAGCGTTGGCTCCCATAGTTAAGAAAGCTCCTTAACTATGTGAAAATGCAAGTTTTTCGGGTGTTAAAAAAGTTACATCAACACAACTACAACAGCTTAAAACATATATTAGGCAAGTTTGTATGAGCACTTTTGGAAAATTTTCTTTTTTTACCCTGACCTTTTACCTTTCTCCTTTTACCTTTTCACTTTTTGCTTTTCATTTTTCATTTTTTATTTTTTATTTTTTATTTTTACATTTTCTATTTACTGTTTACTGTTTCAATTTTTGATTTTATTGAAGAGGTTTTCCTAGAATCTTTGACTTGGGACCTACATACATTAAATGCGTCCAGCTACTCAACAAACAAACTTCTGGACTTTTTTGGGCTAGTGGTGGCCTAAAAGCCCTGACGCATTAAATGCAGCCATCCAATCAAAATACTCCAAATTAGGGAGCACATTAAGCGTAATTAAGTTGCATTAATTACACTAATACAAAAATACAAAAAACACATAAATTTGTGTGTCAAATCCTCCCCTAATTTATGTTATTATCTCGATTTCTCCACATCCTTGTCAAAATTGAGATAAACACTATGCTAAGATAGAGTTTGAATTTAATGTCATAGTAAGGAAAGGGTCACAACATGTATTGGCAGACCACATGTCAAGAATACCTAATAGAGAACCTATCCACTAGTGTTGATGATAAACTACTAGATGCTACTCTATTCAAATTAGATCTGGTACCAAAATGGAGTGAAGAAATCTTTGAGTATCTTGCATTTGGATTTCCAGAGAACAAGCCATTAAACAAGGATAGGATGTGATGACTTATTAACTTGGCAGCACCTTATTAGTTAATAGTAGCTAGTCAATTATATAAGTTAGGCAAAGATCATGTGCCTTAACTTCATGCCACACAAAGATAAAGCTACGGGCTGTAATTTGAGACTGCACATGGATTTGGTGTTGATAAAGCTATGTGTGCTTCCACTATCAATAAAAAAATATTCCACCCTTCCATTAATGCATGCCTTCACCCTTAATGTATTTGCCCCTTTGCAACCAACAAAGGCATCACTTGAGATATTGATGAGCCTATAAGATATACAATTTTTTTGACAATACCATGGGTAATCGTAATCATAAAGAAAAAGATAAGAATTTTTCATATAAGCCTCATGGAGAAAATTTTCGCTCTCAAAATAGAAAGCATTTTTTCTTTAAAAAGGAAGAACCTTAAAAAAAGCAAAAATCCAATCCTAGTAAGTTTCTAAAAAAGCAAGATTTTGAGAGAGCGGTTATAGAAAAACTTTGTTTCTCTTGTCTTAAGCCAGGACTTGATAAAAAGCATTGTACTAAGTCCCAAGGACAAGAAATTATTAGGAATCGTAATGATAAACCTAAAGAAAAATTAGTGCACACTATCCAAGTGTTAACACTTAAGGGTTCTCCTAAATATAAATCGGTTGAGGTTCATCATTCTGATGAAAAGCATTGTTATATGGTGGTAAAATCTATGTGGGAACCATCTTTTAGACCACATGATTTGGTTCAGGTGCATGGAAATATTAAAGATAAAAAAGTTAGAATCCTCATAGTAGATAATATGTCCACACAACTTTTTAAATTACAACTTGGTTTAGAAACTTAAGTTTCCTTAAGTCCCAAGTTCTCATAAGTATATAGTATCATTAGCCAACAGCTATGATAAAGATGAGTGGGATAGTGTGGTAAACCAAGTTGGGATAAAGATTCAAGAGTATGAAGCACTTTTAGATTTTCAAGTCATGCGTGTGTTGACCGCATATGTAATTATTGGGAGAGAATGGTTATTTCCCCCAGTGGGATAGTTTGATAAACCAAGTTGGGATAAAGATTCAAGAGTATGAAGCACTTTTGGATTTTCAAGTCATGCATGAGTCGACCCTAGATGTAATTCTTGGGAAATAATGGCTATTTTCACTGGGGGAAACACTTTCGAGAAGCTATTTGCATAATACACTAACATTTGAGCATAAAGAAAAATTTATTACATTGTAGGGAGAGCACAACGGACTATCTTCTCCTTTGATATATAATATTGAGCTCCAAAAGCTTCATCAAGATAATGAAATAGAACAAATGTTCTTGTGTTATGCAATGTCTCAATTTAAAAACCATTGTGAAAAGTTTGATTCAAGTATTTGTGAAATAGTTAATTCTTCTTTGAATAATTTATTAGAAGAATTTAACGATGTTTTTCTGAAAACATTGCCAAAAGGTTTACCTTCAGATAGAGGGATAGAAGTTTTAAAATATCCCATAGAAGTTTTAAAGGATTCAAAGCCAATTAGTAAACCACCTTATATAGTAAGTTTGACTGAAAGAAAAGAAGTTGAAAAACAATTGGCTAAATATTTAGAACAAGGCTTTACTAGGCCAAGTAAGTCTCCTTGGGCTTCGCCAATATTATTGGTGAAGAAAAAAGATGGATCTATGTGCTTGTGCATAGATTATCGTGGATTGAATGCAATCACAATAAAAACCAAATTTCATATTCCCAGGATAGATGAGTTGTTTGATAAACTCAAAGGTGCTAAATATTTTAGTAAGATAGATTTAAGGTATGGATATCATCAAGTAAGAATTAGAATTGATTATGTGCCAAAAACGGCATTTAGAACATCTTTTGGGCATTATGAGTTTTTACTTATGACTTTTGGTCTAACTAATGCTCCCGCTACTTTTATGACCATGATGAACACTATACTTCATCCTTATTTAGGAAAATTTGTGGTGGTTTTTATTGATGATATACTAGTCTTTAGTAAAAATGAACAAGAACAAATTGAGCACCTTAGAAAAGTATTTCAATTATTGAGGAGAAATAAATTATTTGATAAAAAGTCTAAATGTGATTTTTTCAAAAAATAAGTGAAATATCTTGGACACATAATGTCCAAGGAAGGGATTTGTATGGATCCTGATAAAGTTGAAGCTATATTGGTATGGAAGACCCCATCTAATATAGAAGAGTTACAAACCTTTTTAGGACTTGTAGGGTTCTATCGAAAGACTATAAAGAATTATGCTAAGATAGCTGTTCCAATGACGAATAAGTTTAAAGGAAAAGGAAAGCAATTTAGTTGGACTCATGATCATGGACTCATGATCAACAAGCTAGTTTTGAAAAATTGAAAGTAGCAATAGCTACTGCTCCTATTTTTCAAATAGTGGATCCAAATAAACCATTTGTATTGGAAACAAATGCTAGTAATTTTGCTGTAGGAGCAAAAGGGAAGGCCATTTGCGTTTAAAAGTAAAAAGTTGGACAAAGCTCAAAGTAACTATTCAACTTATGAAAAAGAAATATTTGAAATTGTGCACTCTTAAAAAGTGGCATCATTATTTGTATGGTGCCAATTTTGAAGTATTATCTGACCATGAAAGTCTTAAATGGTTAAGTACTTAGAAGGAGTTAAAAGGTGGGAAGGCTATATGGGATGAAATCCTACAAGAGTTTGATTTTCAAATTAGATATATAGAAGGAAAATTTAATGTTGTGGCAGATGCTCTAAGTTGAGCATCCATGATAAATTAATTGAGTTTTACTCAAATAGAAAGTGAGTTGCTGGCTCATTTAAAAGGAAAATGTGCTAATGACCCTAGCTATCAAGTAGTTTGGAATTACTTGATTGAAAAAGATAACTCTCAAATAGAGAGTAAAGAAAATGCAGCTGGCTTAGTGGTGATAAAAGGGTGGATGTTCATACGTACTCATACAACTTTTTGAACACCTCTTTCCAAAAATGGCTTATAAACTTTGTATCTCGGTCGCTTACTATGTCTGCTGGTGATCCATACAATCTGTATAGATGATGTATAAACATTCTAGCCAGTTCTAGTGTTTTTACTTCTTTTTTAGTTGGTATAAATTGTACCAACTTGGTTAACCTATCCACTACTACTACCCACACTAAATCATGCCCTCTACTTGTTCGGGGTAGTCCCACTATGAAATTCATAGAAATACTTTTCCACTTACCCTTAGGTATTTGTAGTGGTTGTAATATTCCACCTACTTTTAGGCACTTAGCTTTATTAACTTGGCACTTAGGGAATTTATAACATAATTCTGGACGTCCTTCTTTAAACCCGCCCAATAAAACTGCCTTTTAACAAGTGCATAGGTCTTAGAAATTCCCGGGTGCCTTGTAGTTGGATTGTCGTGACATTCTAGTAAAACATTCTCATGAATATCTTCTTCTTTGGGTACACAAATGCGACCTTTATATAAAAAAAAAAGTACCCATTATCGATGGAAAATAATTTCCAACAATCTTTTTCACTTATTGACCCTTCTTTAAGTGATTCCCTTGAACCACTATCTTTTTTAAGTGACACTCTTTTATCACTAGCCAACTACATTTACTCTCTATTTGAGAGTTATCTTCTTTAATCAAGTAATTCCAAACTACTTATTAACCCTTCTTTAAGTGATTCCTTTGAGCCACTATCTTTTTTAAGCGCGTAAACGTTAAAATTTACTTTTAAAAAATGCTAAAAATTGGTATGATAAGAGTCTAATTGAGAGGAGAAAAAATATCAAAAATTAACTAGAGACCGCTCTAATACCACTATTAAAACCCCATAGATCTCTCTAGCCAATCACTATGCATAAACACACATAATCTAGGAATATACTCATCCACTTGACCACCCCTGAGCCGAAGGGTGTAGACATCAACATAATGAAGAACCGCAGCAGCAACAACATCAACAACAGCAGAAACAACAACCAATGGGTCATGAATCTTCTAAGACCAACACTTCCAGAAAGGAGAAACAAATAGAAAATGAAGACTAGAGTCTGATGCAGGCATTAAAGACCACCTCTTGGAAAGTAAAGAATTGGGAAATTTCGAACGGAGCTGACTACATGTCTAGGCTGTCTAATATTATGTTCACTCTTGATCCCCCATTCAGGAGGATGACCCTCTCCACTCTCTCCTTTCTCTCCCCTCTGATCTCTTTATGGTCACCTCCGAAACGGATGTGTCACAATCTTGGACCATTTCCACATTCCTGCAATCTTGGTACACCTTATGATATAGCAGGGCACACTCCTCTTGTAAATCAGGGCACCATGGTTAGATTATCCATTGGACACCATTCATAGCTTGAAGGATGAGCTATACAAATGTAAGAACTTGTTTTTGGTATTTCATTTTAGTTTCAATGTTAGCTGTACACTTTCATGGAACATAATTTATTGTTCAATGAGTACTCCTAATGAGGATATTTCTATGAGAGAGCCTTATGGGTCAGCTAGCTAGGCTGAGGTCAGTAGGTCAATGAGCCAACTCTATGGCTCCATGTTATAGGACCAATATTTTAACTCCAATAGGGTGACTCAAAATGAGGACTCTATGAAGGATGACCAAGGATCAATTACTAAAAGAAAATGAGGTGTGTGTAATATTTAAAGAGTTCTAGAGCTAAGTGGAGTGATTAAAAAAAGGCTAACTCCCTAGTGTGTAACTACTTGTACGTAAAAAATTGTAAATGTGGGACCTTTGTAAGAAAAACAAAGATGGAGTGTAAGATCCCTGTCCCCACCACGCAACCAATTCAGGGGTGCTAGCAGCGGAAGTAGCACTTCTTGCGCAGGGGGCAAGGTCCCACACTCCGGGCCTCACCCACGGATATCCGGACAAGAGACTAATCCATCGATTTTTCCAAAACCGAACCCGAAAAAACTTCCTTTGCCCGGAAAGCACGGGCGATTCTACTAGGATAACTTTTCCCTAACGTAGTCAAAAGCCTTAACTAACTGAACTCATCTGACCGAACTCGTAAGTCCCATAGTCAGATCAAGGAAAAAGACTGTACTTGGATCATAGAGACCAACGCTTTTTTCCTCATTGAGAGGCACAGCCGTTGATTCTTTTCCATAGAACAATTTTTGTCCGGAATTTACTTCATCTATCGAACTAAATAGGAATTGAGTCTCGATTTACGGATCCATAAGTCCACCCTAACCCCATCCAGTCCCATGGGTTAGCCAACCGCCCAACCATTGTAGTGATGGGATCCAATTAGAAATTTGGTTAGGGTTTGTTCAGGTACTAGGGAAAAGAGTTCCCAGGCCCCCTAGCCGGATGTTCATGCAAACATAAAACTAGTCACACCACTTACACACCCAATATGAAATTGCCTTTTTCTCAGCATCAGCTATCTTTAAAACAATCCTTTAATGAAACCATTGTGTCACTGATCACAATCCTCAAAATCTCTGGTTGAATCCTTATGTCCAATCATTCCTTCATCGGTGTACTTATGGCATCATTGGCAACCAGAACGCTCACCACGTGTTCACACAGGGGCCTTTTCGATAGTTCCTAGCTCATAGTAACCGGAAATATATTCATATAACAAAATGGAATCTCCGTGGAAGATCAGCAAGATCAACCAACAGATCCATATAAAAGAGTCATGGACTCATCCGCCGAGGACCACCAAGGTCAATCAACCAGATCCACACCCGAATTCAGAAAACAACTCTTACTCCTTGTTCCAATATCTTCCCCGACATACTTGTGGGTATCTTCGGCGACCTAGAGCCCGAGCACCGTATGGTCAGCTCCCTCTAGGATCCTTCGCAGGTCACCTAGCGCTTCACTCATAGGCCGCTTCCGTGGTCCCTCATCCACTGTACCGGAAGCTCACCATTTTAATCAAACCGAGGCTGGTCAAGACCTCGGCCGACCTTGCTACGCGAGACGAACTCCATTGACTCTCTGTCTCTTAGCAGTTGCAACGTTATCAGTTAGGTCTCCACCACGACCTTAATCATAAGATGGTCAAAATGCTTCCCCAGCATTCTTGACATAAAACAGTCATTTACAAGCAGGTCACAAAAACAGTTTCTATAATGAACTCTCGTCTTTCCACATTATCCCTCATCAATCCACATTACTTATTCCACATTCCATTCATATGTGTACTCATTCTCATCAAATCACATCATTTACATGTGATTGGATATGGAATGATGTGAATGGATGTAAATGTATGTGATACGATGTGAATGGATATGCAACCAATCCATCTGGATGACTGTGCTGTAGGACTGCCTCAAGCTCAGTAGCACACCAGTACCGGCCCTCCTCAAATGTGGGTTGCAAATCGCGGAAGTGGTGGTACACTGTGCCATGCATGAGTGCCATAGCAACAGTGCCGTGGCAGCGCATCTAGCACACTAGACTGTGATGCCACATTGAGGTCAACAAAGTACTTGTTTAAAGATAGCTTTAGCACAGTTTTTTTGCACCAGACCTGGAAAGGGATTTCCCATGAGAAGATGCCTCATGAGAAACACTAGGCGGTGGAGTGGCTAGCACATGGTGGATAGTGTCATCGGTATCGCCAAAGTGAGGATTTCAAGGAAACTTTTCTATGGATGACACCTTGCAGTCTCTAAGTGCCTTGGCCTCTACCCATTTTGTGCAATAATCAGTGGCCACTAAGATGTATTAGTTTCTTGTCCTTTGAGTAGGTGGTTTGAATGGGCCGACAAAAGACTGTTAAGATATCGAGCTCATCTAGTGAGGCGGTGGACATTGATGACCCGCTTGGGGGATAGGCCCCACACTTACACCACCACTGGCATAGTTGGTGAGATCATGGGTGATATGCAGCCAGTGGGATGATAGGCTGTGTGAAAGCCATTCTCTAGAGACTGGCATAGTTATAGCACCAGCTCAATTAGTTGAGTTCACACTCTACAGAGAACCCTAGTATGTATTTGGTTAAGTACCTTTTCATAGGTGTGTACTCTTATCTTTGTATATGATGTGTTGAGTGTTGAGTGAAGAAGAAGAAGATTTCAGCCTCTCACTTTGTGTGCTCTCTTTTAGGGTTTTGTGAGTGTGTGTGTGCTTGCAAGAGCTCAAGCTCTCTTCTCCCCTGCATATTTTCATGGTATCAGAGCCTGGTTCATGCTAAGGACTGAGCTGCAAGCAAGAGAAGCATAGGAAGCGGTACGAGGGTAAGAGCTTCAACTACTCTTCCCTATTTGTGTTGGCGACTACACCCTTATCGGGAGCTCTACGGGGGAGACACCGACAAACGATCTCTGATTGAGGAGCTTTCTTCGCGGGAGTAAAGCTATAGGGCAACTATATTTTCCTATCGGTCCTATCGGACAGATTTTTTCTAGGCGAAAATGCATTTCGGGCGTGTTACGAGCTCCGTTTTTCAGAAAGCAGGCGATTTCGAGCACTGTGGCAGGTAAGTCATCGATTCTCTGCAGAACTCTGTTTTAAGAACTGCAACAGGAAGACAGATTGGTTGTGCAGACATTGTGTGTGCTGTAAGGAGGTCAACAGTTGCCATTGGGTGTATGTATGCACATTGAGGTCACTGGTTATGACATTTGAGTGTACTACAGTACCGCGACAAAAAATACAGCAGTTTATGCAAGACAAACCAGAGTGCTGTTTCTGGTAAATTTGTTTATCTTGCAAGATGTCAAATGATGGCATAAACCAGATTGTTCTGAGAAGCTTGATAAGAAAAACTTCCATGCTTGGAGGTTCAGGTTGACAAATTTCCAGATGGAAAAGGGTTATTGACATAGAAGGTGAGCATGAAGAGGCACCGGAGATACCGGAGATCAATCCGATTGCTGCAGATGTGAAAGAGTTCAAGGATTGGAACCAAGGAGCCAGAAAAGTTCTGTATTGGCTCTCTACTATCAGTATACAGGACACCATGATTGGGCACATACAGGACACCAAGTCCCCCAAGGAGGCGTGGGACACCTTGGTAAAACTCTATGAAACAAATACCAAGGCACGAAAGATACAGTTGAAGAATGAACTTCATACTGTGGAGAAAAAGAGTATGTCTGTGAATGACTATGCATTGAAGATAAAGGGTATTGTGGAATCCCTTGCATCTATTGGTGTTTCAGTAGATGATGATGATAAGGTTGAAGTCTGTCTACGTGGTCTCGGGCCACAATACAAGGCGTTTAAGACGTCTATTCAGACTCAGGAAAACATTCCCAATTTTATAGATTTGGTGTCTATGTTGATTATAGAAGAGAAGAACTTGGATGAAGACCAACAGTCTTCACAAAACAAAAATAGTTTAGAGCGACAGGCCTTCTACACAAGTTCAGGAAGAGGACGAGGTAGAGGAGGCCGTGGACACGGTCAAGGAGGTGGCCGAACAGGTAATCAGAATTATGGCCCAGCAGAAGCAACAACAACAACAACAACAGTCCCAGAATTCACAACAACAACAACAACACGCAAGTGGAAGAGGGCAATTCAGAGGCAGGGGGAGTCAAAGAAGTCATGGAAATTGGCAAAGGTAGTATAAAGATACACGTGGATGCTTTTATTGTGGTAAGCCTGGACATGTGCAGGCAGATTGTTATAAGAAGTAGGCTGACATGCAAAATGGAAAATTGCAGCAAAACAACTATGCATCCTCGAGAAGAAACAATGAGGATAATGAAAAATTGTTTGTTATGCAGCATGTCGTTAATGCCATGTCTGAAAATGTAGAAGCAGCACATAAAGATGATGTATGGTACGTTGATTCAGGTGCCTCGAACCACATGACAAGTCATGGGGAGTGGTTCAAAGAGAGGAAAAACCTTGAAAGACCAGGTTTTGTGGAAACAGGGGATGACATTACTCATCCAATTGCCCATGTTGGGAGACGTGCCATTGTCTATGCAGGATAGCAAAGTGAAGTACCTTGCAGATGTACTTCATGTTCCGAACATAACAAAGAATCTGGTTTCAGTTGGCCAGATGATTGAGTAGGGTTTGCAGGTTCGGTTTAACCCTGATGGTTGTTATGTTGAAGACTTTAAAGACAAGTACAGGTTGGTTGCAAAAGGCAACAGAGTGGGCAGAATGTTTACGTTGAATGTAAACATGCCTGAAGTGAGTGCTGCAATGTTTGCAAATGGTTCAGGAATTGTTACAGACAGAGACATTTGGCATAAAAGAATTGGACATGTGAATGTGCAGAGAATGAAGTCTATGCAGACTAAAGGAATTGTGACAGGGCTGCCAAAGTTTAAAGTTGAAGGTATGTAGAAAATATGTGAAGCATGACAATTTGGAAAGCAAACAAAGCATGTATTTCCATGTAACAGATATGTGAGCAGAAATACACTAGATGTTGTGCGTTCAGATGTATGGGATCCTACGAAGACCATGTCTATGGGAGGCTACAGGTATGAATTTCAGAGTTATGGTTGAAAAGCAAATAGGGAAATATGTAAAGTGCCTAAGGTCAGATGGAGGGGGAGAGTACTTCTCCAATGAGTTCTATGAATTTTTGAAGAAAAATGGTATTCGGAGATAATTTACAGGCAAATACACTCCGCAGCAAAATGGAGTTACTGAGCGAAAACACAAGCACATTGCTGAGATTGTGCAAGCATTGATGGAAGAGAAGAATATGCCGCATAGCTTTTGGGCGGAGGCTGTTTCTACAGCAGTTTACATCATGAACAGGACTCCAACTACAGCCATACATGATGTAACTCCAGAGGAGAGGTTTACTGGCAAAAAACCTGATTTGTCTCATCTAAAAGTCTTTGGATGCATAACATATGTGCATGTGCCAGATGAGCTGAGAACTAAGTTAGATCCAAAAGCTGAAAAATGTGTGTTTATTGGATATTCCCTTGAGCAAAAGGGATACAGGTGTTATAACCCTGCTACACATGAGTTGAGGGTAAGCAGGGATGTTGTCTTTGATGAGATGAGCAGCTGGTATGCTGCTGAAAAAGAAGCTGTTGGATTCGACAGTGTTATTTTCCTTAAAATTCAATTTATGCCTAAATAGACGCATAAAAGGATTTTTATAAAAGTGTTATTCCTACTAAAGTTATCTTTATGCCTAGTTAGATGCGCAAAGAATCTTTAGAATTCTCTTACATTCTATAAATAGATGTGATGAGATATGATAGGAATCAGATAGATGTAAATGGATGGATGGAAGTGATATGAATCAGATAAATGAAAATGGATGAATGGATGTGATGTCGTGTGAATTAGGATGTGAATAAATGGTATAGGATGTGAAGGAATGTGAATCGTGATATGAATGAATGATAAGGGATGTGAATGAATGACGGCATGTGAATCGGACGTGAATGTATGATGTGGTTTGATGTGAGAATAATGTAGGTTAATGTAGATTGATGTATGGATGATGTGGTTTGATGTGTGAATGATGTAGGTTAATGTAGATTGATGTTTGGATATGAATGTGGATGTGGATGTATGGATGTGGATGTGGATGTGGATGTGAAAATGGATGTATGGATGTGGATGTATGAATGTGAATGGGGATGTGGATGTATGGATGTGGATGTGGATGTGAAAATGGATGTATAGATGTGGATGTGGAAATGGATGTATGGATGTGGATGTGGAAATGGATGTATGGATGTGGATGTGGATATGGATGTATGAATGTGGATGTGAAAATGGATGTATGGATGTATGAATGTGGATGTGAAAATGGATGTATGGATGTGGATGTGGATGTATGGATGTGGATGTGGATGTGGAAATGGATGTATGGATGTGGATGTGAAAATGGATGTATAGATGTGGATGTGGATGTGGATGTATGAATGTGAATGAGGATGATGCGGATGTATGAATGAGAATGGAGATGTGGATGTATAAATGTGGATGTGGATATGGATGTGGATGTGAAAATGGGTGTATGGATGTGGATGTGGATGTGGATGTGGATGTGGAAATGGAAATGGATGTGGATGTGGATGTATGAATGTGGATGTGTATGTGGAATAATGAATGCGAATGTGTATGTGAAATGATGTGACGTCGATATGAGTGAATGGATGAGATGTGATGACATGTGAATTAGAATGTGTGAATAAATGATATGTGATGTAAATGAATCTGATGTGATGAGATGGAAAATGATGTGATTGGATGAGAATGAGTACACATATGAATGGAATGTGGAATAAGTAATGTGGATTGATGAGGGATAATGTGGAAAGACGAGAGTTCATTATAGAAACTGTTTTTGTGACCTGTTTGTAAATGACTGTTTTATGTCAAGAATGCTGGGGAAGCATTTTGACCGTCTTGTGATTAAGGTCGTGGTGGAGATAAAGTTACAACTGCTGACGGAGAGTCAATGGAGGACGCCTCGCGTAGCAAGGTCGGCTGAGGTCTTGACCAGCCTCGGTTTGATTAAAATGGTAAGCTTTCGGTACAATGGATGAGGAACCAAGGAAGTGGCCTATGAGTGAAGTGCTAGGTGACCTGCGAAGGATCCTAGAGGGTGCTGACCATACGATGCTTGGGCTCTAGGTTGCCGAAGATACCCACAAGTACGTCGGGGAAGATATTGGAACAAGGAGTAAGAGTTGTTTTTTGAATTCGGGTGTGGATCTGGTTGATTGACCTTGCTGGTCCTCAACGGATGAGTCCATGACTCTTTTATATGGATCTGTTGTGGTTGATCTTGCTGATCTTCCACGGAGATTCCATTTTGTTATGTGAATATATTGCCGGTTACTATGAGCTAGGAACTATCGAAAAGGCCCCTGTGTGAACAGGTGGTGAGTGTTCTGGTTGCCAATGATGCCATAAGTACACCGATGAAGGAATGATTGGACATGAGGATTCAACCAGAGACTTTGAGGATTGTGATCAGTGACACAATGGTTTCATTAAAGGATTGTTTTAAAGATAGCTGATGCTGAGAAAAAGGCAATTTCATATTGGGTGTGTAAGTGGTGTGACTAGTTTTATGTTTGCATGAACATCCGGCTAGGGGTCCTAGGAACTCTTTTCCCTGGTACACCCGGGACAAAACCTAACCAAATTCCTAATTGGATCCCATCACTACAGTGGTTGGGCGGTTGGCTAACCCATGGGACTGGATGGGGTTAGGCTGGACTGATGGATCCGTAAATCGAGACTCAATTTCTGTTTAGTTCGATAGATGAAGTAAATTTTGGACAAAAATTGTTCTATGAAAAAGAATCAATAGCTGTGCCTCTCAATGAGGAAAAAAGCGTTGGTCTCTATGATCCAAGTACAGTCTTCTTCCCCTGATCTGACTATGGGACTTACGGGTTCGGTCAGATGAGCTCAGTTAGTTAAGGCTTTTGACTACGTTAGAAAAAATTTATCCTTACTTTCCGGGCAAAGGAAGTTTTTCTGGGTTCGGTTTTGGAAAAATCGATGGATTAGTCTCTTGTCCAGATATCCGTGGGGCAAGGCCCGGAGTGTGGGACCCTGCCCCACGCAAGAAGTGCTACTTCTCCTGCTAGCACCCCTAAATTTGTTGCACGGTGGGGACAGGGATCTTACAGTTGGTATCAGAGCCATTTGGCTAATGAGGATCAACCGAGAAGCCAAATATGTCAAAAATTTATCAAGAAGCACTAAAAGATTGTAATCGTGTGATAAAATTCATACAGTTTGATATTCAAACTGAAATTCATAAATTAGTAATTGGGTCTTTAGATGGAAGTACCACAATTATATGGAATCCCTGACTTGCTTGAGGCCTAGACATGATGGTATTTACCTTATAGTTCCAAGAACCATGACTACCCGTATATACCGAGGGTATAACTGTAGCTCTTTATTGGCAGTATATACGAGTAAATCTAAGACTTGAAATTATAAGCATTAATGCTATCCAGATGATGAATTTGAATGTGGTTGATATGATTTTAAAATTTTGGTTGAGAACTGATGAGTTGATTTGGATTCTGATTGAAAAATGATGATCCCTAAAATTTGGTTGAAATGTAATAAGTTGATCGAAACCGCAATGAGGATGAGTGGGACGAGTCCCTGTGATGATGTTCTTAACTGGAATGACGTTAATGACTGGGGATGTGGATCTGGATCTGGATGTGGAAATGGATGTATGGATGTGGATGTGGATGTGGATGTGGATGTGTATGTGGAATAATGAATGCGAATGTGTATGTGAAATGATGTGACGTCGATATGAGTGAATGGATGAGATGTGATGACATGTGAATTGGGATGTAAATAAATGATATGTGATATGAATGAATCTGATGTGATGAGATGGAAAATGATGTGATTGGATGTGATTGGATAAGAATGAGTACACATATGAATGGAAAATGTGGAATTGGATGAGAATGAGATGGAAAATGATGTGATTGGATGAGAATGAGATGGAAAATGATGTGATTGGATGAGAATGAGTACACATATGAATGGAATGTGGAATAAGTAATGTGGATTGATGAGGGATAATGTGGAAAGACAAGAGTTCATTATAGAAACTGTTTTTGTGACCTATTTGTAAATATGGAGAAGCACATGATAATACACAAGAAGCACATGATAATACACAAGAAGTTGACAGTCTACTACCCACAAGCCAATGGGCAAGCAAAGTCCACCGATAATATTCTCAAGGGAATCTTGATCAAGTCAGTAAATGAGAACAAGATTGACTAGGACACAAAGCTACACTCGACATTATGGGCATTCTGGACAGCTTATAAGAATGCAACAAGACTTACACCCTTCAGCATGGTGCATGGACTAGAGGTAGTAGTGCCCATGGAGTAACTAACATAGAGTCTCACAATAGCAATGGTTGAAAGGCTCTCTCCAGAAGATTCAGAGGTACACAAGATTGAACAACACCTGAAGTTGGATGAAAAGAGACTGCACAGTGCCTAGACAATGGGGATTGTGCAAAGGAGAAGGAAGCTACAAGTGGAATGGAACGCAAAGTTCAAGATCTTCGAGGAAGGAGATGTTGTCCTACTGTTCACATTAAGAATGGGACCCCATCTAGGAAAATTAAAAATGAGATAGATGGGCCCATACAGGATTGTTAGGAAAGCTAGGGACATGAACTTTTTAGCTAGTGAGTCTGGATGGTGAACAACTCAAGAAGTTGGTAAATGGGTACAAATTGAAGCCCTATAATGGAAAGATGCCAGATGAAGGAAAAAGGTTTCTAAAAGGGAAACAAAATCTTGTTCCAAATATGATTCAGGAACTAGAATCCAAGTCCAGCTAGGAGCAGGAAGTAGGACACGATTTCAAAGAAATTAAAAATGGTAAAGAAAATAGCCCAAAATTAGACTCCCCATGTGTAAATATGATAATGATATGTAAAGATACCGAGGAGCCAGGTCGCAACAGCATGGCACATGCGGGAAAGTCAAGGTTGGCCATAAAAAGGGGTGCATGGACGTGAAAAGGAACTTGTCACATCACCATCACCTATTCTCGGCCCAGCCATAATAACCTTGTAAATAGTGCGCATGGCATTGATGGTCAGATAATAGCAAGGGTATGGGGCAATCATGGAAAATGGTTGCCCTTGGGAAAAGTGAAAACAACAGTCGAATGCTTCTCCATCAAAATCTTAGTTTCCATATCGCCTTTCAAAAATTCTCTGCACACTCTAGATTCCCTGTCTGCTAAACTCTACTCCTAGTTTTCTCACGCTCAACTCCTATACACACCTGAAACAAGCAACATGGTGTTGGAAGTCAAGCCCCTATCCTCCACTATCTACAAGGAGGTGGATAGGCATTTTGAATGGCTAGAATGGACTTTGTTGAGCTGTCCTAGGAGGAGCTACATCAAAACTACAAGGCCACGGAGTTGCTGTGCTATAGAAATCCAACACCATCACACTTCCATCGGGGGAGAAAAGGGTTTTCAACCCCTTATACATGGTAGAGGTCTTTAGACTACCGGCTACTAAAGGAGAAGGAGATATCAAGCCAACCGATGAAGAAGACCTGATCAAGGAGTTCAGCCCATTGGAAGGTAAGGCCAAAGAATTTAAAATTACAAGAACTCCAGATGAGGATAGGTAGAAGCGTATACGCTTTGTGGTGGAGTAATCAATCTCACCCACAAGCCATACTGCATGTCCAGGAAATCCTTTGGATTGGTAAAGGTAGCAAAGGTAGGAAATGAAGGTGGCTTGGGTGGAGGTGCTTTACAATAAACTAAAAGACTAGATTGGGAAGGTCACACACCCAAACACCAAGACAAAGATCAGCCCCTACCTAACAACAATCTTTAAAGCACAACCAAGAATTGCAAAGGAGGAGGAGAGCCAAAAGGAGGAGGCAAGCATCAAAGAATACATAGAGCAAAGGGAGGAGACAGAGGCAAGGTCCTAGCAAGAAGGGAGCTCCGGATAGACAATGTCCAGAAAGAAGAGGATTTTTTAGTTCGGGGAAAAGAAGAAGGGCAAGAAGGGGAAGTTAGTGGAAGAACAGAGCAGCCAAGAAGTTAAAAGAGGACTAAATAGACATTGGCAAGTCAATACTCACACAGAAGCTATAAGGGTAGTAGGAAACAGAAACCTCGGACTGCCCGAACAGACACAATAGGAGGCCACAGGCACAAAACGCCTACAATTGGGATAGGCAGCACCACAAAAGATTGTGGTCACGGAACCAATCCAAATGGAAGCACAAGCTGAGCTCCCTGCACCACCATGTCCTACAAATTTTTTGGAGTCCTTTGACTGGGTGTGGGGATGCCTCAATTATTTGCAAAGATGTATATGGTAGATGGACTGAAGGAAATCACTAAGTTACAAGTAGTGGTCAAGGAACAAGATGCAATCATCCAAGCCATGAGGAGCTAGCAGGAACCTCTACAGGAGGAATTAAACAAAAGGAGGAGAGAAGCAGGCACGATTGGGGAAATGCAAAGAGAGCTACTGAGGCTCCAGAAAGAGGAAGAAGAGACAAAAAGAGAGATGGCAATGATAAAAGGGGCTCTAGCCAGGAATGAGGAGGCCAACACACGCAATTGAAGGAGGAGATGGACATGGCTAAGGAGGAGATGGACATGGCCAAGGAAAGCCAAGCTAGCGCAGAGGGCCAAATCCTCTTAATCAAAGAAGAGCACATTAGAATCATAAGAGAGGTGCAATCTAGGGTAGATAGAGACAAATGGAGCTAGTCAAGGCAAAAGCACGACTAGGAAATTCATAGCCAAAGTAGCCTAGCACAAGGGGAGACAGAGGAAGAGTGAAAGCCTAAAAATTATACCCAATCTACCATTAAGGGGGGGAAGTGCCAAAGTAGCACATGGGCCAAAGTTGCTCATAGCACATAGGGGAAGGTAGAAAGGAAAAATTCAAACAACACTATGTAACCAACATCCAACCACCTTGAGTAGCCCAAAGATTTGGCACCAAGGGGGGGTGTTGAGAAATATGGTGCCAAAGAGCACAAGGAAAATATGGAGTGAGTGTGAGAAGCCACATCACCTAGTGAGAATTATCCCACATGCAAGAGAAAGGCCAAGTTATATTCTCCTCATATAAAAGGAGGACATTTCAAGCATTGGAATACAAGCACAACATCTCAAGTATTTTTATGAGTACAAGTTTCAATCTTGTAACCTAACTGAACTTGAGTCTAAACCTTAATTTGCACACACTCATGATGAGTCTATTTCATTTCTATCCACCTTAGTTTAGCATTGTGATTAGTGTAGGATTAGTTTATGATTAGGTAAATGTCGTGTTATTAGGATGTGTAGTTAGGAGAGCTCAATCCATGATTTCAACAAACTCAGGAAAAGACAAGAGTAGGTGAAGACCGTAAGGAAGGCCCATGCTGTGGAAATGCAGAACAAAGATAAAATGATTGAAGATTTCCAAGGGTGGGCAAAAAGGGAGAAGAAGGAAAAAGAAGCCCCTGCACAGCAAAGGCTCCAAGAAGAAAGAACACAAAAGAAAATAGCTATCTAGAAGGAAATGACACTTACACACATGAAAAATCTAATTCAGGTTGCCAACCAGGCAAGAGTAGGCAACCGTTTAACTGGGGTGAGATTGCCAAATTTATGACCCAGTTAGACATGTCGCAGACAAAAAAACAAGGACAGAGCAACTCCCAAGTGGCAGAATCAATGCCAGGAAAAAGCCCCCCATCCCGATCCCGAGGAGTATGAGGAAGCAGTGAAATCTTATGACACAAAGATCCAGATGAGGAGGAAACAACCCATGCATAGGGTAGGACTGCGAGTGCCCCTCACCAATGGAGTCAAGAAGAAAGGGAACATGATAGATCAAAACCAACAGGAAAACCACCATATGGGTGGAAGTGGAGTCAAGGGGAAAAAAGAAGACCAAGAGAGCCCGAGCAAACTGTGTTTGAAAATGCAGCCATCATCCTAGAGCAGACAAAGCCATATGCCTTTGCAGCGGGGATGACCGTTGATGTGATGGAAAGGGCCAGGAAAAAGTACCCCTATGCCAAGCCCATTGACATGTAGTTTTGACGGGAAGATGAAAGGATGGGAGTCGAGGACATGTAGGGGTGAGCAACAGGAACATGGCTTACAAGCCCAAGTACGCCTAGGACAAGCCAATAAAGTTTTCTCTGGAGGCCTCGCCCCAGACGGAGGAAGGACCGGATGAAGGGGGCTGGAATAGGCCTTAAGGTTCAGACCCAGATTCCGGAGATGAAATTTTTGTTTTGATTTTCAAAAGAACTGAAGTGTTCTAGAGGGCAACAACAAGGAATCAAGTGGAATTTGATGTAGCTAGCATAGCTTCTGTGATCACCAGGTGTTGGGGGGGTCATCCAACCCCGTTAGCCGGCGCCCAGCCTTGCTCGCCGCCAGCTTTGCCGCCCAGTATATCCGTTGAGGAACAAACTTTTGGGACATGAATCTTCTTTATTCTAACTAAATCTTCTTTATTCTAACAACCTTGTAACTAAATCTTCTTTATTCTAACAACCTTGTAACTAAATCTTCCCAACGGATAGTACCCCGGAAGATGTAAAAGGGAAAAGGGAAACTATCCAAAGAAAAGAGATATGACATACTAGAGGAGAGAGTAGAGAAAACAACTAAGAGTGTGATATGGTATTGTACTTTGGGCTAAGCCTTTGATCTAGTAATACAAGTGATTTTTATGTGCAATTCTCCTTTTTTTATCCTATGTAATTCTATTTGATACCTTGTCTGTGTCGTCGATCACTTTCTTGTTAAGATATGCCTTCTCACCGGGATTCGCACTCAGAGTCATTCATATTTGGATGTGACTCCTATCTGCTGGAAACAGGATCATGAGTCATATCAAGGATCCTAACCAACCTCTGTGCTGACATGACAAACTCTCTTACCCCAGGAAGATCGGTGGCGCAACGCATTAGCGTTAGCTTATCTCATTGGTTGTAGTTGCATTAGTTGTGTCTCCTCTTGAGCCGACTACGTGGTCCAGAACCACGCAAGTGCCGAGTCTTGACTAGAAATCGACTGGGATACCACACAAAAAGAACTCATGAAAAATGTCAAAGAAAATGAAAAAAAGAGTCAAGAAAAGTAGTGAGAAGGAGCAACAAAGAAAGCAACGGGGGGGAAGGAGACTTATGAAGGAGAGTCCACAAGGATGCCAAAACTATATATGTAAAATGGTTCTCTAATCACTAGCCTTCTAGGTACATCTCAGGATGGGGGCCATGGCATGTGAAAACTAAAAACAAGGTATGGCCCATCACCTTGATTGCTAGTGACCAAGGTGCCACTAACTCAGGCACTCCAATATGTGTGTGTGTGTGTGTGTGTGTGTGTGTGCAAGATGTTCATGCACATTTTCATCTATGCATGCAAGTTTCCAATTTCTTTGTATGCACATTCCTATCCTAGCATGCATATTCAAAGTTTGAATGCATGTACACCATTCTGCATATGCACGTTTGTTATAAGACCTTTGGTACATGGAGATTTGAATATTTCACAAATTGATTAATAAAGAAAATAAACCATAAACACCATAGCATAACTCAAGCATAAAAATCAAAGAACACAAGATTGGGTGCAATCCTCATCCCCCTCCCTTGACGTGTGTGGCTCATCTCCTACACACAATATTTAAATCATATTTTATAAATTTAGCCATTAGAGACATAAATAGCATAGCTTTTCCAAAATTGGACTTTTATAAAATTGAACCATAGTCCAATGCTTTTAAAGTATCTTATAAAAAATAAACCTTTCCCAACATATATACAATGGGCCATACCATACAAAATTAATTATTTTACACACATGTGTACATCTAGATAATTCTGTCCAATGTCCATCTTTGTTGTCCCGAACTTATGATCTATACTCAAAGACAATCCACAGTGTTAGATCACAATTACTTTGGATTCGCTCACAAAAATAATAACGACAAGTGGTAAACATTATCTAGATTCACTCTCAATGATTCACTATTATGTGAAACATAATTAATTGGATTCACTCCCACATTGGATTCACTCACAATGTCTTCACACATGTCACATGTGTGACACAGAGTTGAACGGATTCACTCACAATCAAACTCACACCACACGTCTCACACGTGTTACCATTGATCAAATTCACTCACAGTTAACTTAGCTTGGGCACGTCTCACACGTGTTGTTATACCATTGATTGGATTCACTCACAATCAACTTAGCCTTAACACCCAAGATATTATTTTCACTTGTTGGGTCACCCAACAATTAATAAATTAGTTACCGTAAATAACATTCCCAAGGATGGTCCGCAACATACGTTCCCAAATAAAATTCTATAAAACCAGAGGGGCCCCGTCTTAGTTTCCACTATTCCCTCTCCAACTAGCCAAATTCTTGCCAGTTTTATCTAGATTCCTCCCTACCTTTCCAACCCTCTGCATCCTTCACTATCCTTAGGGCATAACGCTACTAGGGCCTTAGAAACTTCTTCAGATATTGTGCACCTTACACCCACCAAGAAGAGGAAGGCTACCAAAGTCGCCAAGCTCTTGGAATACCCAGTATAGCTGCCATGAGCTTCTCCTCACTCGGAGTGGAGCTGCTCTGTGAAGTTGGCAACCACATGATCCATAGTAGCCGCATCCAATTTGACAAGAAGGTGGAGCACCAGCTCCCTTACCACACCCAGGAGTGCTACTAGATTACTAAGAAAATAAGAGGTCGTGGATCACCTCCACATACTTGGACTCAATGGATTGGCTGCTCTTCCCACTTGGGGCCCCGACCTCAACTGTTTTTGCTTCATCTCATCTTATGATACCCACCTCAGCACTAACATAGTCCATGATCCTGACTTGACCATGTCCCTCACCCATCAACGTGGTCCATGAGGTTTTGAATAGCAGCGTGAGCTATGGAACCTTACCAAAAGCTAAGTGGAGAAAATGGCATGGTCCGAGAAATTATCAGGGGCCCCATCACCAAGGATGGAGTCAAATGGGAGGATAACACTTGCCCGGATGTGTGTACCCCTGCCAAATCCTCACCATGCTATGACCAATCTTTGACTAGATGGACATGTATAGCACATGTAACCTATCCCTCCTTGCCTCCCTCAAGCAAGGTCTGCTATACTGAATTGGTCCAGCCATTTCCACCCTAGGCTCCATTGAATCTACTTGCTGGCTGGCAAGGCTACCATGATCCTCACCAAAGTTCTCTACTATGATGTGGGCTGGGAAGAGCTCCCAAACCTTATAGCTACCAAAGCGTCACCACCCCAAGTAGGTCTCCTCCACACCGAGTCCCAATAGCTCCCTCCTCGGTTGACTCTCCCAACCCCAAGAAGAGGAGGTTTGACCAAGAGGCCACTTCCAGTGAAATTTTTATGGATTTTTTGAAAACAAACCTAATGGATACCCCACAATAGTCCATAGGCCCAAGTGCCAGCTACTAGGACCATGCAAAGCCAACTTAGTTCAGTGGCCCTTCCCACAACTCAGTGTACCTCTCACCACCAAGAACATACCTAGAAGTGCCAGGACGGTGGTCCATTCCAAAAGTGGCTCCTTTTTTACTTCTCATGACACATCGAACATTACTAAGACCCACACTAGATACAAGAAGGCCACTCTCCTCTGCATAAATCTTCTCGCAAGCCATCTTTCACTCGTTCGCAAAGTCAAGATGCCTTCTGGACTTCTTGACTACCTTTTCCTTATTTCTCCAAAACCTTTCCAAAAACATAACTGCCTACATCGCACCAATGTGGCACAACAAGCTCTCCTCCTAGCACATGCCAACATCGCCCAGTTAGAGACTTAGAAGAACACCACCATAGCCCTCAATGATAGGTTTCAAGTCTAGGCCTTTGAGGCCAACTCTAGGATTTCCCATCTATAGCGCGAGCTACTAGAGGTCCTTCACATAGAGCAGGACGAGACGAGACCAACCACAGCACAAACCCAAGAGGAGCTCACCCGAGCTACCACAACACTTTAGAGAGTTCAAACAATGGAACACAACCAACAAAAACTCATGGACAAGGTTCATAACCAAATGTTTGAGCACTGCAAGGAATTTCATAGGGTCATCAAAGCAAAGGACGTGACCATTGCTCAGTTATAACTATACTTATCAAAGCTCAAATTTGGACCCCAACCAGAGTAGGCCGCCTTGACAACCGAGAAAAAGGTGGATAGGTTGATGGATATGGCCCCACCACCGACCTACCAAACCCCACCACCCCTCCCCAACCACTCTCTAGCACCTCCTCAAGCTCTATAGCACCACACCCTCTAACTCAACCTCCTCCAACACAACATATTCATTGACGAGGAGATCCCTACTACCAACATCCTCTCCAAAGTCCCTTAGACATGCTCTTATTCCAAAACACCCTCTCCCTTACCGATTCCTCCACCATCTTCGGATTCCATCACCACATCCTTTGCTCCTACCTCCAAATCTAGTGTGTAGAGTCGTCACCTTCTTTGATAGCCCCTGAACGAGGGGGGCTTCATTGACCTCTTCATTCCTACTGAGTTATGCACATACCCCACCTCCACCAGCATCAGCAGTAGGGAAACTTAATGGATGTACACAATGTTGGCATGTCATGCACCATATCACCCCATAGATGCTAGCACTTCTTATTCCCCCATCAAAATCTTTGTATTATACCATCAAACCTAGAAGCAGCTCTATAATTGATGTGTGCACCGCCAAGCATAGGCCCAACACAACCCAATCATGCACGATCTCATGGGGACGCAACTTTTGTTTTGGCACCCTTACCTCCTCAAGGCCAGGTGTTGAAATAGTACTACTATGCCCCAAGGTATCTTAGGATCATCCCTGTTTATTTCCCGATAGATAGTAGATGGGCTAGGGACCTCTTTGAGTAGGACTTGGAAAAGAACCCCAAGTTATAGTTTAACTTCGCATGGACCCCTTCACCTTGACCACACCTCATCCTCCATGAAGAATGGATGCTTCACACCATGTGTAAGTTTAAACACGATCACAATGTTTTGTTAAACCTTGATCTGGTTGCAACCATCCGCTTTTTCAGGCTCATCATTATCCTTTTGGTGGAATTTCTTGACTCGCATGCATTCGATGAAGGTCAATAGGGCATGGCCTTTGACATCCCACACTTCGCCAAATACTCAACTACTATAAGCAGTGCAATGGATGCAAGACTGGCCTATGTTCACTTTTGAAGATATGTTTGAAATCGCTTTCTAGACATCCTATAAATCCTTCCATCGAAACACCAAGTGCACAACGTCCCAATTTGACTTTTACTAGAACTTCAAGCTTCTCCCATGGAGCTTCACTATCGGACGGAACCATGGGAGGGGGTATGTTAACCACATTGGCTAAAATTACTCTAAAACATGTGGTAACTTCTTCAAGCCATATTTTGTACCATGCAATATGCTTCATATAAAACGATTATGAAAAATCTCTGAGCTTACAACTTGTGTAATGCTAAAAAATAGTACACTAAACTTACATCTTGTGTAATGTCAGTGATGTATATTTAGACTAGGAAATTATCCTATACTAGCTCATTGGGCCCCAGACTTTGCTTAGGTAGCCGAGCATTATACAAATGAGTATTGTATATAAGACATTTTGACTAATTAAAGAACACATAATTGCTCTTGTGCTTGTATTCTTGTCTCTTCTTCCTTGTTAAATGCATGCTTAGGGATTGTGTGGGTGAGTGATGGTGTTGATTCCTTCTCTTGACTACTCTCTCATGCTTTCACTCACCATAGCATCAAAGTAGATGTTGAGCTTTCCATAGCTCTCTCTCTCTCTCTCTCTCTCTCTCTCTCTCTCTCTCTCTCTCTCTCTCTCTCTCTCTCTCTCTCTCTCTCTGCTTCCTACCCATTTGCAAAGTTTCTTTGTGGTGACAACAAAAGAGGCAAGGTTGAGGACCCTACTTCTCCACAAGAGATAGTTGCTATATCAAGAGTGGCTTGAGATGCAAACTGATAAGACCCTTGCATTCTCCTCTCCTTCTCTCTATCTTGTAAGGCTCAGGTGTTCTCTCCCGTGAATAACGCTTATGTGAGTCAACCAGCTAGATTTTCCCAACTTGGTCAAGAATAGAAGGTATGCATTATATGGTTTGAAACAAGCTTATATGAGTCAACTAGCTAGATTTGCCCAACTTGGTCAAGAACAAAAGGTATGCATGCATTATATAGTTTGAAACAAGCTCCCAAATCTTGGTACCAAAATATTCATGTTTGACTGAATGGGGATTTCAAAAGATCCCTATGGAAAGCACTCTATGTGTGTAAAAGGACAAGTAGGATTTGCTTATATTGTTATTCTCTATGTTATTTACAGGACCTTCGGTACATGGAGATTTGAATATTCAACAATTGATTAATAAAGAAAATAAATGATACACCATAGCATAAAAATCAAAGAACATAAGATTGGGTGTGCAATCCTATCCCCCCCGACAGGTGTGGATCCTCTCCCACATGCGGCATTTAAATCATATTTCATAAATTTAGCCCTTGGATCCATAAATAGCATAGCTTTTCCAAAATTGGGCTTTTACAAAATTGAACCATAGTCCAATGCTTTTAAAGTATCTTATAAAAAATAAACCTTGCCCAACATATGTACAATGGACCAAACCATACAAAATTAATTATTTTGTACACATGCACGGCTAGAGAATTCCATCCAATATTCAACTTCGTTGTCTCGAACTTATGTTCTATACTCAAAGATAGTCCACAGTGTTAGATCATAATTGCTTTGGATTCACTCACAAAAATAATAACGACAAGTGGTAAACATTATCAAGATTCACTCTTGATTATGTTAAAACATAATTAATTGGATTCACTCCCAATGTCTTCACACGCATCGCACGTGTCACAGAGTTGATCGGATTCACTCACAATCAACTTATCTTGGGCATGTCTCACTCGTGTTACCGTTGATCGGATTCACTCACTCACAATCAACTTAGTTGATGAGTACGCCTCACGCATGTTACCATTGATCGGATTCACTCTCACAATCCAAGATATTGTTTTCACTTCTTGAGTCACCCAACAATTAATAAATTAACTACCATAACATTATTATCCCCTCAGTTGAAATAAATAAACATACCCTAGAAGAATTTTTCTCCTCTTGCTTGGAACATAAAAATAGAAGTACCCCTAAAATGTGATCTAGGCAAAGCAACATGCTCGAAAAACCTATATCATGGTCCTTTATGTGTTTCTGGCAAGGCATTACATTTATGAATAAAATTTGGTCAACTTATTCAAAGTTCCACAGATGCTAGGGTTTGCTAGAAAGCACCCTAGAAGTGCAAAGTAATGCCCCTTTTTTAAAAAAAAATAATTTTGCCAAGGCAATAGATATTCCTTTAGATTTATTTTCACCTTAATTGTATGCTATGCAATTTACATCACCTCTAGCTAATGCACTCTTCAATGAAGATGGAGGTGGGGAACTACTGTCCAACACAAACATCTACCAAAATGTGTGTGAGCTATACACACTCCACAATTGCTACTATGAAGGCTACTTTATACTCAGCTGCTTTATAGCTTGAAGTGGCCATTGTTGGTTGCTTCTTGCTTAGCCATGATATACATGAATCAGTAAAAGGAGAAAACAAAAGACACTCGCATGTTAGAAAATCACCAAGGTGAATGCAAAAGACACTAGTGGGACACTCGTGTGTTATAAAATCCAACCCAATTGGAATCACTGAAAGCATACAACTGAATATCACCCCCCTTTAGCATGGAATAAGGTAAGGGACTGATGAATGCCATGTAAGTATCTAAGTACTCACTTGGCAACCTACTTCCGAGACAATGCATAAGCCTGCTCAACTAGGTGATCCAAACTAAATGTATGGCCTATTACATAGATAGATGAGACACCTAATATCCTACTGATAAAATGATGTAGCAAATGGTCCACCTACATCTCGAGATGAAGCCTAGCACTTTTCTCTATAGGCTTCAAGACCAAACCATGTAAACAGCCTTTGTATGTACTCTTTGACTTGAACATCACAATACCATCATCAGACTAGATACATAAACTGTATGCCCAAATAATAATACAATGAGCTATCATCTCAAATGACACTACACATAAAATAGACAATGTTAGCATTTTTAATGTCAATGACCAAATGAAGTGACAGTTGCCAATGGATGGCATCGATGCTAGAGAGGTGTCGAGTGAAGGTTAACATGCCCCCCTTCGTGATGCAGATTCCGTCCTTGGAATATATCAATGAAGATTTGCCGAGACTATTGCTGGATGCATGAAATGCCACAGGTCTTGGAAGGTCCAAAAGGCAACATGGTACCACGAGTAAGGTAGTCTTATGGTGGAAAATAATTAAATTTAAGCATAATACAAAGACCAATCAAGTAGTGAGGAAATATTTTTGCAATTGGTCAAATTTTCCAGTTAAGACAATGGTAATATTAAGGTTGGTCCAAATTTGACCTAAACTAAGATGGAGCAAAAAACATGCCTTAGGTTATGACCTTAGTCTCGACCTACTATCACTTTCTTGAACCATCTCTAGCTATTGTCTAACCTCATAAATGAAATTGCTAATAAGTGATTATTATAAGCATTTATTTTGATACTAAAAATATATACGTAGGGCACCACCCTACAGAGACCCAAGCAATGGTCCAGAGACCTCATACAAGAGTATCTAAGAACCGCTAAGTACCTCCATAGTAGCGATGGTTTTTTTAAAGCCCTTTTTTAGCCACAAGGTCCCATCCCATGGAGATCAAGGCTACGGTCCCAAGGCTCCATCACTAAAAGCCACAAGTCAAACCTAGATCGCACATAGTGATAGTTATCTTCTTGTGGGTTTTTTGGTATTTTTGCTTTGTTTTGTCTTTTTTTTTTAATATATAAACTAGTTTCACTTTCACAATTCACCTAGAAGGCTCAATTCTAACTAAAGAGGTCACACTAAGGAAGATGGAGTACTTGGCATACTCTAAGGTCGATCTTAGGGGGAGGACTGAACTAGGACCAAAGCCTAAAGGGTTGTCCAAGTAATAACTAGAAAATTGAAAGACCAATTACATAATGATGCAAGTAGGATTGAACTAGGACCAAACCCTAAAGGGTTATCCAAGTAATAACTAAAAAATTGAAAGACCAATTACATAATGATGCAAGCAAGAACTCAAACAAACACTAAATGGAGAATCATTAAAAATATTGAAACAATAGAAAATGGTGAGGATGGGTTTAGAATACACCTTGGCAATGAGGAAAATCCTATCCATATCAAGGTTGCACGTCCACCGTATGTTGTAAATTTGGATCTGGTCTTCACGAGATGACTGCACCTCAATAACCTGTAAACTAAACTCATCTAGAAAGCTCATCATTAGATAACCATAGTTCATAAACATGTTAGAAATAGGTGATGAGATTGTAATGCTAATGAAGTTAATCACTTAGATTGAGAAGCATAAACAATCCCACACATAAACATACACAATGCTAGTGTAATTAGTGAATAGATGCACTAAGCATATGAGAGACTAGATAATAGACATCATGAATAGAAATGATAAGCAATGAATACCATGATTACCTTAATGCAAGAGCATAAAGTCTTTTGCCCAAAAAGGAACCACCAAGTATATTTCCACAACAAATGGTATGTTGCACAAAGCAAGAACAAGGTCTCCTCTCATGTACACAATGAGTGTAGATGCCTCAAATATATAGATCTCCTAGAGATAAGCACTTAGGCTCCCTAAGATGCCCCCACCTTCCCTTGATTACCATGCCTACTCTAGTTAACCATGGTAATTGGAAACCTTATGACCTTAGAACTTCTATCCCTAAGGTGCACATAGCATTTATCCACTAAGGACTAATATAAATGGATGCTATATCACTAAAATCTTAACAAAACATGCTCTGATTCTTCATAACACGGTTGATTTTCCCCCTATATATGTGTCCTCTAGTATACTAGGCAACTGTCTGAGTGCATCCTCATTGTGATATGGCATGGGTACTATTGGTAAGTGAGCTAAGAGCTATAGTGTGCTAAGCTGTCTAGGTAATCACCCACCATGCTCCAAAAGGTATAAGGAAATATTACTTCAAAAAATGATGGTGTAAGTCCATAACTTCTTTCCCTCCTCACTTGCTCTAAAAGTTATTCTTTTTAGCGGCCCTTTCCTTGGTGGATTTCTTGTCATGAGAAGCACATAAGGATTCTCTGGTAATAGTTCCATAGTATTTTCTAAACTTACTACCATTAAGGAAACCAAAAGCTTTAACTTCGTCAAGAGTCTCAACACATATCTCAACATGTATAGTACCTTGTGGAGTAACTTCACAAACCCTAAATGGTCTCTTTCCAGTATATTTAAGCTTTCTTTTCACTGAAGACCCCATACATAAGTACAAGATCTCCTACCTAGATCTCCTTGTCCTTGAGAATTCGGTCAAACCACTTCTTTCTTCGGTCCTTTTCTGTGAGCATGTTTTGCACTGCAATGTGTCTCTCCTTTGTAAGTCATTCTAAAACAAATAACTAGTCAACCAATTCATTACCATTAAGCTTTTTACTTATCAGCTACCCTTAAGCTAGGTATCATGAACTCCCAAGGCATTACTGCCTCAAGCCCATACACCATATTAAATAGTGTGCAAACAATTGCAACTTTATATGATGTGTGAGATAGACCCATAAAGCTGTTGGTGATCTTAGACTCCCAAATTAGTGCATCAAGCTTTAATAGTCTTTGTCAATATCGAAATAAGAACCTTGTTAGTGCTCTCTTCTCTGAATGTGTTAGTGAGATTTTTTATTACATCATTGATGAAATGCTTACCTTGATCACTCACTAGCTTAAATGGACATCCAAAGTAGGTAATGATGTTCTTATAGAGAAACTTAGCCGTCGACATGACATCCACTTTTCATGAAGCTCTTATTTCAACCCATTTGGTTACCTAATATGTGGCAACAATGATGAAGCGTTCTTGTGTGCCATGTGCAAGAGGACTAATAGGGTTAATGAAATCTAAGCCCCATTTTTCAAAAGGTTGGTTGACTCTGACAGGATGCAGTGACATCATGTCTTTCTTTTATGGCTTTGCACAACATTGGCACTTGTCACATCCCTTGACAAATAGTGCACAACATTTGAAGAGCGTGGACCACCAATACCTTGATTGGAGTATTTTTCTTGTAACATTGCTTGCAAAAAGTATCCACTAGCTACCCCTTGGTGTGCTTGTTCGATGATGCATAAGTATTCATCCTCCCTAGGGAAACATCTTAATATATCATCCTTACCTTATCTATAGAGTTTTGGAAATAAGTTAGTAAGGGGCACTCTCTTTTAGCAACTTTGTTGCTAAATCTTTTCTCAGTTCCTTTCCTTCTGGATAACTATTAGAGCTGAAAAGTTAACAATTTTCTCACTCCATTCTAGAATAGACTCAACCTTGAATAGCATAGCATCCAATAACTTGTCATCAACCCCAATTGGTGCTTCACCATTAGGTATGTGGGATAGATGATCCGTCCTGACATGTTTCTTACCAAGCCTCACAACTGCTGTAAAGTCAAATTCATCCTTCCCGTGGAACACGGTTTGTTTACCAGATATAACAAGGCTTGGTGGTCAACATAGAAAATAATTTTTTTAGTCAGAAGGTAATGCCAAAATTTCTTTACAGCATAAACCATTGCTAACCCTTCACGCTCAGTGGGGTTGTGTAATTGATTTTAGCTTCATCTAGTTGTGCTGACTTGCAAAACTTATAAGATAGTCCGATTTGTGCTCCCTTGGTTGTGCTAGGACACATCTAATTGCGAAATTAAAGACATCAGCGTGTACATGAAAGATGAGATCCTAGTTAGGTGTTTGCAAGATTGGAGCATTGGCCAAGGCTTGCTTCAGTGCATCATAAGCTTGTTGACACTCCTTGGTCCATATAAATACAATCAATAGCTTGTACAAAGAGCGAGGTATTTATGCATAGAAAAGAATAAATCGACCGTAGTAGCCAACATGGCCCATGAATCTCTAGATTCCCTTGTAGTTTGTTGGTGGGGGTAATTCCAAGATGACCCTGATTTTTCTCTCATCAGTGGAAATCCCATTTTTGGACACTATATAACCAAGAAAAACTCTGTGTTTCACCCAAAACTAGCATTTGTAAGGGTTTAAGAATATGCGATAAAATGTACTCCTTTCAAACACCCTTCTTAGGCACGTTAGGTGCTCTTTCCCAATACAAATGAATGCACAAATCATCCAAGAAAGCTTCGAGAAACTTTCTTAAGAATTCCTTAAAAGACGTATTCATAAGTCTTTGGAAAGTGGCTGGTGCATTTAGACCAAATGGCATAACTTTGTAAGAATATACACCATTCGTAGTGACAAAGGCTTTTTTGGCTTGGTCCTCAAGTGCAACTGAAATTTGATTATAGCCTGAGTATCCATCTAAAAAGCTATAAGCCTCCTTGCCCACTTGTTCTGGCACATGTTTTGAATATGGCAAGGCATAGTGATCCCTACGCGTGGTAGCATTCACTTTCTTGAGATCAAACACATGCTCTAAGTTTTCCATTCTTCTTGGGAACAACCACAATGGATGAGACCCATTACGAGTGTGCAATCTCATAAAAATGAACACACTCAATGAGTTTATCACTCTCTTCCTTAACAATACTTTCATATTTGGGATTCATTATTGGATAGGGTCGTTGTTGGATTGGTTTAGCTTTAAGTACCATGGGGATGGTGTGTTATACCACCTCTATAGGAAGAGCAATCCCATTCTCCGAGCAAGGTAAAAATCAGAGCTAAACTTGGCAATAAACCCCAAAAAATTTTGAAATTTTTGGACTAAATTTTATAACACAAACGCATCACTTTTCGCCAATCCAACGAGCATAAGACACACACACTTACATGATTTCCCATTTACACCTCACCATAAACCTGTCCAAAGACACCAAAATTGCATGAACCACGAATACACAAAACCGCACTATAACAGAGTACGTATATAAGTGACCATTCTTACATAACCATAAATCTGTTGGAAGATCCCAAAAATGCTTGAACCACCAACACACAAAACCAATCCAAAATAAAGGTAGAGAAAACATTACATCTACCCAAAACTGAACCACACAAAACATTTTAACAATCCCATGTCCTGCAAACCCCAAAAAGGCATAAACATCCAATGAAACATATCCACATTCAGCCGCGCCCTTTCAAGGTACGACATTTGATTGCTTGCCTCCAAGTGCTTAAAACAACTCAATTTTTGTTAGAGTTGCCTCGGGAATAAACTCATGAGCAGTCACATCCAAGCCAAGGACCTGCAAGTAAACAAAGTACATATGCTTGCATGGAATGTATGTAGAGCGCTTACTCTCTCTTTTTTGAAAATCTTGACATGTGCATTGTAACGCCTCCGCTACGGCTGCGTCTTCCTCAAGCCGCCATAGCCTAGGCGTGGAGAAGAAGAGAGGGTGGAAGTCGGTTCACCTCCCAACCATATAATGACGAGTTAGGGTTTCTCGTTGGGTTTTATACCAAAACCCTGGCCTGTGTCCACACCTCCTAGCCCGGCCGCCCATCTTACTTAAGAGCCATGCTAACTTAGATGTGTACACACATCGACCAAACCCTAACGCCCATTAACCCCTGAACCCGCTAGCACTAATAATACTCTCGAGACTCCGAAAGCTATTAACTTATGCTAGGGTTCGACTTCCGTAGGACCATAGTCCTGACATTACTCCCCCCTTCGAAAAGAGTTTTCGTCCTCGAAAACAAAAGTGGGAAAACGTTTCCTCATCACACTAATGTTTTCCCAAGTGGAGCCTTCCTCTGGACGGTCCTTCCACTTGTTGATAAGTTTCCGAACTTGGTGGCGAGTACGTAACATGTGGTAATCCAATACTCTTTCTGGTTCATGAGGCAGTATTGGGGGTTCCACATATTCTACCAAGAAAGAATCATCCACCGGCCTTTCATGACCCATAAGGCGTTTCCTCAAACGGCTTACGTGAAAGATGGGATGAACCTTGGAATGTGCTGGTAACTCAAGTTTATAGGCTACTGGGCCCACCTTCTTGAGTATCTTAAACGGTCCACAAAATCGGGGCGATAATTTTGGTACGGGACCTGTTTTTAAACTGGTGGAGTTTTCTGGTACCTTCAGAAACACCCAATCACCTTCTTGAAAGTGAAGTGGCCTACGTTTCTGGTCCGCAAACTTCTTGTAACGATCTTGCGCTTGACGAACATTTAATCGTGCAAGGCGCAACATATCCATATGGTCTTGGATAAAATCCTTAACCTGACTGATTTTCTCATTCGCCAGTCCCACCGACACTGGTGAACGTGGTTGAAAACCATACATCAACATGAAAGGGCTAAAGCCTGTCGAGACATGCTTTGCACTATTGTAAGCAAACTCAAGAATAGGCAAATAAGACTCCTAATCCGATTGTTTTTTGCTGACATATGCCCTAAGCATATCTTGCAGCACTTGATTAACCCGTTCAGTCTGACCATCTGTCTGCGGATGATCAGCTGTACTAAGATTCAACATAGTACCCAGCTTACTGAATACTGCTCGCCAAAAATGGATGCTAAACTTGCGATCGCGATCACTGACAATATTGGATGGTAAGCCATAAAGTCGGTAAACATTCTCCACGAAAAGGCGTCCCAATTCTAGAGTTGTAACTGTTTTCTTAGTAGGCACAAACCGACAAAGCTTGGTTAATCGATCCACGATTACCCAAATGGCATCATGTCCACGATTCGTTGTGGGCAAGCCCGTTATAAAATCCATAGAGATACTTTCCCACTTTCCGTCACGAATCTCTAATGGATGCAGTAACCCGCCAGCTTTAAGACGTTCTGCTTTATTCACTTGACACTTCTGACACTGCAGAACATAGTCAGTAACATCCTTGTGAAGTCCAGGCCAATAGAAATGCTTTCTTACGAGAGCATACGTTTTGCGAATGCCCGCATGACCTGCACTTGGACTATCATGACACTCAAAAAGAATTTGGCGCCTAGTGTCTAAGTCCAATGGAACACAAACTCTCCCCTTGTGGAGTAGGTATCCATCATCGATGGAAAAGTTTTTCCATCGCTGTAGTTCATCTTGTGATAAAGAAGAACCATGTGTGGAAGAACTGGGAACACTACCTTTTGAGTGAGAGGGACCCCTCATTTGAACATGATTCCACACCTTTGAGTATGTTGAATCCTGCTTGCATTTGCCTCGTAAAGATTCTAACAATTCGCTTTTCAACTCTGTGAATAGCAGCAAATTAATCTCCGGCATACGACTCAAAGCATCAGCTATAATATTGTAACGTCCTTTGCGATAGCGTAGCTTGCAATCATACTCCTGAAGGATCTCAGCCCATCTGGCCTTTCGACCCTGCAAATCTGTTTGGTTCATAAACCACTTTATGCTTTCGTGATCAAAAACAAGCTCGAATTGCGCACCATATAAGTAATGTCGCCATTTTCATAAGGCATATATGATGGCAAAGAGCTCACGCTCATAAGCTGAGTAGTTTTGTTGAGCACGATTGAGCTTCTTGCTCTCATAGGCAACAGGATGACCATCTTGAATGAGAACCGCACCCACTGCCTTAGCACTGGCATCCGTTTCAATCACAAATGGTTTTTGAGGATCCACAATTGCCAAGATGGGAGATGTAGCCAAAGCAACTTTAAGCTTATCAAAGCTACGTTGTTGCTCCTCACGCCATTGAAAGGTAATGCCGCACCTTTCAATTGATCAGTCATGGGAGCGGCAATCTTTGCATAACCGTTCACATATTTGCGATAAAATCCTGCCATTCCCAAGAAGATTTGAAGTTCTTCCTTACTTCGAGGTGTTGGCCATCGCATAATAGCATCAACCTTACTAGCATCCATAGCAATTCCGTCTGCAGAAATTACATGACCTAGGTATTGTATGCTATCCTTGAGAAATTCGCACTTACTTTCTTTCGCGTAAAGTGCATTCTCGCGTAGTAACTGAAAAACTTTTCGTAAGTGTTCCAAATGCTCTTCTAAATTCGAACTATAGACCAAAATGTCATCAAGAAAGACAATGATAAATTTGCCTAAGTACGGCCTTAGTACGCTATCCATAAGCGTCATAAACGTTGCCGGGGCATTAGTAAGCCCAAACGGCATAACCAAAAACTCATAGTGTCCACCAAAGCGAGTCCGAAACGTAGTCTTGGTTATATCATCAGCGTTAATACGCACTTGATGATATCCTGAACGTAAATCAATTTTAGAAAAATACTTCGCACCTTTGAGTTGATCAAACAACTCATCTATCTTAGGTAGCGGGTATTTGTTCTTAATGGTTACCGCATTCAAGGAGCGATAATCCACACACATGCGCATGGATCCATCCTTTTTCTTCACCAAAAGAATGGGCAATGCCCATGGTGAAGCACTATGGCGAATGAAGCCCTTACTAAGGTAATCAGCAAGCTGACATTCCACCTCAGCTGCTTCAGTCGCACTAAGCCTGTACGACGGCTTACTAATTGGTTTGGTGCCCGGAACGACATCAATGCGATGAGGCAAAGCTCGTTCGGGTGGCAAACCCTCTGGTAAATCATTAGGAAAAATATCTTTAAATTCTTGTAACAGTTGTTGCAAAAACAAAGCATTAATTGGTTGCTTAAGATTATTTAAAGAGATTTTAGAAGAAGGTAAAGAGAAAGAAGGCATCGCTGAGGAAGATTCATTTGAAGAAGCATGCACATCAAACCCACTAGTTTGAGACACACAATAACAAAAATAGACTTCTTCTATTTGATTACTATGCTCCAAAAAAGAGAGTTCGGCATTACATATGAGTGGTGCTGGGGGTACATCACGTTCCCCAATAAGTAAAACATGCTTACCATTGGCCTCAAACGTAAACGTATTATGTTCATAACTCCTTTTGAGTGATGACCCTAACCCATACAACCACTCCCGTCCTAAGATGACATCCGCACGAGACATATTCATCACTTGGAAGTCAAGAACCATAGTGTGTTCTTGCATAAACACAGGCACTTGCCGTACTAGAGTATCCCACACATCGTGATCATCCCCCTAAATGGTGGACACCACATAACGATGAGAACTCTTTGTCTCCGGCAACTTTAATTTCTTAACTAATGCATAGTTCAAGAAATTGTGCGTGGCACCATCGTCAATGAGAATACGTACTCGATGACCATAAATGGAGCCATGCATACGGACCAAATCATGTGGTCCAACTGTCTCTTGCCACATAGATGCAGTGAGATTACACTCATGTATCTCGGCAGTGTGCGAAACCTCTACCGCAGAATACTTAGGATCAGCATCCAAGGGAAGCATTTGCACCATGTGTACAGCCTTCTCCTTGACCTTATCCTTATTCTTGCGAGGCAACTGTGGACAATTTTTCTTCTCATGATCACTACCTAAGCAATGATAACATAGTTTCTCCTTCTTGGCCCGTTCATAGTCTTGTGGAGACAACGGGCCACTTGACCCTTTAGACTTCTTTGTGTTTTCAGTAGAATTGCTGGCAAGTTTACGCTTATTAGCATTAAATTGCGAGCCATTGAATTTGGCCGGTCTATCCATGTCCTTCTTATCCATGGTGTCATCAAAGATAAGGGCACTTTGGATAGCCGCTTCTAAAGTTTTAGGATACTGGGTTTTAACCTTTGCCTGATAGTCTTTATCAAGGCCTCTAACAAACCCACGAACCTTTTGAAAGTCGTCCAAACCATCTAGCTTGAGAATGACTTCACGGTATTTGGACACATACTGATTAAGTGTAAGACCTTCCATCTTGCACTTGTCCCAGGCTGTCCAACTCCGATCTTTCTCGTTTTACGGTAAGAACTCCTTTTTAAATGCGGCCACAAACTCCTCCCAAGTCTTAGGGCGAGTTTCAATAGGTAGACTCATCCACCACTTGTAGGCTTTACCTTCAAGTGTGAGACTCGTCTCAGTGACCATAGCAGCAGCGGGAGTGCGGCGTAAGCGATGCAAGTCCGTCCACTTGTGTAAAAATGTATGGACCGCATCCTTGTTACGATCGCGCTCCTCTCCCTTAAACACAGGCGGCTTCACGTTTTTCAACATAGCCCCTTCCTGCGTTGCAGATGGTGCAATAGATTCTACTGTAGGATTTGGAACAAGAGGAGGCATAACTATCGGAATAGGCCCTCCACTTGCCGCCGATCCACTTGCAAAACGTGCCATAAATTCAGTAAAAAGCGTGCTCATGTTTGTGAGATTGGTATTGACATTTGTTATAGTGCGCTCAAGTGCAACTACCCTTGAAGTGAGACGCCCAAACTCTACCGTGTCTACCAAACCATAATCATCTATTGGACTCGCACCCCCTTCGGCATCAGTCATGTTGTCATCCCGATCAGGCGCAACGGCCTGTCCTCGCGAATCACCCACACCACCACCCAAAGGGTGTGCCTCACTAACATCATGCATATCATTCTCAAAATCAAAGTGAACATGAGACGGTTCCGCTGAGGCCATGGTATGCACGTGCTTACAAATAGAGAACGGATTACCTTCAAAAGCGAACTCCAATTGAAGCGTCGTAGAAGAATTCCTCTTGCATGCACGGAAATCGAGAAGAAATCACCACTCGAGTCGTCAATCAACACATGCATGCAAAAAAGTGTGTTGCATGTAGCATGTCGTTGAAGATCCGTCCACCAAAAACTTCCAAACTTGGAGCATAGAAAACTCCTCTCACAAATTGAAAGAAGGAAAGTTGGAGGTGAAAAGGTCACTTTCCTTGTAGTTTGTGTCACTTTCCTTGTAGTTTGTGTCCTCCCTTGAAAGAATAAGTAGAGCTCTTTTGAAGAGAAGAACAACACAAGTGAAAAGGTGAAGTGGCTAGCACACTTGCCTTGGAGCTTGAGGTGGTGGGTTCAAAACCCCACTCCTTGGATGGTGAAGCCTCCCCCTTGTGCCACTCAAGTAAGGGAGAATTCTCGCGCGCTCGCCAACGGCGCGCCAACGATCGCTCACCGATCGCCTTCGAGGACTGCCGGTCGCTGTTCACGCAGGCGCGGTAGGTTACGGCTGCGCTCGTGAAGGTCACCGTACGGGTGGCAGCTGCGCTCGTTTCTTTTGCTGTGGCGTTGAGCTCTTTCTCGTACAGGTCACGTCAGTCGCCGCTAGCTCTGATACCAGTGTAACGCCTCCGCTACGGCTGCGTCTTCCTCAAGCCGCCATAGCCTAGGCGTGGAGAAGAAGAGAGGGTGGAAGTCGGTTCACCTCCCAACCATATAATGACGAGTTAGGGTTTCTCGTTGGGTTTTATACCAAAACCCTGGCCTTTGTCCACACCTCCTAACCCGGCCGCCCATCTTACTTAAGAGCCGTGCTAACTTAGATGTGTACACACATCGACCAAACCCTAACGCCCATTAACCCCTGAACCCCGCTAGCACTAATAATACTCTCGAGACTCCGAAAGCTATTAACTTATGCTAGGGTTCGACTTCCGTAGGACCATAGTCCTGACATGCATCTTGGAAAGTTGTTGATCATAACGGAGGAGTTCACTCCCAATGCTCTAGATGCATGTCAGGACCATAGTCCTGACATGCATCTTGGAAAGTTGTTGATCATAACGGAGGAGTTCACTCCCAATGCTCTAGATCCATCAGTGATTGCCTGCCTCCAAGTGCTTAAAACAACTCAATTTTTGTTAGAGCTGCCTCGGGAATAAACTCATGAGCAGTCACATCCAAGCCAAGGACCTGCAAGTAAACAAAGTACATGTGCTTGCATGGAATGTATGTAGAGCGCTTACTCTCTCTTTTTTGAAAATCTTGACATGTGCATCTTGGAAAGTTGTTGATCATAACGGAGTAGTTCACTCCCAACGCTCTAG
The DNA here is from genome assembly GCF_041138505.1 of Cibotium barometz. Taxonomy (NCBI): domain Eukaryota; kingdom Viridiplantae; phylum Streptophyta; class Polypodiopsida; order Cyatheales; family Cibotiaceae; genus Cibotium; species Cibotium barometz. Next base: position 7,297,738 of record NC_141064.1, on the reverse strand, counting down.
ATCCATCAGTGCTTACGTAGAAGATATGAGACTCATTGCATACAACAATGGCCTCACACATTACCTTTCCGTCCAATTTTTGACCCTTATCAACGTTCTCATTAAATTCTTTTGTTAACCTTGTCCTCCATCTCACAATTTTCTCGTCACAAAATCGTGGACAAAAAGCACTAGACACCACACCATTTGCAACTATATCATTCCATGTGCTTTGCGGACCATCAATCCTTTGTTGCAAAACAATTCCATTTCTTTCAAGAATTTTCACCTCATGACAATCACAATTGGTACCTTCTTCCTCAAGCCAAACCCCAGGTGCCAATCCTCGTGCAATTATCACATGGTCCTTGTCAACATCCCAAGAGTGTGTGTCAGAGACGAATTGCAGAACCACACATACCCTCCAACAACTCCACCAAGATACTTTCTACGACCCCAAAAACATGGAGTCTGAACTCCACTGTTGTGTATGTGAGAGAGGGAGATTGAGTGAGAGGAGGGTCAAGCTTTTGTTGGAGGGCGACGGTGGCGTCATTGGAGTGGAGCTTGGAGTGTGGCTGTTGCATGGTAACATTGTCTCCTATGAGAATCTTAGCACAAGCATTCACAAGGTGAGTGACACACCTTGCCTATGCAATTGTGAGCTAGGTTATGGAAGATTAGCTTCTCAGTTTGAGCTGTTTTATGCTCGTGAGTGCAATTAGGCAAAGCCTCACGACCTTGGCTAATTCTTGCACTCTTTCTATGTTGCAAGGGATTCCTATAAATGGCGCCATTGCTGGGGAATAGCCCTACCGCATAGCCAATACATTTTGAATGTGTGTGTGTGTATGGAATGAATTTCCATAAATGGTGACATTTCCAGGGATAGCCCTACCGTATAGCCACAATGCATTTTGAATGGCACCCCTACTGGGGAATACCCCTACCACATAGCTACAATGCATTTCAAATGTGTGTGTATAGAATGAATTCTGTTATAATTCTGTTTTTTGTTTTTTCAAGAAGGGTAGAAATGAATGTGTCCATTTTGTGACATTGTTGGCATTGTTATTGAAATCTACAATTTTTGCATATTGTTTGAATTTTGCAATTCATACATGTTTCTCAATTTTTGCTTTGATTTCATTTCCTGTGAGTTTTGCAATTTGTGCATTTAGGTTAATTCTTCTCCCATATATCATTTGCAAGTTCAACTTGTGATTTTTTACATTTTCTACATATTTTGAAATTTAAATAGTCAATTGAGCATTAAATTGAAAGAATTGGGTTTATCAATAGCATAACAACCAGCAGCGGTGGGTAATTTTTTGTGTCATGCAAGGCTTGTTGATAAGATACAACAAAGCTTATTGATTTATAAAAAAGATGAACTTATTAGCCAACAAAACGTGTTAGTACTTTTTCATTGCATACACCATGGCTAGTCCTTCCCTCTCAATTGTGATATAATTCATCTCAGCTGGTAATCTAAATTTTTAGTACTTTTTCATTGCATACACCATGGCTAGTCCTTCCCTCTCAATTGTGATATAATTCATCTCAGCTGGTAATCCAATTTATGCTCTCCTAGCAGTGCCAGAACACACCCAATTCTAAAGTTTGATACATCGATATACACATGAAAATGTGAGATCCCAACTCGGTAATCTCAAGGTAGGTGCACTAGCTAATGCCCTCTTCAATTCATTGTAAGCCTATTGATAGTCCTCAGTCCATTTAAAAACAATTAAAGGCTTATACAATGGCCTAGCAATATCAGCATAGAACACAATAAACCTCTGGTAATAGCTTATGTGACCCATAAACCATTATACTCCCTTATAGTCGGTGGTTGGTAGCAACTCTAGTATGAGTTTTACCTTATTATCATGTGTAGAAATCCCATTCTCTTGGACACTATATGCCCCAATATCACTCCATGCTTTACTCGAAATTGGCATTTCAAAGGATTTAAGGATATACGATACAATCAACACCTTTCAAACACTTTTCTTAGGCATTGATGACCGTAAAAGTAATCCATAAAAGTTGTACTCTCATTAACCTCCAGAATTTTGTGGGAGAATTGGTCATCCCAAATGGCATTACTTTGTATGTAAAGTTTCTCCATGTGGTGGTGAAAGCAGTTTTATATTGGTCTCTACTAATGATGGATACCTAATTGTATCTTGATACTCCATCAAAAAAACGGTAGGCTTCTGCACCTATCATCCTTTCCAAAATATTCTCTGTGTATAGTAATGGGTAATGATCTCTACGGGGTTGCCCACATTCACCTTCTTCAAATCAACATACACACAAAGCTTCCCATTTTTCTTGGGTACAATAACCAATTGTTGGTAATATCTAATCCGTGTGATCAATCTCATAAATGAAATCCACAACAATGAGTTTGTCAATTTCCACCTTTACAAATTCTAATTATTTTATATTCATTTGGTAATGACATTGCTTGATTGTTCTTGATCCTTCTATGATGATAGAGATGGTATGTTGCACCACTTCTAGTGGCACAGCCTTCATATCCTTATAGCTCCAAGAAAAAGAGTCCTTTAACTCTTTTAATAGAGTAATCAATGAATCTTCCTCTTGCAGGGTTAGGTCCGGTCGTGTGGCAATGAAGACTAATTTGGGATTCCCATCAGGCTCTATAAGATCTACCTCCTTGACCATTTTACAAGTCCGTCATATGAGACCCCTATTTGTGCACCCTTCGAGAATTATGCTTGCCCATAGGTGAACCACCTTTCTTTCATCAACGTCGAAGGTTTTGAAATGGTTTGGAACCTTTTGCAAGTCAGGCTGCTCCTCTTTCCCTGCTACTAATGCCCTTTTTGCTTCTCATTTCGCTTCAACCAATGATTTGTTTATTTCCTTCTCTCTGATCTTATGAACTTGGGGGTTTCTCAAGTCCCTTTGGCCCTTCAGGCATTTGTAGCATTATCTACCTTAACTCTTCTCCCCAATTCTTAGAGAATTCAGTGGCTTTAATGTATCTTAGCCATTGAGCATCCATGGGTCCTCTTCTAAGAATTTCACTGCGATTAACTTAATAACATTTTCTCTTTAACCATTTTTGGAACTTCAACCTTGAACCCAAAGCTTCTTTTTTGGAATCAGATTCAAGCTCTTTCTCTTCCAAAGAGTAGTCCCATGACTTGTTGACAAACCGATGGTCTCATCATACGTACTGTGGTAAAACTGACATCTCATCCTTCAAATCTAGTTCTATAAACTTCATTTTAAATTTTCCCATGACATCTATCATGGCTAATACATGCATCCAATTCTTGCAAAAACCACCATTAGGAAGGGGAACATACAAGATGGTCTCTTCCTTTGTGACTCTTTTGGTTGTTCACATGGGTTGCACATTGTTATATCGAGGTTATTCTGTCTGTTGTTTTAGAATCATTCCCAAATAGTCTTTCATCCATGGGATGCATCTTCCAAGTTTGTACATCTACTTTCGTCTAGCTTGGTACTCCTCATAAAAGGTCGACGAAGAAGATCACATCATATAAATCTACATGCTAGTGAAGTTCATTACCACAAATATATGGCATTAGCGGAATGGCAAGACTTTCATCTTCAGGTTCTATAAAAGGCCACAACATGGTACCATCAGGTACCATCAACCATTTTTATAATGAGCTTTGTCTGCTCTGAGGCTAATTTTCCCCATTTTTCCAAACAATACTTTGCGAGACGACATTCCAGTGACCTCAATGTGCATACATATCTAGCTCCACCAACAACAATCGCAAGATCTTGATAACCCTTATGCATCATCACAGGAAGGGTTGCATTCTTGTTGTCACACTCTCATAAGACTTTCCCATCTAATTGACTGAGATTTGGACTAGTTCAAGTAGTTCCTCCTTTTCGCAACCAATTCTAAATCCTCTTTGTCATGAGGCAAAGGTAAGTCCTCATTGATTGGCAAGTTGGCATGCATTCTACCTTCCACCCGATCTTTAAATCAATCCACAATCAGGGGGATTAATTTAAAGGTAGTTCTTCATTGGTTGGCAAGTTGGCATGCATTCTACCTTCCACCTGATCTTTAAATCAATCCATAGTCAAGGGATTTCCTCTTAGCTAGGTTCCAATAAGCATTTTTATCTCTGTGGGAGAGAAATGTTGTTAGCCTTCTTGCTACATCCCTGGGCATTCGGTCTCGACCATCACTAAGTATGGTTATAGGATAGGGTTTGTTGAGCCATACATAGGATATTCCCCTCCTTTATCAAACATCCTTCATAATAAATCATTTTTTCCTCCTCCTTCCAAGTCGAACTCACCTTGCTATGTTCCACACAAGTTCTGACGTTCATTTCCCAATTGTCAAATATTGAACAGTGATTTACTTACTTGTATTTTTGTATACGACCAATTCTCATGCAAGCTTTCATCCTCCATATAGAGTTCCAATACAAAAACTATTCTCTTACAAACAACAGCTGAAAAGTATTGATGTTATAATTGGTTTCACCACTTTAAAGCAATAAAAAGTCATAACTTATGCTTATATCTACTCACAATATTACATTTGTATGGAAGTTTGGTGCAGAGTTTAGAAAGTATGTTTGATGTCGTCCTAAGTTAATCGCTGCTCTATAGATGGAGAAACATATTTGTATACAAATACTCAAAGTTATAAATAGATAGATCTCTCAACCAGATACATTTGGTGGTAGGGAAAAATGATGACTGTTGTAAGTGAAGGATCAAAATAAGTAAACCATGCTTACAACTTAGTATCCGTATAGTTAGATGATGTTAGCAAAGGAGATATAAGGGGATCCAGAATAAAAACAGATAATTTACCACCATTTTCAAGCTTTGACCTTAGCAACCTCATACATGCAAAGATAATCTTCTTAGTTGCTTCTACACATGAACCATTTTTAAAGATAATCTTGTCACAATGGCCTTTATATGAACCATTTTCAAAGCCCGGATGTTGTCTCTTTCAAACCCAAGTATACCAAGTTTATCATCTATATTTACATCAAATGGAGCACCAATTTCTTCTAGTTTTGTCCTTATAGCACCCTGATTTGTAGTACATTGCGCATTGTACTCATTGGTAGCTTTTAGTCCTTCTTCTTTCTTGGCTTGTTGTTCTTTGCTCTTCTTAGCTTCTTTAGCCTGAGCATGTAACCTTGTGTCTCTTTAATGTGTTACTTGTGTAATCTTCACCTCATCCTTAGGCTTCCTTGTAGGAGGAACTACTAGGATGTCTTTCATTTTTCGGTCTGTAATATCCACAGGGTGCAAATCTAGTCATACCTATATCTCACAATTTTGAGTGTTCATACCCTTTTCCATTAGTCACCCTATAAGCATGTGCTACAAGAACAAAGGTATCTTGAAACCACTCAATCAAGAAATCCTCAGATTTACCTAGTTACAACCCTTACGTGTGGCAACACATGGGGACACGTACATACTAATATACAGGATTTACACGCTATTAATGAATAAGACATGCAAGCATTGCATGGAAAAACCAATGGTGGCATACTATTAGACATCTTAATACATAAGAACGAGTAACTTTTGGGGGTGACAGTTGTAGGCCAGCACGGGGGTACCAACAGGGACACAAGGGGCACGATTATGATGTGTGGCTGGTAAGGTACACACTAGACGCCCGAGGTCACTCGTATATATAATGGTTGGGTGGTTAAATGTGGTATGCCAAGCTAGGTTTCTTTGTTGCTATGTTAGAGCTCTTCTTCTTCTCTCACACATTTTTGCATGAAGCAAAATTCATGAAACCAAGGTTGCTTGCATGGAGGCTTGACATGCCTTGTGCAAACATAAGAGTACACTGGAGAACCACCTGAACTTTATTCATCTCTCATCACAAAGATCCCTCACTACTTTTTGAAATGATCCTTTGGTATAGCTAAACCCATAGCATTTTACTACTAATGTCCCTTAATACACCCAACTATTGTTTTACTCTCCTTTCCCTACTTCTTTGAATACTAGACATAGGCTTCCCTTTTTGACACTTTTCCTACCTATCTTTGCTATTTTGTTGAGAAACATGGATTAAGCTCTCCTAGTGACAATCAACTTCCTAATGAGATATTGATCCTACTCTAATGATAACACAATTAACATGACTAATCTAAGTTGGGTGATACCTAAGTGAACTCATGAGTGATGATGAGTGTAAATTACACTCAAGTTAATTAGACTCCTAGATAGATTAACTTGGACACATAGAGAAACTTGAGATAAGAGCAAGTGATATGTTCATTGCTTGAAAATGGTCCCCTTTTATATGAGGAGGTACACCTTTTAGCTTGCACATCAATGTGGGATAATCCCTTTGCTCTTGCTTACTCACTTCCTACCTCTTCCTTGTGTGCTCAATGGCACCACATTTCTCTGGCACCACATTTCTCAACATATTTAAGGCCCTTTCCTTTAACCCTTGCAATTTTCTTTGTCCTTGCCATATGATCTAGAAAGAAACAACCAAAAACATTAAACAAAATTACTCTATGTATCTTTTTATATAATAAAAATCACATATATGAGTAAAATCCTTCAACCAAAACTTACAACAGTGATTCAGGGCTTTAACAAAAACTTACAATAGTGAAGAAGGGCTTCAAACAAAAAAAAAAATGCCTAAAAACTTGCAAACTGGTGAAAGTCACTAGGTGTACAAGAGATAGACGGCTAAAATCACTAATAGAGGGCTGAAAAAAATGGTTATGTTTTGTCTCGGGTACCAGGGAAAAGAGTTCCCAGACCCCCTAGCCGGTACTCATGCAAAAATTAAATAGATACACCATTTACACACCCAATATGAAATTGCCTTTTTCTCAGCTTCAACTATTTCCAAACAGAATTGCAATAAAACCATAGTGTTTCCATCATAATCCTCAGTATTCCAGTTTCAAGGTCCAATTTCTAACTTTTCCACTTTCCAACCATAAAATCCAAATTCCAGTCATCCCTTCCTCGGTGTACCTATGGCATCATCGGCAACCAGAACGCTCACCACCTGGTCACTCCCTCTAGGCTCACCTAGTTCTTCACTCAAGGGCCTTTTCAATAGTTCCTAGCTCATAGTACCCAGGAGTGTAATCTCATAAAATCCATATGGACGCTCTGTTGAAGATCAGCTAGATCAACCAATGAGATCCAGTTACCAAAAAGAGCCATGGACTCATCCGTTGAAGACCAGCAAGGCCAACAAACCAGATCCATGCCCATGTTCATAAAACAACTCCAACTCAATGTTCCATTTATCTTCCTTGACGCACGCGTGGGTATCCTGGGTGACCATGAGCCGCCCGAGCACCGTATAGACAACACCCTCTAGGCTTCTTCGCAGGTGACCTAGCGCTTCACTCATAGGCCGCTTCCTTGGCCCCCCATCCACCGTACCCGAAAGCTCACCATTTTAACCGAACTGAGGCTAGTCAAGACCTCGGCTGACCTTGCCACACGAGACATCCTTCTTTGACTCTCTGTTAGCTGTTGCAACATTTTCCACTTAGGTCCTTATGACCTCATTCCATAAGATAGTCAAAATGCTTCCCTAGCATTCTTGACGTAAAACAATCTTTAAAAAAACAGGTTTCACATACAAATACAGTTTCCAAACAAAATCCCTATCTTTCCATATCATTCCTCATCATTTCTCTTTAGATTCTCTCTTAACGATCGGCCAGGGTGAGCCATCCCATATTCCACATCATTTCACATCATTCCTCATTATTTCTCTTTGGATGCTCCCTTTTAACGATCCGCCAAGGTGAGCCATCCATATTCCACATCATTTTATATCATTCCTCATTAATTCACATCACCCCACATCAATCCACATCATCCACATTAGTCCACATCAATCGACATCAATCCACACAACATCCACATCTATCCACACATCAATCCACATTAGTCCACATCAACCGCATCAATCCGCATCAACCCACACATCAATCCACATTATTCCACATTCATTCACATCATCTCACATCATTCCACATCATCCCACATCATTTCCACATTCATTCACATCATCGCACATTCATTCACATCATCTTACATCATTCCACATTCATTCACATCATCCCATATCATTCCACATTCATCACATCATCCCACATCATTTCCACATTCATTCACATCATTCCACATTCTACAAACAAGATGGTCTCTTTTCGCTTTGAGCGAATCAGTTTTGATTATCAACTTTCCTTGATCTAGTTATATCAAAATTTTTGTTCCACAATCAACCAGGTTAAAAGTACAGTTACTCTACTTTTTATATTGACAGAACTTTCTAAGTCTCGGCCATTACTTGGCTTAGTTAAAGACAACTTTTCTTAAGTTTGAATTCCCGTTCACTTTTGGATCCTCGATCTTTTCAAAAAATTTAGAATCCTTTTTCGGGGAATCTAGGAATCAGTCAGTCCACAAGTATTTACATTCATCCAACTAAGCATATTTCTGGTCTTTTTCTGGGAAATCCTTTAGAGTGTACTTAAGATTCTATTTCTCGAGAATCTAGACGTATACTTCAAAATTCCAAAAGTTAAATAGATTCGTGATTCCTCTTTCTGATTAAAAATTTATCCATGTTTTCTCGCTGCATTCCTATGAATATTTTCACATTCTCTTCTCCATTTTTCCAAAATAAAATATCATGAAAATCCCTCTTTTAGCATAAAATATTTATGCACACATACTAATTCATTTTTATCTAAATGGATTATATTCATAATCCTTTCCATAATTCTCATAAATTGAATGAATCTAGAAAACTTTGTGCATAACCTTCTTTATTTTTATGGTAAATGAATAATGCCCAAAACTCCACTTTTAGCATAAAATTTATTGTGTATAAATTCATTTTCTAATGATAAAAATTTTGCCATAACTTTTCCATATTTTCTATGAAATGAGAATGCTTAAAATTCTACTTTTAGCATAAAATTTAATTTATGCATCATGAAACCTTCATTTTCTAATGATAAAAATTTTACCATAGCTTCCTCGCATTTTCTATGAAATGAGAATGTTCAAAATTCCACTTTTAATATAAACATTAGTTTATGCATAAACCTAAGCATAAACATAAACATTAATTAATCTAAACAACAACATAAATCAAGAAGAGCATGGTTTTAAGAGGAAAACCATGAGATAAAATGCTTCCCAAGCATGAGAGAGGTTGGGAAGAAGATTAACATCTAAAAAGAGAGTAGTAAAAATCATTGTTTCGGCTTACCCTTGGTGTGCTTGATTCTTTACCTTGCAAGAAGTTGTATAGCCCTCAAGGAAGAGGATTAGTCACCAAGAGAAGAGGGTAACTTCAAAAGAAGAAGAGGTTTAGTGAAGCACCAAAGCTTCACAATGGAGAGGCAAGGAAGAGGAATAAAGGAATTACACTAGAATGAAAACTATACTAGCATCATGAAAGTACTCTAAGATAAAAATACAAAGGAATGGGGTTCTATTTATAGGTGAGGGAGGTCACCAACCAAGCCCAACTGGGATCTAGAGGCTTCCAGCTTCAGTTTGATCCAATTTGGACACGTTTTAGACTAGTTAGGCCCGCTTTTTGATCTAGTTTGGAAGAGGAGAGATGAGAGATGAAATATCTAGCCACCTCATGATATTTTTGGGGATAAAAAATGAACCTTTTGATGTGATTTCTAGGTGCCTCCTTGATGTGGGGTTCGCTCTCTCCTGAGGTGTCAAAATTCACATTTTTATACTACTTAAGCACCAGTACTAGTCAACTCTTCATCTTATGTGAGAATTTACTCATTTTTAGTGGATTTTCTTTTACTTTTGCACTTTTCTTATTCAAACACTTGGATTAATCCTATAGGCCCATTAGAATACTCTTTGGACCATAATCCATAATTTTCTGAAAATAGGTACCCCTAGGCTAAGGTGTCATGTGAACATATTCAATTAATTTCTAATGCACATTGGAAAACTCTTTTTAAACTTCTGTTTCAGGGGAATTCATCTTAAAATTAAAGGGTAACTTTGTATTTAAAAATATCTCAAAACTATATTATCTCTCTCTAGAATATTATCTCTCTCTAGACCAAAACAGGGCCAAACAAGTTCTTTTTCCATTCTGAAAGGGGGGGGTTGATTACAAGAGACTAAAGGGGAAGTTCTTACATCTTTACATCATCAAAAGCTAGAGAGAGGAATCTTACATTTAAGCTTAGCTTAAGCTTCTTGTTAAGCATAAACCTAGCGCAAAACTGCCCGTGTGTGAGGCTATTTTAAAAAGCGTGGATTTGTAGGATTAATATGAGCCTTCCATTATACAATTTGCGAAAATAAAGAGCTCAGCAATTGTGATAGTAGATTAATGATCTTCTCAATGAGCTGATTTCATCCATATAAATGGATTATGGAGAGAATTCATGAAGGTGGTTTTGGGAGAAGAAGGGTGGTTTCACTTCAAGATAAGTGGTTTCATTAAAACCTCATTACTTGATCTAAATGTTGATTCGACAACCCAAAAATTTCACATAAACAATTGAATCTTTGCCCAAAGGTCTCTTTGCTTTTGCTTCCTTTGCCCTTTGGATTTTTGAATGAATCTCTCTCTTGTCCAAAGTCCTTGTACCTTTGTTGTTGTGGGCTTTTTGTAGATTCTCTAATTCCCGTGCAAGTATTTTGAATTTGTAGAAAAGCCTTCAAATTTTCTCCAAGCCAATAACATTTGAGAAAAAGTCAATTTCTTAATTTTTCTTCTTTGAGTATCGATGACCAAAATTCAATACTTGAATTTGCCATGCTTTGATACCACTGTTATACATGACCTTTGGTACATGGAGATTTGAATATTCCACAAATTGATTAATAAAGAAAATAAACCACAAACACCATAACATAACTCAAGAGCAAAAAAATCAAAGAACACAAAATTGGATGCAATCCTCTCCCCTGACATGTGTGGCTCCTCTCCCGCATACGTAGTATTTAAATAATATTTCATAAATTTAGTGCTTGGAGCCATAAATAGCATAGCCTTTCTAAAATTGGGCTTTTACAAAATTTCAATGTTTTTAAAGTATCTTATCAAAAATAAACCTTTCCTAACATATGTACAATGGACCAAACCATTTATTTTACACACATGGACATGGGTAGAGAATTCCGTCCAATGTCCACGTTCGTTGTCCCAAACTTATGATCTATACTCAAACATAGTCCACAGTGTTATATCACAATTACTTTGGATTTATTCATAAAAATAATAATGACAAGTGGTAAACATTATCTAGATTAACTCTCGATGATTCATTGCTATGTGAAACATAATTAATTGGATTCACTCCCACATTGGATTAACTCACAATGTCTTCACACGTGACTCACAGAGTTGATCCGATTCACCCACAATCAAACAAACCACATGTCTCACACGTGTCACTATTAATCGGATTCACTCACAATCAACTTAGCTTGGGCATGCCTCACACGTATTACCATTGATTAGATTCACTCACAATCAACTTAGCTTGGGCACATCTCACACGTGTTACCGTTAATCAGATTCAATCACAATCAACTTAGCTTGAACACCCAAGATATTATTCACTTGTTGGGTCACCCAACAATTAATAAATTAATTACTGTAACAACTTAGCTTGAACACCCAAGATATTATTCACTTGTTGGGTCACCCAACAATTAATAAATTAATTACTGTAACAATGCTAGTGAGACAGGCACCAATGAGGATTTCATCACAACTTTCAAGGTTGACCTTGCCTCAATTTTTGAGATGTTAGATCTTGTTCTTTTACACTAATACTTGGATATGCAGTTTATACAACAAGATGATGGTATAATTCTTAAGCAGCCAAAATACATCAAGGCACTACTCAAGAGGTTCAATATGAAAATTTATAAACCAATATCTACACCAACGAAACCTGGTGTAAAGCTGTCACCAGGATTCAACATAACCACTTATCATCAAGCTGTTGGATGCCTAATCTATTTGTGTAACTCACGATCAAATATCCAGTATGGTGTGTCACAACTTTCAAAGTTCATGCATTGCTCAAGCACTAAGCATTGCCAAAGTAATTAAATGTATCTTTAGATACTTGCAAGGCACTCAAGATCTTGGATTGTTTATATGCCAAGGGGGGTGATTTACAACTTTGGGCCTTCAGTGATTTTGACTAGGCAGGTTACAATACACAACAATCCACATCTAGAAATTACTTCTTTCTCGACAATTTGCGCATATCTTGGCTGAGCGAGAAGCAACCGTGGTAACATCAATGTATGAAGCTGAATACAAAGTTGCATTCACTGTGAAGCTAAATACAGAGTTGCATTCCACTGACAGTTAAATGTGTATGGTTGAGAAGATTTATGAAGTATCTTTGGGTCCCTTCAGACACCCCTACTCTTATTCTCACTGATAGTAGTCAGAGTGCAATGGTAGTTTGCAAAGAATCTTGTGTTTCATGCCAAGACCAAGTACATTGAAGTGCATTACCACTATGTCAGAAAGAGGCTCCATGCAAGAGATCAATCTGATCTACTACAATCTGTACACATGACAATGTGGTAGATCTTTTCACTAAAGCCTTATCATGTGAAAAGTTTGAGGCCTTCCACAAAGCTTTGGGCCTCTTCCCTTTTAGAGACTGATTTGCATTTACTGTGACAATTGAATGTGTATTCATGGAGGATCTTTGTGTCCCTTCAGACACCCTACTCCTATTCACTGATAGTAGTTAGAGTGCAATGGTAGTTGCAAAGAATATTATCTTTCATACTAAGACCAACAAGCACATTGAAGTGCATTATCACTGTGTCAGAAAGAGGCTCCGTGCAAGAGATCAATCTGACAATGTAGTAAATATTTTCACTAAAGCCTTATCATGTGAAAAGTTTAAGGCCTTCCACAAAGCTTTGGGCCTCTTCCCTTTTGGAGACTGGTTTGCAATCTTTGTAAACCTTGCATTTGTACTACAGAAAATTTTGTTAGATATATGGTAGTACCACATTGTGAGGACATGTACCTATGCCATGGGCACTTCCCATGGCCATTCAAGTGTGAATGGACACCTTATGATTAACTAGTATATAAGCAATCTCATCCTCAATTTAGGGTTACTAATTTTATACTTTCTCTGTGTACTTGTAAAGAGCTTCATCTCTCTCCATTAAGCTTGCCACTCTTTCTCACACTCTACACCTTTGTGTTCGTCTTTGAGCATTGTGTATGTAAGAAAATAGATCCATTTTCTATGAGCTATCAGTTAGCGAGTGAGTTAGAGAAAGATAAAATATGTGAGCTAGAGACAGAGTTAGAGAGCAAAGTGCTAGAGAGAGAGAGAAAGAGAGAGAGAGAGAGATGACAAGTTCGAGAAAAATAGAGAGTTAAGAGAGATTGAGATTACTATAAAGAGATAGCGAGAGAAATAGAGAGTTAGAGAGAGAAATAGAGATTGAGAGTTAGAGAGAGAAATAGATTGAACTATCTTAATCTCTCTCATTGACACTCTTGAACTATCTTAGAGAGAGAGAGAGAGAGAGAGAGAGAGAGAGAGAGAGAGTTACACAGTTCGAGGAGAGTTATAGAGTGAGTTAAAGAAAGGTAAAGAGAGTGAATGAGAGAGAGAGAGAGAGAGATTGAGAGAGTTGACCAATTTGATAGAAATAGAGAGTAAGAGAGATTGAGAGAGAGAGCTAGAGAGAGCATTAGAGTTAGCCAATTCAAGAGCAATAGAAACAGTCACAACAAGAAAGAGAGGTTGAGACAGTTAAAGAGAGTTAAAAAGAGAGTGAGATAGAGTGATATATAGAGACAGTAGGTAGAGCGAGAGTGAGTTAGAGAGAGACTTATATAGAATTAGAAAGAGAAAGAGAGATAGAGAGTTAGAGACATGGCGAGAGAGAGTTAGAGGCAAAGAGAGCTAGAGCTAGAGAGAGAGAGAGAGAGAGAGAGCGTAGAGAGAGTTAGAGAAAGAGAGTGAGGGTTAGAAAGAGAAAGGGAGAAAGTAAGGTAGAGAGAGAGTGTTAGAGAGTGAAAGAGAGAGAGAGAGAGAGAGAGAGAGAGAGGGGGGGGGGGTAGAAAGAGTTAAGAGAGTTAGAGAGGATTAGAAAGAGAAAGAGATTGAGTGAGAAGAAGGTAAAGTGAGTGAGTGAGAGAGAGAAAGAGAGTGAGTGTCCGCTACTACTACATATACGTATCTTATTTGGGAGTTAAAGGATTAGATAAGAGGGTTAGAGAGAGAGAAAGAGAGAGAATTAGAGTTAGAGAAAGAGAGATTAAGAGAGTTAGAGAAAGAGTATTAGAGAGATTAAGATAGTTCAAGAGAGTGTCAATGAGAGAGAGAGAGAGTCAAAAAGAGTTACAAATAGAGTTTGAGAGTTAGTGAGTGTTAGATAGAGGGTTAGAAAGAGAAACAAAAAGAGAGAATGAGAGTAAGAGAAAATGAAAGAGTTCAAGAGAGAGAGACGATTAAGAGTTTTAGAGTTAGAGTTAGACAAAGAGAGAGAGAGAGAGAGAGAGAGAGAGAGAGAGAGTGCTGAAGAGAATTAAATTTTTTTAAGGCATTTTATTTTAAGGGGAGAAAGGGAAGAGAGAGAGAGAGAGAGAGAGGGAGAGAGAGAGGGAGAGTAGAATTAGTTTTAAAAGAAATGTGTTTCGATTTGTTTTAAATAGGGAAAATAAAAAAGAGCCAAAGTGAGAGAGAGAGAGAGAGAGAGAGAGAGAGAGAGAATGGCAATCAACCCGCCTAAGGCAAGTCTGGGCCACTCATTTAAACAATGCCAAAAAAAGTACAAATGGACTTGAGAGTGAACTTATCCCAAATGGAATGCAATATAAGAATTCAAAGACCAACAGAATTGATGTGATTTGCATCATAAGACCAAAGAGTTACATAGTAAGTCCCTCCACAGATACCCCCCTTCAATCAAACATCATATAGTATCGAAGTTATTATTGTTGTGCCTAGAACTGTTACTTTTAAAAAATGGAATCAATATGATCCATAAGCAGAGGCAGTGTTTCTCCTGATAAAGGGGCTTGGCACCTCAGACACCAAACATGCAAAAGATGTGCTGGAGATCCAAGAGAAACTCTCCTCTTGAACATTTGAGCTTCCCGTCCAATTGCTGAAAAATTTAAGAAACAAACCAACCTATAAGCAGTAAGTACCAAATCAACAGAACATCCTGATTTAACAGTGATCAGCCAACTTAAAAGTTCAAATTTGATATTGGTCTGTCTTCCTTTCATGGGTGGGGGAGGAGTTGTATCTGTAAAGATCCTAAAAGTATCACATACCATGAATGATCACACACACACAATAAAAAGCCTTTTCCAATAGAGTTTTTCCCTCCCTTTTGAATCTATCATATGGGCCAACATCGCGCTTTCGCAAGTTGGCCAAAATACCGACTGCAGCACCTTGGACTCTGGAGACTATATAAGGACCCTATATTACTCATACTTCCATCAAGTCACGCCTGCATTATACAGAAGAATGCTGAGCCCACTTGAACAATCATGCGATAAGTGGAAATCAGCCACTTCACCACTGCAGAGTTTGATTACATCCAGTTCAACTCCATCATGGGTTGATCAGCCACTCCCATTTCATGACCTCACCAAGAACTTAAAAATACTTTTTTCTTAAGCTTTTTATCTTTAAGCACACTTTTTTGTATTGAAAAGATAGTTTAAAGCCATGAAACTTTCACCGTTAGGCTTGGTTTGAAAAACAAATCTTCTTTTTCAAAATTGTTCACCTGACTCACCATGAGGCATGCAAGAAAAGACAAACATCGACAGGTCCAGAACCCTCAAGAATGCTCTACTCTCTTCTCCACACTCAACATGCCACGGACAAGACTAGATGCACCATTAACACCTCTAGTATTGTCCTCTACAAATTGCCCTGAAACATTACAATAAAAAGTGTAAGGTTGTCAGAAAAAATAATAATAAGGGAAGGGAATGCATAACTAATGTTCATCTCTACCATGGGGGGAAAGGGACGGAGAACATGACATATAGTATTAAGAGCAACAACTAGTAAAGCAAGTGCAGATTATTATTATTATTCTAAAGTAACCCCTTCAGCAATGTGTATTCTAAATGAAATAACTATAGAGTCTGATGAATAGATAATATTGTGCCTAGCAGAGGAAAAGGCTCAAATAGACAGGTACCACGACTGTTAAAGCCAGATGTGTTCTTTCCCACAATCGTTCTTTTTGTCCAGTGGATCTCAGTGCGTTATGCACCGTTAGCGCTGAATTGCACGACTCTTTTGAGCAACGTGCGGAGTTTCGTGACCATGCACACGTGATTATGTAACAGGCATTTCTTCGCTACCTAAAACCGATCCCGTCAAGTGGGAATAGACTCCGTTGGACACCCACACGCGTAATAGCACAACTTAAATATCACAATTTGAATGGACAACTTAATAACAACTGAAAACTGAAATGAAATGAAATGTTGATCAATGGACACCAGCACTGGGCCGGAACGGGCCGACCCCCCCCTCAATATATGATATATTATTGGGAGTATTTAAAAGATACAATGCTCCATGGGTTCAAAGAACCAAATGATGTCCATGTACAACTGAGATGAATACAGTTACCAAACAAGAGACTCGAAGTAGACGTTCGAAGGAGAGCAACCCAATTGAATAGTCTAGTCTCTACGGTCCTGTGCCTTCACTGGAATCCGCGGAGAGCGCCCCACTGGTGTTCCAGGACCACACACAAACAGGTGCTCCCGTACTAACGCCTGGCTCTCCCAATCTCGGCACCCATGGACCGTGTTCTCCAGAACCTTGGACTACCCGGCACCGAACGGGTGTTAGCGGTAGAGAGTATCCCTTATCAGATTTACTTCAAAATCCTTTATTTAAATCTCAATCCACTTACTTGTAGCTCGCTAGTGGAAGACAAATACCAGAGGCGTCCAAGTGTAGCCGTCTGGAGATCCGAGCGCAGCCGCCTGCTGAATGGAGAGGAGGCCTGGGCGTAGCCGCCTGTGGAGGTCTAGGGGCCAGCCGCCTGTAGAGGGAAACGCAGCCTCCTGCTGTGGAGTGCAGCCGTCTGGCGATCCAAGCGCAGCCGCCTGCTGAATGGAGAGGAGGCCTGGGCGTAGCCGCCTGTGGAGGTCTGGGGACGCAGCCGCCTGTGGAGGAGGGTGCAACCGCCTGTAAGGAGTTACCTCAAGCAACATTTTCCAAAACTTATTGACATACTGTTACACACTTTCATTATCTCTTTGCTCAAGTCTATCCCACTTTTGGGTGAGAGTTTGCTCCGCATTAGGTGGCAAGAACTGAGCATAAAATCTGTCCTTAAACTCTTTCCAAGTGCAAATGGAGTCTTCGGTGATCTTTTCAGTGATCCACCAATGAGCAGCGGTCCCCTTCAAGAACATGCTAGCATGGCGTACTTTAGACTTCTCAATGAAGTCCTCATCGCTAAAAGCAATGTCAAACTGTGCCACAAATGCTAATACTTTGGAAGCATCATGCTCTCCATGAAAAACATCAAACTTAACGGGCTTGTCACCTACTTTAAATTCCTTGAGCTTTCTGGCACGAGGCTCATGGTCCTCTCTTTTTCTTTTCCTTTTATCCAACGGGGCAGCCCTATCTGCATGGGCTCCATGGGCCATCATGGAAGTTTCATAAAGCACGGTGGCATGTGCTCCACGAACTAGAGAATCAGATGCATGTGACCTTCCTGCATATGGCAATGTCTCTCCATGAGACAACTCGGTAGGCAAAGCTTTTCTAGTGGCTGACCTGTCAGCCCTTCCATGGGATACATGTCTTGAATGCATGTGACCATCATGCCCTCCATGAGCACTAGCATACATATACCTGCCAGCCTTTGTGCCTTGTGGAGAAGATGCATGACGAGAGGTGACTGTCACCTCTTCCCTTTACATAAATGACCTCAACCTTTGAGATGCGGGATCTCCATGCTTTAAGCGAGGTGGATTTCTGAATTTCAGCTCTCCATCTTCCCCCTCTTTGATGTCACCTTTGCGGAGAAGGTAGGAAAGTGCCAACTCCCTTGGCTTCTTGCCCACTTCCCATGCCATGGACTCAAAAGTCACATCTACCATTGCACCGGCTTTCCTTGCTTCAATGGCACTTTGCACATGGAGATCTTCATGCAAAAATTTCAGCTCTTGCTCTTGTGCCTGCAAAAGCTTTCTCATATGCTCCAATTCAGCCCTCATTGCACCAGGCTCTTCTTCTTGCATGACTGTCTTTCCTCGAGACACTTGTCCCCTTGAGTCACTATCATTTACCCTCTCAAGGGGCTTGTGCCTTCCTTGTAAAGCATCAGAACCACGCGAAGCACTTGATGGGCCCCTCGAATTAGGCACTTCCAAAGGGTTGCCCTGGCTATCCATTGTGTTAAGTGTGCCAGAAGCGGGGTGTCCAATACACAAGTTCGTTTCCCCACTAAGAAGAGGGAAATAACCGTGCTCTGATACCAATGAAACCGATCCCGTCAAGTGGGAATAGACTCCGTTGGACACCCACATGCGTAATAGCACAACTTAAATATCACAATTTGAATGGACAACTTAATAACAACTGAAAACTGAAATGTTGATCAATGGACACCAGCACTGGGGCCGGAACGGGCCGACCCCCCCCATCAATTTATGATATATTATTGGGAGTATTTAAAAGATACAATGCTCCATGGGTTCAAAGAACCAGATGATGTCCATGTACAACTAAGATGAATACAGTTACCAAACAAGAGACTCGAAGTAGACGTTCGAAGGAGAGCAGCCCAATTGAGTAGTCTAGTCTCTACGGTCCTGTGCCTTCACTGGAATCCGCGGAGAGCGCCCCACTAGTGTTCGAGGACCACGCACAAACAGGCGCTCCCGTACTAACGCCTGGCTCTCCCGATCCTCGGCACCCATGGACCGTGGTTCTCCAGAAGCTTGGACTACCCGGCACCAAACGGGCGTTAGCGGTAGAGAGTATCCCTTATCAGATTTACTTCAAAATCCTTTATTTAAATCTCAATCCACTTACTTGTAGCTCGCTAGTGGAAGACAAATACCTAAGGCATCTCGAGATCCGAGCGCAATCGCCTGCTGAATGGAGAGGAGGCCTAGGCGTAGCCACCTGTGGAGGTCTGGGGGCGCAGCCGCCTGTGCAAGAGGGCGCAGCCGCCTATAGAGGGAAACACAGCCTCCTGCTGTGGAGAGCGCAGTCGCCTATGGAGAGCGCAGACGCCTATGGAGGGGAGGAGCGCAGCTTGCTATGGAGAGCACAGCCGCCTGCTGTGGAGAGCGCAGCCGCCTAGGGAGGGCAGAAGAAGCCTGGCTGCAGCCGCCTGCAGAGTGGGCAGCCGCCTGTGTAGAGAGAGCAGCCGCCTGCAAGTGGTGGAGCGCAGCCGCCTGTAGCCGCCTGCAAAGTGGAGAGAAGGATGATAGAATGGTCGATTGCACAGTCCTGCCCAAGCTGGTGAGATGGTCGCTCCTTTGTAGGTGTTGGAGAGAGCACACGTCCAACAGCTGGCCGGTCCCCCTAGCTTAACAGCTGGCCAGTCCCCCTAGCTTGCATGGAGGCGGCCAGTTCCAAGGTGGGGTGTGGGTAGGTGGCCATGCACCCACCCCCACACATAGGATTAAGAGTGCGGTTTCCCTCCCCACCTTGGCCCATACGTGGGTGCCCATAATGGTGCCCACCCTATCAAGGACATCATTAATTATTGGGGAGGGTGCCCACTCTTTAATGAATGTGAACTTACAACCTTATAAAAAATAAAGGTTAGAAAGAAAGCTATAAAACAAACAAGTGCAATACACTTACCACCTGTTCACACACAACAAAACTCGTCAGAAGACAGAGCAAACTTCACGACTCACTGGCAGGCGTCCCCGCTCAGTAAGTGGCACGTCAAACAGGCAAACACAAAAATACAAGTCATGTGAAAACAGTTCCAAACATGCAAAACATGAATGCATGTGCAAACAGTATCATGGACATATCTCCCGTTCATGGAACAAGTACAAAACATCTGTCGGGCACAATAATGGCATGACAGAAAAACATAAATCCTGGTCTTCCTATGGAGTGACAGTCCCATAGGTAAGACATAGATCCAGGCACCAGCCTCCCTATGGAGTGACAGCCCCATAGGCAAGACACGGCACAAATACTGGCTCTTCCATGGCGTGACAATCCCATGGATAGAACACAGTCCAGGTCATACACGGGTGGCACCAATCTGGCTCCCGTCCATATGACACCATCTTGCTAACACACGGGTGGCACCAGTCTGGCTCCCGTCCATGTTAAGCAAAAATACTGGCCCCTTCACATGAGACACCGGCCTGGCCTCAAGTGAACGAGACACAAATCTGGAGATGGACCAAATGGTCGGCCAATTGGTGACACTACCCATGGCCTCTCCCATAATAGGGCAACATAAAACCATGCAGTCTTGTGCACTCCTGATAGCCTCTCATGCAATGACTAGCATTTCCTGCATACCTGCTACGAAATCTCTAGCCGCATCAATCTGAATACCCTCAAGTCCAACTATTACGGGAGATCTAGGTTGGTATCCGTACATCAACATAAACGGCAATGTTATCGGCAAACTCAACCATTGGGATGTACTTCTCCTAATCTTATGGTCACTTGGAGATGTATGCACGAAGCATATCCTCCAAAATTTGACTGAGGATGATCAGAGGAACTCATACTGAATGTGGTCTCTAGCTGCTAGGAATGCCCATAAAACTTAGTCCCTATCACTAACTATGTCAAAAGGCAATCCATACAACCTGAAAAGCTATAACACTCCTCCTAGCCCTAAGGTGTTCAACCTTATTCACTAGACATTGAAGTAAAACCACACAGTCCTCAACATATGCCTTCATTTTAGGCTAGTAAAATCTAGGGGTTTGTTGTACCCCTAGATGACATTCCTACAAGATCCTTTTCCTAATCTCTATGTTATTTGATACACAAACCATCTCATTCCGGAACAGTAATGGACCACCTACCACACCCACAGGTCTCAGATAGCCCTCTCAGAGAGTCATAACCGTCAACCCTAATTTCAGTGAAGCTCAAAGAGTTCGCCTCCCCAATTCTACTCAAGGCATCCACCACTCGATTCATGCTACCCTTTCAATACTTTATTTCCATATCAAAGTCTTGCATCAACTGAGCCCATCTTGCCTTCCTTCCCCTCAACTCAAGTCTGTCACATATATACTTAAGTGACTGACAATTGCCAGCCTGACCCATAAGCAATCAATGAAAGAAGTAGCAAAAACTGCAAGTGGCCAGCTCCGATACAGGAGAGGAGAGAGTTGTACGAACAGGTGATGACGTGGCATAGCAGTTGATGGAGGCGCTCTGAATCAACGGGCAACGATGAAAAATTCCATGATTTGGTTCATGATCAAGTAGATGATGATGGAGAAGATGATCTCCACACTTCAACGAAGATTGGTGCGCCTCCATCACCCTCAGTTTTGCTGTGCTCCATCGCTTGCTGACGGGCTGAGCCATTTCAAAGGCGGCTGTGCTCTGCATATAGCCGGCGCATGCTCCCGGGTGGTGCAATCTCCTGCATCCCTGCTGGCGGCTGTACATCTAAGGCAGCTACATACTCCACAGGCTGCGCCTGTCTTTCAGCAGGGCTGCCCACTATCTACAGGCGGCTGCCCCCACCTGAAGCAGCCAAGCGGTTCTATATGCTGTTGTCCATCTCCTGCAGGCGCCAGTGTCTTCTCCTCCTCCTCTACAGCCAGGCGCCTACTGTTCATCAGGTGGCTACACCACAAACTGACAGTTGTACTTGCTACAGGCGGCTGACTGCCTTTTCCATACAAGCTGTGTTGTCTCTTCATACAGCCAACTGTGTGCTTCACCTCCAGCAGGTTATACTCTGTAGCCAGGCGGTTTCTCTTCAGAGTGGTGGTTATTACTCTATTTCCCTCCTCCACAAGAAGGTGGCTGTGTTCTACTCAACAGGTGGCAAATCTCCTTGGTAGGCGATTGTGCCTCCTTTCCATAGGCGCCGTCTTCCTTCTTCAAGAGGTTACATCTGGTGTCCCTCTCAAGTAGCTACCGATACCTTGGTCCAAGCTATTGAAGAACCTCGGTCCAAATGCTGAGATCGGGAGAGCCAGGCGTTAGTACGGGAGCGCCTGTTTGTGCGTGGTCCTGGAACACCAGTTCGGCGCTCTCCGCAGAGTCCAGTGAAAGCACAAGACCGTAGAGACTGGACCACGCTAGTGGTCGTTCTGCTTCGAATATCTACTTCGAACCTATTTGTTTGGTAGTGTATTCATTTGTACATGGACATCATCTGGTTCTTGGAACCTGAAACCGATCCCGTCAAGTGGGAAGACTCCGTTGGACACCCACACGCGTAATAGCACAACTTTAAAACCACAAATGAAATGGACAACTTGATACAACTTGAAATGAAATGAAATGAAATGGAAAGATGGACACCAGCACTGGGGCCGGAACGGGCCGACCCTCCCCTCAATATATGATATATTTATTGGGAGTATTTAACAAATACAATGCTCCATGGGTTCCAAGAACCAGATGATGTCCATGTACATATGAATACAGTACCAAACAAATAGGTTCGAAGTCGACGATCGAAGTAGATGCTCGAAGCAGAACGACCACTAGCATGGTCCAGTCTATACGGTCCTGTGCTTTCACTAGACTCCGCGGAGAGCGCCTCACTGGTGTTCCGAGACCACGCACAAACAGGCGCTCTCGTACTAATGCCTGGCTCTCCCGATCTCAGCACCTTTGGACCGAGGTTCTCCAATAGAGCTTGGACTACCCGGCACCGAACGGGTGTTACCGTGGGGAATGAATCCCTTATCATATTTAACACAAAATCCTTTATTTAAATCTGAAAATTCACTTACTTGAAGGTTGCAGATTGTAGACCAATACCCGAGGTATTCGTGTGTGTAGCTACTTGAGTGGAATACCGAGATGTAGCCACTTGAAGAAAGAAAACACCGCCTATGGAAAGGAAGTGCAACCACCTGTTGTGCAGGACACAGCCTGCCTTCTTGTGGAGGAGTTTGTCTTGCTATAGCCGCCTAGTGATGCAGCTGCCTGGTGAAGAACACAAACGGAAGGAGAGCCTTGTGGAGTTGCCAACTGAAGACAGGCGCAGCCTCCTGCTAAAGGCACAGCCGCCCCTGAGAGAGAAAAGTAGCCGCCTAGTATAGAGGAGGCACCAGGCTGCTGTGCACAGCTACTTGGCTGCAGCCTGCGCAGCTGCTTGTAGTGGGTAGCTTGCTGGAGAAACAGGCGCAGCTACTGGCTCTTCCATGGCGTGACAATCCCATGGGTCGAACACAGTCCAGGTCATACACGGGTGGCACCAGTCTGGCTCCCGTCCATGTCAGCAAAATACTGGCCTCTTCACATGAGACACTGGCCTGGCCTCAAGTGAACGAGACACAAAAACTGGAGATGGACCAAATGGTCGGCCAATTGGTGACAGAACCCATGGAGCATTGTATTTGTTAAATACTCCCAATAAATATATCATATATTGAGGGGGGGTCGGCCCGTTCCGGCCCCAGTACTGGTGTCCATTTATCTCATTTTATTTCATTTCAATTTCAAGTTGTATTAAGTTGTCCATTTCAAATTGTGGTTTTAAAGTTGTGCTATTACGCGTGTGGGTGTCCAACGGAGTCTTTTCCACTTGACGGGATCGGTTTCACCTGAGCTCAGTGAAAACCCAAGATAGTCTCTCTGAAGGGTAGTCAATGTCTCCCATGTAGCGTCCTCCTCAACACGATCCTTCCGCTTGATCTTGTCTTCCGTAAGTAGTAGCGTATTTCGCAATCGTCTTTCACGAAATCCAAGAATCTTTTCCGGTTCGTGTGGGACAAATGTCATATCCTCGACATCTATGATTCCTTGAGGAGTAACTAATTGGTCTGTTCCACCCAATACTTCCTTAAGTCTACTAACATGAAATACGGGATGAACTTTCACATGAGAAGGTAAGTCGAGTTCATATGCAACTGAAACAATCCGACGTGTAACCCGAAATAGTCCACAGTATCTAGGAGATAATTTCGGAGATCGACTTGTCTGTAAAGTCTCGGAATCTTTTGGAACTCACGAATACACCATTGTTCCTTCAGAGAACTCTTTGGGTGAACGATGTCTATTAGAATAAAATATGTCTTTGTCTTGAGCACTTCTAATGGATTCCTTCACAACTTGTAACATTTCTTGCATATCTTGTAGAAAATTACGTATTGCATCATGCTAAAGTCTTAAAAATCCCACGGTAACAGGTGATCTAGGTTGAAAACGGTACATAAGCATAAAAGGACTAAAATCTGTACTCGTATGCTTAGTACTATTATATGCAAATTCTAACATAGAAACATGAACTCTGTCTTTTGGAGACATGCACGAAGCATATCCTCCAAAATCTGATTCACTCTTTCAGTCTGGCCATCGGAGTATGATAACCATTCCATCGTGCTTCACATAATTCTCAAACCTCTGTATATTTCTCATCAGACAAGCCCATTTTCCCTATTTTCTCGATCATTCAGTCAACCCCCTCATAAACCTTGCCAATGCATGGCTCCCGTCCATCTGCAATCCACATCAAGCGCATGATCGGCTTCATCACAGCATTGATAGTGTTGACTTCATCCCAAAAAGTGAAGTCTTGTATGGTTCTTGCAACCTCTATGCTAGCTCTTGAGACGAAGAAAGCGCCCATCCCATCCACTCATTGCATTCAACCAATTGCTTCAAAGGCAAGTGCACTTTGGATAACCTCTTCATCATGAGAAAGTTATAACCACAGCATGTCTCTAAGTACTTCGAGAGATCCTTTTTAGGCGATCTCTTGCAGAATTCATTCAAAATAAACTGATGGTTTTGAATGAAGCTTATTATCTCCTTGCCTTTTTGAATGTGTGGATCAACCCATGGCAAGTTGCCAACATCCTTCAATAAGTTGCTCAAACAATGAGCAAAGCATGGACTAAATGTGATATCCGGATACCTATCTTCAAGCTTAAGACCAGCTGCTCTATTTGTTGCCTCACCATCAGCTAAGAACTGAATAACATTCTGTGGTCCAACTTTCTCAATACCTTCGACCTACTCTTCCACAAGCTAATCTGCAGTTTTTCCAGTCCCAGAAGCATCATGTGAGGAAATGAATTGCATTCTTCCTCGAGAATAAGAAACCATGCCATGAATGGACCTTTTTCGAGTGTCACTCCAACCATCTACAATAAGTGACACGCCATTCTTTGCCCAACTTTCATGCACAGACTCTAAAGCACATTCAATTGCAGCTTTCTCCTTTTGCAACAAGGTGGTGCGTAGTGTCTCATACGAAGGAGGATTGTATGTTGGGCCATACCGTGCAATCTCCTCGACCATTTCAATGAAATATGGAGACCTGGCAACATTGAATGCATAGTCACCAGAAACGGGAAACGGAAACGGAAACAGAAACAGCACCCCCCTCAGAAACGGAAACGAAAACGAAAACTGTGGGAAACGACAACGGCTAGGAAACGGCACATATACTTGATAAATTAAACTATAGAACCAAAAACTAGTTATTACAAACTCAACAGTGAGACTTTCTCAAATTTGCATAAAGGACACCTCAAGATGAAGTCAATTTCTTGTTGAATTAAGAATAGAAAGTACAATGCAAATACATCAGTCAAGTTTGCAAGTACAACAAAAGCTTCTATGGTGAGATTATATGGTGTATTGTTGAGACACGATGCAAGGAGAGCAACGGGAAGGAAGTAACGGGCAAGGAAGCAACGGCAGAGGCGGCGATCGTTTTTTCTCAACAAGCAGCCAGCCAACGTTTATTTTTTTAAAATTTAATACCACGTGGGCAGCGCATAGCGAAGGCATTGAGCATCTTTTTTTTTTAAAATTAAAAATTGCCACGTAGGCGCACGACTAAGGTGGCCTGTTTAGCGCTACGCAAAGGCGTTGATCTATATTTTTTTTTAAATAAAATATGCTAGCGCTGCGCAAAGGCGTTGATCTACGTTTTTTTTTAAATAAAATCTGCCATGTGGACAACACGACCACCTTGGGCCTGTTTCCAGCCGTTTCGGTGAACTGGACGTGGAGAAACGGCGTTTCCCCGTTTCGGGGCACCGTTTCCCCCGTTTCTTGTGACTATGATTGAATGCTACATGATCATGATAAAAGAACCTTGCAACAGCTGCATCTACCCTCTCTTTCTTGCGGGGATCCCAAGTTGCTCCCAAGGTTTGCTGCTTACTGGAGCTTGCACCCATAGGCTGCGAATCCTGGGAAAATGCAAAGCTCCCAAGTCCTCCATACTGTTGTCCATCTCCCAAGTGTACATCTTCCCCATGTCTACTGAAGTAAGATGCATCAATTGCTGGTTTCTTTCGTGCACATGCTTTCTTCTCTTCACTTGGGTACTTTGCCAAAAGCTCTCTACACATTTCAGGTGTTGTCCCTGTGCATTTGTTCGCTTGTGCTTTTTCATGGTTTACATGGCATAGATGTGCTCTCACACGGTTTGCTCCTTCTGACTTCTCTTTGTTACATTGCTTGCATTTCCATCGTGTTGCACCTCCCTTCGATGAATACCGTTCTAGCCTTTCAACCTCGTCCCACCAAGTGGCATTTGAAGTCAATTGCTTTGAGCCCGAGGAAGCCATGATTTCTACAAATTCGAGCAACAAGTTGAATAGACTTTCAAAGTTATCCATGACAGAGAAATGAGTCTTTTTCTGTCTACTATATAATGGGGAGAGACTCGAGAGTCAAGAAAGAATAAGGAGTTTTAAATTTTGCTATTTGTTGCAAACTGTGCCGAGTCCAGACTGTGACATATGTAATTTTTAAAAGACCAAAAGTTCAAACTGAGAAAGAGAGAGAGAGAGAAGAGAGAGAAGAGCTTGCTGCCTTGCCTTGTAAGTTGTCACTGTTGGATTGTTGAACTTGAAAGTTTGAAACTTGACACTCTGTCCAATGTGAACAGCACAGGCAGGTTCGCAGGCCGGTACAATGTAGTAGTGTACACGTGTCACGAGTAGGGGCTGGGGGGACTGGCTGCAGCAGCTAGGTTGGACCGGCTGGCTGGTACACAGGCGACAACGGCGACAGCAGTACGGGCGACAGCAATACGGGCGTGCTAAATGGAAACGCGACGGGCAACGAGCAAGTACAATACCTTTTCGCTTATTTTTTTAAAAAAAATACACGCCATCGTTCCCACGTGGGGGAACGGCAACCCACCGTTCCGACTCGGCGCTCCCCGTCGATATCCGCGCTCCTCTTGCGTTCCACGGGCGTTCCGCCTGCCAGTCGTTCCCCAGCTGCGTTTCACTCGTTCCCTTCATGCTGGCCATAGGGGAACGCGTTCCACCGTTTCCCATGGAGGGAAACTAGGTTCCCCTGCTACTATGACATAGTGGCCAGCCAAGAACCCAGTGTGAAAACACTTCTAAAAAAGCATTTTATTGCATGATTGACCTAGTCGTGAGATTTTTCAACAAGTGAACCCTGTTTAGGCCAGCCGACCTGCATAGAAAGAGGGTATAGATACCCAGGCACGAAATCAGTAGATCCATCTCATTATTCACAAGCGGTGGTGCGTTCCAAGGGCCAGGACAGCCAAGGGGAAGTGCTCTGAAAAGTGTAGGTCAAAATTCAGTCTTTATTTTCAAATTTACATCATTGTAATAAAGCAAATACACCATTCATGGTGGGGGCCCTACAGAGGGTAGGGTATTCGGGAGCCAATATTGTGTCCTCTCTCTCTCTCTCTCTCTCTCTCTCTCTCTCTCTCTCTCTTTTCTGCACATTTTCTTCTATGTTGTGCGTTACATTCGTCGTAAATGATTGCTGAATTCTGAGCATTGAAATTCGTCGTAAATGATTGTTGAATTCTTCCATCAAGCTTCCGCATGTTACATCAAACTAGAATGTAAGTCCATTTATTTTTGCTATTTACTTAATTTAGAAAAAGTAGAACCCGAGGTGGACAAGATAGCCACAAGGGAGTCCAATTTTGTTGCTCACAATTTAGCTAAATGAGTTCGTTCAGAATTTCACGATGTTTTTAAATCTCAACTTCCTCTTGGTTTTTCCTCCGTGCAAAAATATGGAGCACAGAATCGATCTTCTCGATTGATTGTTGATCAATGCGACAAAGCTGCTCAAACTAGAATGTAAGTCCATTTATGTTTGCTATTTAATTAATTTAGAAAAGGTAGAATCCGAGGTGGACAAGATAGCCACACAAGGGAGTCCAATTTTGTTGCTCACGATTAAGCTGAACAAGTTTGTTCAGAATTTCACGATGTTTTTAAATCTGACCTTCCTCCTGGTTTGCCTCCACGCAAGAATGTGGAGCACAGGAACGAGTTGATTCAAGAAAGTAGTTGGTGACGCCGTTTGGGGGCTAACCAATGCTCCTCCTACTTTTATGATGCTCATGAATGACATTCTTAGGCCATTCATGGGTCGGTTTGTAGTAGATTTTATAGATGATATTCTAGTATACAGTAAGTCTATAATTCTATTTTAGAACATGAATATCATCTTTGTACAGTTTTTCAAGCTTTAAGGAAAAACTCTTTGTATGCTAATATGGATAAAACAATGTTATGCTTGGTTCAAATAGAATATTTGGGTCATATTGTTTCGATTCATGGAGTGACTATGGATCCCGAGAAAGTCGCGGTAATTTTAGCATGGCCAACGCCAAAGAATGTCCCTGCTTTACGATCTTTTCTATGACTTTCTGGTTTTTATAGGCGATTGATAGAGGCTTACTCCTTACTTACCGCACCTATGACCAATTTTTTGCAAGAGCAAACCCCTTACGAGTGGATTGCTATGAAACAAATAGCTTTGAAGAGTTAAAGCAAGCTGTTTCAACGGCTCCAGTTCTCAAGAAAGTTGATCCTGAGAAGCCTTTTGACTTAGAGACCAATTCAAAGCAGGTGACAAATCTGTTAAGTTTGATGTCTTTCATGGTGAACATGATGCTTCTAAAGTGTTAGCATTTGTGGCATAGTTCGACATTGCTTTTAGCGAGAAGACTTTACAGAAAAGTCTAAAGTACGCCATGCTAGCATGTTTTTGAAAGGGACTGCTGCTCATTGGTGGATCACTGAAAAGATCACCAAGGATCCCATTTCCACTTGGAAGGAATTTAAGGATTCTCGGGATCGGCTACACTCGATTTGGAATAGTGCATTGCTTCAAGAAATAAAGAAAGCACAGGCACAAGATCCATCTATTCAAACAGTGTCGTCAATGACGGTCTAGGCAATTTTGTTACTATTAATGAAATGGCAAAGTATATCCATGGATTTTATAGTTGGTCTTCCTAGGACCCAATCACGGAAGGATGCCATATTAGTGGTAGTTGACCACTTGTCTAAAACGGCAGACTTCATTTCCACAACCGAGACTGTGCATGGGCCACAAGTGGCTAAGTTATTTCTGCATCATATTTTTGGGCTGCATGGACTACCAGAGCCCATTATATCTGATAGGGATTCAAAGTTTACTCGGCCATTTTGGCAACATGTCTTTAACAAGCTCGGAGTTACTCTTTGTATGAGTAGTGGGAATCATCCAGAGACCAATGGTCAAACCAAGAGGGTTAATCAGATATTGGAAGATATGATTAGGGCCTATGTTTTAAAGAGGCAAACGGATTCGGAGAAGTTCTTTCCACTCCTTGAATTTGCCTACGACAATCGGCCTCGTAAGGCCAAAGGTATGATTGGTATTCCCACCAAATGCCCAAGTGGGACTGAATTTTTAGAGAGGATACAACACATGCTGCTGGCTCAAGTAAAAATCCGAAGAGCAGCAGATAGAGCCAAACATTTTGTAGAGATCTTTTAGATCTTTTGAGGGGGGAGATGAGGCATTTTTACTCGTCCCACCTAAATCTACTTCCTTGAGAACAGGAAAGTGTCCAAAGCTCTCACCGAGATACTGTGGACCATGGAAAATCTTAAAAAAGATCGGTGACGTAGCTTAAAGATTAGACTTACCCAGCGGCTATCGTGTTCACCCACTTTTTCATGTTAGTAAGCTAAAGCAAAATTTACACGACACCGACAATTTAATTGATGGTATTGTTTCTTTGCAAGAGCAGGAGACTAATGGCCCAGATCGTATACTAGATCGTAGGGAGAAAAGACTTAGAAATCGCTTTCTCCAAGAGTATCTAGTTGCATGGAACAGCCTACCATTAACAAACGCTACGTGGGAGCTAGCTAGTTCCTTTCGTCACGTTTATCATTGAGGACGATGATTTCTAGAAAGGAGGAGAGAATGTGACGCTCACAAGGGTAACAATAAAACTTCACGCAATCACAAGGGTAATTGTACCAAGGTAAAAAGCGATAAACTAGATACAGCAAGTTAGCAAACGTTGCATCCGAGGCAACCGAGCGACTAGCCAACATTTGAGGTCAAAAGCTAGAGGAGGATGTGGGGTTACGGCAAGTCACTAGGAACCCGTGTTCATGCTCAGGGGGATTCCGTGTAGTCCAAGGGGTTTGATGCATGCGCAAGGGCTAGATTGCTTATCCCAATTAGCAAGGAAGCCACGCGTGTGAAAAGGGGCTAAAGCCCAGTCCCTATTTAGAAGCTCTCTTGGGGATAAAGGAGGGTGTCACGATTGTGACGTGTTTATGTATCAGATTCTCTCTTCATTGCTGATTCCTGTTGCATATGCAAAGAGTAACCAGCCAAAGGGAACCCCTACCCTCGACTGGTTGCGACTCTTCGTCAAAGGATGTACCTCTTCATCGAATAGCCACATCTCTTCGACGAATGGTTGTATCCCTTAATGAATGGTTGTGCCTCTACATCGAATAGACACATCCCTTAGCCTAAAGATGTACCCTTTCGTCTTAGGTCATGTCCTTTCATCAAAGGACATGCCTCTTGTGTCTCTTCATCTCCTATATAAGAGACCTATTGTACTCAGTTTAATACAACAAGTCAATTCAATCTTATCTCAAGTGTTCTCCTGAAGGTTCTTGTTCTAAGTTAATTACTTAAGTAGTAATTAGTACACAATATGCAGGATTAACAACATAATCCTTACAGTGGTATCAGAGCAAATTTTTTCCTACCCGTGGGTTGTGAAGCCCTCACCCTCTCCGCGGTACTCCCTCATCCACCTCTCCTCTCCTCTCGGTGTTGTATGGAAGAAGCAGAGCGATGCTGGACTTGGCATGAATCCTTGCTCAAAGTAATGTAAACAAGCACACAAGGTCTCACACCCATACACACGTATTGTGTGTACAGCAGAGAGGGACCCCCTACTGTATTTCCGGAATACCCTCCCTCCTTGCTAACCGGTGGTGTTCGGCGTTCGCAACATGGCGGGGACTGCCCCTTTCGCTGCTCAATATGGAGCCCCCCCCTCTCTTCGCCTTGTTTGCTGCCAACGTGCGCTCTTGTTTGCTAAGAGTGGCTGCCGGTTGTGAGCCTCCTTAATACATGCAACGACTGCTGGTGGAACACTGTTCGAAGAGGCGCACCCTCCATCGGCGACGTGATCCAGCCTTCGAAGCGGCGCATCCTTCCAGTCGGCGAAGCGTCAACCTTCAACCAAAAAAAAAAACAATACACAACATTCATACGTGCATTGCCACGTGGATCTTTAAAAAAAATAAAAACCCAAAAGACTCGAAAACCACCACCCGTCCCCCCCCCCCCCCCCGGCTGTCAGGATGCCGCCTAGTTCTTGCTCGCCTCCCTTCTCCCCAGCGAATAGGCGCCCTTCTTCCTGGCTGTTCGAGGGTTTTCCTGGCTTTGCCCACACCACATACTCTGTGTGCTCTCGCCCTCTACGTGCATGCTTCATGGACAACTTTCCGGAGGAACCCGACATGCACATCTCTTACCTGAGTTACATCGACGAGATCCCCGAGGCTGTTCTTCCCGAACACAGCCCTCTTCATGCCCTCACTCCGGAATTAGTGCCACTTCCCGCCGATGCTGGGTGGATTCCAAGTCTTCCGGCCTCTCCTACCCCAGCATCCCCGGCCTCTCAGGTGTACCGCATTCATGTCAGCAACCCGCATGTGACCGAACCCGACACTTGGGCGATTTGGACTATTTTCCTCACCTGCGAGCCACTGCATCTTACTCATTTCGAGTATTTTCTGTCACAGTATCCGTAGTTGGCACACTTTCTTCCAGAGTGCAGTGTGGATGGCTTACGCAATATCTCCTCCACGCGCCCTCCCGTGACATTTTACTGCGAGATCTTCGTCCTCGACTATACTCCATTATCTCCGGTGCCCAATTCTTTGGCGGAAGCCGATGCAGTAACTTTCGAGGACGATCCCGAAGAAGTGGAAGACCCCGACTTCGTGTACGAGGATCCTGTTACTGCCTCTCCAGCAGCTGTTCCTTCCATTCTACATTTCGGGTGGACCTTTCCTGCTTCCCCACAGTACTCTATTTGAGTTCTCCAGATGTCGACTTCGCACGACAACGTGCCACCCGCCGATCCTCAGATGGAGGCCTTGCAGATGACTACTCTCCAACAACAGATGGAGGCCTTGCAAAAGGCCCTTTTCGACGGTATGGCATCAATGAGATCCCAAATGGAAGACATGCAGCAAACGGCACCAACATCAGCGCGAGGGATCCAGGAAGTCACAGCGAGCGCATCGTTCGCATTCTCCACAGTCATCATCATCATCCTCGGTGGGCCAGCAGGACAATCCCTTAACTCCTCCCGATCCGACTGCCGAGGTAGACAATGTTGAACTTAAACTTTTATATAAATTAATGACCACAGCACAAACACGAAAGATGGACATCAAGTTACCTAAGCCCTACAATGGCCGCCGCGATAAGCGGTTAATCGATCACTGGCTCTACAAAATGGAGGTTTATTTCTCAAATACCGAATTGCCCGAGGACAAAAAGGTGGCATTGGCCAGTACCCTCTTGAAAGATACTGCCTTCCTTTGGTGGCGACGCAGGACTGCAGATGGCAAGTCTACTCCAACGTGGGATAAATTCCGGCGTGCTCTTCGCAAGGCTTTTGAGCCTGCAAATGCGAATTTTCATGCCAGGTCTTCTCTCCGCCGCCTGAGTCAAACTGGCTCCGTGGCCGCGTACATCTCAGAGTTTCAAAAACTGGCTCTGGAGATAGAGACACTCAGCCCCTCTGATCAGCTTCACAGCTTCATTGACGGGCTTGAACCCACAATCCAAGACGAAGTCCATAAGCATAATCCTGCCACCCTGGATGAAGCAATCTCGTATGTCGAGCGCATTAGTGATTACCGGCGTCCTCCCAGGAACTTTTCCTCCGGCGCCCGTTCCTTCCAGCGGAATTGCTCCAATGGGACTAGCCAACCCCAACGTCCTAATTCTGGACAACCCAACTCTCGGCGACCATATTCTGGACAACAGTCCTTCCGGCCGCGCTTTTTCGGGCAAACTTCCGCGTCAAATGCAGGATCCTCTCAGACCGAATCCTCTGGCAGCAGCAGAAACCGAGATCGGTCTCGACAGGACCGTCACAACAATGATCGGCGCAACTTCAAGCGAGAAACCTCTTCAGGACAGCAAACCTCTTCATCAACTGCCACTTCATCCCAACCTAGTCGCCCAGGCCTTTGCACAATTTGTTCTGGCGATCACCGGTGGTATGAATGTCCTCAGCGTCCTAAACTCTCCAACACTCGGCGCAATTCTCAGGTGGACAGTTGTCACCATGCTGATCATGACCCGCCTCCTGTGAAAGACAAGAACAAACAGATGGCTTGTTCTGTTCGCGTTTCGGAGTTTGTCAGTACCCTGATGCTTAATGGCCAAAGTACCAACCCTGTTCCGGTGAATCTTTCCAAACAGGTCCTTAGTCTTCTTGGCTTCATTGGCGACCATCCCATCAATGTGCTGGTGGACAGTGGCTGTTCCACTAATTTTGTGGGCACTTCTTTGGTTCACAAGCTTCGCCTACAGACCCGACATTTTGTGGATGCTTTTCAAGTGGAGCTTGCTGATGGTTCCTTCCTTAATTGTAACCAAAAGGTGCAACAGCTCCAGTTCCAGATTCAAGATTACCAAGATCACCTTAATTTTTCAGTGATGCCGTTGTCACATTATGACATGATATTGGGACAATCTTGGCTGTATCGATATGATCCCGTGATCAGCTTTCGTTCCCATTCAATCCAATTATATCATAATGGTCGAGAGCTGGAACTTCATGGCCTTTTCAGTGCTAAACCTATCACTGTTGTTTCTGCCCTGCAAGTCAAACGCCTCGTTCGCAAACGTGACTGTACAACATCCCTGGTCATGTTACGGGAGATTGAAGCAGAAACCAGTGAGCAATCTCAAGCCTCGTCATCAACTACTGCTTACTTATAATCCGAAGGCTGTCCTGAATGCAGTCTTATGGACATCTTGTGGCATCACGCGTATCTGGTGATAACCACTCTTCAAATCAAGTCTGCTAAAGCAAGCTGAGCCATCAAGCTTATCCAAGATATCATCAATTCGCGGAATTGGGAATCTGTTCTTGATGGTAAGCTTGTTCAAAGCTCTATAGTCTACACACATACGGAAGGATCCGTCCTTCTTTTGAACAAGAAGCACAGGAGAGCAGTAAGGTGAGGAACTGGGCTGAACCAAACCTTTCTCTAAAAGCTCGTTTACCTGCTTCATGATTTCTTCTTGTTGTGCAGCACTCACTCGGTATGCGGGTTTGTTAGGTGGAGAACTACCTGGCACAAGATCTATGCGATGATCTTCGGGCCTTTGGGGAGGTAATTCACCTGGCAAGGAGTCAGCAAAACAGTCGTTGAATGCATTAAGAAAATTCAGCCTATCATTAGACATAGCATCCACATTTTGATGATTTGGCACAAGACTATCACGCACAAAAATAAAGTACGCTGAAAGACTCTTTTTCATTGCTTTATTAATTTGGATGTGTGATACAAGTGGGATGGAATCCCCTTCTTTGCCAGCATCAATAAAATGCATGCGGCCTTTATGCATAAAAGAAATCATATTGGATTTGTAGTCTTTGCGGGGCTCAAGCCTATGGTGCCACGGCTTGCCCAACAATACATCACATCCATTCAGTGGAGCAACTAGGAAATGCTCATTGTCAAGGTAGCCCTGGATATGGATGCGCAACTTCCCTATCAAAGGGGTAACCTGCACCTCTTTACCAATAAATGCAGCTTCGGCTTCAATCTGAGGTCCCATGTTTTCAACCTCAATACCCAATGCAGCTGCCATTTGCATAGAGATGAAATTGTCAGTTGCACAATCATCAAACATGAAGAGTGCGGGCTGATCCTTGATTTGCCCCCAAGCCTTGCAAACCATTCGCTCTTTTGCATCATGACCTGTATTTCCTTGCACATCAGGAACTGCATGTACATTAGCTTTGGTGTGCTTGTCCTATAATCCGAAGGCTGTCCTGAATGCAGTCTTATGGACATCTTGTGGCATCACGCCTATCTGGTGATAACCACTCTTCAAATCAAGTCTGCTAAAGCAAGCTGAGCCATCAAGCTTATCCAAGATATCATCAATTCGCGGAATTGGGAATCTGTTCTTGATGGTAAGCTTGTTCAAAGCTCTATAGTCTACACACATACGGAAGGATCCGTCCTTCTTTTGAACAAGAAGCACAGGAGAGCAGTAAGGTGAGGAACTGGGCTGAACCAAACCTTTCTCTAAAAGCTCGTTTACCTGCTTCATGATTTCTTCTTGTTGTGAGCACTCACTCGGTATGCGGGTTTGTTAGGTGGAGAACTACCTGGCACAAGATCTATGCGATGATCTTCGGGCCTTTGGGGAGGTAATTCACCTGGCAAGGGGTCAGCAAAACAGTCGTTGAATGCATTAAGAAAATTCAGCCTATCATTAGACATAGCATCCACATTTTGATGATTTGGCACAAGACTATCACGCACAAAAATAAAGTACGCTGAAAGACTCTTTTTCATTGCTTTATTAATTTGGATGTGTGATACAAGTGGGATGGAATCCCCTTCTTTGCCAACATCAATAAAATGCATGCGGCCTTTATGCATAAAAGAAATCATACTGGATTTGTAGTCTTTGCGGGGCTCAAGCCTATGGCGCCACGGCTTGCCCAACAATACATCACATCCATTCAGTGGAGCAACTAGGAAATGCTCATTGTCAAGGTAGCCCTAGATATGGATGCGCAACTTCCCTATCAAAGGGGTAACCTGCACCTCTTTACCAATAAATGCAGCTTCGGCTTCAATCTGAGGTCCCATGTTTTCAACCTCAATACCCAATGCAGCTGCCATTTGCATAGAGATGAAATTGTCAGTTGCACAATCATCAAACATGAAGAGTGCAGGCTGATCCTTGATTTGCCCCCAAGCCTTGCAAACCATTCGCTCTTTTGCATCATGACCTGTATTTCCTTGCACATCAGGAACTGCATGTACATTAGCTTTGGTGTGCATGTCCTCATGCTTTGATTTGCGATCTGGGCATTGTCGGAACATGTGGTCTTTGCTACCACAAGCTTAGAAGCATCATGTTCACCATGAAAAGCATCAAATTTAACAGAGTTGTCACCTGCTTTGAATTCCTTGAGCTTCCTGGCATGAGGCTCATGGTCTTCTCTTTTTCTTTTCCCCTTATCCAACGGGGCAGCCCTATCTGCATGGGCTTCATGGGCCGTCATAGAAGCTTCATGGGGCACGGTGGCATGTGCTCCACGAACTCGAAACTCAGATGCATGTGACTTACCTGCATATGGTAATGTCTCTCCATGAGACAACTCAGAAGGTAAAATTTTTCTGGAAGTAGACCTGTCATTACCATGAGATACATGTCTTGCATGCATGTGACTTTCATGCCCTCCATGAGCACTGACATACATATATCTGTCAACCTTCAGACTTAGTGCCTTGGGGAGAGGATACATGTCGAGAGGTGACTGTCACCTCTTCCTTTTGCATAAAAGATTTCAGCCTTTGGGATGCAGGATCTCCATGCTTCAAACGAGGTGGATTTCTGAATTTCAGCTCTCCGTCATCCCCCTCTTTGATATCACCTTTGCGAAGGAGATAGGCAAGTGCCAACTCCCTTGGTTTCTTGCCCACTTCACGAGCCATTGATTCAAAAGTTACATCTACCATAGCATCAGCCTTCCTGGCTTCAATAGCACTTTGCAGATGGGGATCTTCATGCAAAAACTTTAACTCTTGCTCTTGAGCCTGCAAAAGTTTTCTCATATGTTCCATTTCAGCCCTCATAGCATCAGGCTCTTGTTCAAGCATAACTGTCTTTCCTGGCTCAGTTGACCCTTTGATTCACTATCCATAACCCTTTCAAGGGGCTTGTGTAACTCGCGGCGGGGGGTGCCCGGGGGACTAGGGCCTTTGACACACTTGTTGATACCATCAATGCATATTAAAACACTTAAACATGGCCACAGCCTTAACACATATCCATCATCACTTTGCATAAAACATAAAGCTGGACAAAACATCCACAAATGCTGAAAATGGATCTTGCACATGTGACACCGCATAGAGGCCGGAATGGGCCGACCCCCCCCTTGGAGTATTTTATTACCCAAGGAGAATAATATCATGTACAAGCTTTGAGGGCCTTACTCTCCCCACGGGAGATGCCGGATTATCCATATACAAATGCCATAACACAGCCCAACACAAGGCAACCAAGCCGGAACATAGGCTGTAGAAATGCCGAGCCAACAATATAATCCATATACCTCCGTGAGGGTACCGATTCTTCCCCAAAAACCACGGGTCTTCATGCAATAGAGCTAGTACAGTAAGTACAACTCTCCATTCAGCCGGTACAGCAGGTACAATGGCTAGTACAACAAGTACAATGGCTGGTACAGTCGGTACGGTGGCTGGTACAGCAGGTACGGTGGCTGGTACAGCAGGTACAGCAAGTACAAATGCTGGTACAACACATACAATGGCTAGAAATCATAATAAATGATTGAATACCCTTGCCTTCAGTATTTCTTCGCGATGGAAGCCTCCAAAACAGTCCCATACAGCCGGTATTCTTCATGGGCAGCCTTCAAGTGAGAGAGAAAGAGAGTAGCCATCATTAGAGAAGCCTTCAACGGTGGTAGAGGCTAGTGTGCAGCAAGAGAGCCTCCATTAATGAAGAGAGGGGGCTCCAATTTATAGATTTGGGCCTCCCATGAGCTAAAATGGCAAGAGAAGGCTACAATGACAAGTGGAGAGGCACACAATAGCTGAAGTGACAAGTGTGAGGCCACTTGTCTCACTTTGATCCTTTTTCTAACAAGTGTCAAGCCACTTGTCTCACTTTGGTCCACTATCTTGCCACATGTCCCAATCTAAGAGATGGGTCCTTCCATAATCTTTACCTCTAAAAATATCCCAACTGGTAGACATTCTGTCGTAGGCACTTTGCCAACTCTTGGTATCTGCTTAATTCCAGATGTAATGACGCGAACAGAATTCCCATCGGAGTCGGGCCAAAAATAGCAACTCTCCTAAATTTTAGGAGTGTGGTCCTTTGTATTCTAGGATAATCCCCCATTCCCAAAGCTTGTACTTTCCAAATATTTTAAACATCCTGGAGTCCACCAGACCCCTTTCAGGCTGGGAAATGTCCAGGCTGGTGACATCCTCCCCAGCTTCTTAAAAGTTGTCCGCAACTTTGAGCTTCAAGCCATATATTCAAGATATAATCATGTCCCATCGTTTGGGCGAGACGAGACAGTCTCAAAAATCCAATACAAGTGAAGAATCCATGTCCCAAAGAAATGGGCGAGACTAAATAAGTCTCCATAATACCAATATCAAAATCATGTCCCAAGATAAATGGGCGAGACAAAAACAGTCCCATAAGTCCAGATATCATAAACATGTCCCAAAATAAATGGGCAAGACTCAACAGTCCCAGAAATCCAGATATAATAATCATGTCCCAAAATAAATGGGTGAGACTCAATAGTCCCAGAAATCCAGATATAATAATCATGTCCCAAAAATAAATGGGTGAGACTCAATAGTCCCAGAAATTCCAGATCCATATATCCATAGAGGTCTCTAGTATGGTACTCCATCAGTGCACACACACACACTATCTCTCCCTCTACTCGTCTCTGGCCTTACACCAACAGGCAAGGTCCAGTCCATAGAGTAATAGGACCAAGATAGGCACCGTCTCTCCCTCTACTCGTCTCCGGCCATGTAATCACAAACAGGCCAGTCCTTAGAGCAATAGGACCAAGACTTCTTGCACGGAGTACGACATACAAATCCGTAATCAAGCCTTGCACACAAACAAGTAATCAAGACTCTTACCACTTACACTCTGTGCTGGTATTATCTGACCACACACCTTGGAGGAGAGGTGGGCTCAAGTTCACTCTACCACTTACACTTTGTGCTGGTATTCTCTGACCACACACCTTGGAGGAGAGGTGGACTCAAGTGTGAAACATAAGATAAGAATCAATCACAGGAATAAAAAGCCTGGTGCTCCATAAGCATTTTTCTGCAACATATAGTTTATAGGCATTTCGGCCATCAATAGTTTATTGACATTTCGGTCACCAACTCACACTACCCTCTCAAGTGCCCATGTTCCCTTCCATCTGCTCTCTATTGTTCCACCCACACATGGTAGAAACAATCTTCAAGAGAGCACGTAGGACAAGAGAACACTACACAGGGTATGTGAATCATGAGTTTCATAAGTCCAATGCATCCCAAATAAAGGGAGCCAAAAAGAATAATCCATCCCAGTAAAAGGGAGTCATAAACATAATCCATAAACCTGAGGATGGATCCAAATTCCTAGAAAAGAAGTCCAGGAATCCATAGACCTGTATACCATAATCCTTGTATACCATAAGTCTTACCACATACTCCGTGCTAACCACACACCTTGGAGTAGAGGTGGACTTTATCCATAAAAGCATCATATCCATGAGATAACCAAAGATTTCTTCTCTATAAACTCGGACAGATTCGTCCATAGAAATTGCTTGTGAAGCCCAATATCCATATAAATCTCGTCCAAGAAAGAAATCTCCATAGATATAATCCATCCCAATAAAAGGAGCCATGAAAAGAATTCATCCCATTAAAGGGAGCCATAAACAGTGTTTCCCTGAAACCATCTCAAGGCAAACAACAACACCTTTCTCCTTGCATAGCTATACAAGGGTTAGTGAACATCAAAAACACTTCATAGCAAAAGTACTAACTTTGCAAACTCAAAGTATACTTAGCTTTTCTTTGCCAGGTTGGTCATGAAGCCAGAAGAAATATCTCGTCACCATATCCTTAAGATATCCTAAGATATATCTCCATATAGCTTGCCTGTAAGCTTGATAATATAATCCACAATATCCATATGGAAAGAGTGCTAAACGTGTGCACATAAAGCCAACTCCATACTTCCAAGATAAATTTTGTGAATTCATAAATCCTTAAACCAAGCTGTCTATTGCTCATGCTCTTGCTTCATAGGCTATGAAGCGGCTGGCCATGCTTAACAGCAATGATGGTAAGTGTGGTCCCCACTTGAGATCTTTTCTCTTTCTTATTGATAGAAGGAAGCCTCCGCTTCCAAGAAAGCCTACGCTCTGATACCAATGTAACTCGCGGCGGGGGGTGCCCGGGGGACTAGGGCCTTTGACACACTTGTTGATACCATCAATGCATATTAAAACACTTAAACATGGCCACAGCCTTAACACATATCCATCATCACTTTGCATAAAACATAAAGCTGGACAAAACATCCACAAATGCTGAAAATGGATCTTGCACATGTGACACCGCATAGAGGCCGGAATGGGCCGACCCCCCCCTTGGAGTATTTTATTACCCAAGGAGAATAATATCATGTACAAGCTTTGAGGGCCTTACTCTCCCCACGGGAGATGCCGGATTATCCATATACAAATGCCATAACACAGCCCAACACAAGGCAACCAAGCCGGAACATAGGCTGTAGAAATGCCGAGCCAACAATATAATCCATATACCTCCGTGAGGGTACCGATTCTTCCCCAAAAACCACGGGTCTTCATGCAATAGAGCTAGTACAGTAAGTACAACTCTCCATTCAGCCGGTACAGCAGGTACAATGGCTAGTACAACAAGTACAATGGCTGGTACAATCGGTACGGTGGCTGGTACAGCAGGTACGGTGGCTGGTACAGCAGGTACAGCAAGTACAAATGCTGGTACAACACATACAATGGCTAGAAATCATAATAAATGATTGAATACCCTTGCCTTCAGTATTTCTTCGCGATGGAAGCCTCCAAAACAGTCCCATACAGCCGGTATTCTTCATGGGCAGCCTTCAAGTGAGAGAGAAAGAGAGTAGCCATCATTAGAGAAGCCTTCAACGGTGGTAGAGGCTAGTGTGCAGCAAGAGAGCCTCCATTAATGAAGAGAGGGGGCTCCAATTTATAGATTTGGGCCTCCCATGAGCTAAAATGGCAAGAGAAGGCTACAATGACAAGTGGAGAGGCACACAATAGCTGAAGTGACAAGTGTGAGGCCACTTGTCTCACTTTGATCCTTTTTCTAACAAGTGTCAAGCCACTTGTCTCACTTTGGTCCACTATCTTGCCACATGTCCCAATCTAAGAGATGGGTCCTTCCATAATCTTTACCTCTAAAAATATCCCAACTGGTAGACATTCTGTCGTAGGCACTTTGCCAACTCTTGGTATCTGCTTAATTCCAGATGTAATGACGCGAACAGAATTCCCATCGGAGTCGGGCCAAAAATAGCAACTCTCCTAAATTTTAGGAGTGTGGTCCTTTGTATTCTAGGATAATCCCCCATTCCCAAAGCTTGTACTTTCCAAATATTTTAAACATCCTGGAGTCCACCAGACCCCTTTCAGGCTGGGAAATGTCCAGGCTGGTGACAGCTTGTGTCTACCTCGCAGGGCATCAGACCCACGAGAGGCACTAGATGGACCCCTTGAATTTGGCACTTCCAAAGGGTTGCCTTGGCTGTCCATTGTGTTTTAAGTTTGCTAAAAGCGGGATGTCCAGTACACAGGTTCGTTTCCCCACTAGGAAGAGGGAAACAACCGTGCTCTGATACCAATGAAACCGATCCCGTCAAGTGGAAAAGACTCCGTTGGACACCCACACGCTTAATAGCACAACTTTAAAACCACAAATTTGAAATGGACAACTTAATACAACTTGAGGAGTATTTAATGAATACAATGCTCCATGGGTTCCAAGAACCAGATAATGTCCATGTACATATGAAAACAGTACCAAACAAATAGACTCGAAGCCGAATTTCGATGTAGAAGCTCGAAGCAGTACGACCACTAGTGTGGTCCAATCTCTACGGTCCTGTGCTTTCACTGGACTCCGCGGAGAGCGCCTCACTGGTGTTCCGAGACCACGCACAAACAGGCGCTCTCGTACTAGCCTGGCTCTCCCGATCTCAGCACTTTTGGACCGAGGTTCTCCAATAGAGCTTGGACAACCCGGCACCGAACGGGTGTTGGCCGAGCGGAATGAATCCCTTATCAGATTTAAACATAAAATACTTTACTTAAATCTGAAATTCACTTACTTGTAGATAGTTGATAGAAAACCAATACTCGTGGTATGATGAAGCCACCCTTGTTGAAGAAACAGTCGCCTCGTGGTGAACTTAGCGTAGCCACCAGGACAAGTACCACCACAAAGACCACAGCCACCTGCTGTGAAAGAAGGAGAACCCACTTGGAGGAGAGGCCTGGCTGTAGTGTGGAGAGAAGATGGCGTGGAGGAGCAGCCGGCGGTATCCTTCTATTGATGGTGGCTGCTGTGTAGAGGAGGAGAAGGAGGAAGCGTGCAGAAACCACTGGTAATGGATGCCTACAGAGGAACAGACAGCCGCCTGTAGGAATGCTTCCACCTGTAGGAGCAGTACGCTGAGGTTCTTGCAGGTTTGCTGCCACTTGTAGGAGCAGCACGCTGAGGTTCTTGCAGGTTTGCTGTCGCCTGTAGGAGCAGAGATCAAAGCCCGTTAAAAGAGGGTACACAGCAGCCTGCGCAGCCACCTGAGGAACAGTAATTGGCCTGGCTGCAGCCGCCTGGTGATGCAGTCGATAGGGCAGCCAGCCGCCTGGGAGAAGCAAACGTAGGAGGGATGTAGGGCAGCCAGCCGCCTGGGAGAGGACAAGCGCAGCCTGTTGTGTATGGAAAACAGTCGCCTGAGGGAGAGAAGGCGCAAGTTGGTGAATAATCGCTTGAAGGATGGAAGCGATTGATCATCTACGCTTGATGGAGGAAGCCTTTTTTTATAAAAATTAAGGTGTAGTCTTCTCTAGTGAATTCCACGCATGCATGTGGGGGAAACTAGTGTGGGTAGGTGACCATGCCCACCCCCACACTCACTTAAAGTGGGGCTCCCCACCTTGGCCCCTAAGTGGGTGCCCAAAGGGGGTGCCCACTTTTAAATAAATGTGAACACCTAACCTTATAAAATAAGAGGTTAGAAATAAAATAATAAAAACAACATGTGCAACATACTTACCACCTGTTCACATGCACCAAAACTCGTCAGAATACAGAGCAGACTTCACGACTCACTGGCAGGCGTCCCCGCTCAGTAAG
Source organism: Cibotium barometz (assembly GCF_041138505.1). Taxonomy (NCBI): domain Eukaryota; kingdom Viridiplantae; phylum Streptophyta; class Polypodiopsida; order Cyatheales; family Cibotiaceae; genus Cibotium; species Cibotium barometz. The sequence goes on along the minus strand of NC_141064.1, from coordinate 7,253,991 downwards.
TAACACGTCAAGCAGGCAAACACACAAATACATGTCATGCGAAAACAGTTTCAAACATGCAAAATATGTGTGCATGTGCAAATAGTAACATGGACATATCCCGTTCATGGAACAAGTACAAAATATCTGTCGGCACAAAACTGGCACGACATAAAAACATAAAAAACCTTGTCTTCCTATGGAGTGACAGTCCCATAGGTAAGACACAGTTCCAGCCTATGGTGTGACAGTCCCATAGGCAAAACACGGCACGAATACCGGCTCTTCCATGGCGTGACAATCCCATGGGTCGAACACAGTCCAGGTCATACACGGGTGGCACTGGTCTGGCTCCCGTCCATACGACACCATCCTGCTAACACACGGGTGGCACCAGTCTGGCTCCCGTCCATGTCAGCAAAATACTGGCCTCTTCACACGAGACACCGGCCTGGCCTCAAGTGAACGAGACGCAAAAACTGGAGATGGACCAAATGGTCGACCAATTGGTGACACTATCATCAAATTCGTATCCGTAATGGTGATGAATATAAGACAGCCTTTCGGACAAGATATGGCATTATGAATTCTTGGTCATACCTTTTGGGTTAACCAATGCCCCGGCCACTTTCATGGCCCTGATGAATGAAATTTTTGGGCCACTTGGACAAGTTCGTGATCGTTTACCTTGATGATATTTTGGTTTTTAGCCGATCTATGGTCGATCACAAAGAGCATTTACAGATTGTCTTTGAAGTACTACGCACCAATGTGCTGTACATCAACAAAAAGAAGAGCGAATTTTTCAAAAACCATGTGGAATATCTTGGTCACATCATTTCTGCTAATGGGATTGCAGTAGATCCTAAGAAGATTCAGGCAATTGTGGATTGGACTTTGCCTCTCACCATTTCAGATGTTCGATCTTTCTTGGGACTTGCTAACTTTTATCACAACAAGGTGCATAGATTTTCGGAGATTGCTGCCCCTTTGACAGAATTGACAAAGTTGGACAAACTTCAGTGGTCTTCGGAAGCTGAGCAATCCTTCAATGATCTCAAGCATGCCTTGACGACAACCCCGGTCTTGGCCATTGCAGATCCCACCCAGCCCTTTGATGTAATGACAGATGCCTCAGATCGTGCTTCTGGTGGAGTTTTGATGCAGAATGATCGTGTCATTGCTTTTGACAACAGAAAGTTTTCAGCCATTCAAAGCAAGTATCCTGTGTATGATAAGGAGTTTTTGGCAATCGTGCATGCTTATCGAACATGGAGACATTATCTTCTTGGAGCAGATTCAGTTGTACGTACAGATCATCAATCTCTGACGTACATTTTCACTCACCTTGTTATGAACTCTCGACAAGGCAGATGGGTTGAATTCTTGGCTAATTTCCATATGATTATTCAGTATGTTCCTGGTCTTCAGAATGTGGTTGCAGATGCCTTAAGCCGCATGCCTCGAGCCATTAATTTTGCCATCACAGATGTGCAAATGGAAATCCCTGCTTGTTTCAAAAATGAGTATTTGACTGATAGAGATTTTGGAGATGCGTTCCGTGCTCTCAAATCTTCTAATCCCAGTCCTGCAAAAATGAACATGTTTGCAGCCTACATTATCATGGATGAGTTGCTATTCTTTTCTGACCGCATTTGTGTGCCTCACAATACTTCATTGCGGAAGGTTCTTATTCAAGAGCATCATGAAGTCCCTTATGCTGCTCACCCTGGTATCAACAAGACATATCGACTTTTGTCTGCTACATACTTCTGGCCTCAGATGCAGCAAGATGTTATCAAATTTGTCAAAGCTTGTCATTCATGTCAAACAATGAAAGCCTCTCGACAACTTTCTCAAGGGTTACTTCAACCGTTACAGTTCCCAATGAGAGATGGGAAAGTATCAGTATGGATTTTATCACCACCTTGCCTCGTTCATCCAAAGGCAATGCTTAGATTCTTGTGGTGGTTGATCGATTTTCCAAAATGGCGCATTTCATTCCTTGCAAGAAAGCTGCTTCAGCCCCAGATGTGGTGTCACTGTTCGTGCAATGTCACCAATTGGCCGACCATTTGGTCCATTCCTAGTTTTTGCGTCTCGTTCACTTGAGGCCAGGCCGGTGTCTCATGTGAAGAGGCCAGTATTTTGCTGACATGGACGGGAGCCAGACTGGTGCCACCCGTGTGTTAGCAGGATGGTGTCGGGCTGCACTCCAGGGTTCCCAATGAGAGATGGGAAAGTATCAGTATGGATTTTATCACCACCTTGCCTCGTTCATCCAAAGGCAATGCTTAGATTCTTGTGGTGGTTGATCGATTTTCCAAAATGGCGCATTTCATTCCTTGCAAGAAAGCTGCTTCAGCCCCAGATGTGGTGTCACTGTTCGTGCAATGTCACCAATTGGCCGACCATTTGGTCCATTCCTAGTTTTTGCGTCTCGTTCACTTGAGGCCAGGCCGGTGTCTCATGTGAAGAGGCCAGTATTTTGCTGACATGGACGGGAGCCAGACTGGTGCCACCCGTGTGTTAGCAGGATGGTGTCGGGCTGCACTCCAGGACCCTTTTGCAGGCGACTCTCTTGGCTCTGCAGGCTGCGCATTTTTCACCAGCAAACTACCCTATTGTCCTACTGCTACAGGTGGCTGCAAACTTGAAGGCTGTGCTTTTTGCGGGTGTATTTATCTTGGTGGCAGCACTAGGTTCACCACGAGGCGATTGACTTTTCATCTGAGGAACTTCACATCTCTTGGGTGGTTTCATCTTCTGCACAAACACCACAAGTTTTGGTCTTCTATCAACCATCTACAAGTAAGTGATTTTCAGATTTGAATAAAGTATTTTATGTTTAAATCTCGTAAAAGATTCATCCCGCTCGGCCAACACCCGTTCGGTGCCGGGTTGTCCAAGCTGTATTGGCGAACCTCGGTCCAAAGGTGCTGAGATCGGGAGAGCCAGGCGTTAGTACGAGAGCGCCTGTTTGTGCGTGGTCTCGGAACACCAGTGAGGCGCTCTCCGCGGAGTCCAGTGAAAGCACAGGACCGTAGAGATTGGACCACACTAGTGGTCGTTCTGCTTCGAGTTTTCTTCATCGAAATCCGAGCCTACTTGTTTGGTACTGTTTTCATATGTACATGGACATTATCTGGTTCTCAAAACCCATGGAGCATTGTATTCATTAAATACTCCCAATAAATATATCATATATTGAGGGGGGGGTCGGCCCGTTCCGGCCCCAGTGCTGGTGTCCATCTTTCCATTTCTGTTCATTTAAATTTCAAGTTGTTTTAAGTTGTCCATTTCAAATTTGTGGTTTTAAAGTTGTGCTATTAAGCGTGTGGATGTCCAAAGGAGTCTTTCCCACTTGACGGGATCGGTTTCATTGGTATCAGAGCACGGTTGTTTCCCTCTTCCTAGTGGGGAAACGAACCTGTGTACTGGACATCCCGCTTTTAGCAAACTTTGAACACAATGGACAGCCAAGGCAACCCTTTGGAAGTGCCTAATTCGAGGGGTCCCTCTAGTGCTTCTCGTGGGTCTGATGCCCTGCGTGGTAGGCACAAGCCCCTTGAAAGGGTTATGGATAGTGAATCCAAGGGTCAACTGTCTCCAGGAAAGACAGTTATGCTTGAACAAGAGCCTGATGCTATGAGGGCTGAAATGGAACATATGAGAAAACTTTTGCAGGCTCAAGAGCAAGAATTGAAGTTTTTGCATGAAGATCCTCATCTACAAAGTGCTATTGAAGCCAGGAAGGCTGATGCTATGGTTGATGTAACCTTTGAATCAATGGCTCGTGAAGTGGGCAAGAAACCAAGGGAGTTGGCACTTGCCTATCTCCTTCGTAAAGGTGATATCAAAGAGGGGGATGACGGAGAGCTGAAATTCAGAAATCCACCTCGTTTGAAGCATGGAGATCCCGCATCCCAGAGGCTGAAATCTTTTATGCAAAAGGAAGAGGTGACTGTCACCTCTCGACATGCATCCTCTCCCCAAGGCACTAAGCCTGACAGATATATGTATGCCAGTGCTCATGGAGGGCACGAAAGTCACATGCATGCAAGATATGTATCTCATGGTGACAGGTCTACTTCCAGAAAAATTTTGCCTTCTGAGTTGTCTCATGGAGAGACCATGCCATATGCAGGTAAGTCACATGCATCTGAGCTTCGAGTTCGTGGAGCACATGCCACCGTGCCCCATGAAGCTTCTATGACGGCCCATGGAGCCCATGCAGACAGGGCTACCCCGTTGGATAAGGGGAAAAGAAAAAGAGAGGACCATGAGCCTCATGCCAGGAAGCTCAAGGAGTTCAAAGCAGGTGATAAATCTGTCAAATTTGATGTCTTTCATGGTGAACATGATGCTTCTAAGGTGTTAGCGTTTGTGGCACAGTTCGACATTGCTTTTAGCGATGAGGACTTTACAGAAAAGTCGAAGGTGCGCCATGCTAGCATGTTTCTAAAAGGGACTGCTGCCCATTGGTGGATCACTGAAAAGATCACCAAGGATCCCATCTCTACTTGGAAGGAATTCAAAGATAGATTTTATGCTCAGTTCTTGCCACCCAACGCGGAGCAAACTCTCACTCAAAAGTGGGACAGGCTGGAACAAAAAGATAATGAGAGTGTGCAACAGTATGTTAACAAATTTTGGAAAGTGTTGCTGGAAGTGACTCCCTTCATGCTAATCACAGAGGATGAAAGAAAGAGGAAGTTTCGTTCTGGATTGCAACCTGCATATAGATCGGGTATTGAATTGCACCCAAAACATACGTTGCAACAACTCACAGCTTCTGCCCTTGCTACAGAGCAATTGGTGCTCAAGATCAAGCAGGATCAAGGAGGTTCCAAGGCGAAGGACAAGGCTGCCCCAAATCAGCAAAAGGGCGGACAGCCATCTAAAAAGAACTTCCGGGAGCCCTACAAGGGTGGTAAAGCTGAAAATAACACATCTAAAGAACAGGGCCCAAGAAAGAACAAATTTGGATTAACCCCGGAGCAAAGAGAGCAATATGCTAAGGATGGAAAATGCTTTTCTTGTGGTAGCAAAGACCACATGTTTCGGCAATGCCCAGATCGCAAACCAAAGCACGAGGACAAGCACACCAAAGCAAATGTTCATGCAGTTCCTGATGTGCAAGGTAATACAGGTCATGATGCAAAAGAGCGTATGGTTTGCAAGGCTTGGGGGCAAATCAAGGATCAGCCCGCACTCTTCATGTTTGATGACTGTGCAACTGACAATTTCATCTCTATGCAAATGGCAGCTGCATTGGGTATTGAGGTTGAAAACATGGGACCTCAGATTGAAGCCGAAGCTGCATTTATTGGTAAAGAGGTGCAGGTTACCCCTTTGATTGGGAAGTTGCGTATCCATATACAGGGCTATCTTGATAATGAGCATTTTCTAGTTGCTCCACTGAATGGATGTGATGTATTGTTGGGCAAGCCATGGCACCATAGGCTTGAGCCCCGTAAAGACTACAAGTCCAATATGATTTCTTTTATGCATAAAGGCCGCATGCATTTTATTGATGCTGGCAAAGAAGGGGATTCCATCCCAGTTGTATCACACATCCAAATTAATAAAGCAATGAAAAAGAGTCTTTCAGCGTACTTGGTTTTTGTGCGTGATAGTCTTGTGCCAAATCATCAAACTGTGGATGCTATGTCTAATGATAGGCAGAATTTTCTTAATGCATTCAACGACTGTTTTGCTGACTCATTGCCAGCTGAATTACCTCCCCAAAGGCCCGAAGATCACCGCATAGATCTTGTGCCAGGTAGTTCTCCACCTAACAAACCCGCATACCGAGTGAGTGCTGCACAACAAGAAGAAATTATGAAGCAGGTAAACGAGCTTTTAGAGAAAGGTTTGGTTCAGCCCAGTTCCTCACCTTACTGCTCTCCTGTGCTTCTTGTTCAAAAGAAGGACGGATCATTCCGTATGTGTGTAGACTATAGAGCTTTGAACAAGCTTACCATCAAGAACAGATTTCCTATTCCACGTATTGATGATATCTTGGATAAGCTTGATGGTTCGGCTTGCTTTAGCAGACTTGATTTGAAGAGTGGTTATCACCAGATACGCGTGGTGCCACAAGATGTCCATAAGACTGCATTCAGGACAGCCTTCGGATTATATGAATTCTTGGTAATGCCTTTTGGTCTCACCAATGCTCCTGCTACTTTTAATCGTATGATGGATAGGATATTCCGACCCCATCGCAAGTTTACAGGAGTCTTCTTTGATGATATCTTGGTTTTCTCCAAGAATGAGTAGGAACACAGAACTCATTTGGTCACAGTGTTCGAAGAGTTGCGGAAGCATAAACTTTTCGTCAATGCCAAGAAAAGTGAGTTTTTCCTTTCAGAGATTCATTATTTGGGTCATATTGTATCCAAAGATGGAGTTACAATGGATCCTGCAAAGATAGAGACCATTCAGAATTGGCCCGAATTGCAAAACGTACATCAAGTACGTAGTTTTCTGGGATTATGTTCGTACTACAGGCGTTTCATAAGGCATTTTGCTATGATTGCCACTCCTCTACATGATCTCACGAAGAAGAAAACTGCTTTTAAATGGACTTCAAAGGAACAGGATGCTTTCTTGCAGCTCAAGCATGCGATCATATGTGGTCCAGTATTGATTGTTCCTGACTTGCACAAGTCATTCGTGGTTGAATGTGATGCTTGTGGTGATTGCATAGGAGCTGTCCTAAATCAGGAAGGGCATGCAGTTGCATACGAGAGCCGTCGTTTGCATGATGCTGAGCTTCATATGGATATCTATGAGAAAGAGCTCTTGGCTGTAATTCACGCCTTAAAGATTTGGAAACACTACCTTCTCGGGGCTGAATTTGTAGTCAAGACAGATCATCAAAGCTTGAGATACTTTCTATCTCAAACCAAGCTTTCAGAGAAGCAGATGAGAATGGCAAATTTTCTTTCCATGTTTCATTTTCAGATTGTGCATACTCCAGGAAAGAAAAATATGGTGGCCGATGCACTATCTAGGAGGCCTTATGTTGCTGCAGTCTCAGTGGCCTCTCATGGAGATCTATCTGCTATGAGAGATTTGTATCATTTGGATGCTGATTTTTGCCATATATGGACTGATTTGATGGCTGGTCATTCACATGCCTCTTATGTTATCAACAAGGGTTATCTCATGAAGGATAATTGCCTATGTGTGGTGAAGGATTTGCGTCCAAAGGTTATGGACGAATGTCACGCTCCACCTTATGCTGGTCATCGAGGTATTATGCCTACTACTCGCATGATTCAGAGGTATTTCTTTTGGCCAAGCATGCGTAAAGACATTGAGGCTTATGTGCGTGCATGTATTACTTGCCAAAAGGTGAAATTTGACAGGCAAAAGCCTCCAAGTTTGCTTCAGCCGTTGCCTATTCCCTCGCAACCTTGGGAAAGTATCACGATGGATTTTATTATGGATTTGCCTAGATCCCAGCATGGGAATGATGCTATTTGGACTATTGTGGACAGGTTTAGCAAGCAAGCTCACTTCTTGCCCGTCAAGAAAACCATCAAAGCTGATCATATGGTGAAGCTTTTTCTTGCTAATATTTTCAAGCATCATGGTATGCCTAAATCCATTGTTGGGGATCGAGATCCCAGGACTACAAGCCTATTTTGGAGGGCTTTATTTGATAATATGGGTACTAAGCTTGAGTTTTCATCAGCTTATCATCCCCAAACGGATGGCCAAAGTGAAGCTGCAAATTCAGCCGTGTTGGATTTGTTGAAATGTTATGTGGCAGATCAAAAGAGTGCATGGGAGAAGTATCTTCCACTTGTTGAGTTTGCCTACAACAATACGATCCATGCTTCCACGGGCAAGGCTCCGTTTGAGATTATTTATAGCAGAGTGGTCTTGCCACCTATCCTTCGTACTAAGGATGAGATTTTTGCAGCTGATGAATATGTTCGTGACTTGGATGTTGCCTTTGGTCAGGTGCGGACAGCCATTGCAAGATCTCAGGATAAGCATAAAAAGGCTGCTGACAAGCATAGAAGGGACATGGAAGTCAAAGAAGGTGATTGGGTATTGCTGAAATTTGAGAAGGCTAGGCTTCGGAAGAGGCCAGGACGAGAAGGATCATATCCTAAGCTTTCTCCTCGCTATTATGGACCCTTCAAGGTGATTCAGAAGATCAATGAAGTGTCCTACAGGCTTGCTTTACCTAGTCATTGGAAGATTCACAATGCTTTTCATGTGAGTCTATTTCGGAAATATGTGGGGCCAGATCCTGATGAGCCTGTCACAGAAGATCCGCCAGAAATTGAAGAGCTTGAGGAGATCCTCCAGCCAGAACAGATTGTTTTTCACAAGGAGAGAAAGCTACCTGCAGGAAAGCTTTCCAGGAGATACCTTGTGAAGTTTAAAAATTATTTGCCTATTGATGCCAAATGGGTAAATGAGGATTATTTTGCAGATTATCCGCAATTGTTGCAGGCATATCTTGAGGCTTTTCAGTTGAGGTCAACTCTTTAGAAGCCCGGGGGGATGTCACCAATTGGCCGACCATTTGGTCCATTCCTAGTTTTTGCGTCTCGTTCACTTGAGGCCAGGCCGGTGTCTCATGTGAAGAGGCCAGTATTTTGCTGACATGGACGGGAGCCAGACTGGTGCCACCCGTGTGTTAGCAGGATGGTGTCGTATGGACGGGAGCCAGACCAATGCCACCCGTGTATGACCTGGACTGTGTTCGATCCATGGGACTGTCACACCATGGAAGAGCCAGTATTCGTGCCGTGTTTTACCTATGGGACTGTCACAACATAGGGAAACTCGTGCCTGGAACTGTGTCTTACCTATGGGACTGTCACTCCATAGGAAGACCAGGTTTTTATGTTTTTATGTCGTGCCAGTTTTGTGCCGACAGATATTTTGTACTTGTTCCATGAACGGGAGATATGTCCATGTTACTATTTGCACATGCACACATGATTTGCATGCTTGAAACTGTTTTCGCATGACATGTATTTGTGTGTTTGCCTGCCTGACGTGTTACTTACTGAGCGGGGACGCCTGCCAGTGAGTCGTGAAGTCTGCCCTGTATTCTGACAAGTTTCAGTGCATGTGAACAGGTGGTAAGTATATGGTACATGTTGTTTTAATGTTTTATATTCTAACCCTTTGATTTATAAGGTTAGGTGTTCACATTTATTTAAAAGTGGGCACCCCCTTTGGGCACCCACTTAGGGGCCAAGGTGGGGAGCCTCACTTTTAAGTGAGTGTGGGGGTGGGCATGGTCACCAACCCCCACTAGTTCCCTTCCATGCATGCGTGGGAACTCTCTAGTGGTATCTTCACTTAAATTTTATTAAAAGAAAAGGGCCCCCTTCAAGCGTGAAATGGATCGCTTCCCTCTTACGTAGAGAACCAGGCGACCACCATCTCTGCGCATAATCTTCTACAGGCGCCTATCCCATCACCTCTCCTACAGGTGGGCTGCGCAGATTTGCAGCCAGGTGTAGCTGAACTACACACCCAGCAGGCGGCTGTTTATGGCTGCATACAACCAGGCGACTGGGGTCTAATCGGCTGCTCCTCCACGCCATCTCCTGCAGGCAACTCCAGGTGACACTGAAGTGCTGCAGCTGCTCTCACAGGCGGCTCCCTCTGTGCAGCTGTACCACCTACAGCAAGCGACTCTCCCTCTGTACGGCTGTACCTCCACTGCAGCGAAGCCCCTCCACATGCTCCCTGGCGGTTTCTGATAGGCTGCACTCCAGGACCCTTTTGCAGGCGACTCTCTTGGCTCTGCAGGCTGCGCATTTTTCACCAGCAGACTACCCTATTGTCCTACTCCTACAGGTGGCTGCAAACTTGAAGGCTGTGCTTTTTGCGGGTGTATTTATCTTGGTGGCAGCACTAGGTTCACCACGAGGCGATTGACTTTTCATCTGAGGAACTTCACATCTCTTGGGTGGTTTCATCTTCTGCACAAACACCACAAGTTTTGGTCTTCTATCAACCATCTACAAGTAAGTGATTTTCAGATTTGAATAAAGTATTTTATGTTTAAATCTCGTAAAAGATTCATCCCGCTCGGCCAACACCCGTTCGGTGCCGGGTTGTCCAAGCTGTATTGGCGAACCTCGGTCCAAAGGTGCTGAGATCGGGAGAGCCAGGCGTTAGTACGAGAGCGCCTGTTTGTGCGTGGTCTCGGAACACCAGTGAGGCGCTCTCCGCAGAGTCCAGTGAAAGCACAGGACCGTAGAGATTGGACCACACTAGTGGTCGTTCTGCTTCGAGTTTTCTTCATCGAAATCCGAGCCTACTTGTTTGGTACTGTTTTCATATGTACATGGACATTATCTGGTTCTCAGAACCCATGGAGCATTGTATTCATTAAATACTCCCAATAAATATATCATATATTGAGGGGGGGGTCGGCCCGTTCCGGCCCCAGTGCTGGTGTCCATCTTTCCATTTCTGTTCATTTAAATTTCAAGTTGTTTTAAGTTGTCCATTTCAAATTTGTGGTTTTAAAGTTGTGCTATTAAGCGTGTGGATGTCCAAAGGAGTCTTTCCCACTTGACGGGATCGGTTTCATGCAACATGTCTTCAAATTGCATGGTTTGCCAAAGACCATCATCTCTGACAGAGATCCAAAGTTCACTAGACATTTTTGGACGTCTTTGTTCAAATCTCTTGGCACAAATTTATTATTCATTTCAACCTATCACCCTCAAACAGATGGACAGACTGAAAGAGTCAATCAGATTTTGGAAGAAATGATTCGACATTACATTCAATTCCGTCTGGCATCATGGGAAGATTATTTACCACTCGTGGAATTTGCTTATAATAATTCCCATCATTCAACAATTGGATTAACTCCATTTCAAGCAGCATATGGGCATACTCCTCTTGTGCCTACAAACTTTGTTTCACAACACAAAGTGGCGTTGGCAAATCAGTTGGTTCAGGAGATGCAAGATGTGCTTGTACAAGTTCGAGATAAATTGGTCCATGTGCAACAAAAATATCAAAAACAGGCCAACAAGGATCGTCGACATGCAGAATTTCAAGAAGGAGATTTAGTCTTATTATATGTGGCACCTCACCGCTACAAAACAGTGAAGTCAGTTTTTCCAAAGTTGCGACCTCGCTTCTATGGGCCTTTCAAGATTCTTAAGAAAAATTCAGCTGTCAGTTACAAGTTGGAACTTCCACCGTCATGGGGAAAGATTCATCCGACTTTTCACATATCTTGGCTCAAACAGTATATTCAAGGAGATTCGCCTGTTCCAGACTTATCTTCATATGTACCTGAAATTGAAGATGACCATATTATCCTTGTTCCAGAAGTAATACTTGACGTAAGACAGAAGGAAACAAGAAGAAAGTTGACTACAGAATTTCTTGTGAAGTGGATGGACTTGGATGAGTCTGATTCCACTTGGCAAACAGATGAAGAAATGCAGCAGTACCCTAACCTTCTTCAAGAGTTCTTTGACAAACGGATGTCTATCATTTGACACATGGGTTTTATTTTAAATGGGAGGGAATGTCACGATTGTGACGTGTTTATGTATCAGATTCTCTCTTCATTGCTGATTCCTGTTGCAGATGCAAAGAGTAACCAGCCAAAGGGAACCCCTACCCTCGACTGGTTGCGACTCTTCGTCAAAGGATGTACCTCTTCATCGAATAGCCACATCTCTTCGACGAATGGTTGTATCCCTTAATGAATGGTTGTGCCTCTACATCGAATAGACACATCCCTTAGCCTAAAGATGTACCCTTTCGTCTTACGTCATGTCCTTTCGTCAAAGGACATGCCTCTTCAAATGTGTCTCTTCATCTCCTATATAAGAGACCTATTGTACTCAGTTTAATACAACAAGTCCATTTAATCTTATCTCAAGTGTTCTACTGAAGGTTCTTGTTCTAAGTTAATTACTTAAGTAGTAATTAGTACACAATATGCAGGATTAACAACATAATCCTTACAGAGGGGAGGAACATAGTAAACTTGCCAAGGAATTTTCTTTTTTTTTTCTCTCTCTTCATCTCATTGAATTTGGGGAGTCACACCGCCTTCCAAAAAGGGGTGTTACAGAAAGGCATTTCCATGCTCATCCAAATAAAATCAATGTGTCCCAGGAGCCATCAATCTACACTAAGTTTTGACAGTCAAAAGATCGATTAAGCATGTCTAGGTCAATAATCCCCAATCCCACCTTTATGCTTGGATAGAATGATGTTCTCCATACAAAGTTTCCCTTTGGTCCTCCAATCTTATACTTTTGAGTCATAGAAGGCCTTACAAGTTACCTATCTCACTAGCTGTATAGTTCCTGATAAAAAAAAGCTTTAGCGCTGACTTAACCTGCCAATAAACATCCATGGCTTGTCATCTCGTTCATTATGGAATTAACCACAGATCATTCCACCAATTAAGAGCAGCCATGTACCACCACCCATAGAATCAAAAAAGAGCGCTCAATCTGTAATCCTTACTGTCTGTACCTGGTAACTTTCCCCATGTTGAGTGAAATTAAGCCACAAGCTCCACTAAGAGCACTTCCAGTGGACAATCCTTTCATTCAAGGAAGAAAGGAAGTAAAGCAAGACAGAATTCTAATGGATTGCAAGAAAATTGTGCAAGAAAAGAAATATATTTTTGAAAAGAAGTCCCCCAAACAAATACTTGCACTCGTGAGGCACAAGAAAAGAAATATATTTTTGAAAAGAAGTTCCGCAAACAAATACTTGCACTCGTGAGGAGTTTGAAGCATACCTTGCTGCCTCTTAATCCGATACCACCACAAACCAAGGGGCAGTGTTCTGACAGCCCTTTCCAATGCCAACCCCTCATCACATCCCATGATGTTGTATCCCCTTTGTGTCATAAATCTCATCTTCTAAAGTGCTCCTGGTAGGATTCTGGATTGCATATAGATGTGCAAGGAACTTGCTGTTTTTCCTTTCAGACCTGTGGAGAATCAGACGCTCGGAGAATCTCCGGGTCAGGTGTTAATGAACTATTACTTGTGGATCTGCTGCCATTTACTTTGAAATTCTTCTCTGGAGTGTGAACTTCTTGAACTGCATTACTCTTCTTTGAAGTGGAGCCTTCTTGTGTAGGCGTTGCCACTTCACGTGGCCGCTTCCGCAATATGGAAGGGGTGCCAGGAAAGCTTTTTGCTGCGGAACGAAGCACAGCCTGTGGGCTCATCTCAGATAGAGAGGCCGCCCAGGTATGAGATGGAGGTGTGAAACAACCGATTGATGACATTGGTGTCTGGGCATCAAGAGGGCTGAAAGGGTTTGTGATAGCTTCAACCTTGGAGGGAGATAAGCTGGTTCCTATCGGGTTTATGAAGTCTCTCGATCCATCCTGAAAAGCTTTTCTCCATAAAAAAGACCCCACATGTGTTGGGGATTGAGAAGCAGTGTCAGAAGGAGCTCTTTCAGAGCATGACTGTAAAGGATAACCAGATAAATAAGAAAAAGAGCTGCCATTCTCTGATTCCGGTGGCCATGACATGTCATTTTCAACAGCAGCCTGATACAATCCTTTTGAAGCTGTGTGGCTACCCCGAGCCAGTGTGCCAGCCACATCCAAACACCTGACTGAACCTGCTGACTGATTTAAGATCAATTCACCGTCTGCTCCAGGAAGAAACAAAGGGTTTGTCACTCTTATTAAATCCATAGCACCAGGGTGTCTCTGTCCATTTCTCACTCTGAAACACTCGGGTGACTCTTTGTCAACCTGCACTGTTTTGCTCAACTTGTCACATGGTGTGCACGAATCAGATGATAAGGCGCTTCTGGTAGTCAATTCCTTTTGAAGATCCAATTGAACACCTCTCGCCTGTATGCCCACCCGCTCACCCATGGACAACATCGCATCAATCCCTTTTGATTGGTCCAATACAGATCCGGGAACAGTCATTGACTCCAGCTTTTTCTTCAATGAGCTGTTCCAATGGTTTTTTATGGCATTGTCGGTCCTGAGAAATTTCTAATGGTCATCTTATGCATGTAAAAGGGCATATGCATATCCAAGGACAGAGAACTTAGGAGACATATACCTTCCAGGTAGACATTTTGCAATCTCTGCCCATTTATTCCCATGAAGCTGGTGCGCCTCAATAAGTGCTAGCTCTTCCTCTGGCGTCCATGCATCTTTTTTAATGTTAGGATCCAAATGATTGTGCCATCTGCATGTATAAACAGGATATTATACAGCTCATTTTCTTGTTTCTGACTACACGAGGGTTAACCAGGTCAAACACCTCGCAATTGTGTCTTGTTGTTTGACATTCTTATCTGAGTTAGCACAAGGATGTAGAAACGTCATTCCCCTAAGTCTTTTGCTGAAAGAAAGTAAATCAAACCTTTCACGGCACTGTTTTCCAATTCGACCCGGTAACGACCGTGCGATAACAGACCATTTCTTTGGCCCGTGCTTGCTGACGAGTTCCATTATCTTCTCATCTTCCTAAAGACAAGGATAAAGCAAGAACACCTTACTAATTGTACCTATGCTTCCATGTGCTAACAATTCCTGGACAAACTGCATGCAAATTACAAGACAAACCCACCTCCTTAGTCCAGGGTCCTTTTACAAGGTTTGGATTGAGGACCTTTTGCCAGCGGTGCAAGCATTGAACATCAGATCGATCCTTGAGCAACTCCGCTGCAGCAAATGAAATACAAAGGATAAGTTGATCAGGGACAAGAGCATGCTCAAATCTCAACCAAATGATTCTCACATATCTATGGCCTTCTCTTGCATCTGAATTAGCTACACTTTAACAATAAACTATGCAATGAATGATTGATATCTAGGTTTGTGGTGCATGTACCTATCCTTTTCCAATTCTTGCCCTTGAAACACTGAACCGCCCTTCGAAGTATTTCATCCTGTCACAGAAGTGAACATGTACTGTGCTATAATTAACTCCAAGCTTTAGCCACACCCTCTATGATAGTTTTTATCCAAGAATGACAAACCTAGAGAATAATGTATGATTAAGGGAATATTAAAACGATTCTCACCTCTTCTGGAGTCCACCCACCTTTAGAAGATCTCCTGGTTGGCCCACCAGAGCGCCTGCAATGATGGGTTATTAGTTAAAAGGTGTTATGATAATGGGCTGTTAGCAGACGGATGTTATGATGATGGGCTCTTAGGTTATTATACAGGTGAGTTATCGTGATGGGCTATTTGGTGATAATTATGGGCTGTTAGTGAAAAGATGTATGAGAAAGAAAAGCTGCGAATCTACAGTGAGGAGAGAGAACACATACCCTTGCACAGAAGGCAGGCGATCAGCACTCTCTGCACATTCAGACATGGAGGAACTGGAGATAGCGGGTTTGCTCTCCTCCGAGTCTCCGGTTTTCTGTGCTTCCATTCCAGCCATTTTCACTTCAAATTAAACGCCCTAACGGTTGGCCTTCAAGAACAAGGGCGTTACCAGTTGCCTAGCTGTTGGAATTTGCAAGTATATATAAGCACGCAAGATATCGCGATTCACATGTAGAATTAAGCTACCAAGTGTTGCAGAAATTAGGGTTTGTTAGAGAATGCAATCCACAGTCCCTCTCTGATCACGCATCAATACATCTTTCCGAAGCTGAAACAACGCTCTGAAGGTTAAGCGGTGAAGCGTGGGCTTGGAGAGGCCGTATGGCATGGCTGGAGTATCATGGAACTTGCAGAGATAGACAGGCTGAGAAACCCTAATCGGAACAAAAACAGCAAGCTTTAAAACCTGACCAGGCCCGGCGCGATGGCGGTGCAGATCAGCCCTTGCCCTTAGGCGTCTTGCGCGTCTTTCCCTATAAAATTGAGATTTCGAAGCTCTGAATGAGGCCTTGCGAAAACCCTAATCTGCGCTTATCTGCTGATGCTCTTAATGTTTTTGCGCTTTCAATGATTCGTAGAAAGCTGAAAAATTAGATGATGAACCATGGGAAGAGGCTCCTAGTCTGGGAAACCCTAATGTGGAAAACTCTAATCTGAGCGTTTTTTGATGGCAGCCTTTGCTCCCTTCTTGCACCGCGATAATTCGATGCTTGCTAAAGAGCAAGAGCAAGAGCAGTACAGAGACAGAGAGCAAGAGCAAGAGCAAGGAGGGAGCTTGAAGCAGAGCCTGAAGTTTGAAACCCCGTTTTTGAGAAACCCTAAATTCTCCGAAACCCTAATCTGAGCTTTCTGCAGAAAGCGGCTGTGCTTTTTTTTTTCTGCGGACCAAGCAAAGGAAGGATCAATGGAAAGTTCGAGGCAGAGATGGAGGTGTGCAAAAATCAGGCTTTGGAAGAGTCAGCACAGAGAGAGAGAGAGAGAGAGAGGGGGGGGAGAAAAGATTGTCTGCGCACGCACAGAAGAAGAAGGCTAACGAAGATGGAGACGATGGCGTGGAGAAATTGAAAAAATTGAATACTCGGCAATAGCTCTGCCTTAGCAACGGTGCCCTACCGTTAAAGCCGCCCCCTCTAAATTTAGCTGCTTAAAAAACATTAATTTGCATGTCGCCGCAAAACCGACCGCTATAGCCCTCTCTCTCTTTTTGCTATAATTTTTTTAGCTTCAATTAGTGTAGTTAATGTATCACACGTGCATTTTTCAATAACCATCCGTTACGAGGCAGATACACACACACACACACACACAAAAAAAGGCTTCAAGAAAATTCACCTTCAAGGACAATCTTGTCTTTCATTCATATGAGCGAAAGATAAGATTGGCCTTTACTCTGCACATAGAATCCAGAAATGAGCACTCTAACACGTAAATGTAGCATGTCCACGGAGACGGGCCTTTACACAACACGTAAATGTAGCATGTCCACGGAGACGGGCCTTTACACAGCATGCCTCTATACCACATAGAATCCAAAAATGCAACACTCTCAACGTAAATGTCGCATGTCCAAGGAGACGGGCAATGGTGGAGACTCCCCATCCACGAGCTTGGCTAGAAGAGATCTCCCCCAATTTTCTCAAAAACTAAGCAAGTGAAACGTAGATGTGCGAGCTCTTAGCGTAAAAGCATATGCATCTAGGGAGACTAAGGGGGGAACTCCCCATCCACGAGCTTGAGCGGAGGAGATCTCTCCTAATTTTTTAAAAAAAGTGGCCACTTTTTCTCATAAATTTGGCAAGCGAAATCAGGACATGCCAAGCTCTAAGCATAAATGCCACATGTGCAAGGAGACAGCCAACGAGGGAGACTCCCCATTCATGAGCTTAGGTAGAGGCCCAATTTTCAAAAAAGAGGCTACATTTTCTCAGAAATTGGTTGGAAGGGTATTTATTTGGTAGCCAGCCCGCCCGCCCACGTTTTCGGAAGTGTCATCTTTTGAATGCCTTGCCCAAAAAAGGTGCCCATTTTTTAACCTTGCCCACTGTGGGAGAACCACCTACATTGACACAGACCTATTGTTCTTGTGGTAATGGCTCTTATATGGAGTCATAGCACTACATCCTATGCAGAAAGCTTCTAAAGCCCTTGAGCAGATAACTCTTCTAAGTTTTTTTTTTGGGTGGCTCCATCAGTATTAGAGGAATTCCCCATAGTGCCCTTCCAAGAGAGTTCATTGGGTCCAAACATTCCCATAGAGGAAACAACTCAACAGCTCGCTGGGTCCACATGCCTCCACAATTAAAAGCATGCTCGTCAACTATGTTTCTCAACTTGCAACATTCACATGAAGCTCTCTACAAATCAAATGGTACATTATCAATCACTAGTATTGGACCCACGCGTTGCTGCGGCGCGGTAGGTAGAGTTCCAGAAAAAATAGGCTCAGTTTCTCCAATTTAGGTCATGTTTTAAGTAAACACAATACATTATTTCAAGTGACTTCATATATACATATCTCAAAATAACATCCATGTCTCGTAGATTTATAGAGAAAACAAAAATATCATAGTAATATAGCATACGAAGATGCAAAAAAGGACCAATATTACATATTCTCAAAATGCACCACAAAATACGTATTCTCAGTCTCAGTAATGTCAGAATCAACAAATTGAATTCTTCTCTTATGAGAAGGATCATTCATTTGTCTCCTCACAATACGCTCTCTATTGTAAAGCGGTGATCCATCCCGCACATGCTCTACTATCGATGAATGCAAAGGACATGCACAAATGAAACAACGATAAATCAATCTCAAAAGGACCTACACATAACGACACATAAAATCTCAAAAAAATCTTATAATAGAAAAACATAATCAAAATTACCTCGTACAATAGAACATCGAGTGGATGGTACATGAGGAGCTCTAGTATAAAACCCATAACAATGACAATGAAGTGGAAGAGGTGGTGTGTGGTAAACTTTGGTACCCCCAAACACATGTTAAAGAATTATCCATTGGAATGTGCACAAGGTGACATGGCTCCTTCCACTTCGTCCTTTGGGAAATCCATCTTACTCATTTTTTGAGTATTGCAATCGTCCAAACTTTGCAAACTTGCTTACACACAACATATAATCCATCATTTTTTTAGTATTGCAATTGTCCAAACTTTGCAAAGTTGCTTGAATCGAGCGTTCTCAAGGGAGAGGAGGGGATCTTCAAAAAACCATATGAACTAATCTTAAACATTCTCACTTTTACCTAATCTCCAAAAAAAACATATGAACTAATCTCCAATGTTCTCACTTTTAATCTATAAGTTGCAGTAGTAACCCAATTTTGAAATTTTTGTAAAGTCTCTTTTCCAAAGAAAACCTATAAAATTTGAAGGTGTGTATTTGTTGAGAAAAAAATATTTGTGAGCCTCCCAAATTTCCCATGCTTTTGAGCTCCAACCACTATCATCCCTTCAAGCACCCATTCTAAGGCTCTAAAGGGGGCAATTGAATGGCACATGCAAGAGGCCTTTTAAATCCATCCCTAGATTAGTTGCATAAATCCTCCAAATTAACTTGTAAAAGCATCCAAAAAAAGGCTCTAAAGGGGGGCAATTATGCAAGAGGCCTTTTTAAATCCATCCCTAGATTACTTGCATACATCCTTCAAATTAACTTGTAGAAGCATCCAAAAAAGCAACTGTTTTCTCAAGTTAGCATTCTCCTGTTTAGAACTTGTAGAAGCATCCAAAAAAGCAACTGTTTTCTCAAGTTAGCATTCTCCTGTTTAGAACTTTCATGTCCTTAAACTCACCCTTTCATGTTCTTGTTCTATCCTTAGTGTCATTTGTCTAGGTTCTTGTTACACTTTTGGAAAAAGAGAGCTGTGACTTTCCTTCAACTTCATCAAAGAAATTTTGTCATTTTTTCATGGTGTCGGTAAATTGTCTCTTTTACCCTTGTGGAAGATGAGTTTAAACATAATCTCCACCATGCACACCACTTTTCTTTTCTTTTTAAGGACATATCAACAATAACATGGCAAATATGGGTGTTTTAACTTAGAAGATTTCTCTTTTTTCTAATGTTCCAAGAGCTCTTGGCTTTCGTGACTTTTGCACATTGATTCTTCACAATTGCTTTTAATACACACGATAGTCATTATGTCCCTGTATCATCACAAAATTAGAAACTTGAGTTTACGTTAACTATTAAAGGCGGGAAGACAAGGAAGGTATTGTAGACAATTAAGCCTCACATGGTATTACAAGAAATGTTTTCTCACTAGGTGGGTGATTTTCTTTAGTATGTAAAACATTATGTCAAGGGATAATTTAGAGAAACATGTAAAGAATGTAAATGTACCTAGATTTTTAGGATTTATGTAGAAATATAGGTTTTGGAGTACATTATGCTATTTGGGGGCCCTATAAACTTTGTTTCAATGGCATAAAGTAGTATTTAAAAAAATCCTTATACCAAAATTATATATTTCCTTTAAAAAAAACCATCAAATATTGTTGCAAGAATTTCCTTCAACTAGCAAGTTTGGCTCTTAACATGAGACCAAAGCACTATCGTCAAGAAATTTTCCCACCACTAAAGTGTAAACACACCGAATAGTTTGTAAATATCAACAAGCTCTTGTTTAGTTAGAGATCGACACAACTATAGAGTCCTAACTATAGAGTCCTAACTAATATTGCACATGACAACAACTCCACGTGAACCACATATGAATAATGATGTTGGAACCACCTTATTATGGCCGTCTCGTATTTGGGAGATTGTAACTTAAAATAAATCAGTTTTACATAACCAAAGATTGCACATGCTCCATTTCAAATAAATTTGCCACTTGGTGCATATTACATAATTATTTCTACTTGCAATATTATGTACATATTACACAATTATTTCTATCTTGCAATATTATGTGCATATTACACAATTATTTATACCTTTCAATATTATGTGATAACACATGCCGAACAATAACATTTAGATGCACACTACATTGAATAAAAATAACTTTTAGTAATGACACCTCCACACTATACTCTAATGAAGTCGTGATTGGTTTTTTGATAAGCATGGTAAATGAAACAATTGCACCATTGATACTAAATTTTAAAAAAATGCTTCACAAAAATAATTAAAAATTTGCATATAGTCCAACTTAAAGCACCACTCACCCTTAGGAGGCAACAAGTTCACAATCATTTAGGGAAAGCCATGGTATATGTGTAAGTTCTTTTCAACATGAAGACCCATACATAAAAATCTAAAACATATTTTCTATGGTATTTTCAAGATTGGTTTATGTTGACTTTATTGTAATTGGTTTATGTTTTTATGCTATTTTCAAGATTGGTTTATGTTGAATTTATTGCAATTGCTCTATGTTGAACGGTTGATTAATTCATACGCTTAAGAAATTGGTTCCACAATAACCTAGATGGAGATTCTTGTGTCAGTGGTATCAGAGCACGGGTTAGGTCCATTTGTGGAGTAAATTAAGGAAGGAAGGGAAAATTGAAGGTTTAAGTCAAAGCCTTAAAGACTATGGGTTTTCTCTCCTCTTACCCATGAGGCTTCCTGGATGTGAAAAACAAGCAAGGGAGTCTCAAAGCCACTTTTGAAGCTCCTAATTGATCAATTTCATCATCAACCCTCAACCGAGGTCTCTAAGCGGCTCAAAAATCTCCCTCCCTTCTTCATGTTTTTTATTTATTGGAAAAAACATGGTTTTGAGGCTTAAAAAGGTTACACCTCCTAAGGTTAAAAGCTTAAAAAAGCTCCAAAAAACCCATATTTCAAGGCTTTTGTTGGTCAAAAGACATGTTGGAGTCATGCAAGGATTAGAAATCTTGTCCATAATTTTTAAAAAATTAGAGAATTTATATTAATTTTGTGAGCCCACAAAAGCATTTTTTGCCTATTTTTAAGCCCAAAAGGCTAAAAATTTACTCCAAAAAAGTCCCAAATAAATCCATATAAATCTCTAAAAACTTTCTTCAGCTTTTGGGAGTAGAATTTCAATTTCCAAGCTGCACAAAATGGTTGATTTACTTACACTACCCACAATGCAAGAGCAAATTATTACACTTTAAAGGCAAATAATTGATCATGATCATAGACGCAAGTTGGAACATCGTGTCAAATGTTCTAAGTACAAACGTGAATTTTTTGATTCTGATGCAAATGAGGTTAAGTGATCATATTCAACACATTGTTTAGGTACAAGTGGTGGATGAGCCTTGGCGAGAGCGATCGACCTACGTCGGGGCTGCTTTTGAGGCACTTTTTCGAAAAGAATTCTTACCTGAGAACGAGAAGGATCGTAATTGGAATGCTTGAGATAACTATAAGATGGAAGGTCTTACGTTGAACTAATATATTTCTAATTATCGCGAGATAATTCTCAAGCTTGAGGGTTTGGATGATTTTCAGAAAGTATGAGGTTTTCTGCGTGGTCTAATAATGAATATAAATCTAAGGTTAAGACCCAATACCCTAAAACTTTAGAAGAGGCTATAAAGAGTGCATAGATCTTCGATGATAGTATTGAGAAGAAATGCACGACAACCAAGACACCTTGGGTTGGAGCATTTGACTTCCATAGTTCTAAGCGGAACAAACGGAAGGGGGCTAAACAAGGTAGTGACGCAGTTAGGAAGGCTAAGGGGCCAAGGGGTCCCTTATCTCTACAAGATTATGAGTGAGCTTAAAAGGAAAATTTATGTTTTATTTGCATGGCTACTGATCATGATAAACAAAATTGTCTCAAGAACCGTGGCAAGGATGTCAATAAGGGTGGTAGTAAGGCAGTGCACACAGTGCAAGTCTTGCCACTTGAGGCTTCTCAAAAGTTTTTTGAAGTTCAAGTATGCCATACCGATGACACGCATGAGTGTTGTGTAACCTTTAGGATGTGGGTACCCTCTTTCGGGCCTTATGATTTGGTTCGGATGCATGGACACATCAACGGACGAAGAGTTCATGTCATGATTGACGATGGGGCTACACATAACTTTCTAAATTATCACTTGATTAAAAATTAAAAATTTCCAGAAAGCCCTGGTGATCATAAATACATGGTATCTCTTGCTAATAGGCATGATAAGCATGTATGGGACGTCGTGGTTAAGCAAGTACCATGGGACATCGTGGTTAAGCAAGTACCACTCATTATTCAGGGACATGAAATGCACTTAGATTTTCAGGTTATGCATATTACTAGAGTTGATGTTATTTTGGGTCGTGAATGGTTGTTTCATTTAAGACCATTTAAGACCATCTCTTTCTCATAGTTATCTAGATAATACTTTTGATTTTCAGGTCAATGGTAAACAAGTTCGTTTGCAAGGTGAGCATGATGTGCCCCCATCTCCACTCATCTGTTTTGCTAAAGTGGACCGCCTTGTGCATGCTCATGAAATAGAAAATCTATTTTTGTGTTACATGTGTCCTTCAGTTTTGTCTTATGATGATGCTAGTGATGGTGATTTTAATTCTCATTTGAGTATTAAATCTCTCAATTCTGTCATATGTAAACAACACGTTAGTGCTATGCATAATAATGAACAAACTCAAATTTTTCCCAAGCTCACTCAACAAGTTTCTAATCCTTTACAAAGTCTTTTGCTTGAATTTCGTGATATGTTTCCAAGTGACTTTCTGTCTAGTTTGCCCCTTGAGCGCAATGTCCAAGGATGCTAAACTAGTCTGCAAGCCTCCGTATCGGCTTCGTGCTAGGTGAAGCTAGTAAGGTAGAGGGTCAGTTTACTAACTACCTTGCTAGGGGCTTCATTAGGCCTAGCAATTCGCCATGGGCATCACCAATTCTATTGGTGAAGAAAAAGATGGGTCTATGCATTAATGCATGGACTATCGTGTTTCAAATGCAATCACGATAAAGAATAAGTATCTGTTACCATGAGTTGATGAGCTTTTTGATCAACTACAAGGTGCTTGATACTTTAGCAAGATTGACTTAAGATCGGGCTATCATCAAGTTCGCATCCGCATGGAGGATGTGCCTAAGATAGTTTTTCATACCAAATTTGGGCATTATGAGTTTTTAGTTATGCCGTTTGGTCTAACTAATGCTCCAGCTATGTTTATGATGCTTATGGATAGCGTATTACACCCGTATCTTGGTCGATTCATTGTAGTATTTCTTGATGATATTTTGATCTTTAGCCGCACTGAGGAAGAGCATTTACAACACTAATGATTAGTGTTCGATTTGCCGAGGCAAAACACACTTTATGCTAAAGAGAGCAAGTGTGAGTTCTTTGCCTCGGAGATCCATTATTTGGGTCACATAATCTCAGCAGAGGGAATTCAGATGGATCCTCGAAAGTAGAGGCAATCCTTAAGTGGCCTCATCCAACCAATCTAGAGGAATTACAAATATTCCTTGGGTTGGCAGGGTTCTGTTGTAAATTCATCCGAGATTATGCTAAGTTAGTGGTTCCAATGATAGACTAGCTAAGGGTCACAACTTTTCTTGGGGTGCTGACCACCAACAAAGTTTCGATCGTCTTAAGGTTACCATAACTATCGCACTTGTGTTGGTATAATAGTAGATCCTAATCAACCGTTTGTGGTTGAAACGGATGCTATTGACCATGTAGTTGGTGCTATGCTTCTTTAAGGAGAAAGACCGGTAGCTTTTGAGAGCAATAAGTTAGATAGAGTTCAGAGAATTATTCTGCATATGAGTGTGAGCTTTATGCCATCATTTATGCTCTTGGGAAGTGGAGGCATTACACAAAGGAAAAGTATGTGTATCCTCAAACTCAGACACTAGGCGCTTTGAGTGTCATGATAGTCCAAGTGCAGGTCATCTTGGAATCAGGAAGACCTATGCCTAAGTGAGAAGGTAATTCTATTGGCCTGGACTCCATAGGGATGTCCAAGCATATGTTTTGCCAGGTTAATAAGATTGAGCATCTTAATATAGGAGGGCTGTTACAACCCTTAGAGATCCCTGATGGTAAGTGGAAAAGCATCTCTATGGATTTTATTGTAGGTCTACCTACAACTAGTAGAGGCCATGATACCATTTGGGTTGTAGTGGTCAAGTTGACCAAGATGTCTTGGTTTATTCCGACAAACCATGATGAAAATGCCAGAGTTAGCTCGACTTTTCATTGAGAATATATATTGACTCTATGGGCTGCCAACAGAGCCAATATAGTCAGTGATAGAGATTAGAAGTTTACTAGTCACTTCTGGCGCGAGCAGTCTTCAAAAGGTCGGACACAATGCTCAGTAAACACTGCTGACCACCCCCAGAGTGATGGTCAGCTAACAAGGGTCAACCAAGTACTCAAGGATATGCTTAGGGCATATGTGAGTAAACAAAAAATGAATTGGGAACCAATTTTAGAATTTGTCTATATAATAGTGTGAAGCATATCACTATAGGCTTTAGTCCTTTCATGCTTATGTAGAGTTTTCAACCTCGATCCCTCGTAGTTGTGGGGTTAGCTACTAAAAGAATTAAAAAGCTTAAAGATTTTTTGCAAGATCATAACGATATGCTGAAGATCGCTAAGGAAAATGTTAACGGGCCCAAGATCGTTCCAAGCATTATGCAGACGAAGATTGTAGAGTGGTCACATTTGAAAAGGGTAACCATGTATTTCTCAAGCTTCCCCCGAGTTCGGAAACTTTGAGGATGGGCAAAGTGCCAAAGTTGTCGCCGAGGTATTGTGGACCTTTCACAATACTTAAGCGTGTAAATGAAGTTGCCTACAAGTTACCTCTGCCAAAACATTCCAAGGTTCATCCAGTTTTTCATTTTAGTCGTCTGCGAAAATGACTAGGCAAAGATGCCAATGTGGTGGATACAGGTGTTCTTGTAGATTTAATCGAGCCTCCGGTTTTACCACATGATCCAAAGCGCATCTTGGATTTTCAAGAGAACCGAACTTGTCTCGCTGAATTAGAGAACAGTGTCTAGGTAAGTGAAAGGATAGACCGGAAGAAAGTTCAACTTGGGAGGATGTTAGTACTCTCAAGACCCAATCCACCTTTTTTTTCGAGAACGAAAACTCTTCCAAAAGGGGAGAGTAATGTCAGGATAAGGGTAGGGCTAGGGGGAGTTGGGTAGTTTAGGGGAGTGTGGACGGCCAGGGCAGCTAGGGTCTATATTCGATTGTTGGTGGGTGGAGAGTTTCCCTATTCTCTTCTAGGAGGAGGTATCATGGAGGTCTCACAGATTGAAAGTGGTGCTTTATGGTGGAATGTGATTAAACGGGGCAAGCATCGACCTAGTAAATGGAAAGAATTTCATGAGCTTTTGAAGAAACATTTTCTTCCTTCATAATACACGGCTAAATCTCGTCAACAACAATGGGATTCTCTATAAGTGGAGAAAGAAAATGTGCATGTATACATAGACAAATGGAGAAATAAAATGTGTATTGACAAATTCTAGGATATTTTACAAGTTCAAGTGATTGACAAGGCCAAAGAAAGAGAACAAAGAAGGAAATCATTACCAATCTTAAGCATACCATTATGCCAGATGTTACAATGTTTCATCCTCGTAATCTTAGCTCTGCTATGGATCTTGCTCTCTACTACTTCTAGAGATTCCAAAATGAAGGATAATTCTAAACCCTCTTTTCCTTCTAGAGATTCCATAATTCTTATGGGATTTTTTCTAAATCCTCTTTTCCTTTGAGTAATTTTGATAGATCCAAGATGAATAAAGGTAAAGGTGTGATCAAAGGATATGTTTGGAAAGATGGAAACAACAAACTCTTGAATGGCAAGCCAAAGGATCGTATTATCAAGTGTTTCAGATATTATAAGAAGGGGCACATCGTACCAGTTTTTCCTAAGAAGAAGAAGAATCCCATACATATGGCTCATGTCTATATGATTGAAGAAAATGACGCGATGACGATTCACTGAATCAAGAGGGTAACTCTGATCCTTGCTATTTAAATGAAGGTAAAGTTCCTATTCATGCTTTATTGAGGATTAAAGGAAAGGTAACAAGTAAAGCAAATTTTGCATGACAATGGTAGTTTACATGATTTAATTTTTGAAAAGGCATTAAGGGCACTCAATCTATATGCATCACACTCTAGTTATTGCACTCTAGTTATTGCACTCTAGTTATAGAGCAAAAGCTACATTTCAAAGGACCTAGGTACAATTGCACTAGAGAGGACCTAGGTACAATTGCACTAGAGAGGACGAGGATCTAGAATTGAAAATGAATTTATTAATGGAAAAGATACCATTTATATTTTCCTGTTTAGGAATGCCATGGAGATATGAACATAAGACTCAAATTGATTATGAAACTCATACAATGTAGTTAATGAAAGATAATAAAGAAATTTATCGTAAGTGTCAGACAAAGGGTGAATTAGGTTCTCTCTTAATTTATACCTAATGTTCACGGAAGCTGTAGCTTCACAACAAGCATTGTCTTCAGCAGAAGTATAAACTCGTCTAAAGCATAAAAGTGCATTGATCACGGGAATGGAAGCCTCAAGGGGTGTCAAACCCTCAAGCTCTACCAATCTAATTGCGGCGTGTACTCTTTACAATCTAATCTCACCAAAGAGGGAATCTACAAAGCTTTCTCTCCACCTACACTATCTCTCTCGCTCTCAATCTCTCACTCTCCATAACTAGCTAATCACAAGACAAGAATTGTGCAAGCATCAAGCTCTCAACATGCACACACACACTCACACACACAAGCATCAAGCTCTCAACATGCACACACACACTCACACACACAAGCATGCAAGCAAGCTAACAAGACTCATAATCATAGATATGCAAGATATGGAAGCAAGAAAGAGATATGAAATCATAGACAAGCAAGTAGAGAAGCTCTCCAAGATAGAGCTCAATGTAGATTGTATTACTCATAATGTCTTTACACATTCCCATAAGTCACTTATATATGCTTGAGCTTTGCCCAGCTACCCACACTTATGGTTTCCCAAAACATTTCCTCACTACATATATAAGCCTTATATGGCCAGCTTTCATTATACAAATATGGGCCTTTGGCCATATACAATGTGAAACATATAAGCTAGGGCGGATAAGCTAGGGCGGGGGATTACAAAGAGTGTATAGAAAAGAAGTAACAACCCCCCTACCTAGGCTACCTATCGTCTGAAAACTATTGGGTTGGTGGCAAAGTTGCCGAGGGCCTTAAAGTGGAGGAGTGGAATGAAGAAAAAGGGTTGGAAAATTTTGGACATCCTTGCTTGAATTTTTTTAATCAAAAAACACTCTTCGATGGTGTGCTAGAAGGCACTAGACGTGTTAGTAGCTATAAATTTATTAATGTGTGAGAAGTTAAAAGCCAGCTATTGGTGAGGGTGCTCATGGTAGATGTGCCAAACTCTTTCATGCTTTATATCTTCAAAAAAAATTAGACAAATCAAAAGAGTTGTAAAAATTCTACAAGTCATCTGCATATGGAAATCTTCTGAATTTCGATGTTCTTCTAGAAAGAATTTCATGACTTGCCATATCTTCTCACTCTAGCTATAGATTTGTGGAATCGGAATATACTAGAGAGATCTATCCTTTGGCCAGTTTGACACACTTGTCTATAAGTATCCCGCGGGCCTTGCAAAACCAGGGAAACTGCCACTTTAGTTGATTCATAATGGTGCTTTGAGTAGAAATTCTCCTTTGCCTGCAATCATGAAAAACGAGTCCTTAAGTGTTCCAGATTATTCTCCTGTCATTCTTTCCATCTGGCTTCTAGATATGCTTTTAGTATGGGCATGTTCATTTAATAGATGTGCTGGGTTGCCTTTGTTGGCTTGTGGTGGATAGCAATTACATAATCAACTTGTTATATCTTGTGATGTTGTTGAACCTTAGTAAAATGACATCCTTTCGTGTGGCAAATCACAAATTGACATGAAAATCACTAACTTATTATATCTTGTGATGTTGTTGCACCTTAGTAAATTGACATCCTTTGGTGTGGCAAATCACAAACTGACATGAAAATCACTAAGTTATTATATCTTGTGATGTTGCACCTTAGTAAACATCCTCCTGGGAGGGGTTTTCATCATCACTTTGGCCTCATTCAGTTAAAGAGAGGTTCTAATGTGTTAGGTCTAACCATGGGTCTTCATTGGGTTTGGCTATCTTCAGTTTTGATCTTGTGCCCTGTGGGTTTGGCGACGGAAAGGCATCTGCTCTTGCATCTCTAGAAAGTTATTTCCCCCTTCATCTCCTTTTCCTTTGCCCTCGTCTTTGCATGGGTCTTCCTCCTTGGGCTGTTCTCTACTTTGCTGACTAGAGTCGGGTGTCATCCTTGTTTTCTGATTTTTCCTATTGCCCTCATCTTCTTAGAGTTGTCTTCGTCTTCATCTTATCTTAGCTTCTCTGGGCTCTTCTTCTTATCACCCCCCTTTGAATATTTGCCCATTATTTGGTGCTAATTTTTAGTTTCTTTGCTTCTCCATCTTCTTGCAAATTCTTACACTACAACAGAATGAGGGTCTAGTAGCCAAAATAGCAACGTTTTTATAACTAGAAGGGTAGCTAGGTGTTGGGCCATTTTCGCTAGAAACACTGCTATTTTCGCTATAGCAGGTTTGCTGTTGAAGCAACTTCTATTTTCACTACTACTGAGCAGCGAAAGCTCAGCACAACAAAAAAAATAGTTTCAGATTTATAACACAAACACAAATATAAGAAACACATACATTGTGGAGAATGCAATTGAGCCCAAAAAGTAATTATATTTCAGAAATTGTTGTGCCTTTGGCCATATATACATAAAGTTTTTACAATGAAGAGGTGTCTAGCTAGAATCCTCGTCGGATTCCGTAAGATCTTCATTATCCGATTCCTCGTCCTCTTCACTTGCTTCACGCTAATAATCTGGATCCTCCTCTTCTTCTTCCCCGTCATCCTACATACATGCCATCAAGTTAAGGTATGTAAGAGCATTAAAATACAATTAGACGTAGAAAAGAGAACGATTTAGGCTCACTTACCTCATCAACTTTGAGTCCCCAAAACGGACTCATCCAAGCGTACACCTCGCGTACGCGTCCATGCCCACAATTGTAGACGGGAGGCTCTATACCCATAGTCATACTCCTCCTTTGTTGGGTCACGCCCAACAACCTCCCTCTACAAAAAACAATAAGAAAATATACAATTATTTCAAGAAAACAATATAGTACAAAACTAAATGAAAGAAGAGAAGAAAGGAGGATTTCCCGTCGCTTGGTGCCAAAGTGCGAAGCCCCTCGCTTCCGTAGTCGGGAAGCACTCGCCCGCCGCTTGTTGTTGAAAAGCACCTGGGTGCTTTCTGAAGCTGCGTGCATGCCTCCACTCCTTGGCCATACACACGCTAGGATTCTCCAAATTATTCTTTGCTACTCTCTTAATATTTTCTCTCCTATTAGAGAGAAAAAGCTTGATGTGCTGCTTCATCCACTCCTTGGAGAAGTAAAGACCGCATGTAGCACAGGGAACTCCAACTTAAACACATTGATAACATATTGCTTAGAAAGTTCCACTTTTTTAAAGAGTTCACGAACTCTAGGTTCGCAAAGTACATGCATACGATTCATGACTTGCTTTCCTCATGCATCCATCACTCACGAGGTCACCATCCGCATCCATGGAGTATGGTAGGAGGCATGGATCGAACGGTGGAATGGGTCTCTTGGTGGGGGCTGGCTCATAATGTGTAGATGAAGAGCCCCCCCTGTTGGGGAGACGCATCGGGAGACCTAGTGCTACTTTTGCCAAAGCAAAAGCAGCTTGCTCCCCCCCGCTAGCACGTCTACTACCCCATCAGACTCCCTACTACATCGTCGTCGTAGTGAAGACGGACGTGAGGGAGCGGAGGTGGGTCTAGTGGAGGAAGGTGGTTTAGGCTCATCACAACCATATCATAATGGGCCTGTACCACTCAGCCCCGCACCACTCGGCCCCGCGCTTATTAAAGGTGTGGTCTGCCTTGATTGAGCAAGTGGGGTAGATTGTCCCCACAACGTCGGCTGGCCAAGTGGGGTAGTCTGTCTCCCCATGGTGTTGATTGGCCCAACTGTAAGCCCCCAACTTTAAGCCCACTTGCATATAAGATTAAAATATAAGATAAATAGAATGCATAAAAGATTAACTTAGTGAGAAGATCAAGGGCTCCCCCTCCACTATAACCACCTACTTGTGGATAACCACTCCTAACTTGACATAAGCAGCATTCTAGATGGCATGTAACAATGCCCCATATCTCTAATGCATAAGTCCATTTTCTAAACCCGGCACCCAAGGGTGCAATAAACATGAGGTTGAATGAATAAGGCCACTTACCTTGATAATGTCAAGCCAACCAAGAGAAAACAACACAAGATTAGACAAAAAAATACAATCTGTGATATTAGGACATTGTTACGACCTCCTATAATACTGTTTAAACAAGCAGGGTGGACAATGCCCCTTTCGGATAATAGCTTCTGAGGACTTTCCACACGTTTCCCACTATTAAAGCCCTTTAAAGGCACCTCCTCTTTTACAAGAGAAGTATAGTGAGAAGATCTAGGGCTCCCTCTCCACTATACTCGTCATCGCGGATAACCACTCCTAACCTGACATAAGCAGCATTCTAGATGGCATATAACAATGCCCCATATCTCTATGCATAAACCATAGTAGCGTATGCATAGTCTAAACCATACGCCATGCATAGCCTATGCATACCCTATACATAGCCATATGCATAGGCCGTATACATAATACGACCTATGCATACGCTATGCATAAGGCGTATAGGCTCTTGACCTAAACCTAATCCCTAGCACCCAAGGGTGCAAAAACACAAAGAGAAGAAGCATAAACAAAGAGGGCTTACCTCTACTAGCTGAATCCGTATGAACCGTATGCGTGGCCTATGCCCTTGGTGGTTGTTCTCTTGAATAGACCTACAAAAGATTATCATAATAAATCAAAACATTAGTTCATTAGTTCATACGGCCTATGAATAAGAGGGCTATGCATAAGCCCTATGCATATGCCCTATGCATAGCCCTGTTGCATAAGAGGGCTATGCATAGGGCCTATTGCATAAGAGAGCTATGCATAAGCCCTATGCATAAGGGTCTGCATAAGACCTATGCATACGACCTATGCATAAGCCCTTTTGCATAAAAAATCTATCCATAAACCCTATGAGCTATGCATAAGTCCTATACATAGCCTAGCCCTATTGCATAAGAGGGCTATGCATAGGGCTTATGCATACCCTATGCATAAGGCTATGCGCATAAGCCCTATTGCATAAGGCTATGCATAGCCTAGCCCTATTACAGAAGAGGGCTATGTATAGGGCTTATGCATAGCCTATGCATAAGGTTATGCATAAGTCCTATGCATAAGCCCTATGCACAAGGGTATGCATAAGCCCTATTGCATAAGGCTATGCATAATCCTATACATAAGAGGGCTATGCATAAAGAGGGATATGCATAATCCTATACATAAGAGGGCTATGCATAAAGAGGGATATGCATAAAAAATCATATTGCCTATTGACCTAATCCTAATCCCCGACACCCAAGGGTACAAAAACACAAAGACAAGAAGCACAAATGAAGAGAGAGGGCTTACCGTATGAGAGGCTATGCCCAAAACCTTGCTCACTTGAATAATCCTACAAAAAATAAACATAATAAATAAAAAAGTTAGTCCTCATTAACACATTAGTAAGTAAGAAGAACAAGAGAAAAAAGAGGTGAATACTCTAAACCCTACTCTTAATGCCTAAGTAAATGGAAAAACTAGTTTATGTTAAGCCTAAACCCTAGCATAATGCATAGAATGCTTAATAGAAAGCTTTGATGGAGAGCTCTCCATCAAAGCTCTCTATTAGAGCTCTATGCATTAGGCTAGGGTTAGGGAAAGGGAGAGGAAAGAGAGGGGAAGGGAGAAAAGGAGAGAGGGGAAGAGAGAGAAGCTCACATAAAACTATTTCCAAGCTTTCCATGAAAGTTTGGAAGAACACATGAAACCATGAAAGAGGGAAGAAAGCAAGAAGTGCTTACCTACTTGGAGAGGGAGACTTGATTGATCCAACACCCTTGAGGGATGAGTTGAGGTGGGAGGAAAACATGGGTTGCAAGCGTAGGCTGTGTATGTGCAGGATAGGGGAAGTAGGTAGGTATTGACACTCGTTGGCGGCGATTTAGACGAGAGTCACAGTTTCACACGTCGCTATGGTGAGCAGCGAAATTTTGTTGCTAGCTTTGCTGGTGAGCAGTGTATTTTTGCTGTTGGGCAGCGGATTTTTTGCTGCTGTGTGTAGCGAAAACCTGAATAATTTTATGTTTGTAGTACTGGATGTTGTGTGTTTTGTATGAACCCTAAATCAGTTTTGGTTAGGTTAAAGATGTCTGACAGTGATCATCAAGGGTCGGAAGTTGGATCCGAGGCATGGTTGAGAGAAAAAATTCGATGTGTGTGTGATCGATGCAAGGGCCAGTATATACGACAACATCGTATAACAATTGAGCTTGTCCAAATATATGGTCTTCATGAGGCAATGGCACGACCAAGTGCGGATGATAACATGGAGGAGAACCATAGGAGAGTTCTAAGTAACATGCCACACCATTCGGTGATATCGGGTAGAGTGCAAAAGGTGGCAAGGTTTCATATGGAAAGCATGGCTAAGACTCATCTACCCCAACCAATGAATGAGGTGCCTCCACCATTGCCACATGAGGAGGAAGAGAATCTCATCATGGACAACATGGTGAATGACTTCTTTGGACCGGAGATCATAGATGATAGTGAGCAAGCTCCAATGTCACAAGAGGAGGAAACCTTGCATACATAGGCAAGCACACCTTTGTATGAGGGATGTTCATACTCCACACTACTAGCAAACTTGGAGCTATTGAACTTGGAAACAACTAATGGATGGAGTGATGCAAGTGTCACAAGTCTTCTTCGGTAAGATCGCCTCATTCTATTGAAAATATTTCATGTTCTATATACTCTCCTTACTAATATTTTGACATATGATTTCTTACCCTATATTGTAGGCTTCTCAAGAAGATTCTTCCCCCTCAAAATCTATTACCGAACTCACAAGATAGGTGTCGTAAAATGCTCTCTATACTAGGTATGGATTACACAAAAATACATCCATGTCCCAATGATTGCATGTTATTTAGAGGGGTTAATAAAGATGCAACACAATGTCTACAATGTGGGGAGAGCCACTACAGGGATGATTTGCAAGGAGATAAAGTTCCCCGAAAGGTTTTGAGACACTTCCCTATCATTCCTTGCATCCAACACATGTTTAAATGTAAGGGGATTGCAGAACTCATGACATGGCATGCTACTCATCGCTTGACCAATGGCATGCTACTCATCGCTTGACCAATGGCATGCTACTCATCTCTTGACCAATGGCATTATGAGGATCGTAGCTGATTCACTGGCATGGCAACATGTGGAGCATCAATGGTCAGAGTTTAAAGATGAGTCTCATCACTTACGTCTTAGCTTGGGCATGGATGATGTTAACCCATTTGGCTTCAAGTCCACATCATGGATGATGTTAATCCATTTGGCTTCAAGTCCACATCATGGTCTACTTGGCTTATTGTATTGGTGAATTACAACCTCCCTCCACGGGTGGCAATCAAGAAAGGTCATATCATGCTTTTTCTCCTTGTACCATCTCCTTGTACCAGGTAATTATACAGTCATAAACATGAATGTGCACCTCGAGCCTTTGATTGAGGAGCTTGAGACACTATGGCAAGGTATCAAAGTACATAACATTTCAAGGCCAATAAATAAGCGTGAGACGGAGGTGAAAGGAGTTTTGCTTTGGACGATGCATGACTATCCCGGGTTCTCAAAGTGCTCAAGTACCTACTTGAACCTTATATGCATAAGAGTTTAGCCTTTAAACTTTAAGTTTACATCTCTATCTCAATTTTAAAATAGGTTTGGCAACATTCGGACATCATGCATGTCCGATTTGCGGACCATCACTTATTTCAAAAAGACCCTCTACACTTAAAAAGGTGGTGTATGACAAACATCATCGATTTCTCCCTCCTTCACATCCTAAGTATGTGCCACATGATGTCTCACCACTTGTGATGAGAGGTAGAGATTGGTTTGAGGCATGGAGAAGCACTCCCAATCCACCACCAAATGGGATATCTAGACACTCAATCTTCTTTTGACTTCCATATTGGTGCGACATGAAGATCAATCATCTCTTAGATCCCATGTATATCTTCAAGAATGTGGAAACAAATATTTGGGAAATTTAGGAACACCTACAGGAATATTGAAAGACGTCAAAGTAATGTCGTGTGGCCTAGCCTATGAGTATACATTTTGTTATTGTTAATTTTGGAAGGCCTTCTAATTATGAGATGTGATTCTCGGATGCCCTTTATGGTACCAAATGATGTTAATCCATGATTGGGGAAGAGATGGAATTTAACTTTAACATGAGGATAGTACAATCAAAGTGAACCTAAAGAACCATTCTTTTAGAGGTGTTACTAGGATGCTTATATTAAAATAAATAAGGGCCTAATATGATAGCATGTTGAGAGAGCTTAAACTTCTTATGTCATGTGAACAATCATAGCTATAAAAAGTGTGAGAATGATGAGGAAACTTATTATGCTTCAATGTTAGACCCTGAAGAGGAGAAAAATTGGATACATCTATTGGCTACAAAATAGATACGTGTCGTAGAACCACAAGAACTTAATTCAATAATGAGGAAGACAAAAATGACATTGTTCCTATCCAAACTATATCTTTTGTACTCTGAGAACCAAAAAGGGTTGAGCCAATTGAAAATCACAAACAAAAAAATCCTAGGAAATGAAAAGTTATACCACTTAGAGGCTTTAGTGCAAGCTTCAAGCAAAGCTATGCCTCCAGGCCAATATAGACAAGTATGAAGAGGATGTGGAGGTGCCAGAAGAACACCAAAAACTCCTTAGAGAATTCCTCAAAAGTAGAGAAGATTCTTTGAAAAAGTTAAAAAATCTAATGTATGTTAGGACAAGAGACCCATTTAGCTATTAGCAATGGAGCATAGGCACAACAAGACACGAGGCCCCCTTCCCCCCTTGGATCCCATGTGCACCACACAAAAGTGTGGAGGGATAGGGGGAGGCCATGGGCTATTAAGCTCCTTATACTTAGGTCTTAGACCTTTGTTTTTTATATATGGGTTTGATCAATCACACATGTCAGCCAAGGAGAATGACCCACCAACATCTTCTTGTCATCCAACTCAATGTCACATGTAATATCCAACAGAGACTGCAACACGAGGGATGGCTTGGCTTGGCTTAGAGGCTGGCGGCGGTAGCTTGGGCTCACACAGGTGCTTAGGCTTGGCTTGGCTTCAGCTTTACTTAGAGGCACATGGCACGCTTGGGCTTAGAGGCTCATGGCAAGCTTGGGCTTAGAGGCTCATGGACTTAACTTAGTCTATGCCTTGCAGCTTGTACACGCAAGACAGAAGTGGATAGTGACACAGAGGTAGATGGCAATGGGGAGGTGTTGATATCGTATTCATGATGGAGCACAAGCATAATAAGACACGATGCTGGTGGCCCACCTAGCCCCCCCTATCTTGGATCCCATGTGAAAAAGTGTGGAGGGATAGGATGGGCTATTAAGCCCCTTATACTAAGGTCTCAAACCTTTGTTTTTTATATATGGGATTTATCAATCACACGTGTAGCCAAGGAGTATTGGGATTTATGGAGCCTAGGTTGGCTCATAGGCAATGCATAAAATAATTGAGAGTAAGAATAATTATAACTTGAATAAGATAATTCTAGGCAAGATTAATCAACTCATAAAATAATCATCTCATTACTAATCTCACTCAAAATGAGTGTTGGGAGTGCATCATTTTATAATCTCTCATGGGGTTCCATCTCACAAGATATGTGCACCCTTGTGCCATCCATGTGTCCATAAATGCTCACACCCCATGTGCCACCTTGTGCTTTCCATGCACTACCTGTTTAATCATTGACTTCACCTTTTACATGTAATCATACAAAGCAACCTTTAATGTAGGACCCTTAGTATTTCTATTTCCTTTCTAATGTGCATGCTATCCCCTTTATTTTAAACTTATTATATGCTCATACATTACTATTTCAGCACTCCCCCTCAATGTGATGAGAATCTATTGCCTAGCACACTACACTAGACTTGCACTCCTAGTCATATGCTAGAGTGCTATGTCTTAGCTTGCCCTGTTGGCTACAATGTTGGTTTTAACTTGACACTTTACACCTAAGAGGATGGGGTTACAACCAAGGGTGAGATGCAATGCCCCTCATTCTCAGCATAGCTGCTCTGGGTTGCTTCCATCTTTGGAAGCCTCACCTTTGTCTTTATCCTAGATTATGATATTTACTGCTTTAATACGTTTCTTGTGCCAACAATCCTTTGCCATGTGCCCTTTATTTCCATAGTAGTGGTAGATTATCTTTAGAAACCTCACCTTTGTCTTTATGCTAACCAGCTGAATGATGATAACACACTTCAGGCAATTTATTCTCTATGTAATGGAATCACATGACTTGCTCTTCTGCAGACCTTGGTACATACTAGGAAGCCCTAACCAAAAGTTTGTATGCAAGAATTCATTATCAAGGAGGTAAAGACCAGGCTGCCTAGATTTGGACCCAAGACCAAGAGGTGGTACTTGAAGGTGAAGCACCATGTATATACGTTTGTGGATTTCATAGAAAATCCAGTGGGCATGTCATAGATCTAAATTTCTAGGGAGAGAATTTAAATAAATTTGCAAGAATTGATTTAAATTCAAACAATTCATCAAACACCGCATGATCAATAAATTCAAAAACAAATAAAAATACTTAGCTCATAAAAGCACGACTCCAAGATTAGGTGGTGCAATCATCCCCCCTCATGTGTGTATGGCCTATTTTCCCCCACACATGAGTATTTACGAGATACTTTATTCCAATTTAGGCCATAGCCTCCAAAAATACAAAAAGGGTACTTTTCTTGCATGACACTCTCTTATCTTCAAAAATAGAGTTCCCATAAATTGAGGCTTGGGTTTAAAGCATATCACGCTTTACAAAATATTAAAGATAAAGTCTATGCTTGATAAACTATGGCTTTTTCAAAATAAATCAAATTGTGCACAAGCTAGCACATAGATGTACAAAGCTTGTTTATAAAAATGGTGTGCCAAGTAATAAATTTGTGCAACTTCTCTTTTGTGAGATCCCAACTACCCCCTCTGCGCACCGGATTCCCAGATGGTAGCAGCGGAAGTAAATTCCTCTTGCGCGGGGCATGGTTTCTTACTCGGGGCCTCGCCCTCGAATGTCCGGGCACGAGACTAAGCTGGTGGTCATTTTGAAAACCGAAACCGGGAAAATTTTCCATGCTCAAAAAACGGGGACAATTCCACCATTTATTTTCTTAATGAATTTTTCTAACGAGGTCAAGATACTGAACTAAACTTCATCTGAATAAACCAGATAGAAGGGAAACTATTACAGACTTAACTTGAAGGGATCAACGCTTTTTTCCTAATTGAATCAGGCATAGCCGTTGATCTATTCATTAGAGAAGTCTTCAGGTTTTTATTTAACTATTCGAGTTCTAGGCGTACTTCTATTAATCAATTTTATTATTAAAACTCTACCGATTCCAGCCATCCGGCCCATGGGTTAGCCACCGCCCAACCACTGGAATTAGTAGAACTAGACAAGTACTCACCCACACATAATTGAATGCCTTTCTTAACTTTTGCTTTAGAATACAGATACGCACACACTCCTCTTTAAACTTTAAATTTTAAAAACAATCCATTGATAAACAATTACTAGTTACAAATGTCATAACTCGAAATTTCCATTCCATCCTTGTTTCTCATAAAACAGTATCACTCTGGACTCTCCGTTGAGACCAGCAGGTCAGCAACGAGATCCAGTTAACAGATTACAATAATTTTCTCGTCATCATACATATATATATCTTCCATGACATATGCATGGGTGTCCTAAGCACCGCGAGCCCATGCATCGCCTAGTCAGAACCCTCCAGGATCCTCCTTAGGTGTCTTGGCACTTTACTCAGGGACCGCTTCGTCAGCCCTCACCCATCGTATCGGAAGCACACCATTTTTCACCATACCCCAACAAGACCTTGGTAGGTTTTTGCCGCGTGAGCCATCCTTTGAACACTCCGCCAGTTGTTGTTGCAACCGAACTTCCCTTAGAAAAACACATATACCAATTCTCCCTCTAGCATTCTGGCGTAAGACAGTCCTTTAAGAAAACAAGGTTTCTATGCAAGTTTTCAGTTTTGATTTTCTTTTGAATACAATGGGTATTCTTAAATCCATATCCCAATACTTCTAGATCACAGGTCTAAAATTCCAACAGAATTTCCTGAATTCTGTAACCTTGATCCTCAGATCAGAATCAAGGGTCTTAACTTGATTTCAGATTCGGTGGGTGATTTGAGTGAAACTTTCTTGAACTCGTCACATCGTCTTTTCTTGAAACTGACGAAGGAGATTAAGTCTTAGTCATAGTCTGATTCAGGGTTTGAGTCTGGAAAGGTTCTCCTTAAACTAACTTTCTCAAAGGGTAATGTTTCAATTACTACTTTACTGAATTTCATTCATTGAGTATTTTGCTTAACTTAATTTAAAACTAATCATGAATTCCTATGAGGAATAAATTAATCATTTATCTAAAATTCTGACTTTGATAGTTTTTTTGAATTTTCTCATTACCATCCTAGAGAATATGAAACGGCAGAATTTTCTCTCACAGAGTATTTACTTATTCATTTACCAATATTCATGGGATTTAAACATAGGATTAAAGAGAACTCTTAATTTGATATAAAAATTCTGTATGCATCTATTTATGCATAAAATCCAACTTCTATGGAAATAACACTTTTATATAAAAGAAAATCCTTTTATGCATCTATTTATGTAAAAAAATCAATTTTGATGAAAGTAACACTTTTATAATAAAAAAATTCTTTCATGCATTATTTTATGCATGAAAATCAATATTGATGAAAGTAACACTTCTATAATTAAAAAAAATTCTTTTATGCATCATTTTATGCATAAAAATCAATATTGATGAAAGTAACACTTTTATAATTAAAAAAAAATCTTTTATGCATCATTTTATGCATAAGAATCAATATTGGTGAAAGTAACACTTTTATAATAAAAAATTATTTCTATGCATCATTTTATGCATAAGAATCAATATTGGTGAAAGTAACACTTTTATAATAAAAAAATATTCTTTCATGCATCATTTTATGCATAAGAATCAATATTGATGAAAGTAAAACTTTTATAAAAATTTTTTAATGCGTCATTTTATGCATAAAAATCAATATTGGTGAAAGTAACACTTTTATAATAAAAAAAATTCTTTTATGCATCATTTTATGCATAAGAATCAATATTGATGAAAGTAACACTTTTATAATAAAAAAATTATTTTCAATATGCATCTTTCTATGCACAGAATTTAAATCTAATGAAAATCACTCTTTTATAATAAAAAATAACCAATATGCATCTTTCTATGCATAGAATTTAAATCTAATGAAAATCACTCTTTTATAATAAAAAATAACCAATATGCATCTTTCTATGCATAGAATTTAAATCTAATGAAAATCACTCTTTTATAATAAAAAATAACCAATATGCATCTTTCTATGCATAGAATTTAAATCTAATGAAAATCACTCTTTTATAATAATAAAAATAACCAATATGCATCTTTCTATGCATAGAATTTAAATCTAATCAAAATAACTCTTTTATAATAAAAAATAACCAATATGCATCTTTCTATGCATAGAATTTAAATCTAATCAAAATAACTCTTTTATAATAAAAAATAACCAATATGCATCTTTCTATGCATAGAATTTAATTTTAATGAAAATCACACTTTTATAATTAAAAAATATCCAATATGCATCTTTCTATGCATAGAATAAAAATAACACTTTTAGAATACACAAATGGTGGGGATTACTCTTTTTGAATAATAAAAGATAAAACTTATTTCACAAAATTTAAGAAAATTTTGCCATAACCTCCTTTGTATGGCTGACCATTTTTCAAATTTTTCTATCCTCAAGTTACTTAAAAATTATTCCAAATGGTTTAAAGCATTCTAAACTAATCAAATTCCACTTTTAAACGAGAAACAATATGAAAAGTTTAATTCTAACAATTTGATTACATATCTAGGATAAAGAAAGGCTGAATTCAAGAATGAAGAGAGGGGGAAAGCCTTTCTAACAAGGCATAATATCATTTTTCATTTTAAAGAAAACAAAAATTAGAAAACCATTAAATGGAATAAAGAAAAAGTAGGATTTCTAGCTTACTTGAATTTTAGTGAGCTTTCCTTTGGCTTGATGGTTTGAGGGATCTACTCTTGTTTGCAACAAGATTGGCCACCAATTCTTTTGAAGAGGGAAAGGTCAAAAACTAATGAATTATCAATAAATTCACTGTTTTTGGCTCTGGGGTGGAGTAGAGTAACAGTGCATAAAATACTATTAAGCTTCTTCAAAGGGGGAGGCTTCTATTTATAGGAAAAAGTGAGCTTCTAACCAAACAAACTGATTCTAGAATTTTTTAGATCAGTTTGGTCAAATTTTGACCATTTTTGGGTCAATTTAGCTTACTTTTTGAAACTAGACTTGAATTAGGAGAGAGGAGAGATGAAATATCTCAATATTTGAGAATTTAAAACTCCACCACACATGTGAAATAGGCGCCTCCTTCATGAGGGGGAAT
Source organism: Cibotium barometz (assembly GCF_041138505.1). NCBI lineage: Eukaryota > Viridiplantae > Streptophyta > Polypodiopsida > Cyatheales > Cibotiaceae > Cibotium > Cibotium barometz. The sequence continues at coordinate 7,212,754 of NC_141064.1, read as the reverse complement.
CCCCACTCTTGAGGTGTCAAAAATTTGTTTTTTTAGTATTTCCTTTGGTCCTTAGTCCACTCTTCATCTTATGTGAGTATTTACTCATTTTTGGGAGGATTTTCTTTATTTCTTCAATTTATCTCCCCATACATTTGGATGAATCTGATTGGCCCCTCAAAACCTTAATTTAAAATTTTTAAAAAATCTGGACCCTTAGGATAAGACCTTTTGAACAGATTATAATTTATTTCTAATGCACATTTTAAAAATCTTTTTGAACTTCTGTTTCTGGGGAATTTATTTTAATAAGAGATATTTTTCTATCCAAAAATATCTAAAATCTGAATAACCTCTCTCTAGACCATTTTTTTTGACTACTACAGGGGGGAGATACTGGACATCTTGAGGGGCTGGGGAGGAATCTTACATTCTCTCCCACTTGAAAAACGCGAGATGTCCTCATCTCGCAAACTGGGGGTAATCCCGCAACAGTTCGACTTCTTTCTCCCAGGTGGCATCTTCAAAAGGATAGAACTTCTATTCAACCAATAATTCTCTCAGAATTCTATTCTTGAGAACCTTTTCTTGAACATCAAGGATTTCTTTAGGTTGGAGTTCCATCTGCCCTTGGATTGAAGAAGTTAAGATTTCATTATCAAGCACATGATTCGGGCTTGGTATCTACTTTTTAATAAGGCTGACATGAAATACATTATGTACTTTGAGATGAGGAGGCAGAAGAAGCTCGTAGGCTAAGTCACCTACTTTCTTTGTAATTAGATATGGCCCACAATATCTGGGGGATAACTTCTTGTACTTCCCAAGAGATAGAGAACTTCTTTTGGGACGTACTCGAATGAAGACCATATCTGCTTCTTTGAATTTTCTATCTGACCTCTTCTTATCTACATACTGCTTCTGTCTATCCTGGGCAGCTTTTATATCTTTGCGAATTAATTGCATCTACTACTCGATGTCGTCAAGCATCTATCTGGACATCTCGACCCTAATCAATGGGTCGGACCAAGTTAATGGAGTTAAGCAATCTTGTCCATACAGAGCTTTGAAAGGGCTCATCCCAATACTTCAGTGATAAGAAGCATTATAGGCGAACTCGACTAGGTGCAGATAACTTAGCCACTTCTTGGGTTCCCTGCCACCACAGCATGATTGAAGTATATCTTCGATTACTTGGTTTACCCTTTCTGATTGACCATCGGTCTTGGGGAGGTAAGCTGTGCTGAGATCCAAGAAAGTTCCTACTGCTTCGAAAAATGCAGTCCAGAATCTTGACGTGAACTTGGGATCTCGATCACTTACTATTCTCCTGGTGGGTAGGCCATGCAATCTGAAGATTTCCTTGAGGAACACTCTGGCCACATCCACTACAGTGTAGGTTTCTTTTACTGGAATCAGATGGGCAACTTTGAATAGTCTATCAACTACCACGAAGATGGAGTTGTAACCTGATTGCACTGAAGGTAATCCAGTAATAAAATCCATACTAATACATTCCCACTTCATCTGGGGGATGTCTAATGGATGTAACTTCCTAGGCATTTTTACTCTCTCGGCCTTGACTTTCTGACAGGTCAGACATTGACGTACATGATTAAGCACATTCTTTTTTAGACCAGGCCGCCAAAAGAAGTTTTTCTTCACAGACATGTAGGTTTTGATGAAACCTGGATGTCTTGCAATAAGGCTATCATGGACTTCATTCAGAATTTGACTCTTAGTTCCCTCATCATTGGGAATGCATAGCCTGCTCTGCGATTATAATACATAATTCCATCATCCAGGCTGTACCCTTGAACTCGGTTCAACTCCTGTGGAGTTTTGCTTTCCTGCATAAGTAGGGTAGCAATAGGGCCAAAGAATCTATCCTGTATGATCTTCTCTCTTGCTTCAATAATCAAAGGATTTGACACTCCAGTAATTGCAAGCAAGGAGGCTTTTCTGCTGAGGGCATCTGCTACCACATTTTCTTTGCCTGGACGGTACTTGATTTCAAAATCAAATTCTTGCACGGTCTGCATCCACCTTCTTTGGTGCATGTTGAGATCCTTCTGAGTGAAGATCCACTTTAAGCTCTGATGATCTGTCATCAAAGTGAATCTTTGACCCAGTAGGTAATGTCTCCACAACTTCAGGGCATATACTACTAAAAGTAGTTCCAGGTCATGGACATCATAATTTCTCTCATGCGTTTTGAGTTTTCGGGATTCATAGGCCACTGCATGACCTTCGTGCATGAGTGCACGAAGGTCATGCGTTTTGAGTTTTTGGGATTCATAGGCCACTGCATGACCTTCGTGCATGAGTGCACCTCCTAGGGAAAAACCACTGGCATCACTTACTACCTCAAGGGTAGAGAGAAATCTGATAGCTTCAGAACGGGATTGGTTACCAAGGCGGTCTTCAGCTTATCAAAAGCACTCTGGCACCTGGCAGACCATTGAAACGGAATATTCTTCTTGAGAAGTTTAGTCAGGGGGAAACTATGAGAGCATACTTTGGTATAAAAATTCTATACCAGCCAGTCAATCCCAAGAATCCCTTGACTTCTTTCACTGTTTTTGGTTCAGGCCAATCTATGACTGCTTGGACTTTAGCGCGGAATCTGGAGAAATTCCATCTTTGGATACCAGAAAGCCCAAGTATTCAACATGGTCGGCAGAGAAAGTACATTTTCTCTTTTTTGCAAACAAAGAGTTGGTGCTTCCTTAGAATCTCAAGAACTTTTCTGACATGAGCTTCATGGTAATCAAATTCTACTTTTAAAAGAGAAACAATATGAAAAGTTTAATTCTAACAATTTGATTACATATCTAGGATAAAGAAAGGCTGAATTCAAGAATGAAGGGGGAAAGCCTTTCCAACAAGGCATAACATCATTTTTCATTTTAAAGAAAACAAAAATTAGAAAACCATTAAATGGAATAAAGAAAAAGTAGGATTTCTAGCTTACTTGAATTTCTGTGAGCTTTCCTTTGGCTTGATGGTTTGAGGGATCTACTCTTGTTTACAACAAGATTGGCCACCAATTCTTTTGAAGAGGGAAAGGTCAAAAACTAATGAATTATCAATAAATTCACTGTTTTTGGCTATGGGGTGGAGTAGAGTAACAGTGCATAAAACACTATTAAGCTTCTACAAAGGGAGAGACTTCTATTTATAGGAAAAAGTGAGCTTCTAACCAAGCAAACTCATTCTAGAATTTTCAACATTAGTTTGGTCAATTTTTGATCATTTTTGGGTCAGTTTAGCTTACTTTTTGGAACTAGATGTAAGGTTTCCCCTTCTAAAATAGGAGAAACACTTAAGATAGTCCACTAAGTCTTAACTTGGAGAAAGTTTCCTATTTATCGACACCTTGACCATGTAGAGATTCAAGGATACGATTCATAGGTAAGACCTAGTCCTATCCCACAGGGGAAGCGTGATCTTCTAAAAGTCAAATCACCCATAGGGTAATTTATCATAAATTGGGCAACTACTAGACTTGATTTCTAGAGGCAACGTTTTTTTCCTCATCCATGCAAGGCACAACCGCGGCTGACCTAGTCTTCTAGAATAGAGTTGCCCAAGAACCTAATTATCTAGCGTAGGGCTTTCACTTAATCTGCTACTCAACTAATCGGGTCCACCCGTCCGTAGGATGGTGCCATCGGGGCATTCCATCCTCCCACTTTCCACCCTACTCACGTGTCAATTTGTTTTCTAATTAATCCTATCACACTGTTTGACATAAATAAACATGTTCCTTAATTACGGCCCTTTTCACAAGGTTTGTTAAAATAGCCTTTTTACACAATATAATCATGTCAAAGACAAGATATATATATAAAAAGTTGATACATGAATCAATTCCATACAAGCCAAACTGGCTCTTTTATTCTTTTCCTTTATTCTGCCGATGATCTAGAATTCGGCCTTCCAGCCACTACATGCTGGGTAAAACCCTACGGGACCATACACCTCATCATCGGCCCCGTTGGCGAGGACTCAAGCCGGCCTGTCGCCCTCTTAGGCTCCATCGCTCGATCCTCCCGCCCCTCAGAGGGATGTCTGCACACTAGGGTGGGCTTATTTACCGCCCTAGCCTGGGCCCTCAGAACTAGGCAGCATCATAACCTCTCGCCTCAATCGGCAAACCTTATTCTCCCAATGGTATGAGGGATACCTTGGACCATTCTCGGGCTTTGCTAATGACGCCGCCCGGCTACACAAGCACGGAATGGAGTTAGCGTTGAAGCCAGGAAAAACTTGCACTCTTTAAAAATAACACTTTCAATACAATTTATTGAATACAGCATCACACAATTCATAACTTCATACAATTTTATGTCATTATTTTTAAAAGGAAAAGATACACATTTATTAGCACTAATATAGAAAAAAACTCTTCTTTAAAATATAACCGAGCTAACCTAGCCACCATTTCCTTAAGGAGCTTGAAAAGGGAGGGTTGGAGCCGAGGGGCATCTTCCCTAATCTCGTTGTTGCGTGCTCCTCTCGGGCAATATTCTGACGTTTCTGGGATGGGGCCATCTTGGACGTCGACTTGTAGGGCTCGCTGTCACGATTGAAACGCTTTAGTCGGATCTCAATTCGAAGATTGTTTGCTCACCGTATAAGCAAAAGACTATAGCGCACGAACCCTTTCTTAAGGTAAAAACCTCTTATTAAAGTCTATGCAAATGGGGGGGATTGTGAGATGTCCTTAAGACAAAAATGTTTTGCAAAAGGGGAGAAGAGCTAAGGGCTGCTGTAAGTCTATTCACACGGGGGGAGAGAGAGAGAGAGAGAGAGAGAGAGAGAGAGAGAGAGAGAGAGAGAGAGAGAGAGAGAGAGAGAAGAGTTAAGGACACTGCCTCTAGCAAGAGGGGGATGGAGGAAAATTGCCTTATCTGAAAAGAGGAAAATGAGGGGGGCGTGAGAGGGGCGGCTGTACTGCAGCAAGTACAGTACACACGGACGGACGGCGGTACAATAGGGCATACGCTGCGCAGAAATGCGTGTAGCCTATGGAGCACCCCAGGGGTTTATATAGCTGAGGGGTACGGGTACGAGCGCTGCGCAAAGCAAGGACGAAAGGATGGTGTACCGTCAAAGGCTATGGATCAGTGGCCTGCATGGGTCTAGGGGAAAGGTACGGTGTCAGTTTGTTAGGGAAAGGAGTGGTACGCATGTACCTTATCTGGTTTGGGGCAGCATGGGTGTCCACATAGGAGTACGTGTGGACCACACAGTGGGCGGCCGTCCTTTGGTTCTTGTGCGACTATCATACGGGCATCCTAGTAAGTGTGTACGGCCCAAATTTTGGGATGGGAGCCCCAAATTTAGGGCACCCACCTCGATTTGCGTGCCGAAATGCCCTGGGAGGCGTTTTTTTTTGGTCCGGGAGGTTCTCTTGGTTGTTGGGGTTCAGACCGTTCGTCTATCGGACACCCGGTTGTGCATTTATTAAGGTTTGTCGCTTTTTAACTAAAATGACTAAAATTTACGTATAAGCTTGATCCGGTGTCTGTTTTGGATGCTATAAAATCCTATATTAGGGTAAAATCGCGCGCAGATTCCAAATTTGGGCTCAGAATTTGAAGATTCTAAGTAAAAATGATAAAAATAATAAAATCATTGATTTTTATCCCGATCACTTACTATCCTTTTTGGGAGACCATGAAGTTTGAGGACTTCTTTGATAAATATTCGAGCAACATCAGAAGCTTTGAAGGTTTTCTTCGTTGGTATAAGGTGAGCTACTTTTGTAAGTAAGTCCACTACTACCAGGATGGAGTCATATCCTCCTTGAACAGTGGGGAGACTTGTGAGACAAAATCCATACTAATGCACTCCCACTTCATTGGGGGAATATCTAAGGGTTGAAGTTTTCCAGGCATCTTGACCCTTTCAGCTTTGATCCTTTGGCATGAGAGACATTGCTTCAAGTACCGAAGGACATCATTTTTCAAGCCTGCCCAATGAAAGCTCCTTCTTACGGCATTTAATGTTTTTGCATAGCCTGGGTGTCCTGCAGAGCAGGACTATCATGAGCTTCATGGAGGATTAGTTTCTTTAAAGCAGGATCCTTAGGGATACATAGCCTGTGATTGAAGTAGAGGCTTCCTTCATGAGTGGAGTATCCCTTGATTAGATTCTTCTCTTTCTCTGAATTTCCCCCTTCTTCTACTAACTTCATCATCCTCTGATAATCTGGATCATGAGATGAGACTTCTTCCACCTTGACCAGTATGGGATTATTTGGCATTGAAATTGCACTCAAGAAAGATTTGCGGCTAAGTGCATCTGCTACCACATTATCTTTCCTAGGGTGGAATTTGATGTCGAAGTCATATTCTTGTAGAATTTCAATCCATCTCCTTTGCCGCATGTTGAGGTTAGGCTGGGTGAAGATCCACTTTAGACTTTTGTGGTCAGTTACAAGCTGGAATTTACCCCCAAGAGATAATGTCTCCATAATTTGAGGCAATGAACAACTGCTAAGAGCTCCAAATCATGGGTGGCATAATTTGCTTCATATTGCTTCAGCTTGCGGGAAGTATAAGCGACTGGTCTTCCTTCTTGGCCTAAGACACCACCAAGTGCTAGACTACTAGCATCGGTAACACTTCAAATTCCTTGGCGAAATCAGGAAGTTTCAGGACTGGGGCAGAAGTAATAATGACCTTGAGCTGATCAAAACTATTTTGATGGATTGGCAGCCACACTATTTTGCAATCCTTCTTAAGAAGATCCGTCAAAGGTGCAGCTACCAAGGCATAATCTTTGATAAAAATCCTATACCATCCCATGATTCCCAAAAACCCACGAACTTCACGAACTGATTTAGAAGGTGGCCACTCTAGAATATCCTTGACCTTGGCGGGGTCTACTGAAATTCCGTCTTTGGAGATGATGAATCTAAGATACTCAATTTGATGAGTAAAGAAGGTACATTTGCTCTTCTTGGCATAGAGTTTGTGTTTGCGCAACAATTGCAGAACTCTACGCACATGCTCCTCATGCTTTTCCAGTGATTTGGAGTAGATTAAGATGTCTTCAACGAAAACAAGCACAAATTCATCCAAGCAAGGATGGAATATATCTTGCATTAGGCGGTTGAAGGTTGCAGGAGCATTGGTTAACCCGAATGACATTACAGTAAACTCATAGTGGCCATAACGGGTATTGAAGGTTGTCTTGGGTATATCTGCTTCCTTGACTTTGATCTGATAGTAACCAGACCTCAAATCTATTTTTGAGAAGACTTTGGCCCCCCACTAAGTCTTAACTTGGAGAAAGTTTCCTATTTATCGACACCTTGACCATGTAGAGATTCAAGGATACAATTCATAGGTAAGACCTAGTCCTATCCCACAGGGGAAGCGTGATCTTCTAAAAGTCAAATCACCCATAGGATAATTTATCATAAATTGGGCAACTACTAGACTTGATTTCTAGAGGCAATGCTTTTTTCCTCATCCATGCAAGGCCGCTGACCTAGTCTTCTAGAATAGAGTTGCCCAAGAACCTAATTATCTAGCGTAGGGCTTTCACTTAATCTCTTGGAAAGCTACCCGACTAATTGGGTCCACCCGTAGGATGGTGCCATCAGAGGGCATTCCATCCTCCCACGTTCCACCCTACTCACGCGTCAATTTGTTTTCTAATTAATCCTACCACACTGTTTGACATAAATAAACATGTTCCTTAATTACGGCCCTTTTCTCAAGGTTTGTTAAAACAGCCTTTTTACACAATACAATCATGACAAAGACAAGATATATATATAAAAAGTTGATACATGAATCAATTCCATACAAGCCAAATTGGCTCTTTTATTCTTTTCCTTTATTCTGTCGATGATCTAGAATTTGGCCTTCCAGCCAAAACCCTACGGGACCATACACCTCATGTCGGCCCGCTATCGAGGACTCAAGCCGGCATGTTGCCCTCTCAGGCTCCATCACTTGATCCTCCCGCCCCTCAAAGGGATGTCTGCACACTAGGGTGGGCTTATTTACCGCCCTAGCCTGGGCCCTCAGAACTAGGCAGCATCATAACCTCTCGCCTCAATCGGCGAACCTTATTCTCCCAATGGTATGAGGGATACCTTGGGCCATTCCCGGGCTTTGCTAACGATGCCACCCGGCTACACAAGCATGGAACGGAGTTAGCATTGAAGCCAGGAAAAACTTGCACTCTTTAAAAATAACACTTTCAATGCAATTTATTGAATACAGCATCACACAATTCATAACTTCATACAATTTTATGTCATTATTTTTAAAAGGAAAAGATACACATTTATTAGCACTAATATAAAAAAAAACTCTTCTTTAAAATATAACTGAGCTAACCTGGCCACCATTTCCTTGAGGAGCTTGAAAAGGGAGGGTTGTGGCATCGGGGGCATCTTCCCTAATCTCGTTGTTGCATGCTCCTCTCGGGGCAATATTTTGACGTTTCTGAGATGGGGTCATCTTGGATGTCGACTTGTAGAGCTTGCTGGCTGCTGCAATCGAAACGCTTCAGTCGGATCTCAATTCAGAGATCGTTTGCTCACCGTATAAGCAAAAGACTATAGCGTACGAACCCTTTCTTAAGGCAAAAACCTCTTATTAAAGTCTACGCAAATGGGGGGGGAATTGTGAGATGTCCTTAAGACAAAAACGTTTTGCAAAAGGGGAGAAGAGCTGAGGGCTGCTGTAAGTCTATTCACACGGGGGGGAGAAGAGATAAGGACACTGCCTCTAGCAAGAGGGGGATGGAGGAAAATTGCCTTATCTAAAAAGAGGCAAATGAGGGGGGTGTGAGAGGGGCGGCTGTCCTGCAGCAAGTACACTACACAGGGACGGACGGCGGTACAACAGGGCATATGCTGTGTAGAAATGCGTGTAGCCTGGGGTTTATACAGCTGAGGGATACGAGTACGGGCACTGCGCAAAGCAAGGACGAAAGGATGGTGTACCGTCAAAGGCTATGGATCAGTGGCCTGCATGGGTCTAGGGGAAAGGTACGGTGTCAGTTTGTCAGGGAAAGGAGTGGTATGCATGTACCTTATCTGGTCTGGGACAGCATGGGTGTCCACGTAGGGGTACGTGTGGACCACACAGTGGGCGACCGTCCTTTGGTTCTTGTGCGGCTATCATACAGGCGCCCTAGTAAGTGTGTACGGCCCAAATTTTGGGGTGGGGTTCCCAAAATTAGGGCACCCGTCTCGATTTACGTGCTAGACTGCCCTGGGGGGTGATTTTTTTTTTGGGTCTGGGAGGTTCTCCTGGTCGTTGGGGTTCAGACCATTCGTCAATCGGACACCCGGTCGTGCATTTATTAAGGTTTAAAGGTTATCGCTTTTTAACTAAAATGACAAATTTACGTATAAGCTTGATCCGGTGTCCGTTTTGGATGCTGTAAAATCCTATATTAGGATAAAATCGTGTACAGATTCCAAATTTAGCTCAAAATTTGAAGATTCTAAGTAGAAATGACTCAAATAATAAAATCATTGATTTTTATACCATAAAACTCATAAATTTATCGATTACATGAACATTTCTTTATTAGTGAAGATGGGTATGCTACACTAGACTTGAATTAGGAGAGAGGAGAGATGAAATATCTCAATATTTGAGAATTTAAAACTCCACCACACATGTGAAATAGATGCCTCCTTCATGAGGGGGAATCCCCACTCTTGAGGTGTCAAAAAATTATTTTTTTATTATTTCCTTTGGTCCTTAGTCCACTCTTCATCTTATGTGAGTATTTACTCATTTTTGGGGGGATTTTCTTTATTTTTTCAATTTATCTCCTCCATACATTTGGATGAATTTGATTGGCCCCTCAGAACCTTAATTTAAAATTTTTAGAAAATCTGGACCCTTAGGATAAGGCCTTATGAATAGATTATAATTTATTTTTAATGCACCTTTTGAAAATCTTTTTGAACTTCTGTTTCGGGGAAATTTATTTAAATAAGAAGAGATATTTTTCCATCCCAAAATGTCTAAAATCTGAATAACCTCTCTCTAGAATATTTTCTCTCTCTAAGCCAAAATAGTAGGTAGAAACAAGATCTTTTATTATTTTGAAGAGGGAATTGATTACAGGGGGAAGATACTGGACATCTTGAGGGGCTGGGGAGGAATCTTACATCTTCAATCCTTGGAACCCTCTTCACCTATAAAATAACCGACAATGAATTGGTGAAATAAATATTCCATAAGCATACAAACCATCATCACACAAATGTTTGCCAAGGGTAAGTAACCCAAGAATCACCCCTACATACGAACCAACTAAAACAAACATTGGAGATGCTAAATTTCTAACGAACTTCCTGCGCATAATCCAAGGAAAGATCGGAGTTCGTGAATATTACATGGTCTAGGCCAATTAGTAATGCTTTCGATCTTTTTGGGATCTACTCAAATACCATTAGTAGAGACAATGTGTCCTAGATATTCAATTTCTTCTTGAAAGAATTTGCTCTTTTCAGATTGACATAGAGTTGATTCTCTTGAAGAAGTGAGAATACTTTTTCTAAATGTTGTTCATGCTCTTGACGATTCTTTTGAAAACTAAGATATCATCAAAGAACACTACAACAAAACTTTGATATTTCAAGAATATCCTATTCATCATTCTATTTGAAAGTAGCTGGAGCATTAGTCAAATTGAATGGCATAACTAAAAACTCATAATGGCCAGTTCGGGTCTTGAAGGCAGTTTTGTAGATATCTCCTTTGTCCATTCGAATCTGATGATAACCAGACTTTAGGTTGATCTTGCCAAAGACTCGGTCTCCTTTAAGTTTATCTAGTAAGTCATCTACTCGAGGTATTGGATATCGATTCTTAACAGTAATTTTATTTAGTGCACGATAATCGATACACAATTCATATGTACCATTCTTCTTTTTAACGAGAAGAACTGGTGCACCAAATGGAGAACTATTGGGTCGAATCAATTCTTTATCTAATAGTTCTTAGACTTGCCTTTGAATCTTCTTTTGCTCAAGCATGTTAACTCTATAAGGAGCTTTACATGGTGGTGAGCTACTAGGAATTATTTCAATTTTATGGTCTTCTAGACGAGGACTTGGTAAGCCAGGTGGTAAATCACGTCTATGAAGCAATTAGAGAATTTAGAGACGAAAGGGTCATGAGACATTTGATTTGGAGTCATCCTGGGCAATAGTTGGTTGACAAAAATAAAAAATGTCTTCTCCTTTTTTTGTACAGCTCTTTTTGCTTGAGTATGAGTTAAAGATGGGCCTAATTCACCTTTGTTTTGGCATTGAAGATAAATTTCTTGGTCATCTTTTATTAACCATATGGTATGGGTGTCATAGTCAATATGGGGGTTATGCTCATGTCTCCATGGCATACCTAAGACGACATCCACACCTTGTAAAGGTGCCACTAGGAATGTTCTCTTTTCTTTTAGTGAACCCATATGTAATTCTAAATCTTTAACCTCCTTGGTGTGCAATTGTACTTAGTACCTTGAAATGCAGCTTTTACTTTGTGACTAGAGTACGATGCATCTAGGTTAAGTGCTTTCAATGCTTTCTCAAAAATAAGATCATGCAAACTACCATCATCATGCAATATAGAAATTGATTTTCCTTTTATTTTCCTTTGAATTTTCAATAAAGCATGTATTGAAAACTTACCTTGATCTGAATAGTCAGGATCAGAGTTACCCTCTTGCTTGAAAGAATCTTCATCGTCTTCTTCAATAACGCTGAGTCGAGCCATCGATGTGGAATTCTTCTTTTTGTCAGGGTAATCTTGTGCGTGGTGTCCTTTCTTATGACAATTGTAGCATCTGAAGATTCAATTCAGGCTTTTTGTCAGGGTAATCCTGCATGTGGTGTCCTTTCTTATGACAATTGAAGATTAGATTCTTTGGTTGTCCATTTGAAGGTTTGGTGTTGTTGTCTTTTCGAGTACCTCCTTTAGCCATATCTTTATCCTTTTGCATCCTAGATTTATCAAAAGTACTAGAAGGGAAAGAAGATTTTGTAAAAGATATATCTTGCATCTTAAAATCTCTAGATATAGCTGTTTTACGTTCTGAATTTAAGGCAAGGTCTATAGCAGTGCTAAGATCATGTGGATGAAACATATTAACGTTAGCCCTAATGGTAGACTTAAGTTGAGCGAATGAATTTTCTACATTGCTCTTTTTCCTTGACTTTTTTGATTACTTGAACTTGTAAAAGAATATCCCAAAATTTGTCAATATAAGCTTGGACATTCTCTTTATCAATCTGGCATAGAGTGTCCCATCGTTGACATGCTTTGCTTTGTATTGCGATGGTAGAAAATGTTTCTTTGAGAGTTTCTAAAACTCTTTCCATGTTGAAGGTTGATGTTTACCTTGCTTAATCACAATCCACCATAAAGCCGCACTTTCGATTAAATTATTACAAGCACATTTAATTTTATCCTTTTTTGAGAACTTCTCGCCAGAGAAATAGTCATCCAGTTAGCTAATCTATGCAATGAGGACTCGTGCATCCTTCTTGCCATCATAATTTTGGAAAGTGGATGCCTTTGGTTTTTCCTAGAATTTTGAGCATGTAATGTAGCTTTAACAGTGCGTCTAACATGATCACTTTCCTCCTCACCTGAATCGGAAGAATTAGAAGCATTGTGTTTGCATTTGGTATGCTTGCCTTGACGCTCTAATTTGCGTTGGAGTTCTCGTTCACTAGCAATTTGTTCTTGAATTGCTAAGATTTGTTCTTGTATCGTGGGTGGAATGGGTAAAGTAGCCATTGCAAATAAATAAAGACCGAGAATTTAGCCTTTGAATTAGTCACGAAATGATTGGCTTGATTCTGTCCTCTGAAATTTTTGAGAAAGTAAAAATTTTCTTAATGTCAAAAATTTTTATAGCAAGAGACTACCAAAGAAAAGGAAGTTCCTTGCGGATTTTTTCTCTTTCTTCCCAAGATACTACCGAGATGCGTCGTAAAAGGAGAAGAGATTTTGAATTGTAAAGTTTTGTATTATAAATGTAAGAGATGTCCAGTTTCTTCCCCTGTAATCAATCCCCTTTTCAGAATAATAAAAGATCTTGTTTCTACTTGTTGTTTTGGCCTAGAGAGAGAAAATGTTCTAGAGAGAGGTAACTCAGTTTTTAGATATCTTTGGATGGAAAAATATCCTTTCTTATTAAACTAAATTCTCCCGAAACAGAAGTTTAAAAAGAATTTCCTAAGGTGCATTAGAAATAAATTATAATCAAAAGGCCTTAGCCTAAGGGTCCAGATTTTTTGAAAATTTAGATTAAGGTTCTGAGGGACCAATAAGATTAATCCAAATGTAGGGAGGAGATAAATTGAAGAAATAAACCCCCCCCCCCCCCCAAAATGAGTAAATACTCACATAAGATGAAGAGTGGACTAAGGACCAAGGAAAATAGTTAAAAAACTGATTTTTGACACCTCAAAATGGGGATTCCCCCTCATGAAGGAGGTGCCTTTTTCTCATCATTTCTTTCCATTTTAAATCAATAAAATGAGATATTTCATCTCTCCTCTCTCCTAATTCAAGTCTAGTTCCAAAAAGTAAGCTGAACTGACCCAAAAATGGTCAAAAATTGACCAAACTGATATGGAAAATTCTAGAATCAGTTTGCTTGGTTTGAGGCTCACTTTTTCCTATAAATAGAAGCCTCCCCCTTTGTAAAATCTTAATAGTGTTTATGCACTGTTGCTCTACTCTTCCCCAGAGCCAAAAACATTGAATTCATTTGATAATTCACTTGTTTTTTACTAATTCCTCTACAAAGAATTGGTGGCCACTCTTGATCCAAACAAGAGTAGAACCCTCAATCCCTCAAGCCAAAGGAAAGCTCACAAAACTCCATGTAAGTTATTAATTCTACTTTTTTTTAATTCTAATCTATGGTTTTATGAATTCTTTGCTTTTTAATGTGATTATGGATTATAAGCCTTGATGAAAAGGCTTCCCCCTTCTCTTCATTAAGAATTTCAGCCTTTCTTTGTTGGATATTTTTTAATTATAAAAGTGTTATTTTCATTAGATTTAAATTCTATGCATAGAAAGATGCATATTGGATATTTTTATTATTATAAAAGTGTCATTTTCATTAGATTTAAATTCTATGCATAGAAAGATGCATATTGGATATTTTTTTATTATAAAAGTGTCATTTTTATTAAATTTAAATTCTATGCATAGAAAGATGCATATTGGATATTTATTATTATTATTAAAGTGTCATTTTCATTAGATTCAATTTCTATGCATAGAAAGATGCATATTGGATATTTTTTTATTATAAAAGTGTCATTTTCTTCAGATTCAATGAGATGTGTGATGTGAATCAGATAGATGTGAATGAAGGGATGGATAGATGTGATGAGAATAGAGGTGATGAGATGTGAGGTGAATAGATGTGTGATGTGAATCAGATAGATGTGCATGAATGGATGGATGGATGTGTATAAATGAGATATGGTGTAGACAGAAGTGATGTGATATAATGTGGATAGAATGTATGTGATGGGATGGTTATGAGATATGGTGTGGACAGAAGTGATGTGATATAATGTGGATAGAATGTATGTGATGGGATGGTTATTATGAGAATGTATGTGGTGGTATGAATGAACGAATGTGATGGATATGAATGAATGAGATGTGATGGGTGTAGATGTGGTAGTTGAAAGTCATTGTGGGAAAGAGAACATTCACTACCAAGGGGGCTGTCTCGCAAACTTTGCAAGAATAATAGGGTGAGGCACTTAGGGCTTACACGGAAATCATCTATGAGAACATGCAATATTTTCTCCTCCTCCAATCATTCTCCACAACGTATGGTGCTTAAAGCAGGTCCCATTCATCACAATAGGTGTCACAAATGTGTCAAAAAGTCAATGTGATGGACGAGAATTGATGTGGTGTGATGTGAATTGTGATGTGAATGATTATGATTGGATGAGAATAGGGATACTTATGAAATGGTTGTGGAATTAAATAATGTGGATTGATAATGGAACAATGTGGAAAGACGAGAGTTCATTATAGAAACTGTATTTATGACATGTTTTTAAATGACTGTTTTATGTCAAGAATGTTGGGGAAGCATATTGACCGTCTTATGATTGAGGTCGTGGAGACCTAATCTGATAAAGTTGCAATAGCTGATGGAGAGTCAATGGAGGACGTCTTGCGTAGCAAGGACTCGGTCGAGGTCTTGACCAGTCTCGGTTCGATTAAAATGGTGAGCTTCCGGTACGGTGGATGAGGGACCAAGGAAGCGGCCTATGAGTGAAGCGCTAGGTCACCTCCTGCGAAGGATCCTAGAGGGTGCTGACCATACGGTGCTCGGGCTCTGGGTCGCCGTCGAAAATACCCACACGTGCATCGTGGAAGATATTGGAACAAGGAGTAAGAGTTGTTTTCTGAATTCGAGTATGGATCTGGTTGATTGACCTTGCTGGTCCTCAAACGGATGTGTCCATGGCTCTTTTATATGGACCCGTTGGTTGATCTTGCTGATCTTCAACAGAGATTCCATTTTGATATGTGATTATATTGTCGAGTACTATGAGATAGGAACCATTGAAAAGGCCCCTGAGTGGACAGGTGGTGAGCGTTCTGGTTGCCAATGATGCCATAGGTACACTGATGAAAGAATGTTTGGAAATAAGGATTTAACCGCGGTATACACACACACACACACACACACACACACACACACACACACACACACACACACACATACACACACACACACACACACACACACACACACACACACACACACACATATATATATATATTTAGAGAAACAATGGAGTTTCTCTCTCCTTGGATTTAGCCACCCGGATGCACTACAAAAGAAGTAGAGGGGATTATATATATATATATATATATATATATATATATATATATATATATATATATATATATATATATATTTATAAAGCTTTATTATCAAAAAGCTTTGCTAAGCTTTGGGTCGACTCCTCCTCCTCCTCCCCCTGGAATAATCCACGCAGCGCAACCCACAACAGCTTAATTGAAGAAGAAGAAAAAAAATAATCTTGGAAGCTCTTTGGCAATCCCATTGTCATGGAGAGAAAGGAAAGGAAGAAAAAATAGAAATTCAATTAACTAAGCTTCATTTTCTAAAACCTTCTAGCATGTATATTCTCACAAATTGATTAATAGAGACACAAACACTGTCCAATATAGATTTCTCCCTCCAGCAGTGGTTTAGCAATCCAAAAGCTAACCTGGATTCCCTATCAATTATAGATTTCATCCATATAGACGGATCAGGATGAGGTTAAGAATCTAGGAAAATCACTTTTCAAGTATAAAGTGGTTTCATGGTTTTCTGCAAGTGGTTTGCCATCCTCCTCTTAACCTTTGGTTTTTGCCCTTTGGTTAATAGAAGGAATCCTTCAAAAACCTTTGAATTTAGCTTTTTACCTCCCAATTCTTGTCCCCATCTCCCTAGATCTAGCTCTGATACCACTGTCATGGATCTAAATTTCCAGGGAGATAGAATTTAAATAAATTTGCAAGAATTGATTTAAATTCAAACAATTAATCAAACATGACATGATTAATAAATTTAAAAACAAATAAAAATACTTAGCTCACAAAAGCACGACTCCAAGCTTGGGTGCAATCATCCTCCCTCATGTGTGGATGGCCTATTTTCCCCCACACATGAGTATTTACGAGATACTTTATTCCAATTTAGGCCATAGCCTCCAAAAATACAAAAAGGGTACTTTTCTTGCATGACACTCTCTTATCTTAAAAAATAGAGTGCCCATAAATTGAGGCTTGGGTTTAAAGCATATCACGCTTTACAAAATATTAAAGATAAAGTCTATCCTTGATAAACTATGGCTTTTTCAAAATAAATCAAATTGTGCACAAGCTAGCACATATATATACAAAGCTTCTTTACAAAAATGGTGTGCCAAGTAATAAATTTGTGCGACTTGTCGTCAATCCTCGGAATCCTCTTCACCTATAAAATAACCAACAATAAATTGGTGAAATAATATTCCATAAGCATACAAACCATCATCACACACATGTTTGCCAGGTGTAAGTAACCCGGGAATCACCCCTACATACGAACCAACTGAAACAAACATTGGAGATCCCAAGCATACGTCAATATCCACCAAACATATTAATATTTATAATGGTATCACCTATAAATTTACATAATTTGGCGATAATCCAAGCATCCTTGAATTATCTAAGAGGGTAGAATAATATTTTTAAAGGGCTTAAAATATATTCCCATAACAAGGCACTAGACCTATGAAGGTGTGGGCTGGTAAAAGTGTCTTGGAAAAGCTTCCACCTAAAGGCTTTACTATTGAATCTATGATGGTAGATTGTATGTAGCTAGGTTATTATGTGTCTTGGAGCCAGTCTTCCTTTGTTTGGGAAGATAAAATATGGAACCTCCTTTACAAACTATTGAATTCTCATGAGAAGGAATTGGAGTAGATAGGGGCTTTAGGGAAGTGATAAAAAGCTGGACATTTTAAGAATATGAAATTGTAGGGTGAAGGATCTTGACATGGATATGGATAAGAACTGTTTGTAAAGGTTTCTTTTGTTAATACTATATATATTTACTTCCCAAAAAAAAAGATGCACATTTGTCTTTATCTTGGATCATGATATTTGCTGCTTCGGCATGTTTCTTGTGCCAATAATCCTTTGCCATGGGCCTTATCGTTCCACAGTAGTGGCATGTTATCTTTTTCTTGGTCCTTCTTTGGTTTTAATCTTAATCCTCTTGAGAAGAATACTTTCTCCTCACTTGATGTAGATTAGGCTTCCTTTCCTCGAATAATGCGCTTCTCTTCTTCTATGAGTGTTGCTTCCACTCTTGCAATGGTTAAATCTGGGAGGTTTTTCAAGGTGGTCCACTAAGAACAACTTCTCATTTATGTCATCACCATCCTATTTACTAGATGATGCATAGTTACCTTGCTGCAACTTTCCACTTTTAATGCTATTCTAAGAGGATATACTCCTTGAGTGTTATAATTTTTAACAATATACCTATGGCATTCTCTTCCTCTAGAGGTTCCCTGATGCTAGCCAATTGTTACATTATGCTCTTCATTTTGTTAAGGTGTGCATCGTTATCTTTAATGTCCAAGGCAAATAATTGTATTTTTAAGCCTATCTTTAATGTCCAAGGCAAATAATTGTATTTTTAAGCCTATTTTTAAATTCTTTTTTTCACCTCAAATAATTTCTCTAGCTCATCCCAAGCACCCTTATATGTATCTTGTGATGGAATGTGATGGATAAATCCATCGCCTAATCCTAATGTGATGATGGCTAATCCCTTTTCATCTTGCCTTAGCCATATATATTTTTTCAGTACCTTTATCCTTCGGGTGCACTTCTCTCCCACTAACAATGCCCCAAAGTGATTCCTCAAGGACTTTACCTTGACTTGCCAAGTATGAAACCCTTCACACTAGCTAAACTTTTCAAACACAAATGGGGTTTTCATTATATGTGGGTGAGGTTAACGGGAAGGTCTTTGCACTTTTGAAGGCGAGCGTGTCTAATCCAGGTACAAGAGAGGATCAAAAGATTTTGATGAGTGGGTGAGGTTAACGGGAAGGTCTTTGCACTTTTGAAGGCGAGCGTGTCTAATCCAGGTACAAGAGAGGATGAAAAGATTTTGATGAGTGCTTGGTCGAATAATTGAAGGCTTTATTAAACAATTGCATGTGAACAACCTCTTGAAAAAGACTTCTTCACACTATTATTTTAGAGACCTTAGGGTTATCTCGTAGGATTAAACCCTTAACTTCAAAGATTTGGCCATCGTTAGAGTGAGATAACATCACTCTGCATTTTATTTTAAAGCTAGGACTGTCGCCTTACATACGAGCTTGGCATTACCTCTTTTTCTTATCTCGTCTGCTACTACTACTAGTGGTGGATGCTGTTGGTAGCGCTTGCTACCAAGATGAGACACTTTGTAGGTAGCTGCTATTTTTGCCTAGGAGAATCCTTGTTATCAGGCATTTGATCAAGGAGGAGGCTCTCTATCTCTTCTCGGTTGGCAGATGGCTCTCTGTCTCTTCTCATCTTGGTAGCGCTTGTTGCTACCAAGATGAGACACTTTGTAGGTAGTTGCTATTTTTGCCTACTAGGAGAATCCTTGTTATCAGGCATTTGATCAAGGAGGAGGCTCTCTGTCTCTTCTCTGTTGGCAGGTGGCTGCTCTCTTTTGATTTCATGACATTATAGCTATAGATCTGTGCTTTCTTCCTGATGTCAATGCCTTTTCTTATTGCTACTTGAGTCTTAGGCTATGGGTTAGAGATTATACTATACTTCAACAAATATTGTAATAATATCAAATGATCTCCACAAATTTGCATGCTAAGCTAGGCTCATTTTCATGAGAGATATCCAAACTACAAGGTGATTATGGATGAGAGGAGAAGCTTAAAAACAACTCTAATTAAGGTGATTATGGATGAGAGGAGAAGCTTAAAAACAACTCTAATTAAGCTTAAAAACAACTCTAATTAAGCTTAAAAATAACTCTAATTAAGCTTAAAAATAACTCTAATTAAGCAATACATGAAAACTAATTTAGCTAATTTATTTGCTCATTGGATAAATTAAAAAAGGCTAAGCCTTTGAAGCTTCCCAAATCACCTCCTAATCACTTACTATTAACCAGCCCTAGGGGGCTTTGATACCATGTTAAGATTTATGGAGCCTAGGGTGGCTCATAGAAAGCAATACATGATTGAGAGTAAGAATAATTATAACTTGAATAAGATAATTCTAGGCAAGATTAATGAGCTCACAAAATAATCATCTCATTGCTAAATCTCACTCAAAATGGGTATTGGGGTACATCACTTTATAGCCTCTCATGGAGCTCCATCTCACAAGATATGTGCACACTTGTGCCATCCATATGGCCATTTATAGTCACACTCCATGTGCCACCTTGTGCTTTCCATGTGCTACCTTTTTGACCATTGACTTCATCTTTACATGTGTAAACATACAAATCAACCTTTGATCTAGGATCCTCGGTCTTTCTATTCCCTTTCTAATGTGTATACTCTCACCCTTGTTGTTGTATCCTCACACATTACTATTTCAACAAGGAGACATTACATTGAGGCCTTGAGAGCTACATCAGTGGAGTTCTATTCTAATTGGACGGATCTAATGAAATGGTAGCAAGAACTTAAAAAATAGATATTGAAATTTCTAAAACCTTCGTAAAAGAAAATCCCATAGATTCAGTCTTAGTCAATTGGAAAAAGACATCTAAGTCTGGTCAGAGAAGATGAAACAAAGCTATACGTAAGGGACAAATCATGAAAGAATCCCAAGAAGTTAGTTCCAAAGATAGTGACCAAGAACAAGAATGGAGATAAGTCCTTTTACGTTTTAGGAACTATAAGAAAACAAGAAGGTGTGCACACCAATATTTCATATTTCTATAAGATAGAAAATAGGAAGGTGTGTGCACAAACACCAAAAAGAGAAAAACCAAAAGACATAAGGGTGTCTTATGATGGACTTGAAGGTGACAAACAAGTTAACTTAGAAAACCAGAGGAAGAGCTTAAAAAGGTTTAGATCTCTACTAACTTGCCCTTGAGGAGGAGACCGAATTAATGGAGTTACTCAAAGAATACCAACATTGTCGCACAACAACACTGTCACTCCCTTTTGAGAAACACCCATGCCTCCTAAATCCTCCTCAACCAAATTACTTCACATTAAGTAAAGCATGTTGCCTTGTACTCGCCTCTATAGAAGAAAGTGCCATTGTAGGCTTCTTCTTGATGTAATTCCAGACCTAATATGAAAACATTAACCAGAAATAGATTTCCTACTATCAAAATATCTTGCCCAATTTGAGTCACAAAATCCAATCAAGGAATTATCCAATTTGTAAGTGATACCATACTTTGTGGTATTTTTGATATATTTCAACACCTGTATTCCTACCTTCCAGTGGTTCTCTCAGGGCTGATTTGAGAACCTACTAAGGCACCAACTGTAAAGATGATGTCAAGTTATGTTTTACACAGGAAGATCAAACTCACTGCCAACTTCTTATATTCCTTCATCTCCACCAGCAAAGCATCTTCAACAAATAAATGTTGACTTGTGCTCAACCGTGCTAAATGACTTTAAAAATTCTCCTGTATAGTTTTTCTAAGAAATCTGACTCTTGCAAAACCTCTATCCCTAAACAAAAAAATAGTTGATAGACTTATTTCAGTAGGTTTCATATATGAAATCAAGTACATTGATTGGGTATCAGGAGTGCCAAAGAAGAATGGCAAGATCCGTATACGTGTGAACTTGAAAAAGGTAAATGCAGCCACAATGGAGAGACCATTACCAAGTCCTTACATTAAGGATGTGCTTGAAAGGCTAGCTAGAAAAAAAGAAGCTTACAAATTCTTAGATAGATTTTAAAGATACAACCAAGTATCCATAGATCAAAAAGACTAACATAAGACCATATTTACTATAGAGGATGAGACATTTTCATTCAAAGTAATGCCATTTAGACTTATAAATATGCCAACTATGTTTCACAAAATGAGGACTACTTTTTTCATGGCATACAAGGATTTTGTATAGAAATTCTTGGAGGTCTTCATGGATGACCTCTATGTGAACTCAAAGTTGAGAAGAGAGCCTCATTTGCTTTTGAGAGGTGTTGGTGCTATAAACTATGCTTGAATAAGAAAAGTGCAAGTTCATATTTAGGCATGGTAGAATCCTAGGGCATGTGGTCTCCAAAAATGAGATCATAGATTGATGAAGGCCTAGAGATCTGAGTTATTTTATAACTTGAGAGACATGAAAGCCTAAAGATTTTCCAAAGGTTTATAGGGCACAAGGGGTATTATAGAGAAAATTCATATTTAGGTTTGTAGAATTTGTTAGACCTCTATAATGCCATGTGGATAGAGTACTGCGAGGAAGCATTCCATAAGCTAAAGCAAGCCTTTATCTCAGCTCCAATATTGAGAGCACCAAGATGGGATATTATCTTCCATGTGAACATTGACACATTAGCTTATGCCATAGGAGGATGCATATTAACTCAACCAGGATTTAAGAACATGGATTTCCTAGCTTGTTATATGAGTAAGACAATTGAATGACAAGCTAGAAAATAACTATATAATCACAGAGAGAGAAGGAGTGTTGATGGTTTATGCTATGAAGAAGTTTTACCATTATCTTTTGGCAAACAATTTTCTATTGTACATTGACCATTGAGACTTACTCTATTTAGTGAACAAACTGTGTACTCCGAGGTGGATCACAAGGTGGCTATTAATTCTTCTTAAGCTTTATTTTATTCTTAACACATGTAAGAGCTGGCTATATGTCAAGAATCTTGAGTGGAGAGTCGCCAAACGAGACGAGAGTTGAGAATAATCTTCTAGATGCTCCTTTATTCCAAATCAGCCCTAGTGCCAAGATGGAGATATGAGATTTCTCAATTCTTGAGCCATGAATTCCTATAAGAAAGATCAATTTCCTTAAAAAGAAAGGTATAACTTGTGAAGGAAGTAGCCTCCTACACGCTTATTTCAGGGCAGCTATATAAAAAAGGATGGCTCAATCCTTCAATCATGGATTCCCATTAGAAGAATCAATGTCCTTAAAAAGAAAGAGACAACTTGTGAAGGTAGCAGCCCCCTACATGCTTATCTCTGGGCATCTTTATAAAAAAGAAAGAGATGATCTCTTAAAACTCTATGTGTGAGGATGATGTTAGATCTCCATATAGCGCCACTATGGGTGCTACCACAGGAGGGGATGGCCTGTGGCTCACCACCCAGCCACAGAGGAAGAATGAGGATTGCCCCTCATCCCCCAGGCTATATAGTGTGTGGCCTGCCGTCCACACTAGCTTGGCCGCCCATGACTCCGCACGGGCATCCTCTCCCACTAAACCCCAAATGGCCACGTCCTCGGCCATCCGATCTGCCGCCGCCACCGTCGATCACAAGCGTTACAGCCTACCTGACATTACTCCCCCTTAAGAAGAGTTTTCGTCCTCGAAAACAAACTGGGGAAACCTCTTGGAAATTGCACTACGGCGTTCCCAAGTAGCTGCCTCCTCATCCCTGTCTGTCCATTTAACAAGTACCTCCTCATCCCTGTCTGTCCATAAAGTGTACCTCCTGGTACACTTTATGTCAGGTTTGTCTGTCACGATACCCTAGAATCTTTTTAGGTTCATGTGGTATCTTTGGTGGCTCTATCAAGTCCACCAAAATCTCTGGAGAAACTGCATTCTCTATCCCGTGAACTAATTTCTTCAGTTTACTGACATGGAAGACAGGATGGACTTGAGAACTCTCCAGTAACTCAAGTTTATATGCTACGTCCCCAATCTTCTTAAGGATTTTAAAAGGACCACAATATCTTGGAGAAAGTTTATCACACTTTCCCATTTTCATGGTTTTTGATTGCACAGGAACCTTGAGGAATACAAAGTCACCTTCTGCAAAGATCACCTTTCTACGTCCTTTATCTGCATAAGTTTTAGCGCGATCCTGAGCGCTACGAATGCTCTCACGTGTGGCTATGAGCATATCATTCATATCTTCAAGGAAATCCTTGACAGATTGAATCTTCTCCTTTTCTAGGCCTACAGCCATCGGAGATCTCGGCTGGAATCCATACATTAACATGAATGGTGTAAATCCAATCGCTGAGTGTTTGGAGCTGTTATAGGCAAACTCCAATAAGGGCAAGTACTCTTCCTAGTTAGATTGCTTCTTACTAACATAAGAACGCAACGTATCCTCTAGAATTTGGTTAACTCTTTCAGTTTGACCATTAGACTCCGGATGATGTGCCATACTCATACTCAGAGTAGTATCCAACTTTTTGAAGACTTTCCTCCAAAAATGACTGTTGAACTTTCTATCTCTATCCGACACTATATCTGCGCGGGTAGGCCATATAGCTTGTAGAGATGTTCAATAAAGAGTTTTGCCAACTCTGGCATTTTAACAATTTTCTTCGTGGCAATAAACTTTGCCATTTTAGTTAACCTGTCCACTACCACCCACACCGAGTCATTCCGTTGACTCGTCTTGGGTAAACCAGTAATGAAATCCATGGAAATGCTTTCCCATTTCCCCTGAGGAATCTCTAACAGCGGCGGATGGAGTAGTCCTCCAACCTTAAGATGTTCGTGTTTATTGACATGGCACTTATTGCATTTCAGCACATAAATCTGGACGTCCTTAAACAAACTAGGACAATAAAACTATCTTTTTACTAGTGCATAGGTCTTTTTACTAGTGCGTAGGTCTTTTGAATCCCGAGATGACCCGCACTTGGACTATCATGACTTTCTTTAAGAATTTGGGCCCGAAAGTCACCAATAGTTGGTACACATACTCTACCATTGTAGAGTAAGTACCCGTCGTCAATGGAGTAATTACCATATTTCTCCCCCCGACGACGAAGTTTATCACTCCGCTTTGAAGCCGTGGTAGTCAAAGGTGATGAAGGGCCTACGTCAGAGCTCTCCGGCTCCAAACTATACCCAGAAGACACGGCTAGTCTCTTCGGACTAACTCTCGCTTCCCTTTCCGTTGCACCTTCAGCCAGTCTCTCCGGGCTAGCAATCCGTGCCAACGAGGGAGGTGGTCGCATATGTGAAGAAGTGCGTACGCGCACAGTGCGCTAGACCTCTCTAAAGGATGGATCGTGCTCACATAAACCATGTAGTGACTCCAAGAAATCATTCTTGAAGACTGTGAAACTAAGTTCATTAATCTGTGGCATGCGACTAAGTGCATCTGCCACCACGTTATACTTACCTTTCTGGTAACGTATCTGAAGGTCAAACTCCTGTAGAATCTCCGCCCACCGAGCTTTTCTACGCTTCAGTTCACTTTGACTTGAAAGCCATTTCAGACTTTCATGGTCCATCCGGACCTCAAAAGGAGCACCATATAAATAGTGTCTCCACTTTTTTAGTGCATGAACTATCGCTAGTAACTCTCGCTTGTAAGCTGAGTAGTTACGCTGTGCACGATCTAACTTTTTACTCTCAAATGTAATTGGGCGTCCCCTTTGCATAAGTACGGCCCTAATGGCCTCATCACTAGTGTCTGTTTCCAAGACAAACGGCTCATTTGGATCGACAATAGTCAAAATATGTGTAGTTGCTACGGCCACCTTGAGCTTATCAAAGCTCTTCTGTTGGGCTTCCCCCCAACTAATGTTTTTAGTTTTTGACCTTAATTGGATAGTCAACAGGACTGTGATCTTCGCGTAGTCTTTCACATACTGTTGGTAGAACCCCGACATGCCAAGAAAAATCTGCAGTTCCTTGAGATTCTTCGGCACTGGCCATTTAAGAATAGCCTCTACTTTTTCTGGCTCCATCCGCCGGCAGATATAATATGGCCAAGGTAGTGAATTTCTGTTTCAAAAATTTCACATTTGCTCTTCTTTGCAAATAGTTTGTGCTCTCGCAACAACTCAGACACTAGACGCAAATGCTCTATGTATTCTTTCTGTGTCTTACTGTACACAAGAATATCATCTAGGAAAACTACTACGAATTTTCCTAGATATGGACGTAAAATGATGTCCATTAGCGTCATAAACGTTGCTGGAGCATTGGTTAGCCCAAATGGCATAACCAAAAACTCAAAATGCTCGAAACAGGTCCCAAATGCTGTCTTCACAACATCTTCTGCTTTAATTCTAACCTAATGATACCCTGATCTCAGGTCTACTTTTGTAAAGTATCTCGATCCATAGAGTTGATCAAACAACTCATCCATGCATGGCATCGGATACTTGTTCTTAATCATTATCTGATTAAGAGTCCTATAGTCTATGCACATCCGCATAGATCCGTCTTTCTTCTTTACCAGAAGAATAGGCGATGCCCACGGACTTGAACTAGGCCAAATGAAGCCTTTGTTCAAATATTCCGTCAATTGTTTTTCCACCTCTTGTGCCTCGGAGTGGCTTAATCTATAAGCAGGAAAAACATCTTGAAATTCCTCTAGTAAATTTATAAAGTATCTATGTACTTTTTCTTTAA
This sequence comes from Cibotium barometz, assembly GCF_041138505.1. NCBI lineage: Eukaryota > Viridiplantae > Streptophyta > Polypodiopsida > Cyatheales > Cibotiaceae > Cibotium > Cibotium barometz. The sequence continues at coordinate 7,186,622 of NC_141064.1, read as the reverse complement.
TGTCTCTTTCGCCTTGGATTTTTTCTTGTTTGAATCGCATGCATGCCAAACAGGGTTTTCAAACAGTGGGTCTCGTCCAAGGCTATTTTGTTTTCCTTGTTTGTCTACGCAAACATCATCTACAGTTTCATCTACAGAAACAAAATTTAAAAGAGAGTAACAAGCATATACCTCTGCTATCTGGCCTCTACGGATCGCTGTGCACAGCTTCATGGAGGAAATAAGTGGTGTGACAGGGATAATACGGTCGCCCTGCAGGGTAATGACTCTACCTCCATGCTTAAAACATAGCGTATTATGTAGGTAACTCCGAGCTAGAGACTAGGGCCCAAGCCATACAGCCACTCCCTGCCTAGATATACGTCTGCTTTGGCTAAGTGCATGACCTAAAAGTCAAGCGGAGCCTCGTAATCTTGCATAGATAATGGGACCCCCAATACTGCGGTATTCCATACCATTTTGTCATACCCATTGGCTAGGACAACAGTATACTCATGATCACTCTGGGTCTCAGTCAACCCCAACTTCTTGACTAACGAGTAGTTCAAGAAGTTGTGGCTAGCTCCATCATCGATAAAAACTATGACTCTTGGCCACCTATGGTGCCATACATGTGCACTATGTCATGCGGACCTACAGTAGGCTGCCACATCACTGGTGTCACCGATCAAGCGTGATGCTTATCACAATGACACATTGTCACCTCTCTGAACTCTACGAAACTGAGAGGGAGTCTCTGCACTTACCATCTCTTTTGGGCTCATTGTCGCTCATGTTGGATTTAAGTTTTGGACACTCAGCCTTCGTGTGCCCTACATCATTGCAATTAAAGCAGCGATTTTCCTTTCACGCTTTAATATACTCCTCTTTTTTTTGGACTTCGCTGTCTCTTTTCTTCGTGGGGATGGTTGCGGTTTTTTAGACCAATGACCATTCTGTCCTCCCTGGTCCATCCTATCCCCCTGCTTATCACTGCAGAACCCTTTTCTTTTAAGGCCTGACCTCCTCTTCTCGAACCACCACGTGCACTACAACGCTTGATGTCATCGAATATCTGCGCATACTTAATTGCCTCTGCTAAGTCTTTAGGCTGTAAGGGCTCAACGTACTCAAGGTAATCATCTTTGAGGCCTCTTTTAAAGCCTCGCAATGTCTGGAATTCATCGATCCCCTTTAGCTTGAGTACTATCTCCCTATAGTCTGAGATGTACTGAGTCAGGGATTTGTTCTCCATCGAGCACTTGTCCCATAACTCCCAGCTTCTCTCCACCTCATTAACAGGCAAAAACTCTTTTTGAAACATCATTTCAAACTCCGTCCAAGTGGCAGGACGAGTTGTCAAACTCATCCACCACTTGTACGCTTTACCGGTTAATGAGAGGCTAGCCTCTACGGGCTGCTGCTGTCGCAACGCGTGCAAGTCTGACCACTTCGCTAGAAACATGTTGACCGAGTCCTTGTTTCTCTCCTCCCCCTCGCCACCAAAACTAGGTGGCTTCAAGTCTTTCAATAACGATGAAGCTGTCTCTACGGACAACCCCATCGGCCTCTGTACTCCTACAACCACTGGCGAGGCTACGCTCACCCATGCTACAAGAGCTCGTCTATCACGAGGAGTCGGAGTACTAGCTGAGGCGGCTGTCAGTGCGTCTAACCGTGTGGAGATGCTCTGTAGCATCGTGACTAAGTCAACCTGGACTTTACCCATATTGTTCAGTTTTGCATTAAGATATTTAAAAAGTCCACTAGAGCGCTCCGTCTCTGTCAGGACGTCGACAGGGTCCAATAGGTCATAATCGTCGTTATCATATTCCAAGAGGTCCTCCTCGGTCCCCTCATCGATGTCGGTGTTCATGTCATCTGGCTCATCAGCCAGAAAGGGGTCATCTGCTACTGCGGCCGCTGCGGGCTCGCTGGGTCCTAAGGCGGGGTCAACATACAAGGAGGGCGCTGGGGCGGATCACGCGTGATCGACGAATGCACTCCGGACCGGACAATGGTTGGGTGTATACGGTCAAACATGCGACCGAGGACAAGAGACCTGAAAACCCTAGAGAAGTAGAAGGCAGTGGGGACACACTACGCCTAGCAGACATATTTTAATTCTTGCACAAATAAAAATGCGAGAACTCGAAAATTACAAAAAAAATGCTAATAAAATGAGCAGTGGAGAGAGAATAGTCACCCCCCACCTGCAAACTGTTGTCGACTACCAATTTGTGTTGCACTGCGAGCCTCTACAAGCGTCGCTACTCCGGGATGCTCCGATCCGAGAGAAAGGTGCCTGCAATGGAGAGCTTGGGTGTGTGCAAGGGAGAGAGAGAGAGAGAGAGAGAAAAAGAAGAATAGAGAGAAAATAGAGGAAACCCTTCCTTCCAGCTATGGCCAACTTCTTCTGTACACGACTTCTTGCTCTAGAAGATGATGAAGACCTTTGGGATAAGGTTATTCCCCCAATTTTGATTGAGAGCCAATCATTAAACGGCTGGGCCCACTTTGCACGCAACTCGCGATCCCGACACCAAGCTCTAATACCAATGTTAGATCTCCATAGCACCACTACTGGTGTTACCACATAGGAGGGGACGACCTCTGGCTCGCCACCCAGCCACAGTGGAAGAATGAGGATTGCCCCTCATCCCCCAGGCTATATAGTGTGTGGCCTACCGTCCACACTAGACTGGCCGCCCATGACTCCGCATGGGCATCCTCTCCCACTGAACCCCGGCGGATGGCCACGTCCTCGGCCATGTGGTCTGCCGTCGGTCACAGGCGTTACAACCTACATGATAGATGAGTACATTGATGTTCTTGAACAAGCTCATGTAGGAGCCGCTGGAGACACTTTGGGGGTGAAATCATCGCTTAAAAAGTTCTCTATGCTAGATTATGGTGGCTGACACTCTTTGGAGATATCGTGGAATACATCAAAATATGTGATGAATACTAGTGCTTCACAATACCCTAACGAAGAGATAGGATGCCTTTACAACTAATCATAGTAGGTGTTATGCCATTTGCCTAATGGGGAATGGATTTTGTTGGACCCTTTAGCTCTAGCACATGCTAGTGTGATATATCATCGTGGCTATGGATTATCCAAATGGGCCAAGGCTAAGGCCACAGCCTCAAGGCTCACACCAAGATAGCTACCAAATTCCTCTATGAAGAACTTTATTCACAAGGTTTGGATGTCCCCTACTATAGAACTCATAAGTGACCAAGGGACTCATTTCTTATCTGATCTAGTGGAGTTTCTTTTAAAAGAATTTATGGTTGTCCACCATAAGTCTTCCCCATACTATCTTGTAAATAAATGAACAAGCTAGAGCACAAACAAGGTCTTATGTGGAGTGCCCTTGAAAATAATTAAAGCTTCTTGAACAGTCTAGGAACATAAATTTTCATCAACTTTATGGGTATATCAAACTTCCTACAAGACATCAACAGGGACTATGCCTTTAAATTTGGTCTTTGAACTAAATGCGATTCTCGATGTGTGGAATTTATGATCCCAAACTTGAGGGTAGCTAAACAAATGTAATGAACTAGCCATGAGTTGTTTGAATGACTCATTGAATTTGGGAAACTAGATGAGGCTAGGTTACACTCTTTGATGGGCATGTATGTTGAACAGAAGAGGAGGAAGAGATGGTTTAACGTGAATATCAAACCTAAGAGGTTCAAGTTAGGGGACTTGGCCTTGCTTTATAACCTCAAGAAAAATAAAAGAAATCTCAAACTAAGAGGAATGGGTCCTTTAAGAATCTATGAAATGACTTTGTTGAGGAGCTATCCAACTTAGAAACACTAGTAGATGGAGTCCAAATGGAACTTAGGAAATCCTACTGACCTCTCTCATAATGAAAACTCAAAGCCATCCATGTGGCTGAAGAAACAAGAAAGAAGGAAGTTGAAAGGAAGAAACAAGCTCGACGCAAAGCTAAGGCTCGTGAGGAAAAAGCTAAACAGTGGAGAGGCATTTTACCTATCCACATGGTTATAATAGACAATGACCGCGGAGAAGAGGAAGTAAAGCCCACAAGGCTTTGCTTGGAATTCCCCACACCTACATAAGGGGTTTATTTTTTACGCGATCTTTTTTTAAAATCCTAAAATTTTGTGAGCTTTTTGGCCAATGGACCAAATCCATCAAAACAACCCCAAAACAAATAGATTTCCTCTAGTTAGGGCTTGATTTAATCTTTAATTGTCTCCAAAATTCTTGGCACATGCATTGGTCATGCTATGTCCATACAAGATCTAGGGCTTTGTCCTGATTTGATGTGTTTTTGAAGAGTCGACTTTCAGATCAAGCTCACTCATGGGACCAGTGGTGCGAACAAAATATCAGCGATATCTCTTTGAGGATTATTCATAGCTGGAGCATCTTTGCTTCAACTAACCACTTTTCCAATCCACCAAAACAAATAGTTTTCCTTGAATTAGGGCTTAATCTAATCTCTACTTTTTCAAAATTGAAACGGCTCGGGTACATGCATTGGTCATGGTATGCCCGTGTAGGATCCAGAGCTCGATCTTGATATCTGATGCCATTTAATGTGTCATTTGGGCATCCAACAAGTATAAGTCGAATATATCTTCTCAAAGAATGGCCCAAACATAGTATTTCAAAGCTCAAGTTCATATAAATGCCCTTTACAATAACCTAAGTACATATTGCACTCTTTGATCTATGTTCATGTAAATAGACCCAATAGACCAATGCAAAATACCAAGAATTTGGCATATGACTAGAAATTTTAGTAATCTATCGTTTTTTTTTGAAACCGAGTCATGGATGACCCAAATTAATTCCAAATTAGATAAATTTTTGTAGAGAGGTTCTCAACACTTAGAACACATGTCCATAGTTCATATATGTTGAAGGTTTTAGGATTTTGGACTAAAACCTCTAGTTTTAAAACCTACTATATTTTTGGTAGTTTTCACAACTCTCATCTATCTTCCATGCTACCGATGTCTTGTGGATTAATAACAGAGTAGTTTGATAAGATGAGTCTCAAAAATTATAATAACCACTTGATTCCAATAAAAAAAGCATCATTAAATACAATATTTATATGCACACTTCCAAGAAATACACAACCACCAAAACATTTGCATTAAAAAGGAAATGACATGCATAAATATCCATAACAACAATCACTAAAAGGTAAATCCATAAATATTCATCACTAAAACATCAAAAATATCCATGATCAAAGTGATGTCTACTCCTCCATTGGATCACATGGAAGATCTAGGACGACAAGAGTTTGGACAAGGTTTTCATCCTCTTCAATGCAAAGGCAATGCCTTAGCATTTCCTTTCTTAGCCTTCCTACCCCCCCACATCTAGCAAAAAGATCAATAACAACATCCCTAGGGTCCATGAACATGCAAAGCATCCATTTGCAAAGACAACACTGAACAGTTCAGTTATAAGTCCATGATTAGAAACCTTCCAGAGTATAGGGTATAATTACCTAAGAAAGGTCTCAACATCTCCTCTTACATGAGATCCGGACACTACTATGTGTTCCATTGACTTGCAAGCACTCAAATCCATTAAAAGACTCTTGTAAGGAAAGAGAGACTTATCCAAACTACCTCTCATGTCTCGATCCATCGTTGGGAGATGCCCATGATTAAGTTAGATGAGATGCATATATAATTAAATTTTGACATGTGTGCAGGGTTGTGAATGCAATGTCCTCATAAGAAATGTTGATGTTCTAGTTGCTCTCCATTTTCAAGCACATAATCTACATCAATTAACAGTGTATATGTTCAGTGAAGTTTAAATGTATGCTTTCTAGAATGGGCATAGATCAATAAAAAATGATCCCCCAATTTGTAAGTAACAAACCAACCCTCATCGGCGGTTGTGAAGGAAGAAACCAAAAGTCCCGCTGATAAAGATAGATCATGGGAGAAGTGATTCTAATCTATACATTTAGGTAAATCTAATAGCTCTACACCCAAATTTATGGGGAAGCTGGTCCACACTAAATGGGCCACCTCAATGCATGGACTCCCACTGTGTGATAAACCTTTGGGATTTACCTTGTGAAGAAACTTAATAATCCGGGAGGAAGTATCTTATATAAGATAAAAAACATTTAATTATGAAAATAAAGTAAATTAGAATAAATGATTGCAACTTACAAAGTCAAATTTGTCGGCCAAAACAAGGACACTTTCTATAATTAATTTTACATATGTTCAATAGCTCATGTCTAAAAGAAAAGAAAATGGGTGTATGTCAAAGTTCACAATTGAAACTGGTTTACTATATGGTGTGAAAGTACTCTTACTTCGTGAATATGTTGCATGACCCCCCTTCCTCTGGCCAAAGTCAAGAGAATGCTTGCTTTAAACTTTTATGCTCCTTGATGACTTTGCCTTGTCTTGATACCTTTTCTTCATTGCTGCATAGAGCCCTGCTCCACTGGAGGTTGTGAATCCACTACCACTGTGTTTTTTGATTTTTTGTACTCCAAAAACCCTACAACAAAATACATATAATTAATGTCACTAGGTAAAAACAAGGTTGTGAATGCAAGGTAATATAGGTTCTTGGTGCAACGTACTTGCATACATGTTATCTTTCGATTATAGGATGCCTCTTTCCAAGTGGATGGTTGAACCACCACACAGACATACATTCAACTCCCACTCACTTATTTATCTTTCTTGCAAATGCAAGGAATACATGCTTTCTTGGAAATATAAGGGGTACATGCTTTCCTCATTACCTATTTTCCAAGAATGAGTTTGAATTGGCATCCTTGGCAAAACCATTGACACACATAATGAATTGATCCCCCTACAAAATGTCAATGAAACTCTTATTTAGACAAAGATTTTAAAGACATCAAAATCTATCTGTATAAGCTGTACACAAGGTGACATGAAGATTCCTCCATCTTTGGTTGCTTATCGACATCAAGAAATCTCTTCATGTCATCCCAAAGTCATCATTGAGGTGTAGCTTCCTTTGGTCTTTGAACCAACTCTCAAATCCAGTGGAAAGAATCAACCCTTGCTCATGCGGATCCTCTATGAATCTCTTGCCCATGCTTAGTAAGTGGCCCCAATAGTTCTCCTTCTTCGTATACAATTGTATCCTCTTTGTATCTTTAAACTTAGCCACTGCACTAGGAACCTTAGTGTTGCTTATTATCATTGCATGTAAGATTTCTTTCTTCCTAATGTTATGGAGAATTAAGTCAAAAAAATAATTTTAATATAATCTTAATAAAATATAAGATGTGGGCAAAAAGATAAGACCATCTACCTCTCTGTACTCATGTGAGAAAACCACAAGATCTACAATTTGTCCTTTGATAGAAATGTAGGCCCTTCTTCCTTTGAAGTCAAGTCAATATTATACAATAATTGAAAGACTCCATCTCCATTTGGCTGGGTTTTCAACGGGAACCATCTTATTTTCCCGTTCACAAAATTGTGACTCAACACTTTTCATGGCCTTTGTGTATTGCCTAGTATACTCCTCTCAAGAGAGACCTCTCTATCCAAAGCAGTAGTTGCCTTTTATACTACAATGGTGAAGTCATCTTGTAAGCTACCACCAAATGACTACATATTCTAGTGTTCACATATTATAAAAATCTAATCCAATACCTTTTGTTTCAACTTACTTTCCAAACAAGCTAAGCTAGCACCCTCATGAAGCGGTCCACCTCCACCCATTTCTTCTCATCATCACTCAAGTAAGGATGTCTTGTCTGCTATGCCAAAATTTTGAAATAGAAACATCTTGTGAGAAAGAGTCAAGGCCAAGTGAGTGCGAGTGACCCTATGATCCACAAAATCAACATAAGATGAGACCATTATGAAGAACCTACTCAAAAGAGCCATCAAGACTATATCTTACTGATTTTTTGCTTGCAACACAAGAAGCAACTCCACTTCTCTATGTCTATCCACGTTAATGAATACACATTTGGCACTTATGTGTTGAGATATGTAAATCTCATAGCTACACAAAAGCATATCTAAACGTCATAAACCAATGCTAACCACCATAGAACCTCTAGAAGTTTCTCCAATGCTAACCACCATATCTAAACGTCATAAACCAATGCTAACCACCATAGAACCTCTAGAAGTTACTCCTTTACAAAACATACTTTCTCTAATTCATTGACAATAGCCATGCCTTAAGCCTATTGTTGCCATCCCAAACCATGAATTTTTTGCCCTTCAAGTTAGACCACTCTTCATTTGATTCATCCTCAAACTATGTGTTCACCAAATTCCACATGGGTCCCCATTCTTACAAATCCAAATCTGTGACATTCATCTGGCATGTGCATCAAGACAAAGAAAGGTGCAGTAGAGTACACATAACCATTCAAGTCAAAACTTTTTCTGAGGCTTGCAACTTGACTCAAGGTCATCTGGATTGCTTCATTGGCAAAAAACCTACTAGTAATGGAATGAGGGGTGGCTCTATTATACACTCAATGTGAAATTCATTTAACACATCTTGCAAGAGGTCACGTTGGATTTCCTTCCCTAGAATTCGGGGATGAAGCTTTTTCCTTTCCTTCTCTATCACTTACCCACCTTGCTCACCTAAACCCTCAACATGAGGACCTTGCACATCTGGTTGAACCTACTCATTTACCTCATGCTTAGCATGGGTCTCCTCTTCACCCCAACTTCATCTGTAGTGTTCACATTTGTCAAATTAGGTTCATCTTGTGACTCGACAATTGTTTTCTTGGATGGGTAGAATGTAACACATAACTCTTGGTAAAGCTATTAGAGATATCAAAAGCCATGAGTGTATAGCAAGAAAAACATACAAAGAGAAGTTAAAAATAAGAATGAAAAAACAAATACTCAAAAGATGTGACCTTTCACATAGGTGTTCCCTTCCCCTCTGCGCCCCATTGTGCCACACCACACCACCTACATTTAAATAATGGTCTAGTGATTAAGCATGTGTTGGTATGATTAAAAATAAAATGTTTAAATTTTCTCTTACAAATATAGTATGAAATTAAATCTTTATATTTTAACCAAGAAAAATTCAGAGGCCCTCACAATATAGAAGATTGTCCTAAAGCGTATAAACGTAGTAGCCCTCATATATATAGCACATCATAAATCAAGAGGGAACAAAGTATAATTTCACACTATCAAGACACATAAAGGATTGTGTCCCCAAGAGACTTTACAAAATGATAAGCCAAAAAATATGAGCATTGGACAACTGTATATGGGATGAAAGTATTTCACACTATTAATAGTATTGGACAATTGTATTTCACACTATCAATAGTATTCAAGTGCATGAAAGAGAGCCTCCCATGAGTGCATGGGCGGTCGGTGTCGATGATGTTGACCATCCTTTATTCCTTGAAAATGTGATTTTACACCTCAAGATATCTCACATAATCTCTTTTTATTAATGCAAGAGATATAAGCATGTTGAACAGTTGCCTTAGAGGATAGGAAAGCTTTGGCTATGTCTCTGAGCAAATCAAATTAGCAGAGGGAATGAAGATTTGTGCAACTTCTGAGTGTAATTTGATCACACACCCATCGAGCCATAAATTAGAAGACAATGGTGTGCCACACTATGATCCTAGAAGACTATATATTAGGAAGTTTGGGGAAATCCCAATTCCCATTTTGTAAGATCTAAAATGAAAAACAGAGGTTCTATGCAAGTAAAATTCCCAGTTTGAGATTGGTTCCACAAAACCCCTTTTTCCTTAATTCCCAGTTTCATAATAAGAATCCTTGATCTCTCATTAGGGTAATCTACCCATTATTTTTCTAACTATCCAACTAGATTCTTGGTGATTTTGGTCAAAGAAAAACTAATTTAGTTCAACGGTAGTCTATTCATTGTATTTAGGAACTGGGATTGGTCACAAAGTTTTTGCTTGATTCAGATCGAGAGATGGACAAGTAGGTTTACTGTCCGTCCCTCTCGTAGTATAATCATTCGGTTTAGTTCTAACAAGGATTTTCTTCAGATAAACATCTATTTTTAAGTAAATACCAATTTAGTGATTCAACCACATAAAATATCTAAAGATATTCTTTCTACCATTTAATTTCTCAACCTTAATTCCCTAGGTAGAATTATGGTGAAAATTCATCTTTTTACACCAAAAATTAATTCAAATCTTTCTTTACTCAAAAATCATAAAGATTTTTCTTTTAACTAAATACCAATATCCATTTTTTGAATAAGCTTGAAATTTCTCTTTTTCTCATTTAATGAGTGCAATCCAAATATCATGGGAATTCTTCTTTTATCATCTATCTAAAATTTCTCTTTAAATTAAGTAAAAATATTCAATATTCCAAATATACCAAGAATTCCTCTTTTTCATTTAAATGATTGAATTCCAAATATGATGGAAATTTCTCTTTTATCATTTAAATTTTTCCTATGCATAAAAATAAATTTAACTAAAATTTCTCTTAAAATCAAATAAAAATATCCATTAATTCCATTATACTAAGAATTCTACTTTTCTTATTTAAATGATTGAATTCCAAATATGGTGGGAATTCCTCTTTCATCATTTAAATTTACTCATGAAAAAAAAATTTAAATGAAATTTCTCTTAAAATTAAAAAAATATCCATTAATCTAAATATGGCAAAAATTTTACTTTTTCTATTTAAATGATTGAATTCCAGTTATGATGGGAATTCCTCTTTTATAATTTAAATTTATTCATGCATAAAATAATTTATCTAAAATTTTTCTTTAATTTTAACTAAAATATCCATTATTTTAATATTCTAATTTTTCTTTTTCTCCATTGGAATACATGGATCTCCATTATCATGGGAATTCCTCTTTTATCATAAAAATAAAATTACTAGAAATTTCTCTTTTTCTCTAATTAACTGTTTATGCATAAATATTAAAAATTAATTTTCCATGGATATGATGAGAATTATTCATTTAGCATAGGATGACTAATCCTAGAATATGGTAGGAAGTCCTCTTTTCACATTATGCATAAAAATGATTTATGTGTTAATTTTTAAAAATTTTACCATAGCTCCGCTTTGCTATTACTGGTAATTTTTAATATTTTCTAAAAAAATAAGACTTAGTAGTAGGATTATGATAGAGTAACTATCATTAGGACCAATATCCAATTTATGGACTTAATTCCTAAGTTTACCATAATTTATGTAACATTAAAGCATAAAAAAGCCATCTCTTTGGCCTCTAGCTTGACTAGCATAGAGTTTGATTTTAGAATTAGGAATTGCTCCATGAGAAGCATCATTTGAATTGAGAATTGGTCATAGGAATGACCATTCTTTGGGGGAGAGAGAGATATACATAAAAAACATCCTAAATTAAGCATAAATGTAAACTTTATGTGATTAATCATTCAAATTCATTAGAGAGATTCATTTGCATTGAAAAACCATTCAATTGAATACTTCTCAAGCTTGAGAGGGGTTGAGAAGTGAAAAACATTTAGAAGATTAAGAAAAAACCATAAAGTCACACCTTACCTCTTATTTTGCTTAATTCTCTATTCTTAGGAGAGGCCCCCAACCGATCAATTGATTAGTATGTTGAGGAAAGCTCCAAGGAAGGTTGAAGAGAGAGAGAAGCTCCAATCTTTCCAAAATGTAGAGGATTTTTAGGGGATAATAGAAAATATACTTATTTTAAGGTAATACTGGCATGGTCTACTAGTTCAGAGATGAGAATACAAAAGAATGAGGGTCTAGGTGAGGACGAAGGCCAATTGCGCACATGATCTACAACATTCTTTGAGTATACCAAGATATCATCATTAAAACAAGAACAAAATCATCCAATGATTCTTTGTTGAGAATATCCTGCATAAGATGATTAAATGTCGCCTGGGCATTAGTCAATCCAAACGGCATGACTGTGAACTCATAATGCCCATAGCGAGTATTAAATGCTGTCTTTGGGATGTCTTGCTCCTTGATTTTGATCTGGTAGTAGTACTCGGATTTGAGATCTATCTTTGTGAACATTTGGGTCCCACTTAACCGATCGAGAAGTTCATCAATCATAGGAATAGGATACTTATTTTTAATTGTTAATTATTGATTCAATCCTCTATAGTCAATACAGAGTCTTAATGTTCCATCTTTCTTCTTTTGAAAGAGAACGGGTGCACCCCAAGGTGAGACACTAGGTCTGACGAATCCCCGCTCTAACAATTGTCTTAACTGCTCCTTAAGTTCTATGGCTTCATCAGGGACTGGCATTTTGTATGCACGCTGAGCCACTGGCTGAGCTCCGGGGGTTGATTCGATCTCATGATCTACTTCGCGAGATGGAGGCATCTCAGTCAGCTCTTCAGGAAACACATTTGCATACTCACTTAACCACTTTGGTTCTTTAGCCTTGCATTTTATGTCTACTGGATTCATTTTAATGACATAAACAGCTTGCCTCTTTTTGAGCCCTTTTAATAATTTGGAAGCCTTAACTAATTGTAGCATTGGGGATCCGAAAATTCCAGTTCCTTGAACTTTATTCCCGTGAGGGTCAAGGAAAGAGATGGCTCCTTTGTGACAATGAATATCAGCCTAATTCTTTTGGAGCCAATCCATTCCAAGGATTCCATCATAGATTCCCAAGGATAGGACTCTGAACTGGCACTCTGTTACGTTCCCATCTAGGCTAAACTGAATAATGTCTGTCTCAAGGTGTGTGAAAAGAATCTTTCCACTATAGCCAATTCCACTTGCATAGGTTTCCCTTATTTTTTATTTAGGACTAATTTATGCACACATCTTGGGGAAATAAAAGAATGAGTACTACCTGAATCAATCAAAAGCTTGAATTGCTTACCCTGTACTCTGCTGGAGTCTGGAGGACTGAAAATTGATGGTTATTCCCCTGATGCTCTATTGCAGATCTGTCCTTTTTCTTCCTCCACTTCATCAGCTATAGTGATAGCTCTGGCTACTGTAGTTTGAGGTGGAACTCTCTCTCTTTGGTTACCCCAATTCTGGGAGGGAGTTCGGAGAGTGCTTTGCATAGAGGCTGCAGGTTGAGCTGGCACTCTTATATGGGGTTGCCCTAATTTTGGCGCGGGGGACCCTGATTGGATGGACTCATATGAAGGAGTCTAATTGTCTCTGAATTCTAGGACCCTGGCTTCCTTGGCCCATAGAAGGAGATGGGCAATCCTTGAGCTAGTGCCCAAACCCGTGACATCTGAAGCATCTGTTCTCGCTTCGAAGCTCTTCCCTTTGCATTCTTGAGAGAGCCGGAGTTCCTGAGAATGTACTTCGAGGGAAAGGTCTTCCTTCATTCCTAAAGATTCCTATCTCTAGATTTTGGTTGGGACCTTGGTATCTCTTTGGAGGCAGAAGGTTGGAAGAACTTCCAACCTTGGAGGCAGAAGGTTGGAAGAACTTCCAGGTGTCTGGAATCTCTTAAAGGATGAGGGAGCTGGCTTTAGCGGGACTTTCACGATGCAGGCTTTGGCGAAGTCCTTCGCCATTCTGATAGCTTCTATCTCATGGATACTGGCTTAGCTTTCTTGACCAGTGGGTCTAAGGGTTTGTTCATTCCTTGAATGAACCTGGCCATGAAATGCTCTTCGTCTCCAGAGGTGGTGAATACTTGAGTAGAAGAGCAAATGCCTGGTGATATTCTTTGATGGTTTTGCTCCCGTGGTTTAGCTCTAAAAATTCTTCATTTAACCCGAGGGGACAAAATCTCTTTCTTAAATAGGCTTTAAGATCGTTCCAGGACTAGGTATTCTTGTCCAGATGGTTGGTGTCACAATGGTTCCTCCATGCCACCCTAGCTGTTTCCACAATTTTCAGCCTGGCAAGAGCCATTTTGCTCCGCTCATTGTAGCATGTGACATCAAAATACTCTTCCATAGCTTCCACCCATTTCTCCACAGCCTCGTGCACCCAGGTTCTCGGGTCCTGACTGAGCTCTATGAAGAGCCTTGCGAACGTCGGGGTCAATCTCTTCTTCTTCAGAGAGAGGGTCTAGCTGACGGCGGCCACAGTTTCCTCGCCTCATGATTCTGCCAAAAATGATATATTATTAAATTTTTATTTTGATATCGTCCACGAGATCCTAAGACTTAAGAGGTTCGAAAAATAATTTCTTAAACAAGATAAATGATCTTATTGGAGATCTATGAAATATGTCCGGTAACAGATTTTGCTTTATCAATTCGTCAATAAACAATCACTTATACAATAGGGAATTTTTTCACAAAACATTTCTTTATTTATATAAAAGTTGCAATATGTACGTAGAAGAGCAGCTCAGCTCCAGAAGTCAAAATCTCCTCGGGAGATGCATAAGATGACGGTACTGGGCTATAGACATGCCCTGATACAAATGTTCCCTTACTACCAAAAGGGAGCTACTATCTTCTCCTTAGGATATAAAACGACTAAGGAGTTTGTAGATTTGGCAGGAAAGTATGAAGTTTTGAGGCGTTGAGTGATATAAAATAACACCATGTATCACTTTCAGCTTCACCAGAATCATGGTCAAGGAGGGATTCTGCCTTAGCATCACACAGGCTGGTCGCAAGAGGCGTGGACATACTGCCCTGCAAACCACTTGTGCTGCCGTCTCTCCGCTGGGTCAGGAAAATATAGATCCTTGAAATGGCCTGCGAGTCTGGCTCGCCTCGTTCAAGTTGTAGCGGAAGAGATGAGATGCTCGAAGGCAAACGCAGTCATCTCTTGTGACCGGGTGAGGTCGGGAACACCAGATAAGTGTAGAACTTCCATCTATAAAAATAATTTTTTTGATTAAAAATTCTTCATTAATGAAGCTTACAGAATGAAAATACAATATGAAAATGCTTTTTCTGAGTTTTTATTATCAATTTTTGATAAGAATTCGTTTATCCTTATTAGCTTTCAACAAAGCTCTGATACCAGCTATGAGATCCCCCTCCGGGGGGGCGACGGCGGCGGGGCGGCAGAAGTAGCATTGGCCTCCCGTGCGGGGCAGGGATCCACACTCGTCGGGGCCTCGCTCGCGGATGTCCGGACGAGAGATTAGCCCAGGCGGTTCCTCCGAAACCGAGCCCAAAAAAACTCCCCTCTCCCGAAAGGCACAGGCGATTCCGCCATGGGCAAATCTTCTAACGGGGGAATTACTCTAACGAGTCAAAGTCTAAACTAGTTAAACTGATCTGACTGAACCTAAAGTCACATGGTCAGATCAAGAAGAGACTTGCACTTGGTCCATAGAATCACTGCTTTTTTCCTCCTTTAACAAGGCACAGCCCGCCGATCCCTTTCCATAGAACAAGGTCTTCTCAGGACTTAATCTAACTAACATAACTAATCGCATCTTAATTGTTTTGAAGGAATCCTCCAATCCAGCCTAGGCCCATGGGTTAGCCACGTGACCACTGTATTGGTGGGATTCCTTTAAAAAAATTTGGTTGTTTTTTGCCCGAGTACCGAGGAAAAGAGTTCCCATGCCCCCTAGTCGGTGTTTCATGCAAAAATTAAGGTAGGCATTCCAGATACACACCCAATACGAAATTGTCATTTATAACAGATTTGGTTGTCTTTAAAACAATCCTTCAATAGAAATCATAATATTACTGATCATCATCCTCCAAAATTCTGAGTCCATCGTGTTACAAAATAGATCATCTGGACTCTCCATTGTTGAAGACCAGCTGGCCAACCAACAAGATCCAATATCAAATTTTGATTCACAAAAATCTTTCTTTTTAGTCCATCCGAATCTTCCTCGATGCACGCATAGGTGTCCTAGCAACCGCGAGCCCGTGCATCACACCTGGTCAGAACCCTCTAGGATCCTCCTTAGGTGTCCTAGCACTTCACTTAGGGACCGCTTCGTCGGTCCTCGCCCATCATACCGGAAGCGCACCATTTTAACCGTACTAAGCCTGGTCTCAAGACCTCGGCAGGCTTTGTCGCGAGCGACGTCCCTCGACGACTCCCCGCCAGCTATTGCAACGAACCTCCTCTTAGTAAAACACATGCCAAATGCTTCCTCAAGACCTTGACAGGCTTTGCCACGAGCGACGTCCCTCGACGACTCCCCACCAGCTATTGCAACGAACCTCCTCTTAGTAAAACACATGCCAAATGCTTCCTCCAGCATTCTGGCGTAAGACAATCCTTTAAATGAAAAACATAGGTTCTATGCAAGTAAAATTTCCAGTTTGAGATTGGTTCCACAAAATCCCTTTTTCCTTAATTCCCAGTTTCATAATGAGAATCCTTGATCTCTCATCACACGATAATCTACCCATCATTTGTCTAACTGTCCAACTAGATTCTTGGTGATTTCGGTCAAAGGAAAACTAATTTAGTTCAACGGTAGTCTATTCTTTGTATTTAGGAACTGGAATTGGTCACAAAGTTTTTGCTTAATTCAGATCGCGGGATGGACAAGTAGGTTTACTCTTCGTCCCTCTCGTAGTCTAATCATTCGATTTAGTTCTAACAAGGATTTTCTTCAGATAAACATCTATTTTTGGGTAAATACCAATTTAGTGATTTAACCACATAAAATATCTAAAGATATTCTTTCTACCATTTAATTTCTCAACCTTGATTCCCTAGGTAGAATTATGGTGAAAATTCATCTTTTTACACCAAAAATTAATTCAAATCTTTCTTTACAAAAATCATAAAGATTTTTCTTTTAACTAAATACCAATATCCATTTTTTGAATAAGCTTGAAATTCCTCTTTTTCTCATTTAATGAGTGCAATCCAAATATCATAGGAATCCTTCTTTTATCATCTATCTAAAATTCCTCTTTAAATTAAGTTAAAATATTCAATATTCCAAATAAACCAAGAATTTCTCTTTTTCATTTAAATGATTGAATTCCAAATATGATGAGAATTCCTCTTTTATCATTTAAATTTTTCCTATGCATAAAAATAAAATTAACTAAAATTTCTCTTAAAATAAAATAAAAATATCCATTAATTTCATTATACTAATAATTCCACTTTTCTCATTTAAATGATTGAATTCCAAATATGGTGGAAATTTCTCTTTCATCATTTAAATTTATTCACGCATAAAAATAAATTTAACTAAAATTTCTCTTAAAATTAAAAAAAATATCCATTAATCTAAATATGGCAAGAATTCCACTTTTTCCATTTAAATGATTGAATTCCAATTATGATAAGAATTCCTCTTTTATCATTTAAATTTATTCATGCATAAAATAATTTATCTAAAATTCTTCTTTAGTTTTAAATAAAATATCCATTACTTTAATATTCCAATTTTTCTCTTTCTCCATTGGAATACATGGATCTCCATTATCATGGGAATTCTTATTTTATCATAAAAATAAAATTGCTAGAAATTTCTCTTTTTCTCTAATTAACTATTTATGCATAAACATTAAAAATTAATTTTCCATGGATATGATGAGAATTATTCATTTAACATAGGATGACTAATCCTAGAATATGTTAGGAAGTCCTCTTGTCACATTATACATAAAAATGATTTATGTGTTAATTTTTAAAAAATTTACCATAGCTCCGCCTGCTATTACTGGTAATTTTTAATATTTTCTAAAAGAATAAGACTTAGTAATAGGATTATGATAGAGTAACTATCATCTAGACCAATATCCAATTTATGGACTTAATTCCTAAGTTTACCATAATTTATGTAACATTAAAGCATAAAAAAGCCATCTTTTTTGCCTCTAGCTTGACTAGCATAGAGTTTGATTTTAAAATTAGGAATTGCTCCATGAGAAGCATCATTTGAATTGAGAATTGGTCATAGGAATGACCATTCTTTGGGGAAGAGAGGGATATACATAAAAAAACATCCTAAATTAAGCATAAATGTAAACTTTATGTGATTAATCATTCAAATTCATTAGAGAGATTCATTTGCATTGAAAAACCATTTAATTGAATACTTCTCAAGCTTGAGAGGGGTTGAGAAGTGAAAAACATTTAGAAGATTAAGAAAAAACCATAAAGTCACACCTTACCTCTTGTTTTTCTTGATTCTCTATCCTTAGGAGAGGCCCCCAACCGATCAATTGGTTAGTATGTTGAGGAAAGCTCCAAGGAAGGTTGAAGAGAGAGAGAAGCTCCAATCTTTCCAAAATGTAGAGGATTTTTAGGGGATAATAGAAAATATACTTATTTTAAGGTAATACTAGCATGGTCTAGTTCATAGATGATAATACAAAAGAATGAGGGTCTATTTATAGGTGAGGGAGGCCACTAACTAAGTCCAACTAAGTTCTAGAATTTTCCAGCTTCAGTTTGGCTGAATTTGGATAAGATTTGGACCAATTTGGCTCCCTTTTTTATTTGGTTTGATCCAGGAGAGAGGAGAGATAAAAATATCTTAATATTTTTGAGTTTAAAACTCATTCACATGTGTGAAATAGGTGCCTCCTTGAAGGCTCCCCCTTTCCTTACCAAGGTGTGAAAATTGTATGATTACTCCAAAATATCTCATTTTTTAGTAATATTTCATAATTTTAAACTAATAAATCTTGTACTCGGTCAACTCTTCATCTTATGTGGGCATTTACTCATTTTTGGATATTTTCTTTTATTAATTGGATTTATCTCATCCCAACACTTGGATTAATCTTATTGGTCCATAGGAACCTTAATTAGACCGTAATCTAAAATTTTCAAAAAATCTTGACCCTTAGGCTAAGGTCTTTTAAATCATTTTTAATTGATTCCTAATGCACCTTGGAAAAATTATTTTGATTTTCTATTTCAGGGAAACATATTTTTTATATTAGGAGAATTTGTTTGTCCAAAAATATCTCAATATTGAATTACCACTCTAGAATTTTTCATCTCTCTAGGTTAAAACAAGGAAAAATAATATTTTCTTGTATTCAAAAACAGGGAATGATTACAGGGGATTGAAGTAAAGGCTTATTTATTTTTCAGGCTGAGGAGGAATCTTACAAGAAGTATTTTATAAATAGTATGCCAAATACACGAGTTTCCAAAATTGCGTGATAGGATTAGTAGGTATCTCATTAGCACTAGATTTCATGTGGGAAATTTAGACTCTTCACCATATGTGAAGAAGATGCAAAATGGTTTGGTGGTGATTGTGATTTATGTGGATGACTTCATGGTCACAGGTGATTGTGGGAATGACATTGCCAATATGAAGATATCTTTTTTTTAATTAGTTGGAATTAGAAAGTGCAACACAACACACACACCCATGTGTACCATCGCTTGTAGGGCTTGAACTCGCTTGCCGACCGTGAGTTAGTGCAATGGATAGAGGTGTTGATTGAGAGCCCCAATATGAAGATATCATTGATTAGCTAGAGTGACATAAAAGATTTGGGAGGGCTGAGATTTCCATTATGGTTTATTTTATGAGCATGGAAAGGAAGTGATGGTGTATGGTTACATAGATGCAGACTATATAGGTAATTCTTATCACAGGAGATCTACTAGTGGGTATGCATTTAGCATGAGAAGTGCTGAGTAGCAAGAGCAACCCACAATTGCTTTATCTATTATGGAGATAGAGTATAGAGGAGTAGCTATGGCTACATGTGAGTGGTATGGTTGAAAAAGTTACTTTTGGTGATTTGGGATAGCATCATGATGGAGAAGTTATCATACATTATGACAACGTGAGTAGTATTTAGTTGGCTAATAATCTAGTTTATCATGCCAGGACTAAACACAGAGGTACATTATCATTTCATCAAGCAGAAGGTATTAGATGGACATGTTGAATTGACATATGTGAAGATAGAAGAATATGTTACATATATCTTTACAAAAACACTTTCGGTAAAAAGAAGTATAAGTACTTCAAAGATAGATGTGGAGTTCATGAGATGGATATAGTGAGCTTGAGGGGGGAGTGTTGGGAATGCAAAATCATCAAGATAAATGGTGGATAGCATTAGATGTATGGACAATAGTCTAGCAATGTTTTGATAATAATGGCCATACCCAACTGGCCAAGTGTGTGTGGACAATAGTCTAGCAATGTTTTGATAATAATGGCCATACCCAACTGGCCAAGTGTGTGTGGACATTAGTTTTAGGTTATGTTATGTGTGAACTTATCACTTGTCGAATGTGTTGATTTTTGGTGAAGGAGAATGAAGCTAGCTATGAAGATTCTCTACATTGTGTGAGATGGATTAATGAGAGAAATTAGGGTTTGTATGTGTCTCCTCTGGTCTCATCTAGTCTCTTTTCAAGAGGATGATAAATCCTTCAACAACATAGAGATGGAGAACCAACCTGCCTTCAAAATCTAGAGTGTTGGGACACCTACTATGCCGTGTGTCAAATGCATCAATCCCATACATATGCATTCGTAGGCACATAAGGTGGAAGGAGTACAAGGCAAAGAAGAAGATACACCTTTTCCTCAACTTTCCAGAGTTTGAATCCCCACCATTTGATATGTGGGCTGATTGTATAGTTCCTCACTTCATATCAAGAAGCCCCAAATGTCTCATAGTCCAAGGCAACTAGTCCAAGAACCCACCATCAAGTTCCTAGAGACCATTTAGCTTTTCTTACATGACTTCAAGGAAGAGAAAGTAACCATGTAATGGCACAAATATGATAGATCACATGTGCAGGCCCTTGCCTTTGACATCATCAACTTGGGCCCACACTTTGATAAATATATGGGCTATTCACGCGCATCCAACTTCTAGAACCTTTCTGGATGCGAGCCTTTGAAGAGATATTCTTATTTAAGTTTAGCCTCTTGGGCAACAACTTTGTGCCAACAATGGGAAGCCACTCCAACTCTTAAAGTTGGTGTAACACTTCCACATGATGAGGTCTTTATGAAGATAATCTAAAGATTCTCTCATTGACAAAGGCCATCATTCATAGGCTTCTAAAAGGATAGAAGAAGATCTAGGCAAGGGGTTTTTAACTTATTTCATATATCTAAAGTCCTTACCTCTAGCCTGGGAAAAGTTCACATTACGTATAGACGTGGGCCCAATGATGTATCAAAAGCTAGATATATGGGTAGAGATAGGAAATGGACACCCACTTAAGTGGCAAAGCCCTTTTGTATATATATAACTTTTGATAATGTGATTGGGGGAATTCAATTATTTCTCAATTGAAAGGCTTTCTTCTTCTCTTAAGCTCTCACTATCTTGCTTGCTTGGTTGTAGGATTGCATGCTTGTGTGTGTGGATGTAATATGTTGAGTGTGCATGCTTGCTAGCTTGAGTGAGAACGTGATTGGGCATGAGTGGAGAAGAGAGTGGATCAAGCTTTCGAGCTTGAGCATGAGTGAGAGTGTGTGTTGCATTGTTTGTCAGTGAAGGTACCATAGCCATCGAGACATGAGGGAGGAGAGGAGGGATCTTGTTTACCACCTGTGTGGATGTAATATGTTGAGTGTGCATGCTTGCTAGCTTGAGTGAGAACGTGATTGGGCATGAGTGGAGAAGAGAGTGGATCAAGCTTTCGAGCTTGAGCATGACTGAGAGTGTGTGTTGCATTGTTTGTCAGTGAAGGTACCATAGCCATCGACATGAGGGAGGAGAGGAGGGATCTTGTTTACCACCTAACCATAGAGGAATTATGGATAAGCTCCACACTGTCGGGCTTATGTAGTGGCTTGCCTACTACCCACACTTGCCCAACCGTGCGTGGTCCTCCACCATGGGCATCTCACTCTGAACCTCGGACACTAGCCAAACGATGATCGGGCTCCATATCTAGTCGAGCCCTACGTAACCTGTTACAAGCTACGTGACATTACTCCCCTCTTAAGAAGAGTTTTCTTTTGCACGAAAACAAATTCAGGATAGTTTTTGGTAAGCATGCTCAAGCGTTCCCCCAAGAGGAAGCTTCCTCGTCTTTGTCCTTCCATTTGACAAAGTGCTTCTTGGTACACAATATGCCTCTTGTTTTGATATCTAAATCCAATAATATTCTTAAGGTCATGTGGAAGAGATGATGGTTCAATAAGTTCCACCAAGATGTCGAGTAACTACGTTATCCTGATGATCCACTATTTTTGTATTCTACTGACATGAAAAACAGGATGTACTTGAGAGCTCTCTAGAAACTCAACTTTGTATGCTACACTACCAATCTTCTTAAGGATTTTAAATAGACCATAATATCTAGGAGAAAACTTTTGACACTTTCCTGTCTTAAGAGTCTCTAACTTCACCAGGGACTTTCAAGAAAACAAAGTCACTGTCTTCAAAGGTCACTTCTCTATAGCTCTTATTAGCATACGTTTTAGCACAATCGTGTGTACTACAAATGTTATCTCTTGTTGCTTTTAGCATATCTTGCATGTCCTCAAGGAAATACTTGATAGACTGAATTTTCCTCTTTTTTAGCCCTATGGCTATAGGAGATCTTGATTGGAAACCATACATCAACACGAATGGGCTAAATCTAGCCGCTAAATGTTTTGAACTATTATAAGTAAATTCTAATAGTGGAAGGTTCTCCTCCCAATTTAATTGATTTTTACTAACATACGCTTGAAGCGTGTCTTTTAGCACATGGTTGACTCTTTTTGTCTGACCATCAGACTAGGTTAGCCACCATACTCATACTTAGAGTAGTATACAACTTTTTGAAGACTTCCCTCCAAAAGTGGCTATCAAACTTCCAATCTCTATCGAAAATTATATCTGCGGTGGCAGGGTAAGCCATATATCTTGTAGAGATGTTTGATAAATAATCTAGCTAGTTCAAGAGTTTTTACATCCTTTCTAGTAGGAATAAACTTGGCCATTTTAGTCAATCTATTTGCCACCACCCAAACCAAACCATATCCTCGACTTTTTTTAGGTAACCCGGTGATAAAATCCATGGAAATACTCTCCCATTTTCCTTTGGGAATATCCAATGGTGGGTGGAGCAAGCCTCCTACTTTGAGGTGCTCATGCTTGACCTGTCACTTCTTGCATTTCAACACAAACTCTTGGACGTCCTTGAACAAACTGGGCCAATAGAATTGTCTTTTACTAGTGCATAGGTCTTTCCCCAGGGTGACCAGCACTTGGACTCGTGACTTTCAATAAGAATTTGGTGCCAAAAGTCAGGAATAGATGATACACAAACTTTACCTTTGTAAAGCAAGGACCCATCATTAATAGAGAAGTTCCTGAACCTTTTCCCTCACAATAAACTTATCACCCCCATTTGAAACAATGTTGAATGGCTGTGAAGGGTCCACCCCCAAGCTCTTCGTACATAACCCAAGAGCCTCGTCTAGTCTCTCCGAACTAGAACTCCCTCCTCTTCTTATAGAAACCTTGGCTAATCGTTCCAAAATAGCACTCCTTTCCGAGACAAGGAAGGTAATGGTTGGCTGGCAAAGTGCACACGCGTATAACAAGCTAAACCTCTCTAAATAAGATGGCTAATCGTTCCAAAATAGCACTCCTTTCCGAGATAAGGAAGGTAATGGTTGGCTGGCAAAGTGCACACGCGTATAACAAGCTAAACCTCTCTAAATAAGATGGATCATGCTCACACAAACCACATAGTGAATCAAAGAGCTTCTTCTTGAATATGGTGAAGCTTAACTCGTTTGGCATGCAACTCAACGCATCTGCCTGGCTACTATGTTAAATTTACCTGTAAACGAAGTTGAAGGTCAAACTCTGTAGGATCTTTTCCCACCTTGCTTTTCTGCCTTTCATCTCATTTTGACTAGAAATCCATTTCAGACTTTCATGGTCCATACGGGCCTCAAAAGTAGCACCGTATAAATAATGTCACCACTTTTTAAGATCATGAACTACTGCAAGTAACTCTTTCTCATAAGCCAAGTAGTTATGCTGGGCATGACCAAGCTTTTTGCTTCTAAATGTAAATGGGCATCCCCCTTGCATTAAAATTGCCCCAATGGCTTCCCCACTAGTATATATTTTTATGAAAAATGGCTCATTAGGGTCCACTATACTCAAGATAGGTGCAGCTGCGATTGCAAACCTTGAGTTTCTCAAAACTACTTCACTGTGAATTCTCCCAAAGGATAGTTTTACCTTTAGTTCTCAGCTAATCTATAACAAGACTTCGGTCTTCACATAGTCCTTTACATATTGCCAACAAAACCTCAACAAACCTAGAAAATTTGTAGCTCTTCTGAGTTTTTCAGCTTAGGCCATTTGAGAATAGCATCCACTTTCTCAGGACCCGTCTACATTCCCTCAGTAGATATAATATGGCCTAGATAATGAATTTCCTTAGTAAAGAATTCACATTTGCTTTCCTTCATAAATACCTTATTCTTTCTAAGTAATTTGAACACTAAGCATAAATGCTCTACGTATTCCTTTCTCAACTTACTGTAAACAAGTATGTCGTCTAGGAAAACCACTACAAATTTTCCTAAGTATGGATGTAAAACATTGCCCACTTGCATCATAAATGTCGTTGGTGCATTAGTCAAACAAAATAGCATGACTTAAAACTCATAATTCATAAATCTAGTTTTCAATGCGGCCTTGGGAACATCATGTTCCCTGATCTTGACGTAATTTTAGAAAAATAACGTGCACCATTAAGTTGGTCAAACAACTCGTCGATGTGGGGCATCGGATAATTGTTCTTAATCATAATCTGATTAAGAGCAGAGTAATCTATACACATATACATAGAACCATCTTTCTTTTTACCAGAAGAATAGGCGAAGCCCACAACGAAGAACTAGGTTTTATGAAACCTTTTCTCGCATAATCGGCCAATTGATGCTCCACCTCTTGTGCTTTGGAGTGGCTACGTCTATAAGCAAGTTTGCTTATAGGCTTGGAACCTGGTAGTACATCAATGGAATGGTCTACACCTCCCTATATGGTGGGACATCATCTAGAAAATCTTCACAAAAAACATCCCGATACTCTTGCAATAAAGAACTTAACGTATCTATATACTTACCATTATTTACTGTCTCATTTTCAGCCTTAGATTTTTTCAAGTTTTGCTCATATGTAGACAAAACCGAGTTCATAAAACAAGGGTATCATCCAAGACTACTTAAATTTATTGGTTCATGGAAACATTATTCACTTCTCTTTCATCTATGGAAATAAAATTATATAAAAGGTTACAAATGTATACCTACTAAATCTCATCAAGCTCTTAAGCACGACATAACTCCATGGAGCACAGTTGGCACATCATGCTCACCATGCAAAGTAATGCATCTATCTTCATGTATGAACTCTCTAGGATGTTATCCTAGTAACTATGATGTAGGGTAGGGCCCATGTTATACCACTCCTTGCCTAGAAAGACATGTGCCTTGGCTAAATGCGTGACCTAGAAGTCAAGCGTAGCCTCGTAGCCCTACATAGCAAGTGGCACTCCCAAAACCACTGTGTCCCAAATGGTTTTTTCATAACCATTAGCAAGTGAATCTGTGTACTTAGGGCAGCTTCTCCTTTTTGACTAATTGAATAGTTATAAGAAAGTTGTGCGTGGCTCCATCATCAATCATAATGGTAACTCTACGGCGGCCACCAATCCTACCATATAAACGAACCAAGTCGTGTGGCCCGAAAGATGGTTGCCACATAGCATGTGAAACACAATAGGCATGGGTGCTATTCATATGACAAATTGTCACCTCTCTAAACTTTGCAGATTAGAGAGGTATCACTTACACTGTATGAACTTGCAAAGAGGATTTACCATCCTTCTTGGCATTTCTAGAACTACCTCCAACTTTAGCGCCACCAAGCTGCCTTGTTATGCCCCACCTCAAAGTAGTGAAAGCACTGATTTTCTTTCTTTGCTTTCTTGTACTGTTGCTATTTTTGGAGTTTCGTAGGATTTTTCTCTCTATTTTTTCATGGTTTTTTAGACCAACATTCCCCTTGCTCATCCTGACCATGTCCCTTGTCTCCCTAAAAGATTTTTCTTTTAAATTTTGTACTCCCACTCTCATCTATCATCTTCTTAGGACCAAATTTAGACCTATGAGACATATCATCGAATATATGAGCATATTTTTATTGCCTCATCAAAATTCTTAAGCTCCTTAGGCAAGCTCCTTAGGCTATACATAACTCTTGTAGTTTGGGTCAAGACCTCGCATGAACCCACAAAGAGTTTGGAATGCATTGATTCCCTTTAACTTTAGCACTATTTCTCGATAGTTTGAGATATATTGGGTGAGTGAAATGCCATGCATAGAGTATTTGTCCTACTCACACACCAAGATCTATGAAGCTCATTAACTGGGAAAAACTCTTTACAAAATGCTATCTCAAACTCTACCCAAGTACGAGGGCATCACTATCACCCAAACTCATCCACCATTTATATGCTTTGCTTATCAAGGATAAATTTACCTTGATAGGCCTCACATCGTTTGGCGTATGCTTGAGGTTATGTAAGTCTGACCATTTCTATAAGAAAATGTTGACTGTGTCTTTGTTGCATTCCTTTTCCTCTCCCCCAAAGGTCAACTCTTTGAGATCCTTAAAGATCCCAGTAGATGCTACGGTAGACTCTACTGACTGCTGCTCTTTGGAAGTCCCAGCCTCTACTGAGAAGAAGTAAATTGTACTCTTTTCTACGTGGGCATAGGAGACAAAACACTAGCAATATGAGTGGCTAGACGTGAGTACAAAATGGACTCGCATGAGACCTCCTGGTCCGAGAAATCAGCCTCAAATTGAGCATCAAGATCTGTGTCACCAAACTTATCCTCGTTCAAGAGGTCTTCATTTGTGCTTAGATTCAACAGTGTATCGTCAATCAACTTGATCTACTAGAGGTCATAGTTACCTAGACTTACATAATCATGCTTGGTTAGGTTATTTGTTTAACTATAAGGTTAGGGTGACATCTATAACATGTGGACACCTGTAGGTATTTTTGTGCTCTTGGGTGCTTATCAATGGCTACTGCTCATAAAGGCCTAACAAAATAGAGCAACCCATTACCCACATGATCATACTGAACAGGGTAGAACATTGCTTTCCAACAACCTATCACACAGTTATAATGATGAGGGTAGAACATTGATTTCCAAACAAACCCCCCTCATAATGCCACTAATAGGTGAACTACCTCTTCCATCCACCAGTGCTAAGATGAAGATGTTGTTAACAGTAGAGATCTCCCCCAAGATCCTTTGTGAAGATATCTGCATAATTCTCCATTGTCTAGGTAGCTTGCTTTGTTGTGACCTCTCCATTTATGATCATGTCATGCACAAAGTGATATTGTATCTTAATGTGGTTTGTGAAAGCGTGGAACATTAAGGTCTTTCCAATTGTCATGCCAATTTGATTATCACACAATAAGTTAGTCAACTTCTCCTATGCAACTCCATGTCCCTCTAAATTCTCCTTATCCCTAGACAGCTTCACATGAAGCATATGAAGCTTCAAGTTATAATTAGTCTCCATGTAGAAGAAAGGACCACTATAAGCTACTACTACTATAGGTTGATTCTTATTGATCTAGGAGAAAAACAATAACAAAAAAATGATTTCTTGCTACCAAATATTCAACCAAGGTTCTACCCTAGGTTTAGGTGATGTTATACTCTAGTGTGATATATTTTAACACCCACATCCCTACCTCCCAATGCCTTCTAATGGTTCCCTTAGGGCTAATTTGGGAACCTTCTTAATGCACTAACTATAAAGCTGATTCCAGCTATGTATTACATAAGAAGATCAAACTCCTTAGTAAACTCATGGACTCATTCACATCTATAAGTGGAGAAGTGTCTTGCTTAGATAAAGTTGCATCAACCTCTAGGGGTCCCAATTGACTTACACTGGTTGGCCATAAAATGCCTTAGTATTTCTCCTACATACTTTTGCTAAAAAATGAGGATGAAATCCAACTCTTGTTTGCCAAACCTCAATCCCAAGAAAAAGCATAATTGAAAGGTTTTTCATTTCAAACTCTAAACTTAATGTCTCTAAAACTCAGCATATGGACCTTTTCCTCATGGTCCCCCACGTCGAATTGAGGTTGTCCACACAAAGAAGCATGATATTTTTACCAACCTTACTCAAAGAAAATGAGAAAATGTACAAATTTTCTTCTCATAGGCTTTTATAAAGTCCAATACTCACAAACTATCTATCAATCCATAAGCTTTTAGAAAGACCAATACTTACAAATTATGTGTCAATCCACTTATACTAAGCTTGAGGGACCTATTTTAGGTGGTACAATGCCTTTCAAAGTCTACATACCTCAACTTTTGATCAAGCATCATAAAGCCTAGGTATATATATCTCCTCCTTGAGATGTCCACTCAAAATGTGGTCTTCACTTTTACCCCCATCACTAGCCACTTCTCATGAGAGCAGATAAATCTAGTATCGCATAAATGGTGGTCAATCGAGTTGTGGGGATGAATGCCTCTTGAATGTCAAATCCCTCAACATGTGCAAAACCCTTTGCCATGAGACATACCTTTTACTTCTTTTATGTATCATCAAATTTGACCTTATCCTTCCAAACCCACTTAGTGCCAAAATGGCCTTGTGTTTTTTCTCTAGACCAAACCCACAAGGTCCCAAGACGTGTTGTTTCTCATAATGGAATCATACTCAATTTTCATGGCTTCCTTGCATGTGCCTCCTCCAAATTTGTTGGATCTTACACCTTCATTATCTTAGCCATGAAAACCATATTGATAATGTATGTATGTATATGCCCTATTTTGCTCCTCTAGTCTCTTTGATCTACGAATAGCAATTCATCTTCTATAGTAGGTGGAGCTTTCAGATTAAAAAGCTCTCTTCATCCACTTTGGATATGTCATATTCATGTGTGCTTGAGTAGGCTTATCTCACTCATCTTTATATATCCTCTCTTCTATAGGACTCCCCATTATTTATACTAAACTAGAAGCCTATGTTACTCCTCCTATGGTGCTTACGTGGTACTACTCCTGTGCTACTATATCTCATGAATTGGACTACATATTTGTTGATGGCTAAAGTGGATGAAGCCTATGGTACTCCTCCCATGGTGATTATGTGGCATGACTCCTTTGTTACTATATCTCGTGAGAGCTGGACTACATCTTTATTAATGAATAAAGTGGATGAAGCCTCCTCCACCTGATGGGGTTCATGAACACCATTTCACGACCATATAGTTAGTAAACCTTTGACTCCATAATGTACCATGAAGATAAACTTTCTAGTTTTGGAATAACACTTGGTCTAGAATGAGTATGGAACATGCAAATATAATACTCACATCCAAATCCAATTTTCTTACAATGTGACACTAAAGTATTCTTACCAAAGTACACCTCCTAAGGGTCATTCACCACCTTAGTGTAACTCCTATTAGAATAAGTATGGAACATGCAAATATAATACTCACATCCAAATCTAATTTTCTTAAAATGTGACACTAAAGTATTCTTACCAAAGTACACCTCTCTTGAGGGTCATCTGATTCACCACCTTAGTGTAACTCCTATTTAGCAATGTGCTTATTGCCTCATCCCAAAAGGTGATTGAATTCCTTTCTCATTTAGCACACTCGTAGCCATTTCCATGACCATGTGGTTCTTGTGTTCTTCCACTCCATTTTGATGAGGATTATGAGCAGTGGTCAACTATTTTTTAATTCCATGCTCCTTAAAGTATGCATTGAATTCGTATGATGGAAACTCACCACCCCAATTCATCAAAAAACTTCTTTTCCTTCTTTCCTATATTAACTAAATTTTACATAATTTATGCTTTCCAAATGCATTAGACTAAAGAAAATACACCCTTATCACTATAATTATTGTAAAATAGGAAGAAAAACCTAGTGTGCATAATGGTAGGCATTTCACCACAAATATCAGCATGTATAAGCTCTAGGAGAGAGATTTAGCCTTGTTGTTGCTCTCTTATAGAAAGACAGTTATTGGTGCTAATTTCCCAATCATACAAGCTTCACATGCATCTGACACTTCTAAAAATGAAGGTAGATGCACCACAGTCCAAGATTGCAATGTCTCTCAAATGTTTGAATCTCTCATGCTATAACATACTAGCATTGGCATGAGAACCTATACAGATTGTTTCACATGGTTCCATTCCCCATGGAGTTACCAATGGCATCTAAAATGATTGCACCATTCTGATTAAATAACCCTTAGGTCACGACTCACTATAGTAATAGCCATAGTGTAGAGCATATGCTACTTGATATATGATACTTAGAGGACATCCACATATCACCATTTCTTTTCACACATATATTACATGTGCCTTTGGATCAACATTTGGCATCATTCTTTTTCACTCATTCTAGGTTGGAATCCCCTATTGGCAATAGGGAGATATACCAATCCTTTTGAGTGGCCATATTTCAAGGACCACACTCCACAGTCAATGATCTATGAGCCATCAAGTGTGGTAGAATATTTTACCTTTGCATAAATCTCTTTGATTACTATAAACACCAATACTAATCAACTCCTTATTTGCTGGCTTCAGAGTGTCTTTCTTCTCATTAGCTTCCCTCTGTCTATATTTGGCTTGCATGTGATTGAGATTATCATAGTAAAATCATTTCACCATCTTCTTCTTCTTCTTTCTAGATGAAGATGGGTTATTAGTGCCCTTCCCCTTACCTTTATTTGTGATCACCAAATAAAGAGGCTCCCCAACATCTTTAGCCTTTTGACATGTCTCTTTCTCCATGAGAATAACACTAAACTCTTCAAAAGATAAAGGAGGATTCGTTCAATGAGGTGACTAAGCTATATCATACTTTTGGGGGAAAATTCTTGATGCATCTACGTGCCTCCATCTAATCTCATAAATCCTTAATCCACATAATGAGATGCTCGGTTTCTTTCCCATTGGAAAGCCTCTCTAATGTTAGCTAATTCTACAGGGTCTAAATCCTTATCTGATTTGTCATTTACAAGGGTTCCATTAAACCACCCATGTCTCATACATGTTTTGGAACCACCCATGCCTCTACTAGAAAAGTCATATGTATGCTAGTGATGATGGTGCACAGAGAGCATGTGCATTCCTTGTCCCTCCACACCAAAACAATGGTAGGATCTTGCATGATTATGTTTGTGTTGGATCTTCTTCTAGCAGATCTAGAGTTGATCTGGCCTCACATTAAGCCCATAGGTGATCTCGCACAACTCATAAGAGTCCAAAATGAACCTCAACTTGAACTTTTAGAGTATATAGTTGGTTCCATTGGTGGTCAATCCTATGTGGTTTTATTGTTTATAGAGTAAGCCATTGCTCCAAATCTACTACTAAAGCCACTTGCCAACAGCCTTGTCATATGCTCTAATATACCATGTAAGAAAATGTGAATACATTTATACACAAATGGCTAGATTTTTAGAAGAAAGGGACTTGATGCATAATAATATTGAATTATTGTATGCAATCTAAATTACAAATGACTTGAATCACTAAATGCAATCCAAATTGCAAATGATGGAGTTTGTCCATTCGTGTGTTTTGGGTTAAGGATCTTTGATGATGATCTAGAATTTGGATAGATGTCAATGCATTATAGCAAGGGTGCACAACATAGTGAAGATAGATCTAACTTAATTATCTCAAGAGGTTATCCTAAGAGGCTACCAAATGTGTCTATATATAGTACCCAAGGTTGGACATATCATAGATCTAGCCCCACCCTAGTCTAGATGGACCGAACTAACCACATCACCTAATTGGGGCCATATTAGACTAAACATAAGGCCGTGGGTCTTGGCACAACTTGCAAGCCCACCCATCCAAGGTAATCTAGATGCACGTTTGAGCCACATCATGTAATTGGGACCATATTAGACTAAACATAAGACCATAGGTCTTGGTATAACTTCCAAGCTTGCCCATTCAAGGTCATCTAGATATGCATTTGAGCCCCATATAGCTCGAGGACAGGTGCCCCGATGGGAAGTTCTCCTTTCACCCCAGGCCTTAGTATGAGCATATCTCCTTTTCCCCTTGAGTACCCTTGAGTGTGATCTATTGACCCGTACTTGCATGCATCCTATTCATATGGTTCCAAGTCAATATAAGCCATCGTCTAACCATCTTTGTCTAAACTCGACAGTATTGAGCATCAATGCTTATTAAAACAGCTACTCCTTATAAAGAGGGCCATACAAAATAGAACAACCCTTGACCTACATAGTCATAATGAAAAGTTTTTTACTACTTGGCTTTCCAAACACACACACACACACGCGCGCGCGCACACAAATTCCCAAAAAAATCATCCTTTAACTTTTGTTAAAAAATTCAAATGGTTTTGTTTTAAATGCTCATATAGTACTATTTTTTATTGCCTGACTTAACACACATGCGCGCACACGTGCACATGTATACACACATAGGAAAAAACACATGAAAACTCAAATAAATGTTCCTTCTCTCTCTCTCTCTCTCTCTCTCTCTCTCTCTCTCTCTCTCTCTCTCTCTCTCTCTCTCTCTCTCTCTCTCTCTCTCTCCCCCCCCCGCCCTAAGATCATTTTTTGGGAAATAAACTATATCAAAATAAACATATAGAAAAATATATAGACACAAATGGTAGAAATATAAAATTAAAATGGATTATAATAATCTAGCCTTGGACCATGGACATCCATGGATAATAATAATAATAATCTAGCCTTGGACCATGGACATCCATCCTAATATGTTATAAACATGCCTACTCACATCCATGATGACAAGCAAGGAGAAGTCTAGATAATCAATAGTCTAAAAGTTACTCCTCTCTAGCTCTAGATTTTTGGTATCTTCTTGTAACAGCCATGTGCTAGTGATATCTTGTTAAGAATAAATGAAAATGATTGGTTTGATATGATGTGGAAGCTTTCTAGAGGTAAGAAGAAATCTCTTATCACAATAGATTAGTTGCACACATAGTATTATTGTCTACTTATAGTAATGAGAAAAATGTTATAACTTCAAGTGTTAAAAAGAAACTAATGAAGTATCATATCTACCTAATTCATGACAATCATTAACTCCATTGGAAGGCCTGGATGAGGAAAGTGACAAAGGAGACTTTTAGATTTTCCAAACATATTATATAATTGTGACTAAGGTTTAATGCAACATCATATCTACATAGTTAATTCCATTGGAAGGCTTGGATGAGGAAAGTGAAAAAAAGAGGCTTTTAAATTTTTTAAACATATTATACAATTGTGACTAAGGTTTAATCACTTGGCCACTCTATATGATGGGAATAACTTGACATTAGTGCAACAATATATATCATTATAGTGGAACCATACTTACACTACCTTCAATCCACTTTCTCATTTTTTATGAACTTCAAGATTTCACATAATTGGAATATCTCTTTGCCATACACTTCTAGATATTAATAAACATCTATTTGCCATGCACTTCTAGCTATGGATAATAAATATCAACTTAGTTTCTAGCACTGAAGTAACTAGGCATTAGTTTGTCAACTTTATGTTAGTGGGGGAGGGGTACTTTTTTCATTAACATTGACTTATTAAATAGTAGCCCACAAGGTGAAAATGCTAACAACAAAGTCTAGGACCCCATCTATACTATTAATAAGCCCTAACCACTAGGATAATACCATGTCATTCTCCTCCTCATCTTATGCATGCTTGCTAACCAAAGGCAAGAAATGACCTTTGGTCATGAAAGAGATGAGCCCACTATCATATCACTAGGCAAGCTAAATATTATCCTCAATGTGTAACTCCCACATAAGGAGGTGCTTAGTAGTCTCTTAGCATGCAAGATTTTGACTGGCTTGATGCCATCATGGGATCAACGATCAATCCTCTCATAAATTTTGTATTGTCTATTTAGACTTTTATTATCCATAACCTTTGTGGCTGATTAGAAGCACTTGAGAGGAGAAAAAATCCATCGCTATAGGGTAGACTTTATGGGGCTGAAAGGCTCTCTATTGTAATGGACTATATGTTTAGGGATTATATATGATTTAAATCACTTAAGGTCTTATGCTTATTTTTTTCTGAATATAAAAAGTTTCATAAAGATTGTTTCTTATGATACCTTTCAAGAATTTTTAATGGGTTTAAAGTAGGTCTTGAAATTTAATGATAATTTCCTCAAAAGTAAAAAAATATATCCAACATCAAATATCAAATATCAAATTCTTAATATGCTCCAAAATAGTATGCATAATCTTTAGTTTAAGAAAGAACAAATAATTGATACATGTGCTTTAAAGTATTAAGACTTAGAATAAAGATGAAGTGCTCCAAAATAGTATGCATCATCTTTAATTTAAGATATCTTTGAAGAATTTTTAATGGGTTTGAAGTAGAAAGCTTCTTGTTTTGAAATTGCATGACAATTTCCTCAAAAGTAAAAAAAGATGGCCAACATTAAATATCAAATTCTTAATATGTTCTAAGATACTATGTATAATCTAATTTAAGAAAGAAAAAATAATTGATACATGTGCTTTAAAGTTTTAAGACTTAGAATAAAGGTGAAGTGCTTGAAAATAGTATGCATCATCTTTAATTTGAGAAAGAACAAACACTTGCTATAAAGTATTAGGACTTATAATAAAGGTGAAATGTTATTGTAAGTACAAAGGTGCTATTTTATAAGTACAAAGGTGAAGTGCTATTGTAAGTATAAAGGTTCTTTGAAGTATTAGCCCAATAGCAATTAGGAAGTGTCATTGTTGTAAGTACAAAAGGGTACATAATATTGTAATCAAAATGAATTAAGAACAAAGGATGGCTAGACTCTTTTAAAATTAAAATAATTCAATAGACTCTAAAAGAAGTTTGAGAATCAATACGCATGAAAAATTAAAGTGTTAATTTGATAATCTAACCAAGTTCATGCACTATAAACATGGTGTTGCATAAGCCACTGATAAAAATAGAATGCGTCTCAAGGGGTTAACATTAAGAAAATTAAATAGTAAGCTTAATTACCTTAATTGATGGCCCAAATCACATCATTAGGTGGTGTCTCTTATACTTTATTTCTTGAATGCTTTTCCATTAGAATAATATATATATGTCATAGTAGTTTTAAAGAGCACAAGTTTGTAAACTCCTCTCTCTCTCTCTCTCTCTCTCTCTCTCTCTCTCTCTCTCTCTCTCTCTCTCTCTCTCTCTCTCTCTCTCTCTCTCACACACACACACACACACACACACACACACACACAAAGATGTATGTTGACACATCTACCCAAGCTCAATAGCCTTTATCAAATATGAAAGAGAAGCTTGATCTCCTTAAGAATTCAACTTATAAGTTCATAGCTTGCAAAGACTTACTACCACTTTAATGAGTAAACTTTTCTTGTTTGAGGGCCTTTCCATGCCACTAGAATAATAATTAAACAATGAAATAAACTTTAATTATTTAGTAAGATTTAAAATTATTTAAGGATGTGCTTACATTGTGCGTGCTTTGAAGAGCATTTTCAATTGCTACCTTTTAACACAAAGAATCATGGTTATGAAAATAAAATCTTCAAGTTAAATAATATTCACTCTCATGTTTCACATTTCATTTTTGACATACGAGATAGAATTGTGCAAGATCTTTTGAAAAAAGTTTTTCTACATCACATATAATTTATATAGTTTACATATGAGTTATCATCAAATAATGTTTTAGATAATTTTTGGTTTTAATCCTATAGTGATGGCACAAAAGTTGGGGAGATTATAATGGTGTACTAAATTGTTGTGAAAGTAAATAAAAAATTAAGACCCAAATATATATATATATATTATATCTAGTATACACTTTAAATCACCTACCTTATAGATGTACGTGTATGTATGTGCATGTTTTGTGTATTAGTTCTTATGTAATATAAATACTACAATATTTTTTATTTTTATAAGGTGATTTGTGCTAATCCATATATGCTATTATAAATCATTAAAGATATACATTTTTGTATTGTAAGATATCAATGTTTTATTTTTTTATTTATATTTATATCTTTTGATAATATAGTAAATATGTTAATATAATATGATTTCTACTAGCTTTCTTATAATATTCCTTTTTTTTATATACGTTTTTGCATCATAAGTAGTAAATTAAATTATAATATTTAAAAATATAAAGGTATATTATTTTAGTTAATTCTAGCTTATAAATTTATAATATTTTTTAAAAATATATTAATGTGCTACTTTTATTAAAAATTATTATATATTTTAATCCAATATTTACATCTATATCATTATGATATTTTAAAAAATATTTCTCATTTTATTTCTACAAACTTTTCACGTTTTCCTTTTGTAACTTTGAGTTATAACTATCTTTTCCTACAAACGATTTATGCCCTTAACAGCCACCTTAGAGCAATACCTCAATCTATTTCCCATTCTACTTATTTAACCTAGGTCTTGCCCCCTACACTTCCTTACAGTTCTATAATGACCTTAGTCCTTCTTCAAAATAATAAATATCTTCCCTTTAAAATTTGATGAATATACCTTCTTATTACTATCTCACACTCCACATTACAACACTCATAAATGCACTTGTCTCAACCACAACAAGGCATAGGGAGGCCAAGCCACACAATACCTATGTGACTTGTCTTGTTAGTTCTAGGCTAGTTCACACACATCAGATTGCAAGCTTTTGAAATGTTTTTTATGAATGGAGTTTTATATATTGTAGATTCAAGATCCAATTTTCCTATTAAATAAAGTCAAACTTTGATACTAGTTGTAAAGGTTGATCCTACCATGTAAAGTTAAGTATTAATATTGTTCAAAGATCCAAATAAGTGGCACCCTCAATTGTGATTGTCCACTTCAAACCCTACCTTCACGACTTACATTATTATAGATCTATATTCATAAATGCTTCATTTAAATCATGTTTGATCTATTATGAATTATATTTTTTAAGATCAACTTTGATAGTGAGTGATGAGGGATTATGCCTGGAAGCCTAGCTTTAAACTTGTTTGGTCATAAACTTAATTATGTATGAGTCTTCACTTGAACAAAGTTGTTTTATAGTTAGAACCTCTTATTTTTTAAAATAGCATCTCTTTTTTTGAGATCTATAGTAAATTTTCCAATGTTGAGGAGGGATTTTGCTTAAACATTATAGATGAAGAATGCCCAAACAAGAGTCCTTCGTCAACATTGGGGAAATGTTTTCCTACACACCCACAAACACAGACACTTTATTTTATATAATCACCATAGCATGGAAAGAGCAAGTCTTTGATAACATTACATGAAAGGAAAGTTGAAATACAAAATAAGGCAAACATGAAAGTCCTAAAAGAATAAGAAGCTCAAGAACATGGCTATTTGGAAACTATAACAATTTATTTCAAGTCTTATCTTGATATATAAAATTTTTTGTTATTATCCATGGAGCCCCAAGATTACTTATATACATTCTTAAACATACAAATGTATGTATATGTATGGATCTATCACACATTGCAAATAAAGTCCTTCTTGCCAATTATATTACTTGCTTGGAGAAAAAAGTTTAGGCCTTTGCAAAAAAGTTAAAATTGCCATGGGAGTTGGTTATAACACTATATACATGCACATGTGCACCCAGACATAGACACACATACATCGCACATGCACATGCACACACACATGTGCACATGTGCACATGCACACAAACATCAATTCATACATATATACAAAGTTTTGAGATACATCCAAGCAAGCATACATCCATCTATATATATATATATATATATATATATATATATATATATATATATATATATATATACATACATACATGTACGGAAGGATGCATGTTCAAAACTAAAGTATAATTCATCCAAACATACATACATAGAGCTTGTCAATGGGACTTCAACTTGAAACGTAGCGTAGAAGAGAGTATTTTCAAGGTCAAGTCCAAGTTTACCATACATATATACACACATACATAGAGCTTCAAATAGAACAACAAATTTTCATTAAAAGTTTAACTTGGTAGGTAGTATAACAAATAAAAAAAGAGCATTTACAAGTTCAAGATAAAATTGAGGAGAATTATTGTTCTAGCTTCCTTTATATATAAATGCATTTACAAGTTCAAGCCAAATTTAAGGAGAAATCTTGTTTGTAAGTGCATTTTCGAGCTCAAAACCAATGTTAAGGAGGGCTACTATTTTCACCATTCTACACACACACACCCACCCCATCATTTTATACATATGAGCATTATTTTCATGGTAGAGACTAACTAATGGCTATTGTTTGAGCATTTTTAATGAATACATGGTGCGTACTTCATGCTCAATACCACTTTGTTGGAAGGTACTTCATGCTCAACACCACTTTGAGGAGGGCTTATGTTGGAAGCCCCATTGCACAACCTTCAAAATCAAACTCTCAACCATGACATTTCGAAGCTCTTTCTATGTATGTATGTAAGCGTGCATTTTCAAGTTCGAGACCAAAATTACAAGCTAAGTGAATATTTCATGCTCAAGTCCACTAAAAGGAGGGCTTATGTTGCAAGGCCCATTACACAACCTTCCAATTCAGACTCTCAATGACATTTTGAAGCTCAATAAACAAGTGTCTATGAAAGTAAGAAAGCTTTTTCAAGTCAAGACCAAAATTGAGTAGGGCCCTTGTTTGGGCATTCTTTAGGATGGTAAGGAGGGCTATCGCTTTGAAGATTCTACACAAGGAGCATTTTCAAGGGAAAAGTCCAATGGCTATGGCTATTATTTGAGGATTATTCATGTATATATAATATATTAGGATTTTTTTTTCATGTTCAAGCAGGGGAGGGCTTATGTTGGGAGGCCAACCGAACTATAGACTCTCGAGGACCTTTCATATGTAGGACACACACACACACACAGAGAGAGAGAGAGATGATCAGACCGAGCAGAGGAGGAGAATTGAGGGAAAGATGGAGAGGGTGAGCATCGTCTCGGGGGTTTTCTTTGGGGCAGTGGGTTTGATGGTGCTGTTGTCGATCTGTCTGAGGCTGCGCGCGTGTGTGAGGGTGAGATTCGCACGAGCGGCTAGAGGCAGAGGCAGAAGCCACCACAGCAGCAGCAGCAACAACACCACCAACAGCAGCAGTGAGTGGCCAATTGTTGATGGAGCTTTGGCAATGGAGAGCTTCCCCAAGATCGTGTACAAGGAAAGGTCTTCTCCTGCACGTGCGGCGCGTGTGGGGGAGGAGAGGCACGGATCCTCTTGCTGCTCCATCTGCCTGGCCGACTACCAAGATGGCGAGACCCTCCGGCTGCTCCCCGATTGCGGCCACGCGTTCCATGCTCCGTGCATCGACGGCTGGCTTCCCTCGAACGCGTCCTGCCCCCTCTGCCGCACCTTCTTCCCTCTCCCTCCTACGCCGACCGCCACCTCCTCCCCTTCGCCCTCAAACGTTCTATAGCTATTGTCACGAACCCCTTTTTTTAATTATTCTTTTGAACCCTTTATGTTGCTCTACGTCCATGACTTGTGGACATACCTTGTCACAGAACTTAAATATATAAAGTTTTACAATGCCATAGGTTACACCACCACCAATGCTAAAATGCTCTATTTCTTTTAAAAGGAAATGTGTATGCCTTTTAATACCACTTCTCTGTCTACGGGACGGAACTCTTTCAACAACAATTCTTAGATCAGTACACCACCAGTGGTGAAATGTATTTCTTTTAAAATGCCATAAGTTTTAACACCACCAATGCTAAGGTGTTGTATTTCTTGTAAAAGGAAATGCCCACTTGTTGGTAAACTCTGTATGGCGGCTCTTGACTGAAATGTTAACACATATGTCTTGTTGCTTTGTTTGTTGATCTATTAATCAAACATTAGCATACCCATTAAGTCACAAAGGAAATAAAAGGACTTAAAGAACATTTTATATCGATATAGATTGTGTATATATCGTACAATGTGCATAATTGCATATGCATTTATTAAGAGCATTACACATACAATGATAAGAATCAAAGAAAACCCTTTCCTCTCTACTGTGGGCATGACCTTTGAGTCATAATGATAAGGGTAGTTTGGAATAGTGACTTGCTCATTCTCAACTTCCTTGAAGGTTTAACTTTTCTTTGGTAGCCATGCATTTGAAATTTTGTTATGTGTTCACGAGGAAGATGAGTCATGATAAGGGTAGTTTGGAGTATTGAGTTGCTCATTCTCAACTTCCTTGAAGGTTTAACTTTTCTTTGATACCCATGCATTTGAAATTTTGTTAAGTTTTCACGGGGGAGAGTTTTTGTGTGTTAAAAGTGTTGCAAAAGCTAGATTGAGTTCATGATTGTATGATCTCATTAGATCTCTATAGATGAGTTAGAAATCTCAATATCTATTCTTATATGGCATGTAAATATGCACACAAACATCAAGAGCATTGAAATTGAAATTGAGTACTTAGGCCACATTGTTTTCAAGTGAAGGTATCAAAGTTGATCCAAAAAAGGTAAAAGTCATTGAGACTTGGCCTACTCCAACATGTGTTAAAAAAGTTAGATCTTTTCTTGGTTTGGCTTGTTTGTTTGTTCATAATTTCTCATTGATAGCACTTCCTTTGACAATGTTGCTTAAGAAAGGTCTAGTTTTTCGATGGGGTGAAAGCCAACAAAAATCATTTGATAGACTAAAATATTTGTTGACTCATGCCCCTATCCTCCAACTTCCAGACTTTACTCGACCGTTCTTCCTAGTAGCACTGATGCTAGTGGCTCAGGAGTCAATGCAGTCCTCATGTAGGATGGACTTCCTTTTCTTGGTTTGGCTAGTTTGTTTGTTCGTATATCTTTTCTTGGTGTGGCTGGTTTGTTTGTTCGTAATTTCTCATTGATAGCACTTCCTTTGACAATGTTGCTTAAGAAAGGTCTAGTTTTTCGATGGGGTGAAAGCCAACAAAAATCATTTGATAGACTAAAATATTTGTTGACTCATGCCCCTATCCTCCAACTTCCAGACTTTACTCGACCGTTCTTCTTAGTAGTCACTGATGCTAGTGACTCCTCAGGAATCAGTGTAGTCCTCATGCAGGATGGACACTCTTTGGCTTATGAGAGTAGGAAATTGACACCCTTTGAACTTTCATATAGTGCATATGACAAGGAATTATCAAAAGTTTTCCATTCCTTACGCATGTGGAAATATTATCTTATGGATTTTGAGTTTATGATTAAGATCGAGCAACAAAGTATTAGATATCTTCTTAATCAACCTCTTATCTCAGACCGCATATTAAATGGGCATCTTTTATTCAAAGTTTTCACCCTCTTATCCAATATCAACCTCCTGGTAAAGAGAATGTGGCTGATGCACTTAGTCGATGACCTTCTATTTCTAACATTTCAGTGCTTGACATTCATTCTTTGCATGATATGCGTGATTCATATGTTACAGATCCTAATTTTTCTGATGTTTGCACGAGTTAGAAACTAATAATTGGTTGCCTCTTCATAATTATGCATATAATGATGGTTTCATTTTCTTTCAAAAATGTTTATGCATTACACTTCCTTATAGATCTTTTATTCTTGAAGAGATGCATTGTCCCCCACATCATGGCATTCTCACTACTCTTTGCACCATAGAAGAATATTTTTATTGGCCACAATTAAAACACGATGTTGCTTCTTTTGTACCAGAATGTGTGATATGTCAAAGAGTTAAAAGATGCCAAGGGAAATAGTATGGGCTACTCATGCCTTTACCTATTCTCGCAACACCATGCGAAGAAATTTCTATGGACTTTATAACTGGTTTACCTACCACATCTTCTCGAAATGATATGATATGGACAATTGTGGATAGGTTTAGTAGGCAAGCTTATTTCATTGCATGTCGTAGAACATTGAATGCTTCACATGCTACACAATTGTTTATCAAACTTGTCTTCACAAATCATGGATTACCTAAAGTCGTTATTTCATATCGTGATTCTCGATTTTGTAATCATTTTTGGATGGCATTGTTTTCAAACTTAGGCACAAAGATTGATTTTAGTTTTGCATATCATCCACCAAAAAGTAATGGACAAACTGAGGCCACAAACAGCACTATTCTAGATTTTTTGAGGACTTAACACTATCTCATCCCTTGCAAATTGGGATTAGTATTTGCATCTTTTGCAATTTGCATATAATAACACACCTCATACAACCACTAGCAAATCTCCTTTTGAGATTGTCTATGGTAAGAAACTTCCAACACCAATTACTAGACTTTCTCATGAAGTTTGGCCGATGATTTTGTCGTGACTCATAATCTAATTTTGGCTGAAGCTCGTGAGTCTATTCTTAAGACTCAACAAGCTTACACTAAATAGGCTAACAAGTATAGAAGATCAAAGACTTTTGAAGAAAATGAATTAGTTTGGCTTCACATAGAAAAGTGCAGACTAAAATCTGTTGAGAAACATCCAGCCATTAAATTATCTCCACGATTTTATGGGCCTTTTAGAATAACTGCTAAGATCAATGACAATGCTTATCATTTGTCCCTTCCTGACCATTGGAATATTCTTTTACATTAGTCTACTTAGACCCTTTAAAGGTACACCACCTTCTACCCCCATTTAGAACCCACCTCTTCTAGAGGCTGATACAGATATTTTAGTTCCAGAAGAAATTCTTGATTGTGAGCAAACTACAACTCGCAATGGCAATGTATATGTCAGATATTTAGTTAAGTACAAGAATCATCCTGTAGAAGAATCTCAGTGGTGGATTCCAGGCCATGCCCTTGCCTCTGCCCTGATCGACTCCTTTCACAGACAGTTTTGCAGTGAATTTTACACTTGGTATTAAGACCGGTGTCGTGTGAAGGTCACCGATTTGAGGTATCACACGATTGGCAATTTATTTTAGTATTTGGCATTGGTATGTGTGAAGGTCACCGATTTGAGGTATCACACAGGGTTATTTTTTCGTGCAAAGGTCACTGAATTGAGGTATTGCACGAGGTTTTGATATTATGGATTTCTGTGATGGATATTTTGAATCTCTATTTTTTTGTGCAAAGGTCACCGAATTGAGTTATTGCACGTAGCTGTTTAAAGATGCAAAGGTACTGACTTTGAGGTATTGCATGTTTAGCAACTGCATTAGGAATTTTTTGGACCCAAAGAGGGCCTCTTGGATTAACTTTTGATTAGGAATGGACCAATAGGAAGAGGGCTGGGTGCACATTTTTGACTTCTTTGACCCTAGGGGGCCTAGGCTTTGGTTTGCTAATGGGGCCTAATTACTACTCTTGTCCCCCTACCTCTTGGGCCCAAACTTAGAGGTCCCCCCACCTAGAATCGCGTATATGAAAAACCCTAAAAATTAAAAAATTTTAATTTTTTCCCAAAAGTGTGTTTTCCCTCTCAAACTTCCCCCCAACAACATACTCTAGGTTTGGAAAGCTCATTTTGAACCTCTTTCTTCTTCTTCTAAGCTCTCCATTGCTGCAGAAACTCCATACCTCTCAAACTCTCCCTCCTTGTCAAGCTCCCCGAGTCTCAAGCTTCCTCTCCCTCTTTCTTCCTTTTCTAAGCTCTCCATTGCCAGAAACTCCATCCCTCTCAAGCTCTCCCTCCTTCTCAAGCTCCCTCCCTCTCAATCTCCCTCCCTCTCAAGCTCCCTCCCTCTCAATCTCCCTCTCTCTCTCTCTCTCAAGCTCCCTCCCTCTCCATTGCTACAGAAACTCTATCCCTCTTTAGTCTACTCTAGGTTCAGGATGCCTATTCTCAAACTCGAACCCTCGTTTAAGCTTTCCATTGCTGCACTGAAAACCCTGAACTTTCTCTCCTCTCCACTCTTCTGTTGTAAAACAAGCTTTTCTGTTCCCTTCTTCTCTTTTCTTACCACCATGGCCTCTTCCAGTAATGTAAGAAGACCTAGGGAGAAGGTGGAAGAGCTTGTGCTGCATAACATAAGAGATGAGAATGGAGTTTGGGCTCCAACAAGATTCAGGGTTGGGGCTCGGGTCTACATGCAGCCAAGCTCTAAGGGACCACATCGAGTGCGTCAATTGGGGAATATGCTACATCATTGGAAGGGGCGGCTCTACAAGGCTTCAAGCATACTAAGAAGGAAGGACTGGTTGCCATAGTGCAACATGTGTATACCCTTGGAGACCTATACATTCAAGGCCAACGACCAAGGTTTCCTTCAAATTATTAGTGTAACATAAACACAACTTTAACAACATGCTAATATTGGATTTTTTGTTTCAAATTTTCTTATGATTCTCCATTTTCTTATGTCTCTCTGCATATATTTTTCCCTCTAATTATGTTGAGGAACAACCACTCCAAAGTCTCACTGGAGTTTTCTATGCTATGCATGCATCCATTGGAGAGGTAATGTTTGTATCTCAAAGCCCAAGTGATCTTGTACAGAACAATATCTTTTTCTTTTCTCACTCATATTTTGTAGATAAAAAACCAAGTTTATTTGGCAAGCTAGAAGAGATCCCCAAC
Source organism: Cibotium barometz (assembly GCF_041138505.1). NCBI lineage: Eukaryota > Viridiplantae > Streptophyta > Polypodiopsida > Cyatheales > Cibotiaceae > Cibotium > Cibotium barometz. The sequence continues at coordinate 7,142,175 of NC_141064.1, read as the reverse complement.
CCCCCTCTTAACAATCCCGAATGGCCCAAACCTGATGCTTGGACCATCTTATGCTTAAAGTTTAAGATGGTAAGTGATATCAAGACATCACTCAAGTTTTCAAAGGCATCTAGGTCAGTAGGGCTAAATTAGTTTTGTCCTTTACATGTTTTTGTGCACATGTTCAATTCCATGCCAATGCACCAAACAAAAATAATGTATATTTGTAAGGAGGTATAGTCTAACCTCATTCAAGGATTACTAGGAGAGGGTTGGGAGGTTAATGAGGGGTCACATCAAGGTGATGTGTACAAGTGCAATGTAGTAGATTCTACAGTGTCTTTCAGGTTCTTGAAGGCACGCTCTATTTTGTACATACGTTTGCACTATCAAAGATGGATGCAAAAGCACGGAACATGGATCCCACTTCAAGCCTCAGAAGAAGAAATTATGCCTATTGAGGTAGCTGTGATGATGCAAAATGGATGGATTGAGCAAGTGGCACAGTAAGCAAGCATTGGAGCCTAAACAGACTTGCGTCCACACTTTAGCATCATGGGCTTTGACAATGTGGAAGAGTCAAGTTTCAAGTTGATGAGAAGAAAGGTATATCTGATTCCACTGCATGTCTAGAGTTAACCCTTACACTTTCTGGTTATTGTGCCACTTTCTATATTTTTACAGATTGGGAACCGTAAGGAGGGGACAACTATGGTCTCAGAATCATGGCAAATGGGGGACCTTGAATTTTCAGCACAGCAAGGTGCATAGCCCTACCAACACATAGTAGGCAGGTGGAAGACCTTGAAGAAGATGAACTAAGTATATGGGAAAATAGCCTCTGTTTTGATGCACGTGAGGGGCAAGAGTTTCAGGATCGAGGTGAAGGCAATGACAAGCTTTCAAGTCAACAAGGAGATGGAGATCAACATGAAGTAAATGTCACAAGAGGGGCAAAAGGCCAAACTTTAAATTTTAACTATAAATAGCCAAAGGTGCCTTCTTTCTCATTTTCACGCGATAGAAACCAAGCACGAGCTCACACTATCTCTTTGTTTTCACATGGCTACCCACTTTGACAACTTCTTTGAATTCCTCTCCACACCACCCCGTGGGCAGGCAGGAGTGAGCTCTTTGTCTCATGTTCTCTCGTAAAGTCGACTTTGAAAAGTCGCTCGCCCTTGCGTCCCAACATTATGAGACACAGATTGCATACATGGAGCAATACTTGGCTCCCCACTCCATCTCCTTTCCCCATTGCCCCAATGATCGATGGGTGCCTGTTGAGCTGCTTAAGTACATTCAACAATATGCCCGCCCCTACATCCAGCGCCTTGAACGCTTCATCGACATCTGCATCCCCGCAGGAGCTTACTGTACCTTCAATAATAAGCAAGAGGTGAAGAGGTTGGGGAAGGGCAATTTAGGAACTAGGTTCCTCTCGTGGCTCGCCACTTTTGCGTTCAGATGAGGAGGTAGAGATGCCTGCATTGCAGTTGGCAGGGTATTTGAGGGATGACAAGGAAGTGAAGGCAGTAGGAACGAGTGCTGGTGTAGAAGAGCGGCTTGCATCAGAGCACTTTCCAGAGGGTGCACAATTTGCAACTGAACAGCCCACTGCAGTAGAAGATGTGGGGCCATCTTTCCCACACGAGGAGAGCAAGGTGCTGCCAGAGCTTGAGATCAATCTCTTGAGCACCATTGTGGTGGAAGGTGAAGAATACTTATTTCTTCATGACCTTGGAAAGACAGTTGGCTTGAGAATGGATGAATGTTTGGGCATTATATGCATGCGATGATGTGAGGTGGACCTTGATACGTCCAACCTCGGTCCTCACCTAGATAGTGCTATATTACCCCTTGGAGAATCTATCGCAGAGACAGTTGCTTTGGTCAAGGAAACTGTGGTTATTGAGACTGCGGAGCAAGCCCTAGTTCTAGAGGAGGAATTCACAACCTTACAAGACAAGCTAGAGGCTGAAAAGAATACCCTTGCTGCTGCTGGAGTAATGGAGGAGACCAAAGCACCAAAAAAGGTGAGGCTAAGTCCTCGATTGACCTCTCCGCCCCCACCAGCACTTTGGCAAAAGAAGACATTGAGCAAGAGGTAATAATCGACCTTTTACAACCTAGAAACATTTGTAATTATGTATAGGAAAATATTTTGATTTTTCCTTTGATTGCAGAGGGTGGTTGAAATTGACACATTTGCTGGGAGAGGCGGCGGGCGGCAGCAGAGACCAGGCCAAGGTCCATGGACATGATGCTGCGTTGGCGCACTATCTTGGTCGACTTCCTGTGGATGGCATCGCCATTATCCACAAGGACTACACCCCTCAATCTGCCTTCACTCTCTTCTTTTTGAAAGCCCTCTCTAAGGTGCTCTGTGTAGCTCTATGGCGGCACAGAGCACCAAATGTATAGTTTTGATTTAAAAATCCCTTGCCTTCGATGTTTTTGGTTCTGGATTTAGGGGTAAGCTTCTTGCTCATATAGGTATAGCCAAAAGCATAGGCATAGAGGATCCTCAAGAAATAGCCCAATCACTCCTTGAGCACACTTTGCCCAATAACAAGAGAAGGAAGCTCAATATTGTAAGAAAGATGATGTATCATTTCTTATTATGAATACAATATAATTTTTGCAAACTTATTTTCATCAAGTATATCATTGTTTTTTCTAGTTTGTACCATCAATGTTTTTGTGAATGCATCAGAAATGACCCTGGGAGCCTGGGGGAGTAGTGCCAGAACAATGCGAATTTTTAGCCTGCACCACTGTTGTAGAGCCCAAATTCGCACTGTTTTGGCACAGCTTCCTCAGTCCTTCAGGAGCAATTCTGATGCATTGGATGATAAATAATGTATTTTGACACATGATTAAAGGTATTTTTATCTTGTAAATTACTGTTTTCTCATAGTCAATGTACTAAAATTGATTATAAATGCATCAAAAATGATTCTGAGTGGCTGGGGGAGCAGTGCCAAAACAGTGCAAATTTTGAGCCTACACCGCTGCTGTAGAGCCCAAATTCGCATTGTTCTAGCATAGCTTCCCCAGCCCTCCAGGAGCAATTCTGATGCATTGGATGACAAATAATGTATTTTTATATATGATTAAAGGTATTTTTATTTTGTAAATTACTGTTTTTATAATTAATATACTCAACTTTATTATAAATGCATCAGAAATGATCCTGAGTGGTTGGGGGAGCAGTGCCAGAATAGTGCAAATTTTGAGCCTACACCACCGCTACTGCAGAGCCTAAATTCTCATTGTTCTGGCATAGCTTCTCCACTCCTCCAAGAGCAATTTTGATGCATTAGATGACAAACAATGTAATTTTACACATGATTAAAGCTGTTTTTATCTTATAAACTATTATTTCTCACAATTAGTGTACTCAACTTCATTATAAATGCATCAGAAATGATCCTGAGTGGCTGGGGGAGCAGTGCCAGAACAGTGCAAATTTTGAGCCGACAGAGCCTAAATTCGCACTGTTCTGGCATAGCTTCCCCAATCCTCCAGGAGCAATTCTGATGCATTGGATGATAAACACTATATTTTTACACATGATTAAAGGTGTTTTTATCTTATAAACTAATATTTCTCACAATTAGTGTGCTTAACTTCATTATATAAATGCATCAAAAATGATCCTAAGTGGCTGGGAGAGCAGTGCCAGAACAGTGCAAATTTTGAGCAAAGCCTAAATTCGCACTGTTCTGGCATAGCTTCCCCAGTCCTCCTCCAGGAGCAATTCTGATGCAGTGGATGACAAACAATGTAATTTTACACATGATTAAAGCTGTTTTTATCTTACACACTATTGTTTCTCACAATTAGTGTACTCAACTTCATTGTAAATGCATTAGAAATGATCCTGAGTGGCTGGGGGAGCAGTGCCAGAAGAGTGCAAATTACAGAGCCTAAATTCGCACTGTTTCGGCATAGCTTCCCCAGTCCTCCAGGAGCAATTCTGATGCATTAGATGATAAACACTATATTTTTACACATGATTAAAGGTGTTTTTATCTTATAAACTACTATTTCTCACAATTAGTGTGCTCAACTTCATTTTATAAATGCATCAGAAATGATCCTGAGTGGCTGGGGGAGCAGTGCCAGAACAGTGCAAATTTTGAGTCTGCACCGCCGCTGCAGAGCCTAAATTCGCACTATTCTGGCATAGCTTCCCCAATCCTCCAAGAGCAATTCTGATGCATTGGATGATAAACACTATATTTTTACACATGATTAAAGGTGTTTTTATCTTATAAACTAATGTTTCTCACAATTAGTGTGCTCAACTTCATTATAAATGCATCAGAAACGATCCTGAGTGGCTAGGGGAGAAGTGCCAGAACAGTGCGAATTTTGAGCCTACATCGCCGTTGTTTTGCAGAGGCCAAATTCTCACTGTTCTGGCACAGCTTCCTCAGTCCTCTAGGAGTATTTCTGATGCCTTGGGTGTGACAAACTGGCACATGATAGACACTCCATGTTAAACAAACATGATGACACCGAGACATTGTAAGAGAAACTTAAAATTTCAATTATCAAAAGGTTACAAATGAAAGCCAGATAGGCTTGTTTACAAAGGGGGGTTTGAAACAAAAGAGTTGCTTCAAAAAAAAGGTTAACATCTAAGATCTCTAGATCGTGTCTCGCTCGCCTCGAATGCGCCGAGATAGTTGCATGTCCTTGGCAGATATGGTAATCCTCTTTGCATGTATTGCAAGGAGGTTGGTGTCTTCAAAAAGCCCAACAAGGTAAGCCTCGGAGGCTTCTTGCAATGCTTCAAGGGCAATCCCCTGCACAGGGAACTCTGTTCTATATCGTTGGAGAATCTCCTTCACTGTGTGAGCAAAAGGGGCTCTTCTTATCTCAGCAACTCAGTGTTTCTCTGATTAAGGAGAAATTAGTGGGATTAGATGCTTGACATCTTGTAAATGTAAAACCTATAAATTGAGGCATTGGCCAAATGTAAAATTGCTGGTTTTTGAGTATCCATGCCTACATTATCCTATTAGATTAATTGCTCACTAATCTCATCTTAATCATCATCTTGCTAATTATGTTGATTCTTGCATTTGATCCACCATAGCTCATCACATTGCTGCAATTTAACATGCTATCAGAGCCATAGCTTATGATTCAGCTAATTTTGAAGCCTAATCACCCTTCTAATCACTCTACTAATCATGATTAGAAATTAATCCTCTTTTTATTCTATTTTCAACTAACCTCTTTTTATTCTATTTTCAACTAACCTCTACACCCCGAGCTAGTGGAGGAGCTCTCTCTCCCTCTAACCTCAACATTAGCCCAAAAGACTTTAGCCACACTAGCTAGACTACCCACACTTCAGCCCATTGCATCATCTCGTCAAACCGCCGCGCAGAGCTACCGAATTTTGCTGATTTAGAGGTGCCATTTTTCTGAAGAAAATCCCAGATCTACACTCATTCAAAGTAAATCAAGCTAATTCCTCTAAGCCCCAGGGGTTTTTTTTTTTCGAGAAAAGATCCTTTCATTAGTTATATAAAAACGCCCGTAGGGCTACAAAAGATCTCTCCTGCTCCTAAGAGAGAGAAGAGCAGCGAATACATAATGGCAGCCCGGGAGACTCTCCCTAGGTGCTGCAAAATACAAGCATCAGTATAAAGAACTGAGCGGCTAAATCATACAATAGGGGGGGGGAAGAGCCAAACAGGTGGCCTGTAGTGCCAACGGGGGGATCCCGTGTGTAACTTGATTTCTTGTAGAGCCCTATGCCCTTGGCGCATCCTTCTCCTTGGAGCTCTCTGTGTTGTGTTAGTGCGTTGGCGAGGTTGGGACTTCCTTGGCTTGAAGAGCTTGACCTTTCTACGCTTGCGCCCACTTGCAGGAACCTCCTCTTGGTCTCTCTCATAGTCTGAATCCTCCTCCTCCTGTTGCTATGGTACCTGTGTATCAAGTTCCTCCCGGGTAGGTAGGGGACCCTGTCTTGGTAGTAGGGTCTTGCCACCTATGGTGCTGCGCAATGTAGGAATGTTTTCACCAACCCAGTCGAACTGCTCATCATTGGCCTCTCTGTCTAGATCTCTAGGGTGGCTGCATTGAGGGGTCTTCTTCACACGCTTGCTCCCACTCGAAGGGCCTACATGTGTGTGCGCTGGTGTTGATGTGGGAGGAGGGTTGGACTCTGGTGATCCCATTGGGTGTGTCCTAGAATCCAAGGGGTCACTCTCTTCCGTGGTGTTGCCAGTATGTGGTCGTTGGGTGCCTTGCACTGTGTTTTGTGAAGGCATGGTAATGCGTGCGGTGTTCTTGGTGCGTGCCATATCCATGTACGACTATGCTAACGTGGTGATGTGCTGGTGTCCTTACGTGGGTGTCTACGTTGATCTTGAGCTCAAGCTCTCTAAAAAAGTGGAATGAAAATGAAGTGAGAGAAGGAACTATTAATAGTTTTTTTAAGGGAAAAAAAAAACCTAACTAAACTTATTTTCTTAGCCTTATTACATCTAGATTTATGCTGGTGCGTGCACAACCCAACGCCTCCCTGGTCTCCTCATTCGTGCACGCCAAGCACCATGCCTATGGGGAGCATTAGTCTACAACCATTCAAGCCGAGCGTGACTTTTTGCAGCCTTGCGTGCCTCTTGCGCAAGCTTAGATTGTTGAGCCCGCTCCCTAACCAATACCCTTCCAAAGGTTGTGCGATAAAACCAATTGAACATCTCTTGTAGATGGTTTGTATGTGTTCCTCCTACAGAAGCTCCACCTCCATGTCTTGTATTTTTGAAATAAACCCCTCTTGCTTTATAATGTGATTTCTCCATCCCTTGGGTACTCCACATGTCGAGCGATCCATACTTGTTCATGAAATACGCACCATGCGCATAAACTATGTGCTGTACACATGACAATAGAATTTAATTTAGAAAAAGTCAAGGTTAAAACACCAGTTTATTTTTTTACTGTACAACTTACCATATAGTGTGTTACTTTACTCTCTCCCCAAGCACCTAGCACACTTTTGGTGAATTCTATGTGGTGAATTCTATGATATGTTGTTGGAATGATGCTCGTTCTTGGGCAGTTGGGCTACTTTGATTCATAATGCGGTTATTGAAATTTATCCAAAGCTGTTTGTGCATATTTACAAGAGCTGGCATTGGACAATCTACATTTGTGGTGATTGCACACAAGTCTCTCCAGAGTCCCCAAGTCTTCTTTGAATTCTCTATGTTTGCTGGCTTCTCCAAAAATCTCCTTGCCTTTGATCCAGTCATGGAGACCTTTTGAGCAACCTCGTATGACATACCAGAGGCCTGCTTATTCACTCCAATTTTCACGTTTTCGCCATGGTAGCCCAGAGAATTCGAAAGATGCTCTAATTTACCAAGGGCTGCAACTTTCCTCTCTTGTGTAGGCATTGTGAATGCATAATCGATATGGCACCTAAGCAATCGATCAAAGATTCTCATGAATGCAATCGATATGGCACTTAAGCAATCGATCAAAGATTCTCATGAATGCATGAAGTGTGCAAAAGTGAATATTCTTTAGTGGAAAATTAATGATAGGGCTCCAATTTGAATTCCTGTTTGGTTCTCCTAGCATATCACGAGACATGATACCTTCCACCCATCTTGCATTTGGTTGTTCCTCATCTTCATCATCAGTTGACTCGGTGTTGGATCTACTGCATCTTCTTATTGCTTCTTCCCTTTCTTGGGACCTTTCGAGGCATCCTTCCCAAAAGAACCAACCTTATGTATACCTTCTCCATTTGTCTTTTTCTACCTCTAGGAATATCAATCTGAGCATTGCAGTATGGACAAGGAACACAAATCATGACTATTTTGTTTAAATCACTGAGTGCATAATGAAAGTTTATGTTACTTACTTTGTTGTACGAATCCTTTTCTTCCGTGCTCCACCTTTAAACGCAAGAGATTCTATACCAGCCAATGTCTTTTTGCGTTCACGAGCACCATTTGGCGTTGCTTTGAGTCGTTTGATAAGTTCCTCTAGCCTTTGAATCTTTGCATCCTTCTCCACATTCTCTGCGAGGATCTCTTTCATTTTATCTGATGATGTTTTAAGTCCTTCTTGACATTGTAAAAGGCTGAATTGTGATGCTTGCAATTGAGATTGGAGAATATGGGTTTGCCAAGCTCCACTTGTAGTCAATCTTCTGCAGTATCCTAACAAGCCAAGCTCTCCTTCACCAACAAATTGCATAAAAGATGATAAATTGCAGAAAGGAGGGTTTGCTCTTAATGGAGGGTCAACTGGATAGAGATGCCCATCAACCCAAAGATCTACATTTTTCTCCTTATCTATCCTACGAGCTTGGAAAGATTATGCATCAGTAGGATGGGTTTTTTTAGAGCTGCCATACTCTTCAGGAATACGAATGTGTGAATCAACCTTCCGTTTTCTAGCTTCACAAGGGGCTATACACACAGCTTGCAAAGGCTCCATAACTAAGCAGAGGAAGAAGCTAAAGCAGAGAGAGAGAGAGAGAGAGAGAGAGAGAGAGAGAGAGAGAGGGAGTGAGAGGGGGGGAGAGAGAGAGGGGGAGTGAGAGGGGGAGTGAGAGGGGGGGGAGAGAGAGAGAGAGAGAGAAAGAGAGGGAGTGAGAGAGAGAGACTGTTAAAACTTTGCTGTTGCTCTGCAGGTTTAACACAAATCCATTTTTCTAAGTAGAAAATGATATTTTTGATATACAAATATACTAACATGGAGTTTTTCATCAATAAATTACATTTATGAGAAAAATTAAAAAATAATAATTTTTGGGATCCCCACAATTTCGGGATCTGATAGTTGGTTATGTTTATGGGGTTGTGGGGACCTGACAGTTAGTTATGGATGTACTGGCTCCTGACAAGCTTCTGACGTGACCCTTGAATTACAAGCTTTTTGGAGGAAAAATTTTATTTTCATCATACATATTGGTTGGGTGGTGTTTTTTCCACCTCAAAATGTAAAAAAATTTAAAAAATCACTTTTTAGGGCCCACCTAAATACGAGAATGTTTTGTTGATGTGGAAGGGAGATATGGTGGGAGTTAATGAGGAAGGAGATTTCAAACTCACAAGAAAGATTCAATTTATAGAGAGGGAGATATGGTGGGAGTTAATGAGGAAGGAGATTTCAAACTCACAAGAAAGATTCAATTTATAGAGAGTGAAGATAAAAAATTCAAAAAGTAAGAGAGAGTATGAGAAAAGTCAAAAAGTAAGAGAGAGAGTATGAGAATATTCCCTTTAAAAAGTGAAACTAGGGAGGTATGGCTGATGTGGCAAGGCAAAAAATAGGGATCATCATAGCCTTTGTCTCCCTTAAGCCTAGCTTTTTAAGCTCTAATCCCTTAAAATTAAGAATCCTGAGTCCAAAAAATTCCTAATGGAGGACAGTTGCTTTTCACCAGGGAGGAATGTTAGAATAATTCACATTATTTGAAATTTATGGATTTATTTGATGGATATTAATTTTATGTGCAAGCGAGACTGATCACCTCTAACTTGTTACATATTTTGAGCTTATATTGTGAATGTCAATGCAGATCAGTGGTAGGGTTAGTGTGCGGGATGTGCATGGATCCATTGAGCTTGCTTCGACGAAAATCTATTGACGCATGGCGCGTGGCGATTATTTATTCGATAGTGGCAGTGATATTTTATGTGCACATTAGTGTGCAACATTTTGTTATACATTAGTTCTATTTTATGTGCACATTAGTGTGCAACATTTTGTTATACATTAGTTCTATTTTATGAGTGAACCTTAGAGTGTTCATATTTTTGCCTTTAGGCTTATGTAAGCCCAATGTGGAGATCCATATTTTTAGCTACATGTATTTTTGGCTGTTTCTTTTTGTACAAGGAAATATATTTAAATACACCATGAAGACGACGTGAGCCACTCTCATGGGGGGGGATTTTACCCATTCTTGTGTCGCGTGCATAGCTTTCTTCTATTTTGAGCTTGAGTATTTCTTTCAAGTTGATTTTTAATAGAGGGCCAACCGTGAGCTTCCAATATCTATACATGTATATATATATATATATATATATATATATATATATATATATATATATACATGCATGCATGCATGCATACATACATACATACATACATACATACATACATACATACATACATATATATATATATATATATATATATATATATATATATATATATATATATACATATACGTACATACATACATATATGATTTTTACATTATTCACACACCCAATTGAATCAATGAAAAGACAATTCACACACACATACTCCATGGTAAACATTTCTTTTGACATTTAAACTTAAAGTTTTTATACATTTTAAAAAAGTACTAAAAAACATACATATTGAAAGTCATACTAAAAACTATGGAATATCACATTAACAAATAAAATTAATATCACATGAATCCAGAAATATCTCCCTACACCACCTATTCTCCTCAAATCAGGAAGATATGCACCATTGAGCCCGAGCACTCCAACTTATGTTATCATTCGACAAGGAGCCCACAAGTCTCGTATCCTAGATTGGCAGGAGTTGCTTTTGATGGCCATATCCTTTCCAAGGCATGAGCACTCTAGGTTACATTCGCACCAGAGTCTTATGACCGAGGCATAAGTCCATCCCAGACGTGCCTTGGCATAGTACACAGCAAAGCCACCTCGGTCCTCACACCAGACGTGCCAAGAGCACACCAAACATGCTTGCCATAATGCACAGTGGAGCTGCCTTTGTCCTCACACCATACATGCCAGGAGCACACCCCCATTGTGCTGCCAAGATGGGTCAAGGTCTCAGACGACCACCTTCACAACAAGGCTCACCACTTAGATGATATCCACCCAACATCACATCAACTTGTGAGGTACCGTCATAAGTTCCACTAAGTATTTTAATAATTCCACTAATTATTTTACAAACAATATCCAAATAAATATTAAACATAATAAACCATCACAACTTCCAAAGGGACAATTTTGATCCTCCATCGGATCTCCGAACGTGTTTTCCCAATTTAATAATCTTGTTCCAAACCTTCACGGTCCTTTGAGCAAATAGTTAAGACCATCCTTCCCTTAAGCCATAGGGTCTCTAAGGGTCAACTTATTCGATCCTTTAATTTATCAATTTCCAAGCCTATCCTTTAGTTAGACCAATAATACCAAGTTTCTAAAGGATACATACTCTTAATTTAGACTAAAAACACTTTCCTTAAGGGTCAAGGCTTTGCAGTTTCACTTAGCATTTTTGGGGTCAAAACTGAATTTTAAATCATACACCTAGCCTTGAATTAAGGTTTTGGTCATAGCACAAATTCTTTGGTGATCGTTCCCAATGTCTCAAATATTAAACTTACTACTTTAAGTAGTTTCTCCAAGGTAAAACTTCAAAGTTTCTTCTTCTCTAAGACCTCTTTTTTACTTTTCTATAAGTTAACTCTTAGCCCTGTGAGAGGTTCACCTAAATTTAAGATAAGTCTTATTCATGTCTACACCAAGTACTTTTCTTGAATCATCTCATCTATGGTTTAAGCCTTTTAAACTCTAGCTCTTCCTTGATTTGATTTAGTCAAGCTACTATTCTAAGTTTAGACCTTCCCTTAGCCTTAGTTTAATGGACCTCTAGGTGTTGTCTACTTCTCTCTAACTTTTCTCTTATCTCTCTCTAGATTAATGCTACCTCTTTCTAGGATTTCATTGTGGCCTTTAATTTCATTCATTATTTTTCTAAATTTAGGCCCTCAATGACACTTCTATCCTTATTTTCTTTCATAATTCTTGTCTCTATGGAGGAAAAACCCACAAGAAGTGGCACACTCTCTACAAATGACTATTTTCTCTAGGGTTAGATTCATATTTATTGGAGAGTCTACATGAACTTAACCCATTATTTTACCAGTACTTTATAAGGGTTTAAATAAGGAACACCCTTAACTTATAAGGTATCCATTACATTATGCTATTGGCACATAAGTGCACATAATGTACACTTCAACTCCTCAATTCTAGTCATTATCCTTAAATGCTAGGCAAGGACTTATCATGTATATTTTTGGGACTTGATTTATTTTCTTCTCATTCAAAAGCTAGGTTTCCTATGTAGTTCTTAGGACATAAATTACAATTGTATATACAATTTCAACACATAAGTGTGCACATAAAAATCTCTAATTTTTTAATGCCAATTTAATCATTTATTTTCTGAAGGGTTCAACCTCTATGAATTTTTCTAAATTTGATTTAGGTTTAAAATCTAATTAAGATTAGATACCAATATAGTTAAGACGGTTTAAAACCTCTTAGGTAAAAATTACCAAACTTAGTGTCATGGGACCTCATGTACTTGAAGAATTAATCAAACTCACATATTTATCAAGCAATAAACCATAGAATTGAATCAAATTGACAAGATTAAAGAATATCAAAGAACAAGAAAATAGACTAAACATCATTAGGTGTGCAATCTCCCCCCCTCATGCATGTAGCTCCTCCTTCACGACATGAAGTATTTTGAGATGAACTTTTAAAAACTTATATAATATGTAAACTTTGAAAGTTATAAGCTTTTTTAAAAAAAACTTATAATAATTTTAAGCTTTAAATCTTACAAAGGTTAAGCTTGTAATGAAGCTTCTCCATGAGCTACGAACTTGTCCCCAACAGCAGCAAATGGAGTAAACCACTGGTAGCGCGCTAGTAAGAAAGAGAACAAAATCGTGCAATTCGCTCTGCCACCCCATTGATGGAGAGAATAGCAAAATAAGAAAAATTAGAAATTTCTCCTTTGAAAGCTGAATTTTTCCTCTTGATTAAGCTTTAATCCAACGATTTTGCTACTATAATAAGCCAATAAGTGCTTTTTCTTCAAATTGATCTATGGGAAACTCTCCACCTTCCATTATGGATTTCTGTCATCATGAGTAGGGGTTTAGCAATTTGAAAATTGGGCTTAAACCTCCTTCTTCAATTGGCTGATTCTATCTATATGGTCAGATCATGGAGAGACTAAGAATTTAGAAAAACCATTTTTCATGAGAGAGGGTGGTTTTGGATTGAACAGAGGTTAGTTTTGGATTGAATAGAGGTGGTTTTTGAAGAAAAGGTAACAATCTCTCTACGCCCTTGATTCCAATCTCCATCAAGGGTCCACAAAATTCCCATGAACCTTTCAAGCTTTGTCCAAGAGTCCTTAAACCTTTGTCTTCTTTATCCTTTGGATTTTTTTGAGCTTCTTCCTTTTCTTCAAGTACATGTACGATAACTCGTTTCTTCAAGTACATGTACCCATAACTCTTATTACCACTGTCACTGGACCTCATGTACTTCTTGAAGAATTAATCAAATTCACATATTTATCAAGGAATAAACCATAGACTTGAAGAATCAAATTGACAAGATTAAAGCATAGCAAAGAATAAGAAAATAGATTAAACATCACCATCAACACACTATTGAGTGCAATCTCCCCCCCTCATGTGCGTAGCTTCTCGTCTAGGCATCTCCATTCAGATAAAGGGTGGACTAATATTATGTAACACTTAGACTAAGATTTCCATATATGCTAAGCTTCAAGGGTTATATTCTAAAGTTAAATCCCACTCATGAAGTGTTAAAAATCTCAAATAAAACCTAAGAGTGACTGGTATCAAAGGTCATCTAAGTAAAGTGCAAGCACTATTGTTTAAATACCATTTCTATTTTTAGAAAATTACAAAAAACCAAAGAATGAAAAAAACACAAAGGTAAGGGTTTATTTGCATCAAGGTCATCTTCTATTTATTAGGCTATTTACTATAATGAAGAGATAGTCAATTTTTTACAATATCTAGGCCAATGAATGAAAAGGTTTTAATTAAAAATTTATTTTTCTATGTTTGGTTATTCTCAGTGAACCACAGAGATTTAAATAAATTGTATTTCACAAATACAATGATTCAAAACACTAAGAAAGAGACATGTACTTGCCTACTTTTAAAATTTTAAAATATAAAAGGTAGACCTACTTGTATAATAGCTTTGGCTTGATGTTGTTGCATGTAGGATGAAGAAAACCACTCCCAATCCTTCAAAAATCCATACTTACTTCAAGCATGAATTTCAGTGCCCTTTCACTCTCCAAGTTTTCTTAAATGCTCTTTTTAACTAGATATGGCATTTACCCTAGATCTTTAGTGTTCTCTCTAATCTACTAATTCAAGTTAATCTAGATATAGTTTTCTTTTAGTTGTGGTATTAGAGCTCTTGGCTTTAACCTTGGAGTTGTGTTTGAGAGTGATTAAGACTTAATCATTTTTGGATTAAGTTTTACATAGTTTTTCATTATTGGTATTATCTTGATTTATGTGAATTAGCATTAAGATTAGTGTTAATAATTTTTGAGTCTGCTAATTACCATTTTCAAAAATCATAATCTCAAAGTTCAATGCACACTTTCTTTATTAGTCTCTTTCCATCAAATCTATTCATAAACCTTAGTTTCCTTTTATATTTGCCTACTTTTTGGAAAAATCTTCGTAATTTGGGGGATATTGAGGGTTGTAGTGCAAATCTTGGTGCAAAATTTATCAAGAAAGTGTGGAGACTACAGTTCTATAGCATATCTATGTGAAGATTATAGTTATGTTGAAGATTTTATGCAAATTTCTATGCAGTTAGTAGTTCTATTATAGATTGGAGCATATTAAAGTGCAGTTACAGTTTTGTTACAGATTTCGACAAGGTATATTGTGTAGAGTAAAATTTCAAGAATCTTAGTAAAGATTTATCAAGTTTACAAGCTTATGTGTAGAAGTCAGTAAATCTTGGTACAAACTTAAACAGTGAGTGATTCTTGATTAAAACTTTTCTAATCTTGATCAATTATTACAAGAATTTGTGTTTCTTTAAGAGAAATTGTTATAAACTTCAAGAAAACAATGAATATTGCTGAAAATTTATCCAAGAAAGCAAGATTATTGAATCTTGGTGACAATAGTGCAAGATTATGCCAACAATTATTGATTAGGAATAATTAAGAAGGTGTCTTGATCAAGAAAATCTTTAACAATAAGGATTAGTACTAATCTTATGATTAATAAGTAAACTGAGTGAAACTTGGCAAATTAGTGCAGTTTGGAAAGCTTATTGATCAAGAAAGTCATGTTAACAAATAGCTTATTTTAGTGATGATCTTGTGACTAGTGACTAATTTTGATGGATCTTGGTAAAATCAAGAAGCTTACATCAGTGAATCATGAAGTGCTAACAAATTAAGAGTTTATTATTGAGTTTACAGAAATCTTGACATGGATTTATAAAGTTTATAAAGACAAGTGTGTAGAGGTCAAGATTTTGGTGCATTTGACAAGATTCATCAAGGTTTTGTGTAACAACACCCTGTTGGGAGTTGAACCCAACCCTTCTTGTGCAAGCACCAACGGGTTCTAGATCTACATATAAGAGTCACTAATAGTTTGGAGAGGCAAAGGCAAAGCATAAAACAACATGGAAAGCAATTTGTTGACCGAAAAGTGATTAAACAAAGATTAATGCTAAACAACATGGAAAGCAATTTGTTGACCAAAAAGTGAGTAAAACAAAGATTAATGCTAATCAATATGATAAGTGATTAATCTTGGTTAAGCCTCAGCTTATGTACTTTAATTCAAAGAGAAAATGCAATGCTTAGTACCATATCTCAGGGGATTAGTGCTAAGCCAATCAAGGATGACCTAAAGCATCTGAGCAGTCCAAGCTATAACCTAATCATTATGGTGGTAGTCAAAGTCAAGCAATGTGATGCGAGTTGTGGGGAGACGTGTGATAATGCAAGAATATACATTTCAGGGCTTCCATTAGATGTCATAGTAGGAGAATTAAGAGATCTGTTTGGGGGCATTGGTCAGGTTGCAAGGATTAAGCAGAAATGTGGATACAAAGTTGAGTGGCCATGGAGCTTCAAAATCTATACTGATAATGCAGGGCAAAACAAAGGAGATACATCATAGAGCTTTGAAGCTCTCAGCCAGGTAGGAATCATCGTATAGGTCAAAAACCAGCATGTATGCTTCTGCACGAGGGAGCTGACTGATGAATCTGCCACTTTATTCGACTTAAACATTCTACTTGGTGCCCACCTCTAGGAAACATGGACAGTATCTTCAGTGGCACACCCCCTACCAAAGAGAGCGCTTCATCGCCTTCCAGGCTCAAGACACCAAAGAAGAAAGTTGGTTGCCATCACCCCAGCAGCTCAAGAGCATGGGAGAAGGCATGGTCGCCTTAGCCAATAGTACACAGAGAGGGACGGCCGACCGCATGAGAGTGTGCTGCCAACGTAAGGAAGAAGAAGTAAAACTTTTGGCCATTTACACTGTAAGCTAACTAGTGTCCATTTTACACTCCTGAGTTTAGGGTTTGAGAACCCCTTTTCACACACGCTACGTCACCTATTTTTGGAACCTCCTCCTCATTCCTTTTCAGATCTTACGGGGTATTTGTGAGGGGTGTTCGTGCACTTCATATCTTGTGGAGATTATTCACACATGACCATTCTTTGGTGTAATCGTTCGGTTTTCATGCGCTGGAGATTATTCACACGTGACCATTCTTTGGCATGACCGTTCACACGTGGTGTGACATTGTGTGCATTATCGAGCCTTGTTCATGTGTTTGTTGGAGCTCATTTGGGAGATTGTTCACACGCATTGGCACATTGGCTTGTCTTGAGCATTGGTCACACGCTTGTGCTTTTTGGGTGCTGTCTTGAGCCATGGTTTATTACTACTATAACGACATCATTTCTCTCTTCGGCAACAACATCATTTCATTACTCTTGGTGATTGGGCATGCATGTGTGATGCTAGATTTCTATTCTTCGCATGCAGTACCATGGATTACCCGACACGATCATATTATACATCACCTTTGTCAACTTTATGCATACGTTTGGGACATCTAGACTTTGGCTATTAGATCCTTCATCATCTACCTCTCATAATAAGGAGATAGTCCATTCATGCCATAAATGGAGAATGGAGTTGTAGAGATTATTGTCTACACATGTTCATCATCTATGGGATGAGAGAGATTGGCACATTCGGTGATCCTTGATTGTTGGTCATTGAGATACTTTCTAGAGACAGATGGGTCAATTTTTATCAATTGGGATGATTCCTATGGTCACTTATTCAAGTGTCCTGTGGAAATACATTCTTTGTTTACTTTCCAAACTGACATGCTTCACATACTTTATGCATTCCATCCAGCTTAAACTTTGGCAAACCTGTAGCAATTTTTGAATTCTACAGACTTTAATCGTTGCTCATCCATATGACCAATACGTTTGTGCCAGATTATCTATATCGGCCACAACAGTTGCACCTTGTGCGAACATAGCAGCTTTCACTCTAGGCATGCTTATATCTAAAGAGTAAACATTCTGCCCACTCTTTTTTCTTTTGCAACCAAACGACATTTCTTGTTGAAGCCCTCAACATAGCATTCCTTAGGGTTAAAGAGTACCTACAAACCTTGCTCAACCATATGTCCAACAGAAACCAAATTTTTTGTTATATTAGGCACATGAAGTACATCAATTAAGAACCTCATCTTGCCATCCTGTATAGCCAATGACACAGTCCCAATGTGAGCAATAGAATGAGCCGTGTCGTCCTCGTCTCTACATAACCTAGTTTTTCTAAATTTTTGACATCTCTAAACCACTCACCATGATAGATCATGTGGTTAAAGGCTCCCGAATCCATATACCATATATCATCATCGTTTGTGGATACATCTACAACAGTCATCAATGAATTTAATATGTGTTGCATAACAAATAACTACTCACATCTATCTTTAGCCTACTTGCTTAAAGATGCATAATTATTTTGCTACAACTTGCCACTTTTTATCTCATGCTTCTTGTGGTGTTTTGCTGTAAAGTGACTTGGTTTGCCAAAATAAAAGAAATCAATTACCTCGCCCTCTCTTATCCCCTGCCTTGAAACTGGCCTCTTCCACCCATGTGTGTTTGTTGTTGGCTAATGTCCATAATTTTGATTTTTAAAACGACCACCACCTTGGCCTCGATTTGCGACCTCTACCTCTACTTGAATTTGAGTAGAAGGCCTAATCTCCAGTATTCTTGCTTTGGGAGGAAGAGTCTTCACCTGAAGACTTCTCTTTTATGATTAACATAGACACCAAATACCGAAAATTAAAAACATTCTCTTACATCAATAGACTTGTGTTCTATGATTAACATAAGCTTCTTTTCTATGATTAACATAGACAACAAATCCCGAAAATTGAAAACATTCTCTCTTACAACAATAGAGGTCTTGAATAGCTTGTATTCTTTGCCAAGCCCATTCAAGTAGATGCTCACTAAGTCATGATCTTTCACTAAGACATTAATAGATCCAAGGCAATGCCAAACATTCTCTCTTATAACAATAGAGGTCTTGAATAGCTTGTATTCTTTGCCAAGCCCATTCAAGTAGATGCTCACTAAGTCATGATCTTTCACTAAAACATTAATAGATCCAAGGGATTCAACAATGCCCTTGATCTTTAATGCATACTCATTGATGAACATGTTCTTCTTCACAGCTCCTATTTTAGCTGTAACTTCCTTGCCGCCTCTGTGTTTGTCTAGAACAACTTCACCAGGTTTTGCCACTGTATGCAACTCCTATTTTAGCTACAACTTCCTTGCCTTTGTGTTTGGCTAGAACAACTTCCTTGCCTTTGTGTTTGGCTGAAGACAGATCCTCAATCGGAGATGTGTAGCTCTCAAAGCTACCCAAGGGGTGTCATATCAAAACAAGAAGAGAAAGAGATGATGATGCTCTTACTCGTATAGTACTTCCTTTGCCTTCGTAGCTTCCTTTACTTACCGCTCAACTCCTTAGCCTAAATCATACTTTGATACCATGAAAAGATTAAAGAAAGAGAGAGAACTTGAGCTCTTGCAACCACACACATACTCTCACAACAATAAATAACACACACAAAGATGGAAGGCTGAAATATTCTCCTCCTTGTTGCTCTCAGAAGAGGTCTACAAAAGATAAGTAAAAACCAACATAAGTACTACAATACTACTATATACAAGTTGTCCATAATGTGAATAGGCTAAGTAAAGAAGATGACAATATAAGTATGCCATAACTCGGGTGGACTAGGTAGGAATAATCCAACTGTAGAATCATTGGTGAAGATCTGTCATGTCAACCACCAAACAAGTCAGTGGTGTAAATGTACAACAGTCACCCAAGCATGTCATATATATATATATATATATATATATATATATATTAGATATCAAGTTTTTAAAGGAGTATCTACTATACATTCATAAAAATCTAGCATCTATGTGATGGTCTAAGCAATGAGCAAAGGTTTCCTAACAAAAGTGAATATAGAGAAGAACATACCAAACACTGGCAGCTTATAGTTGGAAGGCTAATATGCAGCGATCGAAGGGTCGTGCAAAGGGAGGGAAAGGACTCCATGGGACAGAGCGAGCTCATGCATGAAGAAAAGCTATCCCTCATGCTTCACAGGGAAGTTGCTGCCATGCAATAGCTCCAAGGTGAGCCACATATGGCATTAGAGATGGCGTTCGTAATAGATAGTGAAGATAAAGCTAAAGATATAAAATAAATATCTTGACTTAATTTTATGAAATCCATTTATTTATTTTTAATTTTAAGTATAATCACTCAAATTTAAAAACTATTTCTACACTCTCTCTCTCTCTTTATAAAGGCCATGATCCACCCGAGTTAAGTCCCACCGTTGGTCGTATATGCTCTCGTGTTGCATTCTACCGACGTTAATACACCCCCCTCTCTCTCTCTCTCTCTCTCTCAATCCATTAAATGAAAATATATGGTGTACGATGTGAGTGACAGGAGGTCTCTGTCTATGTCTCTCTGTCTCTTCTATATATCTATCTAGCAAGGGACAGGAGGTCGTGAGCGGGCGGACCTCTGTCTATCTCTCTATCTGGCAGCAACAAAACAAAACATTGTTCCCATTTTTTAAAAATGAAAAACATTTAAAAAATTCTCTCGTTCATGACCACCATGAACGGGCATGCGTGTGATAACCACCATGTTCACCATCAACGCCGGCTTGTATGCGTGCGACGACCACGACACCCATTCTCGCTCTGACTCACACGATAATGCGATCAAGTTTTCTTCTCATCTCGCTCCCTCAAATCGACTGTGTCCCTACGTTGTTGTAAATGTTACCCAGCACAATGGCTTGTGCAAGTTTTTCGAAAATTTTTGAAGTTGATTGACCGGGATGGCTATCGGAAAGTGCTCCAAGTTAAACAGCAGGATTTGCCGGTCAGAGTTAACTCACCCCTTGCAAAGCAATGGATCATAGCCATTTGTTAGTGTAAACATAATTTTGCCATAACCTCCACCCCTCAGCTATAAACCCAGTCCCTCAATCCTCTGTCCGTCCGTCAAGCCTCCGGCCTCAACACTTAGCGTCTCAACTCAAGTGTCTTGACAAGCTCCAGGGTGAGAATGGAGGCATTTCCTATGGCAATGTTAGTGAGGCGCACAAGCAACAACAAGAGCCTTCAAGTCCAAGCTCTGCCACCGGTAACTCCATCCTGGGTTGGCAAGCCTTAAGTCCACGCTCTACTCCAGTCTGTCACCCTCCTCGATGGCCGCTGTGTCTGCATCGTGGACACTCATGGTGTTAGTGGGGCGCACATGCAACAGCAAGAGCTCCTGGGTTGGCGAGCCTTCAAGTCCACGTTCTACTCCAGTCTGTCACCCTCCCCGACGGCCGCTGCGTCTGCATCGTGGACACTCCGGTGTTAGTGGGACGAACAGGCAACAGCTAGGACCATCAATAACTCCATCCTGGGCAGGCAAGCCTTCAAGTCCAAGCTCTGCTCTGCGAGCAGTTACTGGAACCTCCCAGCTCCGGTCTGCAACCCTCCCCGACAGCCAGTGCATCCACATCGCCCATACTCCTGGCTGTGAGCGGGTTTAACGCATCCGCCCAAGATCTTGACAATGGACTGCAGGCCGTCGCAGATGCGTGATGTCCCAAACACAAAAGATGCAAACGGAGAACCAACCATCAAAACACGTACCTCTAGCATCAAACGTACGTTGCACATTGCAGTGTGCAGGCTCCTGTGTGCTCCGAAAAGAAGCATGCATCTCGAATCCACGTGTGCTCCGAAAAGAGGCATGCATCATACACCCCTCATGCTGCCGCTCACACTCTACAGGGGAGCTTGAGGTGCTGCTACATGGTAGCTCAAGGGAGAGCTGCCACATGGCAGTGGATATAGTTAAATTGAAGAAGATGGATGTACTTTATATCCTATTTGATATACATGACAAAAGGCAATTTACATGACAGACAAGAGGCTCCTTACCACACAGCTTTCCAGTCCTTGTTCTACCACACATTCCACCATGTAACACCCTTTAGATGTTGCTATAGTAACATCCTAATATAATTGCAACTTCTGTTCCATCCCATGTCTGCTCTAATATCCTCACATTGAAGGCATTCAAAAGGATTAGTCTGCCATTGCTGGAAAACTCATCTTTATTTCAGTGATTTGCTGACCTGACTCGTCTAGATGACCACCACATGTCTCTGTATTAATAAATTACCTGTCTGAATTTGTGACCGTTCTCCTTACAAAATGTTGTGCAAGTCTAGCATGATCATACATCCTGATTAAAAGCACTATCTAAAGGTATGTGAAAGAGCCCCCAACAGCTTAGGACCCCCACTTTTCTACTCTCATTTAGGTAGGTAATGGATTCTCAACAAAAAATATTATCTGATGCTTCCATAGAATCTAACATTTTCACCTTGGTGTATTTGGTAATGTTAAACTATGCTGACCACACTGTGCCATTTCAAGCCCAAACAGCCATAAGCACCCTGCTGTGTCCTGTAGACTCAGCTTCCCTACCCGAACAATGAACAAATCCTCAACACTTCTAAGTAGGGGAGGAAGGTGACTTGGCATGTTTTCAGTTCCAAAATAAAATTGCAACTTCCATGTCAACATTCAATCAACCTTCAGCAGAAAAATAAAAATACACAAACATCGGAGGAGCCCGGTCTACAATTTGAAAGTATTTTATGGGATCAGTATTTCCACACAAAATAAAGCCCTTGAAGACCAAGTCCTTGAAGACCGAGTACCTAAAAGATTTCCTGCTTTACAAGTGGAACTGTTTTATGCCGGCTCCCACACACACACAAGTTGGATCTGCAAACCCTCTTGGATGACATCATCGTCCACTAGTCTTTGATGTAACTCATTGATCACTGCATTCAATCCAGAAGTTTCCAATGACTGACAAAGCTTCATGGCTGACTGGATGTTTCTGCTTCACTGTGTTCTACACCACACTCCTGAATAATTTACATTGTTTGTTCTGAAAAGACCAAAGACAAAAATTCAACCAAATAAACAAGACCAGACCGGTAGAATGACTTGCAGGAGTTACCGCCTTACACCACTCAGTTGTTGATCCTTGGAAGCAGACTAAAGAGCTGAAAGATTCCCAGGCAGACAAGCACATGGTTTTGTCCACCCCTAAACGCAGACTACCGTGTTGCCAAGAGCCAGAAGGTGAACAAAAAAGAAGTTGAGATTAGCAGCCAGCTTAAGAATGCCATCCCAGCTGCTGCAGCATATCTGCCACAGTAATTTGCATCACAGCCTTGATGAACGTCTCGTCCGATTAGTACTGCTATTCCAGCTGATGCACATGCACCAGCAAAAGTTACAACTGCTGTGATCTGCAATACGATTCCGGATGTAAGAAAAAACAAAGAAAACTAGAATTACGCTTTTCTCGAAGCATTAATGCAGCAGCTCACCCAATCACCCACAGCAAACAAGCTTAGAAGGGGAGAATCTCGAAGGCTTCTGCCCAACAGCAAGGCATAGCCTTCAATAGTTGCCACGGAAAGGCTCCACATGCATTGCAGAACCATAGCTGCCACCAAGAAACTGCAAAGCCAAGCATTAATTAGACCCCAAAATCATCCAAGCATTAGGAGCAATATCTTTATGTGTTCCAAAAGTTTGACCATACATTTGAATGTTATCCAGAAAATGCCCACATTTTTTCCCTAAACCTGGCATGTTACAGACCTTCAATTAGTTCTGATAACTTTCTATCAACAGTGTATGCTACCTATCTAGCATTAGTCAAACCTTCACAAAGCCATCACAACCATCCTAGTCAGACATGACCCTGTTTGGTCTCAAAAACACGATATCATCATCAGAATCACCCTCATCATCATCATCATCAGCATCAGGGTCAGGGTCATTATCAGCAGCATTTACATCATCACCATCACCAAGAGGGGCTTGGGACCCCTGTTGACAGCCAGCAAAGCAGTGTCGGCAGCCAGCAAAGAGACAAAACAGCAGGTGGCAGGCGACTGGAGACAAGGCAGCATATGTAGGCAGCATTCACAGCAGTTCAGGGATTTTATCCATATTTTCATGTCCACAACAGGCCGACAGCCTCTACAGCTGGCTGACTGGCATCCCTCACATATATATAAGCAAAAGGCATAATTCAGTCCATCATCAAGTCATTTTCTCATTTCTTCATAGTGATCAGTAGTCATCATGTAAAGGCCAAGGGTCACCCCTTTGGGGCTGACCTAAGGCTCAGCCATGTACATTTAGTAAGCCACCTTTTTGTACAATATAAATACAAGAAAAGCCCTGACACCAATCTCTCTCTTCTTCTCTCTCCTCTGTCTTAATCATGTTTAAATCAACATCTTGTTCTTAATCAAGCTCAGGGCTATGGATCAATACAACAAGGTTTGCGCAAATGCAACATTGGTATCAGAGCATTCAGGCTCAGCCCACTAAGCATTGTCCCAAGGAAGGTGCACAGTTCTAGCAAAAAGGATGCAACAGGGTAGCAGATGGACTGGTCTCCAATAGGCGAAGCCAGAGGAAGCATTTCCTAAGGGTATGTACACAGAACCAGTACATCATTAAGCTCTCAGATCAGTTCCAAAGGCCTAGCAAACAATCATGATCAATTCCTGCAAGTGACCCACCGCTGTGTTAAGGGTAATAAGGGGAAAGTAGGCATGGGGAAAGCAATTGAACATTCTTGAGCGACTTGGAAGTGGAGATCAGGAGTGAATGTGTTCACACAAAAATATCAGTCAATTAAAGTAGAAGGTCAAAGTCAGTAGCAATCCAAGGAGGAAGGATGACAGAGTGTCCACCTTGTCATCAAGTTTAGTAGAAGGGAATGCCACGTGCACGACCGTGCCATGGCTAAACATATGCATGAACAATCTTAATCCCTGACTAATAATCGATTAAGTCAATCATTAGTAGAAGCATAAGTAAAATCAGATAAGTATCATCTACAGCATCATCCTCATCATCATCAGAATCACCACCATCATCATCAGCGGCATCAAGGTCACTATCAGCAGCATTTACATCATCACCATTACCACGAGGGGGCTTGGGACCCTTGTCGACAGCCAGCAAAGCAGTGTCGGCAGCAAGCAGAGAGACCAAACAGTAGGTGGCAGGCGACTGGAGACAACGCACCATATGTGGGCAGTATTCGCAACAGTTCAAGGATTTCATCCATATTTTCATGTTCACAACAGGCCGACAGCCTCTACAGCTAGCAGACTGGCATCCCTCACATATATATAAGCAAAAGTCACAATTCAATCCATCATCAAGTCATTTTCTCATTCATTCATAAGCATAGTGATCAATAGTCATCATGTAAAGGCCAAGGGTCACCACTTTGGGGCTGACCTAAGGCTACATTCAATAAGCCACCTTTTTGTACCATATAAATACAAGAAAAACCTTGACACCAATCTCTCTGTTCTTCTCTCCTCTGTCTTAATCATGTTTAAATCAGCATCTTGTTCTTAATCAAGCTTAGGGCTGTGGATCAGTATAGCAAGGCTTCCACGCATGCAACAATCAACACAACAAACTTGGTTCCATAAAGATAATGTCACCAAGTTTTCAAAGCGCATAGAGCTCTTTCTCTTGAGTGTGCCACCTAACTTGCGTATCATCAAGCTTCTTGCTTTCAAATACCACAAGTCAGCCATCTTGGAACAATGTTGCGTCTATTGCAAAATCACTAGCATCAGTCTCAACCACAAATGGCCTACTTGGATCAAGCAAGACCAATACAAGTGCTTCCTTCACCTTAAGCTTGAGAGCTCAAAAAGCCACATCAAGCTTCTCTTTCCAAGAGATCAGGCTATTGGACTTACATCCTCCACCCCTAAGGAGGTCCATGAAAGGTACAGATAATTGCGAATAATTCCTCATCGACTTCTTAAGACATATGATGAATGCCAAACACTCGAGTTGCCTCACATTATGTGTCACATGCACTCTGCACTATAGTGCATGGTGACAAGATGGCTCATCATCATCACTATAGTGCATGGTGACAAGATGGCTCATCATCATCAATGCAACATTGTACATTATTAGTACCTTTTAGGATGATAATTGTCTGTGATATGCAGCGAAAGTCTTTGTATTGGTTGATCCTGTCACACAATATGCTCACACCGTCTTCTGTATCCTGAGTTTCGTGAGTTTAGCAATCCACTTTAATTACTTCAAACTTTAAAGAGTTGAGAGAGAGATAGATGAGAACTGTACACCAGATTGGGTCCCGAATTACCCACTGAAGGGCCCCCTATCCCGATAACAAGATAGTATTGGCACTAGGGCTGGATTAGTCTTGGGCTGAAAGCAAGAAAGAGGAGAGCTCTTAGCACAATGAAGACTGAATGAGCAAAAGAGACTCTAGGCAAGCCTATTTATACTAACTGGAGGTTGGTCATTTAATAAAGTTAATATTTATAAATGCCCAATAATGCAAATAATGATAAATAAATACTAATAAATATGGGAAAAATACCAGATAAATCCCAGTAAATTCCCTAAGGCTTCGGGGATGTTCTAAATGATGCACAGGCATATGTATGCATAATATGCAAGATGCAGAGTGCTTTCTGATGCAAACCCTAAGGCTTCTACTGACTCTACATGCATGAATGATTCTCTCCAAGTGGGTTAAGGGACTTGACTGACTGACTGACCCGCTAAGGCTGAGGAATGACCTACGTAGCTCGTGCCTGACTTATCCTGGACTGAGGATGTACAATGGGGTCACAACGTACGACAAATATCATCCTATTGGGTTCTAAAACTGTACAACTGCTGCACTCCTGACGATGAGCCATCTTGTCACCATGCACTGAGTGCAGAGTGCATGTGACATTGTCGTACGCCATGACCCCATTGTAATCCTTAGTCCAAGATAAGTCAAGCACACGAGCTACGTAGGTCATTCTCACAGTCAATCAGTCAGTCCAAGTCCCTTAACCCACTTGAAGAGATGCATTCGTGTATGTAGAGTCAGTAGAAGCCTTAGAGTTTGCATCAGGACCTTCATTCAGTAAAACGCAGCATCTACAGCATTCAGCCTACAGATCCTCTTGCGTTTTCAGCATTCATACAGTTTTCAGCATTCTTATATGCATTGTTTTGCTACAGCCACTTGGTGAAGGTAAAACTCAGCATTCATACATAGTCTAGAACAGTCCCAATCAGCCCCTTCTCTCAGCCTCAGATTTACAGTCTTCCTACATCCATTGGGAAGAGTGAATAGGCTCGAGATTGGTCATCATTGGTGCTTCTACAGCCGTGTATTGTTCAGCCCGACTCTTGGTCTTCCTAGATCTTGCGTTTGGCTTATCGTCAGTCCACCGTCAGTCTCTTCAAAGAAATAAAGTAAATACTATTCCGGTAACGTGATAGGGGACCCTTCAATGGGTAATTCGGGACCCCATACGGTGTATAGTTTCTATCTCTCTCTCTCTCCCAAATCTCTTAAAGTTTGAAGTCTTAAAGTGGATTGCTAAACTCGCGAAACTCAGGATGCAGAAGACGGTGTGAGCATTTGTGTGACAGAATCCTCAAATTACGAATACTTCCGTTGCATGTTACATTATGAGAAACCAGCCAATCTAAAACTTTCTGTATCCGCTCAAGATCTATGCTCATCCCATCTCGAGAAATCCAATGTCCTAGATATATGAGCTCTCTTTTGAAGGACTCACACTTCGTATACTTGGCACACAAATTCTCCTGTCTAGAAACACAACCACGAATTTCTCTAAATAATCTCTTAGGAGATCATTCATCATCTGCTGGAAAGTAGCAAAGCATTCGTGAGCCCAAAAGGTAACACGAGAAACTCATAATGGCCATACCGCATGCGGACTCCCATCTTAAACACATCTTCCTCAATTATCCGTATCTGGTGATAACCTATCCGAAGGTCAATCTTTGAAAAAAAGAAAGCTTCCTGCAACCTATCAATCAAACCATCCGCTCTGGGAAGGGGATATATATTCTTGATCGCAACTTTTTATGGTTGAAACACATTCTCTGTTAGACACCAGCACTGGGGCCGGAACGGGCCGACCCCCCCTCAATATATGATATATTTATTGGGAGTATTTAACAAATACAATGCTCCATGGGTTCCAAGAACCAGATGATGTCCATGTACATATGAATACAGTACCAAACAAATAGGCTCGAAGTTGACGTTCGAAGTAGATGTTCGAAGCAGAGCGACCACTTGAGTGGTCCAATCTCTACGATCCTGTGCCTTCACTCGACTCCGCGGAGAGCGCCCAACTGGTGTTCCAGGACCACGCACAAACAGGCGCTCCCGTACTAACGCCTGGCTCTCCCGATCTCAGCACCTTTGGACCGTGGTTCTCCAAGAGCTGGGACTACCCGGCACCGAACGGGTGTTGCCGAGGAGAGAATCCCTTATCAGATTTATCACAAAGTACTTTACTTAAATCTGAAAATTTACTTACTTGTAGTTGGCAGAAGGAAAACCAATACCCATAGTGTCTGTTTGTGTGCAGCTACTAGTGGAGAATACCAGGGATGTAGCCACCTGAAAGATGGTGGCAGGAGCCGCCTGTGGGGATGATATAATCACTTTGTATGGGAGAAGGGCAGCAGCCACTGTGCCAAGGAGACAGCCGCCTAGAGAAGATACCTGGTGTGGATAGGGAGCCGCCTGTGGGGATGATATAATCACTTTGTATGGGAGAAGGGCAGCAGCCATTGTGCCGAGGAGGCAGCCGCCTAGAGAAGATACCTGGTGTGGATAGCCGCCTGCTGGAGCACAGTCTGCTGGTGGTGGACAACGACCAGGATGCAAAGCACCACTTGTTGGAGATGTACACGCAGCCTGCTGGTGTTGGACACACAGCCGGCTGCTTTGGTAGGCTGCATAGAAAGATGGAGTGTAGTCGCCTAAGGGTAGAGAGAAGCACCCGCTTGCAAAGGGGATAAGACGCCTGGCTGTAGCCTGTTTTGGCCGCCTGCAGAGAATCACATAGCCTGCTGGGAAACAGGTGCAGCCGCCTGGGAGAGTATAGAAGTGCAGCCTATCAGCAGCCACGTACAGAAGTGCAGAAGCAGTTTGCCCGTGTACATGCGCAACCTGTATGGGAGAGGCAGCCTGCGCAGCAATTTTGTTGCAAGTGGAGCGCACACCTCCTGGAAAAGGATGCGCAACCAGTTCAGCCGCCTGGGAGCAGAAACGTAAGAGATGGTCGCCAGTTGTTTAATCTCCACGAAGGGTGATGGCTCCTTTTAATAAAAATTAGAGTGGAGTTTAAACTATGGTGTTGGCTGGCTCCCCACGCTTGCATGTGGGTGGCCAGTTCCAACGGGGTGTGGTAGGTGACCATGCCCACTCACACACACTTAAGTGTGGCTCCCCACCTTGTCCCCTAAGTGGGTGCCCAAAGTGGGTGCCCACTTTTAAGTGTATGTGAACATACAACCTTATAAATCAAAAGGTTAGAGATTAAAGTATTAAACTAACATGTGCAATATACTTACCACCTGTTCACATGCACCAAAACTCGTCAGAAGACAGAGCAGACTTCACGACTACTGGCAGGCGTCCCCGCTCAGTAAGTAACATGTCAAGCAGGCAAACACAAAAATACAAATCATGCGAAAACAGTTTCAAACATGCAAAACATGAGTGCATGTGCAAATAGTATCATGGACATATCTCCCGTTCATGAAACAAGTACAAAATATCTGTCGGCACAAAAATGGCACGACGTAAAACATAAAAACCTGGTCTTCCTATGGAGTGACGGTCCCATAGGTAAGACACAGTTCCAAGCACGAGCCTCCCTATGGAGTGACAGTCCCATAGGTAAGACATGGCACAAATACTGGCTCTTCCATGGCGTGACAATCCCATGGGTTGAACACAGTCCACGTCATACACGGATGGCACCAGTCTGGCTCCCGTCCATACGACACCGTCTTGCTAACACACGGATGGCACCAGTCTAGCTCCCGTCCATGTCAGCAAAATACTGGCCTCTTCACATGAGACACCGGCCTGGCCTCAAGTAAACGAGACGCAAAAACTGGAGATGGACCAAATGGTCGGCCAATTGGTGACATCCCCCCGGGCTTCTAAAGAGTTGTTCTCAACTGAAAAGCCTCAAGATATGAAATCAACAAAATAATCCTCATTTAGCCACTTGGCATCAATAGGCAAATAATTCTTAAACTTCACAAGGTATCTCCTGGAAAGCTTTCCTGCAGGGAGCTTTCTCTCCTTGTGAAAAACAATCTGTTCTGACTGGAGCATCTCCTCAAGTTCTTCAATCTCTGGCGGATCTTCTGTGACAGGCTCATTAGGATCTGGCCCCACATATTTCCGAAATAGACTCACATGGAATGCATTGTGAATCTTCCAGTGACTAGGTAAAGCAAGCCTGTATGACACTTCATTGATCTTCTGAATCACCTTGAAGGGTCCATAATAGCGAGGAGAAAGCTTAGGATATGATCCTTCTCGTCCTGGCCTCTTCCGAAGCCTACCCTTCTCAAATTTCAGCAAAACCCAATCACCTTCTTTGACTTGCATGTCCCTTCTATGCTTGTCAGCAGTCATTTTATGCTTATCTTGAGACCTTGCAATGGCTGTCCGCACCTGACCAAAGGCTATCTCCAAGTCACGAACATATTCATCAGCTGCAAAAATCTCATTCTTTGCCCTTCTTGATTTAGGACAGCTCCTATACAATCACCACAAGCATCACATTCAACTACAAATGACTTGTGCAAGTCAGGAACAATCAATACTGTACCACATATGATAGCATGCTTGAGCTGCAAGAAAGCATCCTGTTCTTTTGAAGTCCATTTGAAAGTGATTTTCTTCTTTGTGAGATCATGTAGAGGAGTTGCTATCATAGAAAAATGCCTTATGAAACGCCTATAATACGAACATGATCCCAGAAAACTACGTACTTGATGTACGTTTTGCAATTCGGGCCAATTCCGAATGGTCTCTATCTTTGCAGGATCCATTGTTACTCCATCTTTGGATACAATGTGTCCCAAATAATGAATCTCTGAAAGGAAGAACTCACTTTTCTTGGCATTAATGAAAAGTTTATGCTTCCGCAACTCTTCGAACACTGTGACCAAATGAGTTCTGTGTTCTTGCTCATTCTTGGAGAAAACCAAGATATCATCAAAGAATACTCCTGTAAATTTGCGATGGGGTCGGAATATCCTATCCATCATACGATTAAACGTAGCAGGAGCATTGGTGAGACCAAAAGGCATTACCAAAAATTCATATAGTCCGAAGGCTGTCCTCAATGCAGTTTTATGGACATCTTGTGGAACCACTCTTATTTGGTGATAACCACTCTTCAAATCAAGTCGACTGAAACAAGCCGAACCATCAAGCTTATCCAAAATATCATCAATTCGCGGAATTGGGAATCTGTTCTTGATGGTAAGCTTGTTCAAAGCTCTATAGTCCACACACATGTGGAATGAGCCGTCCTTCTTTTGAACAAGAAGCACAGGAGAGCACTAAGGTGAGGAACTGGGCTGAACCAAACCTTTATCTAAAAGCTCATTTACCTGCTTCATGATCTCTTCTTGTTGTGCAGCACTCACTCGGTATGCGGGTTTGTTGGGTGGAGAACTACTTGGCAAAAGATCTATGCGATGATCTTCGAGCCTTTGGGGAGGTAATTCACCTGGCAATGAGTCAGCAAAACAGTCGTTGAATGCATGAAGAAAATTCAGCCTATCATTAGACATAGCATCCACATTTTGATGATTTGGCACAAGGCTATCACGCACAAAAACCAAGTACGCAGAAAGACTCTTTTTGATTGCTTTATTAATTTGGATGTGTGATACAAGTGGGATGGAATCCCCTTCATTGCCAGCATCAATAAAATGCATGCGGCCTTTATGCATAAAAGAAATCATATTGGACTTGTAGTCTTTGCGGGGCTCAAGCCTATGGTGCCACGGCTTGCCCAACAATACATCACATCCATTTAGTGGAGCAACTAGGAAATGTTCATTATCAAGGTAGCTCTGGATATGGATGCGCAACTTCCCTATCAATGGGGTAACCTGCACCTCTTTACCAATAAATGCAGCTTCAGCTTCAATCTAAGGTCCCATGTTCTCAACCTCAATACCCAATGTAGCTGCCGTTTGCATAGAGATGAAGTTATCGGTTGCACAGTCATCAAACATGAATAAGACGGGCTGATCCTTGATTTGCCCCCAAGCCTTGCATACCATACGCTCTTTTGCATCATGACTTGTATTTCCTTGCACATCAGGAACTGCATGTACATTAGCCTTGGTCTGCTTGTCCTCATGCTTTGGTTTGCGGTCGGGGCACTGTCTAAACATGTGCTCTTTGCTACCACAAGAAAAACATTTTCCATCCTTGGCATATTGCTCTCTTTGCTCCGGGGTTAAGCCGAATTTGTTCTTCCTTGGGCCCTGATCTTTAGATGTGGTATTTTCAGCTTTACCACCCTTGTGGGTCTCCCGGAAGTTCTTTTTAGGTGGCTGTCCACCCTTTTGCAGATTTGGGACAGCCTTGTCTTTCCCCTTTGAACCTCCTTGATCCTGTTTAATCTTGAGCACCAATTGCTCCGTAGCAAGAGCAGAAGCTGTGAGCTGTTGCAAAGTATGTTTCGGGTGCAATTCAATGCCCGAACGTTATGCTGGTTGCACTCTGGAGCGAAACTTCCTCTTTCTTTCATCCTCGGTGATTTGCATAAAGGGAGTTACTTCCAGCAACACTTTCCAGAACTTGTTAACATACTGTTGCACGCTTTCATTATCTCTTTGCTCCAGCCTGTCCCACTTTTGAGTGAGAGTTTGCTCCGCATTTGGTGGCAAAAACTGAGCATAGAATTGTTGGGAAAAGCATAATGAGTGATAATACAAGCTTAATGTGAGCAAGGAGTGATAAAAGAGCTATGGTGGTTCAAGATAAACCATGGTGGTCACATGAGCAAAAATGTAATTAACTAGCACTTAATCAAGGATTAAGAGAACACAATGATAGCATAATAAGGAGCTTCTCATAGCATAGAAATTCGTGTATTTCTCATTAGGAGGGCCACCATTTTATAGCCAAGGTGTACATGTTTGAGTGACATCACTGCTTACATATTATCAAGGGCATCCAAGGCCATCTCCCCCCACATGGCTCCCTAGAATATAGCCTCCAGAGCATCTAATGAAACTCGCCTATCTCAAGTGGGGGTTTACCCTTCATTCACCTGGATTCTCTTCATATTACATGGTCCTTTTACATTTCATTGTGTGCCTTAACCTTAGACCATGACATTGATCATATATTCCAACACCCTCCCTTGATCATGGCATGGTATATTGCCCTCCCTTGATCCAAACATTACATGAAAGAAAAAGCTTAACTCAAAAGGAGTATAGCTCTACAGTACATAAAAGAAATTAGCATTGCTCATAGGGAGCATAGCTTCTACATTGCGAAAAGAAAATAGCATGACATGAAAACATTCCTCTCCCATACCCCATCATCATCATAGCATCATCATCATCATATCCATGGGCATCATCATCATTTGTTGGTCATGGAGACCCAACTCCCCATCAATCCCCGCTTGAGGGCTACATGGCCTACTGAGAGATATTGTGGGCATCATAATAACACATAACCTACATCATCGGTGGTTAGAGGTGTCCATACATAAACATTTGGGTAAGGCATAAACATTGTTGGCTTTAGAAAGCCCATTCTGCATCTACCGCTTCATCAAAAGAGGTAGAAACATTGTTACATGCTTGAATTGCTTCTTCGGAATCATTCGAAGTGCTTGCCATATTTGCCTGGTTGGTGTAACATTTGTCGGCGAGGTGACCTGGCTTTCCACATTTGGTGCATATTCGCTTTGGCTTGTCTTTGTGGTAGCAATTCTTGGCAAGATGTTCTGTCCTTCCACAATGTGTACATTGGAGTGGTTTGCCGGCTTGCTTTAAAACAAGGTATGCCTGGTTTGAGACAAGATCAATGGCTCTACCTTTCAACTTCTTCTCTTCTTCCAAGAGAACACTCTCTATTCCCTCCAAAGTGGGATCCTGCATGTACTTTAAGGTCGGCATGAGTGTATCATACTCGGATGGCATTGACTTTAGGAGGATGGCTATGGCATCACTCTCCTTGACTGGTTCATTGATGGCTTCGAGCTGGGCCATCAAGCTCTTCATGGTGTTGATGTGAGATGCAAGTGTCTCATCAACCTTGTACTCTAGACTGTAAAAGTCTACTTTGAGACTGATTTTACTATGGAGGCCTTGAGCACCAAAGGATTTATCCAGTGAATTCCAAGCAATTTGTGAAGATGTTCCATTACCAATGTAATGTATATAACTATCTTCAACTCCAAGGGCAATGAGAGCTAATGCTTTCTCATCCTTGGTTTGCCAAGAGACTTCTCCTTCTCGTGTGGCAGGTTTAGGTATAGTACCATTGACTATGCCCCAAACTCCTCCTTTCATTAGTAAAAACCTCATTTTGACTTGCCAAGTGTGGAAGTCATGACCGTTGAATTTCTTGATGAAAGAGGATGATATGTAAGTTGACTCCATGATTGGATTTGAACAATGCAAAGTATTAAGAGCTAGAATCCCCCTTCACCATATAGATGCATAATATTACTCAAGAATTCCCCAAACCCATAAGCCTTTGCATAGTAATAATAACTGGGCCTAGACTTGATTTTCATCCTAGGTTTTCTAGTTTTGCTTTTGGGTTTCAATGATTTCTTGATATAAGCTTCATTAGATGATTCCGCATCCAAAGGCATGATTGCAAAGAGGTATTCAACTCAATATGCATATTAGAATGTCATCTTAGTGGAGGTGATTAATTCAAAGAGAAAAAACTGCCCCAAAAATACAGTGAGCTTTGAGCAATTGAATGAAGCCCTTCCCAAATGAGAAACATAAAATGCTTTAAACCAAGTGAAAACCAAGGTGTTGGCTTTAAACTCAGCACTCAAACATGTCAAGATGCTGCTTCAATCTCTGGAAATCTTCTCTGCAACACAGCATGTACTGTCACTGATTAATTAGTTCAAACAACAGCTACAGTGGACCATTGCTCATGAAAATCAATACGTGGGAGCTTCATAGCATCAATGTTATGCTCACAAGAGGAATTAGCAAACCATTCATCGTACGGCGCTAATTTGACGAATTTCGCTGCGCAGAAGCGTGCTGTTGCAGAGTTGATTGCGCCGCGTGGAGTTCGTGGGAGCTCAAATGGAGCTAGGCGTCGATGGAGCCGACTGTTAGCTTTCTCTTGAATCAAAAAGCTTGTGATTTGATGGACTATAGAGCTCGTATGAAGCAAAATACCAACAGGGGGTGAGTTGAAGCTTTAATGGAAAGCTTGAAAAAATGAGAAATCTAATTAATGTGGTTAATTACTATGCCTAAGGATAATCATGGCTCTGATACCATGTTGGGAAAAGCATAATGAGTGATAATACAAGCTTAATGTGAGCAAGGAGTGATAAAAGAGCTATGGTGGTTCAAGATAAACCATGGTGGTCACATGAGCAAAAATGTAATTAACTAGCACTTAATCAAGGATTAAGAGAACACAATGATAGCATAATAAGGAGCTTCTCATAGCATAGAAATTCGTGTATTTATCATTAGGAGGGCCACCATTTTATAGCCAAGGTGTACATGTTTGAGCGACATCACTGCTTACATATTATCAAGGGCATCCAAGGCCATCTCCCCCCACATGGCTCCCTAGAATATAGCCTCCAGAGCATCTAATGAAACTCGCCTATCTCAAGTGGGGGTTTACCCTTCATTCACCTGGATTCTCTTCATATTACATGGTCCTTTTACATTTCATTGTGTGCCTTAACCTTAGACCATGACATTGATCATATATTCCAACAAGAATCTATCCTTAAATTCCTTCCAGGTACAAATGGAATCCTTGGTGATCTTTTCAGTGATCCACCAATGAGCAGCAGTCCCTTTCAAAAACATGCTAGCATGGCGTACTTTAGACTTTTCGGTAAAGTCCTCATCGCTAAAAGCAATGTCGAACTGTGCCACAAATGCTAACACTTTAGAAGCATCATGTTCTCCATGAAAGACATCAAACTTAACAGATTTGTCACCTGCTTTAAATTCTTTGAGCTTTCTCGCATGAGGCTCATGGTCTTCTCTTTTTCTTTTCCCCTTATCCAACGAGGCAGCCCTATCTGCATGGGCTCCATGGGCCGTCATAGAAGTTTCATGAGGCACGGTGGCATGTGCTCCTCAAACTTGAAACTCAGATGCATGTGACTTTTCTGCATATGGCAATGTCTCTCCATGAGACAATTCAGAAGGCAAAACTCTTCTAGAAGCAGACCTGTCACCCTTACCATGGGATACATGTCTTGCATGCATGTGACTTTTATGCTCTCCATGAGCACTAGCATACATATATCTGTCAGGCTTTGTGCCTTGTGGGGAAGATGCATGTCGAGAGGTGACTGTCACCTTTTCCTTTTGCATAAAAGACTTCAGCCTTTGAGATGCGGGATCTCCATGCTTCAAGCGAGGTGGATTTCTGAATTTCAGCTCTCCGTCGTCCCCCTCTTTGATATCACCTTTGCGGAGGAGGTAGGCAAGTGCCAACTCCCTTGGCTTCTTGCCCACTTCCCGTGCCATGGACTCAAAAGTTACATCTACCATTGCATCAGCTTTCCTAGCTTCAATGGCACTTTGCACATGGGGATCTTCATGCAAAAATTTTAACTCTTGCTCTTGTGCCTGCAAAAGTTTTCATTTCAGCCCTCATTGCATCAAGCTCTTGTTCAAGCATGACTGTCTTTCCTCGAGACAATTGACCCTTTGATTCACTATCATTAACTCTTTCAAGGGGCTTGTGCCTTCCTCGCAGAGCATCAGACCCACGAGAGGCACTAGATGGACCCCTCGAATTTGGTACTTCCAAAGGGTTGCCTTGGCTGTCCATTGTGTTAAGTGTGCTAAAAGCGGGGTGTCCAGTACACAGGTTCGTTTTCCCACTAGGAAAAGGGAAACAACCGTGCTCTGATACCAATGAAACCGATCCCGTCAAGTGGGAAAGACTTCGTTGGACACCCACACGCGTAATAGCACAACTTAATACCACAATTTGAAATGAACAACTTAATAACAACTTGAAATTGAAATGAAATGAAATGGATAGATAGACACCAGCACTGGGGCCGGAATGGGCCGACCCCCCCCTCAATATATGATATATTTATTGGGAGTATTTAACAAATACAATGCTCCATGGGTTCCAAGAACCAGATGATGTCCATGTACATATGAATACAGTACCAAACAAATAGGCTCGAAGTCGACGTTCGAAGTAGATGTTCGAAGCAGAGCGACCACTTGAGTGGTCCAATCTCTACGGTCCTGTGCCTTCACTGGACTCCGCGGAGAGCACCCAACTGGTGTTCCAGGACCACGCACAAACAGGCGCTCCCGTACTAACGCCTGGCTCTCCCGATCTCAGCACCTTTGGACCGTGGTTCTCCAAGAGCTGGGACTACCCGGCACCGAACGGGTGTTGCCGAGGAGAGAATCCCTTATCAGATTTATCACAAAGTACTTTACTTAAATCTGAAAATTTACTTACTTGTAGTTGGCAAAAGGAAAACCAATACCCATAGTGTCTGTTTGTGTGCAGCTACTAGTGGAGAATACCAGGGATGCAGCCACCTGAAAGATGGTGGCAGGAGCCGCTTGTGGGGATGATATAATCACTTTGTATGGGAGAAGGGCAGCAGCCACTGTGCCGAGGAGGCAGCCGCCTAGGGAAGATAACTGGTGTGGATAGCCGCCTGCTGGAGCACAGTCTGCTCGTGGTGGACAACGTCCTGGATGCAAAGCACCACTTGTTGGAGATGTACACGCAACCTGCTGGTGTTGGACACACGGCCGGCTGCTTTGGTAGGCTGCGTAGAAAGATGGAGTGCAGTCGCCTGAGGGTAGAGAGAAGCACCCGCTTGCAAAGGGGATAAGACGCCTGGCTGTAGCCTGTTTTGGCCGCCTCTGCACAGGATCACGTAGCCTGCTGGGAAACAGGTGCAACCGCCTGGGAGAGTATAGAAGTGCAGCCTGTCAGCAGCCACATACAGAAGTGCAGAAGCAGTTTGCCCGTGTACATGCGCAGCTTGTATGGGAAAGGCAGCCTGTGCAGCAGTTTTGTTGCAAGTGGAGCGCACACCTCCCGGAAAAGGATGCGCAACCAGTTCAGCCGCCTGGGAGCA
Organism: Cibotium barometz; assembly: GCF_041138505.1. NCBI lineage: Eukaryota > Viridiplantae > Streptophyta > Polypodiopsida > Cyatheales > Cibotiaceae > Cibotium > Cibotium barometz. The sequence continues at coordinate 7,104,397 of NC_141064.1, read as the reverse complement.
GAAACATAAGAGATGGTCGCCGGTTGTTTAATCTCCACGAAGGGTGATGGCTCCTTTTAATAAAAATTAGAGTGGAACCAAATACAATCCATTCTCTCCAAACAAATCCCGCGACAATTCTCTGCGGAACGAGTACCAGAAAGTTTAAACTATGGTGTTGGCTGGCTCCCCAGGTGCCCACTTTTAAGTGTATGTGAACATACAACCTTATAAATCAAAAGGTTAGAGATTAAAGTATTAAACTAACATGTGCAATATACTTACCACCTGTTCACATGCACCAAAACTCGTCAGAAGACAGAGCAAACTTCACGACTACTGGCAGGCGTCCCCGCTCAGTAAGTAACACGTCAAGCAGGCAAACACAAAAATACAAATCATGCGAAAACAGTTTCAAACATGCAAAACATGAGTGCATGTGCAAATAGCATCATGGACATATCTCCCGTTCATGAAACAAGTACAAAATATGTGTCGGCACAAAAACGGCACGACGTAAAACATAAAAACCTGGTCTTCCTATGGAGTGACAGTCCCATAGGTAAGACACAGTTCTAGGCACGAGCCTCCCTATGGAGTGACAGTCCCATAGGTAAGACACGGCACAAATACTCGCTCTTCCATGGCGTGACAATCCCATGGGTCGAACACAGTCCAGGTCATACACGGATGGCACCAATCTGGCTCCCGTCCATACGACACCGTCTTGCTAACACACGGATGGCACCAGTCTAGCTCCCGTCCATGTCAGCAAAATACTGGCCTCTTCACATGAGACACCGGCCTGGCCTCAAGTAAACAAGACGCAAAAACTGGAGATGGACCAAATGGTCGGCCAATTGGTGACAGCTAGCTTCCTTTGTGGTGTCCTATTTTAGCTTTTAGGGCTGATCGTGTTAGCTAGAGAGGCTGGTCAGCCCTCACATCTTTTCCCCCCCTTTTTCCCCAATTTAGGGAGTCATGGTTTTTTCCCTGTCACGAGGGTGCTGGGCATATATGTAGCCGGGCCAACCCTCCCTCACACACTCACTTGAGTATTTGCCTTGCATGCCTCAGTGCCTCTGCGTTTTTTGGCTTGCTACAGTCCCTCACATACAAGGTGATCTTCCCCCCTCCTACTCGGGACTTGTACCAGCATGGCTTCTTGTTTGGTTGATATTGAGGGCAGGTATTCACTTGCGTCTCTCTCTCTCTCTCTCTCTCTCTCTCTCTCTCTCTCACATGTGTCTCTCTCTCACCTGTGTACCAGCATGTGCTTCTTGTTTGGTTGATATTGAGGGCAGGTATTCACCTGCATTTCTCTCTCTCTCTCTCTCTCTCTCTCTCTCTCTCTCTCTCTCTTTTTTCGTGAAATGGTGTTTTATATTATATGTAAAAATGTACATCAGCCACATGGCTCACACAGATCCTATCTCTCTCTCTCTCTCTCTCTCTCTCTCTCTCTCTCTCTCTCATGTGTTTCCACTTTCCCATCATCCGTTGTGCATTCCTTCATGGTATCAGAGCGCTGGTGACTTGCAGCTTTAGTTGTTCTCTCTTCTTCCTTCATGGTATCACCAGGATCTGTTTTTTTTTTCCGGCTGCCCCATATTCTGCCCTGTCTACAGCCCCTTCACCTCTGCGTTTGCTGGACTGTAACTGCTGGTAGCTCTACTTTTACCTGGGCTTCATCGTTTTCAGCCGAAGGTACCTTCTCTTCATCATTTTTTCCTCATCTAAGGTGTGGAAGTTGGTCGGCCTGTATTTTCAGGATTGCAAGTCCTTTGTTGGCTGTGTTTTCTTCTCCAATGGACACGTATCACTTGCACAGGGGGTCTTGTGTGGATTGTGGCTTTGGTGACAGCTTGGTACCTGAGGAGGACACTGAATTTTCTGATTTCAGTCTTCTTCCATCAGTGATGCTTTTGAGGACTTTATTACCACTGTCAGGAGTCTACCTCTGCCTCTCTTTGTGATGCTTCTAAGGCTACCCCTCCCCCTACTAGTTCTGCATTTGGTTTGATGCGGCGTGTAGGGTTGTTTTGGAGGATGGACTTTCGGACCCAGTGGGATGCTTTGGATCTGTGGTTGCTAGCCGTGCCTGGGGCACAATGGTACTTCCAGAGTTTTTGGATTTGGATCAAAATCAAGTTCGGCTTGTACCAGTGACCAGTCCAACGACATCATTTTTCAGAGGGGGACGTGGAGTCCTTTCATCTAGCGATGCCCACCTCACGAGAGTGTGCTTGTGTAAAGCATTGGGCAACTCATGGTATGGAGTTTGGGCAAATAGACCCCATCTTTTCTACAGAGTCTTTACATCTTGCGATGCCGACCTTCCCAGATAATGCTTTTTTCCAGTGTTTGGCAACTCTTGTTACAGTGTTTGAGCAAATGGACTTAAGAGGGTTCCAATGAGGCGCAGCCTGCTTCTTCCAAGATTGATTATCTTTAGGATCTCATCTTGGTTGATTTTGAGGTTTTTCAAACCTTCCCCAAGCTGGAAACACAACATTCGACTTCAGGGAGTGTTTTTACACTTGGGAGTGGAACCATTATTTGGAGCAGCACGAAGCAACCTACATGGTTGTTTTCTTCCAGAGGAGAGGTGTACTTGGTAGCTTGTTCTATTGCTTTTGTAGCTAAGTTGCTGAGGAGATTGCTTGTGGAGCTTTCCTGGTACCTTTTGCTGCAGTCTTTCATCTTTGATCGAGAACAACATCTCTAGCTTCTTGGAGTTCACTCAGCATCTGGTGTTGAGAGGGGATGTTAGACATCTTCGTCCCCTTGTTGTTGGAGCTTTCCTGGTACCTTTTGCTGCAGTCTTTCATCTTTGATCAAGAACAACATCTCTAGCTTCTTGGAGTTCACTCAGCATCTGGTGTTGAGAGGGGATGTTAGACATCTTCATCCCCTTGTTGTTGGCTCCCTTTGTGGTGTCCTATTTTAGCCTTTAGGGCTGACCATGTTAGCTAGAGGGGCTGGTCACCCCTCACATCTTTTTCCCACCTTTTCCCCTATTTTAGGAAGTCATGGTTTTTTCCTTGTCGTGAGGGTGCTGGTCGACTGCCCCTGTTTGGACATATATATAGCCGGTGTCACCAATTTGGTCCCCTCACCAATCTTGAACAGTGTTTCACACTGTCTGGAACCAAGGTGTAAACGAGGATTTTCCACTGAATAAAGCTGAAGTACTTACTAGCAAAGTTTGACCACAAAGATGGCAACAGAGTTTGAACTACAAGGGATTTTATTTGTTGGTTTGATTTTTAAGGCGACAGGTTCACGCATCATTAAAGTGTGGCCGGATTTATCACCTTCTGGACATGCATGTGGACCAAAAGGAGGCACCTAGAGGAGTCTTGACCAACAAGCTAGGAAAAAGCACATAAGCTGATATTTTTGGCTATTCAGTCACTTTTGGCCAAAAATGGAAAAAAACACAGCTATTTTGGGGCTAGTCGTCACTTTTGGCCAAAAGGGGAAAAACACACCTATTTCAAGGGCATATCGACTCCTTTAAAAGCAAGAGGTGAAGGATGCGCATAAGCCAAAGTATCCTTTGCGGTGAAGCAAACTGCCTCCTTGCTCGAAGACGATGAAGCATCGGAGTCCATCATCCCTAAGTGCACAAATGCAGGAGTCTTTGCAGCTGAGGCTAAAGAATCAGCACTCTTTCCAGTCCGCTTAGGACACTTCCTCCAATAGTGGCCTTTCCCGCCACAATCATTGCAAGACCGCTCGGCCTTCAGTTTCTCTCGTTTTGTTTCAGGCTTCTTCTCAGAAGATTTCTCCGGTGAAGCCTTCCCTTTGCCCTTGTTGTTATTCCGGCTTTTCGGCCATTGGCCAATTAAGGCCTACGAACCTCCACTGTGAGGAGGGTTCGTGAAACATTCCTCCTGGTCTAGGACCATGGGCACAAGCTCCTCCCAGGTAATGGTGCTGAGCCTGCCACTAGTAATCAAAGAGGAGTAGAAAGCGGAATACTGAGCAGGCAAGTGGGACAGCAAAGTAATGGCCAAATCTTCTGATGATATCTCCTTCCCAGCCTGGAGGACTTCCTGCTGAAGGGCCTGCAGCTTGTTAATGTGCTCTCGTCTCGTCGACGACTTTGCAAGGTTCATAACCCGCATCTGCACTTCCAAGGAAATCCTCTTCATGGGCGATACCCTATTATAAAGAGAAGCCAAGTGCTGCCATATGCCTCTGGCCAGCATCATATGCTTTACGTGATTGATTACTTGTGGTGTGTAGTTGAGGAAGATAAATGACCGGACCCTGGCGTTGACACGATTCCACATCTGTGCCTGTGCCTGTGCCTCGCGGTCCTTCTTCATTGACAATAGCTCCCCTTCCTCTGCTTCCGGCCGTGGAACCCCGATAACAATGAAATCAGCAAGGTCATATGACTCCAACACAGACTCCATCTCATCACCTTCCAAATGCCGTAATTGTTCCCGTCCAACTGACGGTCCACTGGGAACATGGGGAGAGTTGGGATCTTCACATGCTTCTCAGCCATCTCTAACAAATCTGCCATCGCGAGGATGTAACTGAAAAGGGTGGGTAGGTAGGAAAAAAAAACTTTAAACCTACAAGTGGCTGTCCAGCAACTTAGCCCGCCTTCCTCTTGCTACTTCTCTTCCCGAACAGTCCCTAACAGTCCACCAATCAGCAACGTAACAATCCCTCTCTTGCTCAGAAAAACTCCCAAGATCTTTCAAGAGCCTAGGGCTCTGATACCATGTCAAAATACGCAACGGAGATGATAACAAAATCTGAGATCACAAGAGCAAGTAGAGTGCAGAAAATAGACAACACAAGAGAAGGAGAGACTCGAGAGATAGGCGTGTAACTCTTCTCTATACACAAGATCCCGCAATGAAAACCAAGATACAATAGGTGGGGGGCCATGGGGCCATTTTATATGGCCCCATGAGTGCAGTCGGCCAGTAGATGGACAGCCGATTGGACATGAAATGTCCACGACCAGAAAAAACATCAGTCGGCCAGCATATCATGAGTCGGCCCTCACACGTGTGCAGTCGGCCAGTAGCAAAGAACAACTCGGATTGCCTGTGAGCAGTCGGCCAGCACCTGGTACAGCCCACAGGTCCTACACTGCCTCCCACACCCTGGAAAAATAGGGAAAAAGGGGAAAAAAATACAGGGAGTGAGGAAAAATGATAAAACACCTACGAAGGGTGGGCACACCCACAACAGAGGCCCTGGTGTCTGATAAAGACAGGAGATGACTTCTAACAGAAGATGCTCGAATTTAGATATATATAAACTTGTATACGAGCTCTCAAAATGAGTGTGGATTAGCAACGAAATTATGATTATGCTTTGAGTATTTATCATCCCATTAAGCCTCTTAATTTAGGTGTTCATTCTTTTTATCTAATTGTTACATCTATCATTTGTTTAACCCTCCCTAGCACATTAGGATCTCAAGTCACATTCTCCAATGAGGGTGCCTCGAGGGACCGGACTGACTGTGAGAACTAGCAACACTGGTAGGACATGTAAATGTTTGAAATGCCGTGATTGGTGCCTCCGGGAGACCGGACCAGTAACACTGGCAGGACGTGTGCGTTTGAAATTGGTAGCTGCAAGTGGGGTGGGAGTGCCTGCGAGCACTTAGCCAAAGGCCTAGCAGGCTAGTGAAGGGGGGATGTGCATTGTGACGGCTTTTCGGTAAGTATTTTTTCCATTTTACTGGCAGGAAAATCCTTCATACAAAGTCCAGCCCATCTAGGATGCTAAGTTGTGTCTTTGCAAAGGAATCAATGGGGCATTATGACTCTTCACAGACCAGCTCGGATGCTGAGTTGGGTTCTTATAAAAGCAGCAATGGATCATGAGATCTGCAGAAAAAGCATAGAAATTACCAGAAAGCAGTGACACTGGAGAAGTTTGCAGCAGAGATCATGACGCTGAAGGAGACGATTGCCGCAGAGAACTGGCAGATTCGGAGAGCAAGGCTGCCGGAGGTGCCCGGCACCACGTGCATGTCCTCTAATCTCCACCGTAGAACTGTGGTAGGCGGGTCTCTGATCGGAGCGCTGGCGTCCATTGCTTCGGTGCACAACGAGATCATCAGCTCAAAGGGCGGAGTACACTAATCGCCTGCATCTTATCATCATCCACATTGCCAAAAATGCGTGCTTATGACAACTCTCATCAGAAGCAAAAGCGCCCAAACTGTTTCACATTAGCCGGCCCCGGACAACGAACTTTAACGCGAGAAGCTGGACACCCTTTCAATTTTTATTGGGGAGGATTTTTTATTAAACCGCTTAGGGTAGTGTAATTTTTTATTAAACCGCTTAGGGTAGTGTAACTTTCACGGCTCAAATATTTTACATAGCCTTGAATTAAAAGATTCAAATTTTTGAAGTTTTAGTTATAGAACTAATTAACTTAATACATTTTTTCAATAAAAACTGGTTTAGCTTGAAGGTTGTCCTTTTTTTTACTAGCTAGAAAAAAAGTTTATTTCTAACACTGGTGAGTTTATTTAAAATCACGCCCTTCTAATAAGACACAAACATCTTACCATTGGGTTGTCTCCCTCGCTTTCACACCCTTGCAAGTTAACTCGTCGGTTCCACATCTTGCCTACCTTGATCGATCTCATCTCGTTAGTAGGATTGTCGTTTGTTATCACTACATCATACCCTCACGAGCCCTTTATTAACACATATCCTTAAGCTTCTACCTAGAATACCCTCTCTCAACCTTAGAAATATGAACAATGCTTTATGATTATAGCCATGATCTTCATTTCTATCATTATAAGCTCATCATTATAATGGCCATACTCAGCACACACATGGTAAACATGGCCCATGACCAAACATTTGGTCATCAATCGTGAATCACTGGGAGCAACTTACTATTTCAAATTGCCGTGCTACTAAGAAGAATGAAGATATTTGGGTGTGTATTCACTCTTGGAAGTTGGATTCACATATTAATAAATAATCCATTTCTAAGGCCATAATCTTGAGGGTGACGGGGTAAAGCACTACAATACAATCAATGATTATAATTGGAGAGCATAAAGGGACCACCACTTTCATAATGAAGTGGGGAGAATACAAGTACAACCTAATGTTTTTTGGTGCTTCATACATGAACCACCTTGTTGTTGATGAAGACCTTTGCATAATGAATTTTGGTCCTTCTTCCAAATGATACCATAAGAAAGTGCATACTACATAGAGTTGGAGTCGCCTTTGAACCCTAAAATTATTATCTTATGTCTACATGTGGGCTTTTATTAGACATAGGGTATCCAAGGAAGGTATTGGCACTACGATTTTTAAGATCAACACATAGTTGCACTAAGGACATGTAGTAACTTTGGCAATCCTTTTGAAATCCATTTGTATTTTTTAATGCATGCATGACTTTTTAGTCTAGTTCGATCAACCTAGTCAATGTCATTGATGAATGTTATACCACTACTTCAAACATTAAAATTAGTTCTCATTACTTCTTTCCATGATGTTGATGCTACATCATGCTTAATGCATACCTATAGTGGTATATGGAAATCAAAGTGAAATTTTGATGACTCTTTTATCGAAAATAGCATAGCCAATAAGCAAGTTGAGATGTGCAGCATATGACTCCAACAGTTTAGAAGCTATACATTGGAGTTATATGCAACATAATAACTCCAAGAGTATATAAGCATTACATTGGAGTTTTTCCTAGCACGTTAACTTCTGTGATTGTGCATTCATACCTAACAATTGGCCACATTTCGACACACAAACCACCATTTAATACTTTTAAAATATGACAATTACATATCATTTTCTATTTTCACATTATACTTGGTTCTAGTTAAAAAGTTGCTCAAAACTGTGCTTTTAATGAGACAACCAAATAAAGTGCAATTTTGAGTCAAATTTCAAAAATCTAATTACATAGGTAAAGAATCAAGGCAACCACTCTTGGCTTTTATAGCATAGTAATCCAATGTTCATATAAAATCATGTTTTGACATCAACTTGTCGTTCTCACCACATGCCATCCCTCTCACTTTCTTTTGACACCAATTTCATCCCAAACAAAATTTGAATGGCTTCATGGCTTATTAAAGTGGAACAAGATTACTCTCACCATATCTCTATTGAACTTGGTGGACTAGTATAATTTGTGTCTATACATAATTTTTAGTGTCTCCTAGTAACAAGTCATATAATTGACATTGACCATGCATACACCAAACATCCCTCTCCATGTAGAGATGTTAGTTGTGTATTCAAAAGTGAGTGCATTATTTTATGTCATGTGTAAAGTTGTATGATGTTGCACTCAATGATGGTGCAATAATTCATTCCGTCCACGTCAATATACTATTGAGTGCAAATCTAATTATGCCTTTTTTAATTTTATACACAATGCACATAAAAAGTGAGTGCATATTTAAGTGAAATGCCCTCTCATGGTTGTTTATTAATGAAGTTAAAAGATATATCCAACAAGGGGATAAGGGATAAAGTTACTTCCTCTTAATGTGCATACAAGAGGATTTCTTGTCATATTCCACGAACTCCTTTGATTTTCCATGTCTTAAAAAAATCATCAAAAGGAACTTGCAAACATGTATTACATGGTACTTCCGATTTCCATCATCTCACTCAAATATGACTTTCCTTACATCATGATGAGTAATGCTAAGTAGATGTCCTTAAAGGGCCAAGTATCTCTTCCTCAATGCTCCTTAACACATGTATAACTTTATTTTTCTTCGTCTTTCCTCACATCTAAGTTTTTAAAAAAACTCCATTAAAACATTCTAGCTTTGAGAGCTACAATATCATTCTATATATTGATCAAGTGCCCTATTGCTTATACAATGCTTAATCTCATAAGACATCTATGAAGTACATTCACACAGGATTCATTCTAGCTTGTTACCTCATGCTCTTGGAGCAAGAATCACTATCAGTATTATGGGTGACTGTCTAAGTTGTAGATTTGGATGTTGTTGTTTTAAAGCTTGATTATACATCCTTTTTGGTTGTCCATCTTTTCTCTTTGATGTAGAAACTAGTGGTAGCATCTATTATTCCAAAAATGGGTTGACATTCCATCCTTCCTGATGTCAATCACATCCCTGTGTCATGTAGAGAAGACTATGATGTAGGAAGAATTTAGAAGTTGTGCTATTATTGCGCTGATGATTTTGAATGAATGTTCCAATAGTCATTATGCTTAAATGGGAAGGCTGGTTAGTAAATGAAAAAATTAGTGATTTGGCAAGAGTACCTAAATGAGATGGGGGACTTTAAGAGTGATTATATTTTTATGAGCTTTTCCTTTGTTTTTATTGGCCAATTTAAAGAAGAATAAAAAGGTAAATAGCTTACCCATTGTTGGATTGGTATTTAATGATAAGAAGCTTTGATGATTGCTGATAAGGATTGGTTAGATTTTTGCTTATATTTTTATGAGCTTTTCTTTTGTTTTTGTTAGCTAGTTTAAAGAAGAATAAAAAGGTAAATATCTTACCCATTGTTGGATCAGTTTTTAATAATAAGGAGCTTTGATGATTGTTGATAAGGATTGTTTTACTCCTATGTGTGGGAAGTTCTTGTTGTAATCTACTCTTTTTTTAGGTAGACGATTCTTGTGGCTACCTTGGTAATTTTGTTTACCTCTCCTTGTTGTAAGCAACAAGTTCTTGTTGGCTATCCTCCTTTTTAAAAGAGTAGACGATTCTTGTGGCTACCTTGGTAATTTTGTTTACCTCTCCTTGTAAAGCAACAAGTTCTTGTTGGCTACCCTCCTTTTTTAAAAGAGTAGGTCTAAAGCAGGTTCTTATGTTTGCCACTAAGCCTCTACAATTTTTGAGTTGTTCCATGATTCGATTCGATTTAAAAACTTTGTTGAAGTGGTAAACAAGGATGTTGAAGCTTGGGCATCTCTTCAAGTGTTGATATAATAGGTAAGGGAACATGCTGCTTGCCTTGTTGCTTGGAGTGCAAGAAGATTCTTATGACTTCTCTATTTTTGGGAGAGGATTCTTGTGGTCTACTTGCTACTACTTGGGCCTCGACACCATTTGAGCATTTGGTGTGCTTCTATAAAATTAATTTTAGTGGGAAGGCTTTTGTCTCCTTTATTTTTTTAGGCACTCATACGATGGAATTACCATCATAATACCCTTGCGCATAGACACACATCTTTTTTAATCTTTGTAAAGTGGGAGTTTATGCCCTTTGTTATTGAGTTTTATTCCTTTATGTAAGTTTATGGGGTTTTGTGGGTTTCTAAACTTTATAGACTAAGAGTTTATGCCCTTTATTGTTGAGTTTTATTCCTTTGTGCAAGATTATGGGGTCTTTTGTGTTTCCTAGGAATCCACACTTAAAAAGTGCTTTGGAACCCACAATTTTCGAGCTAGTAAAGGTTGTTGTCAAGTTTTTTGGGCTTCCATGGAAGAGATGTAGGGTACCCTTGTTTCTAGACTTTCAAGTTTTGCATTGTGAGCACGACCTAGGTTGGTGAAATTGGATTTCTACCCTTATAGTTGATTTTTGGGGTTTCCAAATAGAGGGGCTACTGCTAATGGTCAAGGATTTACCATTGGGTGACCTTTAGAGTAGATGATCAAAGTTGTTGTCACAATTTGGGGTTATCTTCAAGAGGGATCATCGACATGATAAGATTTTTGCATGCGAAGCCTTTTTCTCCTTTGGTGGGGTTGGTCAATGAGAGGGTTCTCAGGGTAGAGGCTTCAGAATGGATAATGCAACCAAGGTAGATCTTGATTCTTAATAGAAGCAAGTGTGTTGGAGAGGCTATACTCTTAGGCAAAGGGTATGTTGATGTTGAGGTTTGTGTGGGGCTACCCTTGCTAGAGTAAGATTTAATCTTTATTGTTAGTGTCGACAGGGTTGGAACATGTTATGTGCATATACTAGGAGGCTAACCCACCCTAGGCATGTGAGCATGGGAGCATGGGAACATGCTCTAGTGTGACTAGGGTTAGGCCTAACCTTGGGGGTTGAGGTTAGGGTCAGGCAACCAAGGGTCACACTTGAGTGCTCTCCTATATAATAGGGGCATGGGGCACTCTCAAGGGAGGTACTCTTGTGTAAAGCATTGTGTTTGATCTCTTGCCATTTCATGCTAGAGCTATGTGTTGCTGGAGTGAAGTCATATCTCTTGGTGGTATGGGACACTAAGGTAAGGTATGTGGTACTTCATTGTATTTATGTGTGCACCCTTGGGCTCAGGGGTGGTCGAGTGGATGAGTATATGCCTGGTTTATGCATGTTTATGCATAGTGAGTAACTAGAGAGATCTGTGGGATTTTAACAGTGGTATCAAAGCAATCTCTAGTTAATTTTTGATGTTTTTTCTCTTATTATACCAAAATTTTAGCATTTTTTAAAAAGTAAATTTTAACATTTAATAAGCAAAAAATGCTATTTTCTAGTTGGTTTTGGTAACCTATGCATGTGGAACGTCAATATGGCAATCGGAACGCATGCTTCTTAATTTCAATGGACGTATCGACGTTGCGGGGGAAAATTTCGTGAGTGGAAATGCTATTTTTCTCTATTTCTATGATTAAAATAAGCATTTTATGAAATTTTTACCAAAATACCGCACATGCTACTGTGGGTATTTTTTGGTAGAATGGATTCCCTAAATTTTTACAATTTTTAGGATTTTTTTTTTCTAATTATTTAGGAAATGTTTGAGCATTTTATGGTAAAAAAACATTTTTATGCATTTTTTGCTGGTTTCCCGCGGGCATGCTAGTAATTTTCTGCCGAAAATTAGTGGGGGCAGAATATTGATGCATCGGGTTCTCTCCCGTGTGCGTGGCATAATTTCTATCTCTCAAATCGAAATTTTCTCTTCCGCGTGTGGGAACACCCCTTATGTGGGTAAGTTTGATTAGTAATTAAACATGATTAGTGTATAATCAAGATTAATGCTTAACCACCATGATTAATAGAGGAAATGAGAAGAAGAGATGAGAGAAATGATTGTTGGGGAAGAGGAGAAGTGAAGAGAGAAGAGAAGTTTTAAGGCTTCTCCTTCTCTAATAGGGTGTCACGCACACCCTCGGGGGGGGGGGGGGGATTTTTTTCTCAGGGTAGTGGTAGCCTGCGCCCCCCCCCTCCATGAATCATCTAAAAAAATATTTTTTTCATAAAATCTTTAAAAAGATTTTGATTCAAAGCTTTAAAAAAAAAGAAAGAAGATGTTGCTTCTTCTTCTACTCGCCCGCAGAGCTGTGGGGCGCGGGGGTTTTTCTCAATGGTGGCAGCATTCTTTAAAGTTTTTTTTGAAAAGATTTGTAAAGATTTTGAATAAGCTTTGTTAAGCTTTTTTGATTAAATCTTAAGAAAAAAAAAATCTTTAATTTTCATGATTCAAAGCTTTAAAAAAAGAAAAGGGAAACTTCATTTTCATGATAAAAAAAAACAATTTCATGTTGAGTCCTTTGGTCTTTGGGGTCCAATTTTTTTTACCTTTCCAATTTTAGTATTTTTTTTCTTTTCATTTTCCAGCAACCCTTGGATTTCCGTATTCCGGGATGACCTTTTGGGTTCTGAATTTTTTGACCATTCGTATTCTAATGCGTTCGGGGTGCATTAACAATTTCAAAAAATTCATGAAAAATTCATGGAAAATTAGACAAAGGTTATTTCAAATTTTTGGAATATCTGGGTTTGGTGACCAGCATGTGGTGTGTTTGTTTGGGCGCTCGTGATCATTCAAATTCCTAAAAAATCTATTTTCATCCAAAAAATTAGTAAATCCATTAAAATTGTAAATTTTGATTGGATTTGAGAATCGTCGGATGGAACTGAATAATTTTATGATCGATGGGATTCTTGAGGTAATTTTGTTTTATAATTACCAAAAATTAAGAAATTTCTAGAAAATATTTTAAAAATCCTAGAAATTGGTATTTTTGAAATATCAATTGCATTTTGGTAAATTTTATCGTTAAAATTTTCTGAAAAATTTAGATTTGGAGTTCCATAAGATGGAATTTGGTGGAATTCAAAATAGCAAAAATTAGGAAAAAAATTCATGATAATTCTTTTTTTCTTGAGAATTTAATATTTTCGAGGGTTATTTAGTGTTGAAGTACATTTTCATGTGCTAACATTAGCTAGATGTGGGTTATTCACATATTATTAATGTGATTGTACCTCATATTATTAATGTGATTGTACCTCATATTAGTAGTTATTTCTGTTTGGATTAATTCTAGGCGATGTTTTCATGATTTTTTACCATTGTTTAGCCATTCTTATTGGACCTGTTCCTTACTATCTTCGATGATGGGGCTGGAATCTGCGTTCCAAGAGTGTCTTGCCTTTGACACTTGTCCATGATAATTTATTTTGCACTTGTTTAAGTGTGGTCTATGCTTAATTTCCTAAGCCTAAGATAAATTCTATCATGGGTTAGTTGATCTAGTTGTTTTGGTGGATTTTATTGGATGGTTTCCAAGTTTTATATGGACTTATCAAGTTCTGCCCCATATCAGTTGTGTCTAGGGATTTTTAATGAGTGCTATACAAATGTGTTTCACTTGCTTACTTTGGAGTTTTGCTTGAATGACACCACGTTCATATACTCCAAATTGATGAGTTGGCCACCAATTTTAATGCTTCTTTTGGTATGGCATGCATTGATTTTTATGATCAGCTATGATTTTCATGGATTCAAGATGCTTCTATGCTTCTATCTATGGTTTTATGAGGATCTTTTGATCATTTGGATAATATCATGTGCTTTGAAGGAAGGGTTTGCCTTCATTTTTGCACGTAATTTTGGAGTATATTCCTTGTACTCTTGTACATATTCCAACTTAGATACCTAGTTGCTTATGTATCTAGGTGTGTTGTTATTTTTCTACCCCAGCTTTATTGTGTTTATTGGGTAGTTATCATTAGAAAGGTGCCAATAATTCAAATTATTTTCTAATGATGTACTCAAAAAGAGTTATTCCTTGATGTGGTCTCAGGTATATAGAGACAGGTTTTAGCATGTGAAAGTCTGGGAAAAGGCCATCTCATTCATTTTATGTAGGATTATATTAATATTTTCTAGACGACATACTAGGGAGTTCCAAATTGGTAAGTTATGTGTGTGTGGTATCATGGTGGTATGGGATGCTAGTGATCCCTCACATACTAGGGAGTTCCAAATTGGTAAGTTATGTGTGTGTGGTATCATGGTGGTATGGGACGCTAGTGATCCCTCACATATATTATCTTATCGGATAATTTGGGCTCAGGATTGTTGCCTTGCTTATATCACTTAGCATGTTGACCCTAACATTCAAAGATAATCTCATTTTTTGACTTCACTTGAAGTTGTAGTGTAGGCAATCTCTAGATAAACTTCTTTTATCTATAGCCTACATGTTTTGATGGGTGTAATCGCGTCACTTGTTGAAATCTCTTTCTTCAGAGTTCAATGAGTTTACCTTGTTGTGTTTGGATTAAGGAATTTTCAATTCTTCCTTTGTTGGCATTTCTTTCTTTAGTTCCTTCCTTTAGGTCATTTATACAGTCTACCTGATGGTTTACGTATGTACATATGTGACTCATCGAGATGTTAATGACTCCCTATATGGATATGGGTAACTTGGGATGCCGATAATTCCCTGTGCGGATGTGGGTATGTTGGGCCGCCGATGGATTCCTGGTTTCTGTTGTTATAATGCCATGTCTTCCTACTTTATTCCGAATGGTTTACAACAAGTTTTCAAGAAATTGGAAACTACTTTGAGTATGAGTTCCTTTGACCACCTACAGTTTGATGGAAAAATAGAGTGTGTGAATTAGATTTTAGAGGATATGCTTCATGCGTATATCTTTGGAAAGCTATCGAGTTGGGAAAAGTATCTTCCAATGATGGAATTTGCCTATAAAAGTTCTAAGCATACGGCTATTGGTTATAGTTCGTTCATGCTTGTGTATGGGGATCAGCCCACAGTACATGTTGATGTCGGTCTTAAGGACATTGAGCTTGATGCATCGAGGGATTTCTTGCGTGATATACAGGAAATGTTGACCAAAGCTCATGATTCTATCAAGAGTGCTCAAGATAGAGCACAGTTTTATGTTGATAGGGGATGCTCACCTTGGTCTTTTGAGCCAGGAGCATTGGTTTATTTGAAAGTTCCTAAAGATTTTTAGAGTTTTTCAATAGGAAAGTGCTCAAAATTATCTCTTAGATATTGTGGTCCATTCCGAGTTATACGTTGGATTGGCATGGTTGCGTATGAATTAAAACTATCTCCACATGTCAGAGTTCATCCAGTATTTCACGTGAGTAGATTGAAAGAGAAAATGGGAGGTGAGAATAACACAGTTACTCCTGAAGAACTCGTTGAGGTCGAGGATTTATCCTATGTTCCACATAAACTTGAAAAGGTATTTGAATTCAGGAAAAGAAAACTTTGTAATCGCTTAATCCTTGAGGTTAAATTTGAGTGGAAAGAAAGGGAAATCGAGGATTTGACTTAGGAGTCAGTTGAGAACATTCAGCGTGCAGGTTTCCTTCTTTTCATTGCAAGAGTGCAATGTTTTGAGAGAGGGGAAGTATGTTATGTGCAAATTATATGTGCATATACTAGGAGGCTAACCCACCCTAGGCATGTGAGCATGGGAACATGCTCTAGTGGGACTAGGGTTAGAGGCCTAACATTGGGTTGAGGTTAGGGTTAGGCAACCAAGGGTCACACATGGAAATGGAAGGCCAAGAGTCACTTGAGTCCTCTCCTATATAATAGGGGCATGGATCACTCTCAAGGGAGGTACTCTTGTGTAGAGCATTACGTCTACTCTCTTGCCATTTCATGCTAGAGCTATGTGTTGCTAGAGTGAAGTCATATCTCTTGGTGATATGGGACACTAAAGTAAGGTATGTGGTACTTCATTGTATTTATGTGTGTACCTTTAGGCGGGTGGATGAGTATATGCCTGGTTTATGCATGTTTATGTATAGTGAGTAACTAGAGAGATCTATGGGATTTTAACAGAACATCTCAAGAATGGATGTTGGCTATGGGGTGTGGATTTGGAAATAAACGCCTATTCTTCTGATGGTGAGGATGGTGTTGAAGGTATATAGGCTTCATTGGAGAGGGCTTTTGATGGAGATGGAAAGTCTTCAGAGCAAAAAGGGGCTATTAATGAGGAAGCTAGTAGTCTTTTGTATTGAGTATCATCGGGATCCTTCATTGGAGGGTCCTCTTTGTCATAATATGGTACTACCATCTTTGCATTGTAAATCTTCAGGGTTATTATATTGCTAGTGAAGCATGGTTTAACATTGGCAGCAATGATCCATTCACCTCCCAAAATTAAATTTTCTTCCAACACACACTTAAGCACAAAGGACTTGCAGTTCACGGGGTTAATTTTGCATAAGATTGTGCTCATGCCATGGATAAATTTAAGCTTGTATCATTTTAATTTCTATATCTTTTGTAGCTAATCTCTATTCTAGGAAGGTTTGGTTCACGATCAAGCAATGGGGGATTCAATTCCTTTAAGGGTGATTCTTCATGGAAAAGCAATTTAAAAATTCCCTTATTTGTGGGTATAGTTGCATGGATAGATTAATTGGGCACAACACATCACCCATCTAAGTGCCACCCACCACGGAGAGAGACGTATAGAACTTATGTTCTATGGTTCCACACATTGTGGGTATTGTTTATTTAAAATGGCCCAAGGTTTCAATTGAATGTCCATTAGCATTTAGCATAGCATAGTCTTGATTGGTTGGTCCAAGGATACCCAAGTTTCCCAAGACATGATATTGTGACTAGCATTAGAGCTAACACTCTTTATTGGTTTAACACACTCGCCCCCATAGGAATATCTAGCCATATCACCATACCTTGAGAGTTGAGGAAACATTGAGTTTGCATTTTTTTGTTCATTGTCACTATGTAAAGTTCTTTGTAATGACTCTCAACCTTGTCAAGTGTGAACAATGGTACTGTAGGTCCAATGACCATCCTTATTGAGACTTCTTTGGAGGTTTATGTCATGCTTTCCATAGTCTTTATGTTTTTACATAGGACAAAGTCAGAATTTAAGAGTCTCAAGATAAGAATTCATTAGCCCATGCATGTATGTACCTCTAATGAGGTGTAAGAACACATTTAGTGAAGTTTTTTTAGGTCTAGCTATGGTATATGACAAGGACATTGTCTTAACTCTATAGAAATCTTTAGTTTCATGCTTAGTTGTTAATGATTGGCTTGCAATTTGTCCTTAGATTCTTCCTCTATTTCTTTTTCATGGTTCTCAGGATGTATTTGTGTAGGTAGTTCATCTCCCTCTTGAAAGGAAAAGTGGAACTACTCTTCTTTTTGGGTTTGGGTAGTCCTTTGGATTTGACATTATGTAGTTCAATTTCAAATAGGTAACCCAACCAATAGCTTGTCAATCATGAGCTTGCTTATAGTTTTCCTCTTGAAAGGAAAAATGGTACTCCTCTTCTTTTTGGGTTTGGGGTGTCCTTATGGATTTGACATTATGTAGTTCAATTTAAAATAGGTAACCTAACCAAACAGTTTGACAATCATGAGCTTGCTTATAGTGTTCCTCTCAAATTTTGGCAATAATTTTATTCTCAACCTAGGGTGGTGCATTTGCTTTTAGGGCTTGGATTTCATTTTCAAATGCGCTAGATGAGAGGTGCTAGACCATTGGATTACTAGGCTCTCTTTGCTCTTGCCCATTGTGTGAACAAATTTTCTTTTGATCCCTTATAATAAGTGTTTCTTTTGCAAGTTCATTGGTTTCATGGATAGGTTGATTATTCAACATCATGTGTAGCCTTTTCCTGTTTTTAGGTTCTATAAGCTTTATCTTTTAATTTTTGTTTGAGAACATTCGCCTCCACTCATTGTGGAGAGTCATTTATTGTATGCATTTTAGCTTTTGCTCGCACCTTGGCTTGCCAAAAGCAAAGCAATTTGGCAACTCTCCTCAGACAGGTTATAAACATGTGATTGATTACACATCGATAGGGATTGCGAAATGCCTTAACGCTGTAAAAGGTAAAGATGTATTCTTATCTTAGTTAGGAATTGGGGGGGGGAGTGGTTAAGCAATAATCTCAGCTTTAGTCATAAGTTGGTTGAATGAATAGCATGGCTAGTTTGCCTCTCTCCAGTGATGTGATGGAGTTGGAGGTTGGTTGGTTCGTTTGTGTTTGGGACTCTTCACCTTCGCTCCCAGGGGGTGTTGGAATAGTCGGACTCACGAGCATGTGCACATAACACCCTTTATAGACACACATGACACCCTTCACACTCCCACACACATGACACCCTTCACACACTGAAGGAAATTATGGTTTAGGACCACAGAGTGGGGAGAGTGGATATGCAATCTCAAGCCATGGTGAGAGTAGATGCACAGACCTTTCATAGACACACATGACACCCTTCACACTCCCACACACATGATGCCCTTCATACACTGAAGGAAATTATGGTTTAGGACCACAGAGTGGGGAGAGTGGATATGGAAGCTCAAGCCATGGTGAGAGTAGATGCAGAGACATGGGAGAGAGAGAGAGAGAGAGAGAGAGAGAGAGAGAGAGAGAGAGAGAGAGAGAGAGAGAGAGAGAGAGAGAGAGAGAGAGAGAGAGAGATTCACATGGATATAATGATTATATTATGAATTATAATTTCACATCATGTACAATATATTTATACGCACTAAGGCCTTGTATTTTGACCCTTATTAAGGAGAGAGAGAGAGATTCACATGGATATAATGATTGTATTATGAATTATAATTTCACATCATGTACAATATATTTATAAGCACTAAGGCCTTGTATTTTGACCCTTATTAAGAGGTGGTTCACACCTTTTTCTCTTTTTGGGTTTGGTCTATTATAAGCTTCTTTCTCTTATCCTTGGATTTAGCCTTAGCTTCTTCATTTTGTTTGTTTTTGACTTCCTTGGGTTTAGGAGCTTGTGAGTTATTTTTTAATTTTTCTTTGAGAACATTCTACTCCACCGATTGTGGAGAGTCATTTATTATAGGCATTTTAGGTTTTGCTTGAAAGCTCGCATGAGCACATTCAAAGGTACTGTGGACAACCATGCATTCTGCACACTTACAATTTTGAGTCTTGATTATTGCGAGGTGGCTTATAGTAAAGCAAATCTCCTCAGGCAAGTTATAAACGTGTGATCGATTGCACATCATTAGGGGTTGTGAAATGCCTTAATGCTATAAAAGGTAAAGATGTATTCTCATCTCAGCTTTAGTCTCATTGAAGGAATAGCATGGGTAGTTCACCTCTCTACGGTGATGTGATGGAGTTGGAGGTTGGTTGATTCTTTTGCGTTTGGTTCTCTTCACCTTCACTCAAGGGGGTGTTTGAATAGTCAGATTCTCATTAGTGTGAAAGGGTTATTGAGTCTTTTGGTTTGAACACTCTAGGTGTGAACCACCTCTTAATAAGGGCTAAAAGATAAGGCCTTAGTGCCTATAAATATATTGTACATGGTGTGAGAATTATAATTCAGAATACAATCATTGTGTCCATGTGCAATCTCTCTCTCACTTGAGTTCTATTGCATCTCTCTCTCTCTCTCTCTCTCTCTCTCTCTCTCTCTCTCACACACACACACACACACACACACACACACACACATCTGTGTATATACTATCACCATGGCTTGATCTTCCATCACCACTCTCCCCACTCCAAGGTCTTGAACCATAATTTGCTTCAATGTGTGAAGGGTGTCATGTGGGTGGGAGTGTCAAGGGTGTCATGTGTGTTTGTGAAGGGTGTCATGTGCACATGCTCATGAGTGGGTGTTTGAGCAAGCAAGTAACCTTTGTTTGGGCATCTAGATATGTGAGTGGGTGTTTGAGTAATTGTTGCGATGGCCTTTGTGGGCTATTAGCCTTTGTGTGGAGCCAGACAGGAGGCGAGGGTTTTTATTCTCTTATTTTTACTTTTTTATCCTCATTTTATTTTTTAAAATTCTCATTTCAGTTATATATAAATAAAAGATAGGAAAGAAAGATAGGGGGATTAGAAATTAGAGCAAGGGGGGTTATGAATGGATAGGAGGGGTTTTTTAAAAAGGATGGGTTGTGTGTGTGTGTGGGGGGGGTGTGATGATGCATGAGTATGTGTGTGTGTGGGGGGGGTATGGAGTAGTTTAATGGTGGTTTTAGTTTTGGGGGTTAGAGGTTTGGGCCAAGAGGGCACCCTCTACGGGTGGGTTTAGGCCAAGAGAGGATGTGAGGGCACTTGATAGCTTATTTATTTCATTCCCAAGTAGTATAAGTTGTATGTACACTTGATCAGGATTGCTACATTATATATGTCTTTTGGAGTGGAAAGGGCAGGGTTTATTTATTTCATTCCCAAGTAGTATAAGTTGTATGTACACTTGATCAGGATTGCTACATTATATATGTCTTTTGGAGTGGAAAGGGCAGGGTTTAGGCCAAGGGGGCACCCTTTTGGGCCAATAAGGTGTATTTTGGATTTTTTAATTAATTAATTAATTAATTAATTAATTCCCAAGTAGTATAAGTTATATGTACAATTAATTGGGGTTGCTACGTTACATATGTATAAATGAGGTTAAGGCTTCCAACATACCTTATGTGAGCAATGGAAAAAAATCACTTTCCATCCATGATAAAGCTTTGATTGTTAGCTCACATAGAATATGGAGCTAGACTCACACACGCAATGCTCAAAGACAAGAACAAAAGGGTGTAGTGCAAGCTCAAAGGAGAGACATGAAGCTCTCTACAAGTACAAACGAGCAATCAACCCTAAAGAGTGAATGAGGTTTCTTATATACTAGCTAATCCTAAGGTGCCCGTTCATCACAACTAGATGACCATGGGGAAAAACCCTAAGCTCTCAAAGGAGAGAGATGAAGCTCTCTATAGGTACAATGAGAAAGTATAAATGAGCAAGCAACCCTAAAAAGTGGATGAGATCTCTTATATACAAACTAACCCTAAGGTTCCCATTCACACCTGAATGACCATGGAGAATGGCCATGGAGAAAAACCCATGGCATGAGTACATGATCTCACAGTGTAGTACATTACTAAATATCTAACAAACCTCCCTATAGTACAAATGTGAGGTTTATAGATATTGCAAAGATAAGTCTTTGAAAGGTAAGAGGCCCAAAGCTTTACTGTAGAAGGTCTTAAACTTTTCACATGATAAGGCTTTAGTGAAAAGATCTACCACATTGTCATGTGTACCATAATAGATCAGATTGATCTCTCTAGTATAGAGCCTCTCTCTGATATAGTGACGATAATGCACTTCAATGTTCTTGGTCTTGGCATGAAAGGCATGATTTTTTACAACTAACACATTGCACTCTGACTATCAGTGAGAATAGGAGCAAGGGTGTCAAGAAGGAACACAAATATCCTCCATCAATCTTCTCAATCATACACATTCAATTTTCATAGTGAATATGGCTCCATATTTAGCTTCACATGATGATGTTGCCATGGTTAGTTATTTCTTGCTTAGCCAAGCTATACATGAATTTCCAAGAAAGAAACAATTTCTAAATGTGGACTATCGTATATCATAATCACTACACTTCCCTGCCCAATTGGAATCACTACAGTCACTGAAGGCCTCCAATTCTAAATCACCCCCTTGGCATAGAACAATCCAAGATCTTGAGTGCCTTGCAAGTATTTGAAAATACTTTTAATTGCCTACCAATGCTTCATACCTAGACATAATTTTAACTACCTACCAATGCTTCATACCTGGACAATGCATGAACTTTAAAAGCTATGACACAATCGAAATCATTGGTGGCCTATAGCTATAAATCACCCCCCTTAGCATAGAGTATTCCAAGATCTTGAGTGCCTTGCAAGTATCTGAAGGTATGTTTAATTGCCTGCCAATGCTTAGTGCATGGGAAATGCATGAACTTTGAAAGTTGTGACACACCATACTGGATGTCTGGCTATGAATTGCACAAATATATTAGGCATCCAATAGCTTGATCATAAGTGGTTATGTCGAATGGTTTATTGGCATCCTGTAGACCTACATGAGATTCCATTGATGTAGAAATTGGTTTGTAGCTTTCCATGTTAAGTTGCTTGAGTAGTGCTTTTATGTACTTTGATTGATACCATCATCTCGTTGCATGTGTGAGTGGATGTGTGTGTGTGTGTGTGTGTGTGTGTGTGTGTGTGTAAAAGTGGGTGCTCGAGGTGCAAATGGGCGAAGGTGTTTGCACATGTGAAAGACCAAGATCTGACATCTCAAAATTTGAGGCAAGGTCAGCCTTGAAAGCTATAACGAAACTCTTATTAGTGCCTATCACTACAACGTCATCTACATAGAGAATGATAATAAGCAAATCTTGCTTATCCTTTTTCACATAGAAAGTGCTTTTTTGTAGGACTATTTTGAAATCCATGTTCAATCAAATAGGCATGAATCTTCTGGTACCAAGATTTGGGAGCTTGTTTTCAAACCATATAAATCTTTTATTAAGTTGAGCAATTGGAAAATCACAAACAATTATAGATTTTATCTTCCACATGTCGGATAACCTGGCATGCGTCAACACAATGGTGGTGTTTGACAGAGTAAACAGACGGATTTGGTTATCACTTAATTGACAGAAGTTGTAATGTTGCAATTGACATACTTTTAGATGAATGACTTTCACATGACTATTTGAATAGTTGCCCGCCACACTACACCACCTGTGCTATAAGCATTATTGCAGGCACAACTGTAGTAGCCATGTGTAGGCACTATTTGCACACAAGGTGTGAAAACTCCACAAAGTAGAGAATTGTCATAGGCAAGGAAACCACCTGCAACAATGAAAGCTTGGAAAATATGAAACCACATTATTTTGCAACATAATGGAAGCTACGGAAAGCTTGAACAAGATTTGAAGAATGAAACCCAAAAACCAAGCAATGGAGAGCTTGGCTGACACCATTGTTAGCTCACACATAATGTGGAGCTGGACTCACACACAAAATGCTCTCAAAGATAAGAACAAAAAGGTGTAGAGTGTGAAAGAATGCTTGAAGACAAGAACAAAAGGATGTAGAGTGTGAGAGAATGGCAAGCTCAAAGGAGAGAGATGAAGCTATTTATAAGTAAAATGAGAAAGTACAAATAAGCAAGAAATCCTAAAGAGTGGATGAGGTTGTTTATATACTATCTAGCCCTAAGGTGCATGTTCACACCTAGATGACCACGGGGAAAAACCCATTGGAATAAAAATGCTCATGGTATAAGTACCTGTTTACACTTGGATGACCATGGGGAGAAGCCTAGTGGGATAAAAATTCCCATGGTATACACCTGGTTGACCATGGGAAAAAACCTAGTAGGACAAGAATGCCCATGGTATAAGTACATGGCCTCATCTATATTTACCTAGTTTCTAGGGGATCTTGGCAGTTTGTTTTGGAAAGTATTGAAGGTTGTTGTACAGATTGTAGTTCTGTTGAGGCTTTATGCAGATTATTGTGTAGTTAGCAATTTAATTACAAAATTATACAAAGCTTATTGGTGAAGAGCCAAGTTTTAAGAATCTTAGTGTGTAGAATTTTAAAAGTTTGCAAAGATTATTGTGCAGAATGTTGAGATATCAAGCTCAACTAGTGCTACAACAACAAACACTGATGACCCACCTAGGTGATAGCTTCCGCACTTATACCACTGGCATGGTTGGTGAGATTATGGTTGATATGCTGCCAGTGAATGATAGGCTCTGTGACAACCACTTTAGAGTACTAGAGTTATGGCATAGTTATAGCACTAACTTATATAGTCGGATTCACACTATCAACCGAACATTGTATGTTATTGTAGGAGAGTACTTTCCCTTTATGTTTGTACTCTTATCTTTTAGCTATATGGTTGTAGAGAAGAGAAGAAGATAGAAGAAAATTTAGCCATCATCCATCTCTCTCTTGTGTCTTTGTTTTCTTGCAAAGGAACTCAAGCTCTCCCTCTCCCCTAGGTTATCTTTATGGTATTAAAGCTCTAATTTATGTGAGAGCTAAGGAGGCAATCAAGAGGCAAGAACAAGCAAGCAAGGAAGCAGTACACGGGTAAGAGCATCATCATCTCTTCCCCTTCTTGTTTAGGTACAACACCCCCTCGGTAGCTCCAAGAGCTACACTTCTCTGATTGAGGAATTGTCTTGTAGGGCTTGGCGGTGCTTGTGTGGTACATAGTACCTTATACTATAGTTTTGTGGTTAGATTCGTGTTTCGGTCTCCGTTTGATCACTACAAGGTATTTTTGATAGTTTTGAGAAGTTATGGTAGAGAACTGTCTCTAGTTGAAATTTGGTTATTGCAGTAGTGTAGCAACGCCTTTTGGGAGTACATATAGTGTTTGCACATGTATTTTTGATATTGGGTGTATATACATGTACTCTGGCTAGATCTCGTGACATACAAGTTGTGTTGAAGTACCGCAATCATAAAAGATACTATTGTGTTATAGGTTGCATATAGAAATTGTCTATTTGTAGGTTTTTGATTGTTGCAGGCTAATATATTTGATGGACTCAATCAGATTGTTAGTGAAAAGTTGGACAAGAACAACTTCCATGATTGGAAGTTCGAAATGGCCAATTTCCTGATGGGATAAAGGATTTTGGAACTACAACGAAGGAGACAATGAGGAGCCTCCAGAGTTGTCTCTAAAGATAATGCCACTCTTGCATATATAAATGCATTCAAGGATTGGAACCAGCGTATAAGGAAAGTCATGTATTAGCTTTCGAGTGTCATAGACACAATGATAGGACACATACATGATGCCAACACTCCAGCAATTGCATGGCAGATGCTAGTGGAGATGTTCCAAACTAATACAAAGGCAAGGAAACTACACCTAAAACAAGAGCTGTATACTGTGGAAAAGAAAAGCATGTCTAACTCAATGAGTATGCTTTAAAGATTAAAGGCATTATTGAATCCCTTGGGTTTATCAATGTATTGGTGGAAGATGATGATTTGGTGAGTGTCTACTTGAATGGGCTTGGAAAAGAGTACAAGCCATTCAAGACCTCCATTGTAGTTAGAGAGAATGTTCCCAACTTTAGAGACTTGGTGTCTATGCTAATCATAGAAGATTAGTCTCTTGGAGGTGAGGACTTTTCTTCATAAAGCAAGAACATATTAGTTTAGACCTTCTACTCTAATTTAGGTAGAGGCATAGGTAGAGGGTGTGGTCGAGGCCAAGGTGGTGGTCAAAAAGGAAACCATAATTTTGGACAACAATAGTCCAATAATTTGGAGTAGCAGTAATCATACATAGGTGGAAGAGGCTAGTCTAGAGGCAAGGGGAGCCAAAGAGGCCGAGGTGGTTGGCAAAGAAATCATAGTGAAAATATCATAGAGTGTTATTATTGTGGAAAACCAGGGCCATGGTAAAGGATTGCTATAAAAAGTAGAATGACATTAAAAGTGGAAAGTTGCAGCAAGGCAACTGTGCATCATCTAGTAAACATGGTGGTAATGGCAGCAAAAGTAAGCAGCTATTTATGATGCAACACATGCTCAAGTCCACAACAGGAGATGTGTCAAGATCTCAAGATATATGGTATGTGGATTCTGGGGCCTCTAATCACATGACCAGTCATAGTGAGCGGTTTAGAGATATTCAAAAAATGAAAAAGCCAAGTTATGTAGAAACATGTGATCATAATGTGAATCCCATTGCGTATGTTGGTAAAGTTCCATTGTCTATGCAGGATGGCATATGAAGTACTTGGCAGATGTACTTCATGTTCCAAATATTACAAAGAACCTGGTTTTTGTTAGATAGATGGTTGAGCAGGGTCTGGGTTTAATCCTCAAGCATGTTTTGTGGAAGACCTTAAAAATCAGTGTCACTTGGTTGGGAAAGGGTAACAAAAAAAGCAAGATGTTTGATTTGGATATGAACATGCCTAAGGTAAAGGTAGCTATGTTTATGCATGGAACATGTGTCATTGTAGATATTGACATATGGCACAAGCACATTGGTCATGTGAATATATAGCGGCTGAAGTCTATGCATGCCCAACATATTGTTTGCAGGTTTGCCAAAGTTTAAGGTTGATGGTATGCATAAAGTTTGTGAAGCATGCCAGTTTGGTAAGTATACCAAACATGATTTCCCACATGAAAAGCATGTTAGTTCAAGGCCATTAGATGTTATACATTCAGATATATGTAGAACGACCAAGATTGCAACAATTGTAGATTGTAGGTATTATGTTACATTCATTCATGAGACCACACTAGGAAACTGTGGGTTTACTTCATGAAGGAGAAAAGTGAGGTGTTTGCTCACTTTCAAAGATTTAAAGTCTTGGCGGTTAAGAAGGAGAAAGGCATGCAAATAAAATGCCTGAGATCATATGGTGGGGAGAGTATTTCTCCAATGAGTTATTTCTTGAGAAAGCAGGGAATCAAGAGACAGTTTACATGCTGGTACACTTCACAATAGAATGGTGTTGTAGAAAGAAAAAATAGGCACATTGCAGAAGTGGCACATGCCTTGATGCTCATTGGAGAGTATTTCTCCAATGAGTTATTTCTTGAGAAAGCAGGGAATCAAGAGATAGTTTACATGCTGATACACTTCACAATAGAATGGTGTTGTAGAAAGAAAAAATAGGCACATTGCAGAAGTGGCACATGCCTTGATGGTTGAAAAGAATGTCACATTATTTTTGAGTAGTAGTAGTAGTAGTAGCAATTGTTGTGTACATTATGAACAGGGCACCCACCAACTGTTCATGGTATGATGCCTGAGCAGAAGTTTAAAGGCATAAGACTGGATGTGTCTCACTTCAAAGTGTTTGGGTGTATTGCATATGTGCATGTTCTTGATGAAGTAAGAACAAAGCTGGATCCAAAGGCAGAGAAATGCATCTTTATTAGTTATGCTATGGAGAAAAAAGGTTATAGATGTTATAACCCTACCACTTGTGACATGCGAGTAAGCAAAGATGTTGACTTTGACGAGATGAGTAGTAGCTAGCTGGTATGCACCGGTAGAGCAGCGAAGGTAATAGAAGACACTGATGTAAGAAGTGATGATGTTGCACCACATGTAGAGTAGCAGCACAGGTGCTTAGTGGACTTGTAGAGTCCTCTAGTAGGGATACAATGTTATAGTCCATGGTCAGGCAGGTTGAGGATAGATGTAGGTACACATGTATCATACAAAGAGAAGGAAAATGTAGATCAACCTTTTGTGCCTGATCTGTCAGTAGGTCACTCATATGTGGAAGGTGACTCTAGAGGCTTTGAGCAGAGCCTTGATGAGAGGAGCTTGGCATTCCTTCTATGGTTATTCCTGGTGTAAGGAGAACTAGGGCTATTTTGAGGACACCTGGCAGTGATCCAGGTTTATGCAGGTCTATGAGGGTTAGGTATCCTATTGACAGGTTAAGATATGATGGATATACAACCCATCATTATGCTTACATGGTTAAATCAATATAAGAGTTAGAGCCCGCTTGTTTTGAGCAGGTACTTGGAAATAAGAAATGGGAAGATGCCATGAATGAGGAGATGGCAACATGGGAGTTAGTGCCTTTGCCTAAGGAAAAGAAGGCAATTGGATGTAAGTGGGTGTATAAGGTCAAGCATAACGTTGATGTGTTAGCATCATCTTGCTAACATGGGGAAAAACATATGCTCCTACACACATAACCAGGGAGTATAGATGTACACATGAGCATGGTGTAAGAGACATGGATCAAGAATAAGATAAAAGATATAAGCAAAACATTATAGTGTATTCCATTTCCATCATCTTGTGTATCCAATTAGGGGATTTATATAGCTATCCAACCATGTCAACTAAATCTAATTTTGTCATATTTATATAGCACCAGAAACGCCTCCATTTATCTACATCATAGAGGTCAAACATTATACGTAAAGCATTTAAGAAGGACTACCATGAAAAATATGTGACGGCCTGCTCAAGCATCTGCCATTTGCATGTGTTCCCCATTACCATTATGTAACATATTCTCTTGCATTGCATCTTCATGTGCCTGCATTAGTAATTCCATCTCTTGCACTTTCATAAGAGTCTGCCTCTCTCTCTCTCTCTCTCTCTCTCTCTCTCTCTCTCACACACACACACACACACACACACACACACACACACACACACACACACACACACATGCACACACACACACCCACACACAAATCTCTTTGCAAAGAGGAAATTCAAGACTTAGAGAATTCATTTAGCATAAAGGGAGATTGTATCCATTTATTATGAGATAATGTTTTATATGCAACTGGCCCTTACCCACACTTGGGTGCCCAAAACTTCTAAGTTAACTATTTGAGTTTGGGTGTGGCGAGCTTTCTCATAAAGGGTATAAATTTTAAAGTGCCTTTTCATGACACTTATTCCCCACTCTCATGTATGGCAGAGAGCCTCTAGTTAACCCAAAATGGGGTTAACATCCCCCCCTACTTGATGTAGATCCCATCCTCGGAATATGGTTATAGCGTGAAAGCATGATCACCTACTTTGTAGTAGTGATGATTATGGTAGTGTGCCTCGAGCCTTTTAAGTGTGCACTTAAAGTATGGGTATGGTGTCTAGAAGCTAGTGTCATCGTATCTTCAAAATTTTGGTGCATGTATGAAGGCAAGAATGGAAGTTGATAATAGTGGTACATCATGGCTTCTTCCGTTGGGCTTTCATTCATGCCAAAGAAAAGAATTTCTAGATTATAGCCTTCATAGTTTTCTTGTCTTTAATCAATAATAAGAACCACAATCAACTTTATAAATTTGCATGTTGTCTAGATTGGGAATCCTTTGCCAAGCTCTGATCCATAGCAAATTTTATTGCCTCTGTTTTTATAATGTGTCGAACACTGCATGCTAAAATAATGCAAAGTTGTAGCACAAGTGGGAATCCCTCTCTTTCTTACCTTGAAATTATAATAGAGTGAATCTTCTTTTCATGGGCATATAAATTGGCTCCACCACCCTCACCACTTGTATTTCATGCAGATAAATCCTTTGCAAACTGTTATACAAAGGAACTATTTTCTCCATGCTCGCTATATTCTAAAAGCCTTAGTTGTTCCTTGGTTGCCTTAGTTGATGTTATTGTATGAAAGCACCCAAAGACATAGCCATAGACACCTTAGAATGAACTACCACCTAAGATGCTCATTTAAGAACTTGGCAGGTTACACTCATGATGGGAAGTAATGTGGCATAAGAAGTTATGATATGGCACACCGCAAATAGGCCATTAAAGAGCACCACTAACCACCTTAGGGTCGTTTATAAAAGCCTACTTGTACGCCAATGACTAATGATGGATTGTGAACTAGAAATATTAATCGAATAGATAGTTAACATGTGTTATGCACTAGAGGCTAACTTAATACAATGCTATTGCTCTTACATATACGTTTTGCAATAAGAGTCCTTCATTTTTATGTTTCATTTAGTTCTTTGGCACTTTGTCTACATGTCTAATTAGAACCCACCTCTATATGTGTGTTGATAGCTATCAACACTTTTGGCATATCTAACATGACTAAGCCACACATAGTACTGATTTCAGGAAGCTTTATTATCCTAAATGGAAAATCCAAGGTGCTTAATGGTAGTAGATCTCGACCTTGACAATGGTGTCAAACCATAGAAATAAAACTTTTGCCCCCCCATCTAATATGACATTTTTCAACCTTGTTGGCTGCACTTAAGTTTGGACCATGCCATCACCTTGCTTCATAACAAAAAGCTGAAAGAATGATATAACGAGGTCACCTTGGAGAGCACAATGACCTACCTGACTCAGCAAAATCTACCACCATCTCTCCATCGCAGATTGAGTAGCTAGCAAGATTTCGACAAGTCGACTAAGCAAGGCATGTGTAGGTGCAGAGCTAGTATGGAAACCTACCTACCATGCCAAGGAATTAATCAAGATAAGGGAACATATGAATAACTTTATGTGTGCGAGCTCCTCATAAACATGTTGGTACCACCCGACCTCAAATTCAACATTGTGTAGACCTATACAAGGCTTCTATACCTTAACTAGGAGTTCAACTAAGAGGGAGGAGTAGTAGGCAACATTTTGGCACCAAAAGAGAAGAGAGTTGTGCAGAATGATGGCATAACTTCCATGATTATCAATTTTAAGAATAACAAGAAATAGGAGATGTCAATATTGTAATAAAAAAGGCCATTGCAAGAAAGATTACCAGTACCACAAGTGTAAGAGATGTCATGATGAGCAAGGGCACATGCAAAGATACTATCTATTGGAAATATTGGATGTGTATATATAACAATCACCAAGACCATTTGTAAAGCCAACACAAAGCATAAGCTTAGGAAACTTGATAAAGCAAAGAAGGAATTGAAGAATTTCTCAAAGTTTCTAAAGGAAGCAAGGCACTAGCATGTGAAGTATAATAGGGGGAAACATGATTCATATTCAAGCATGATCAAAATAGAAAAACAATGTGAAAAGGCTTATGGTAATAACCAAAAAGATAGGAAAACAATGTGTTAGCATGGAGTTCTTTGGGGAATCACATAAGGAGGTAGATAGGGAAGAACTCTACTCTAAAGAAGAAGACAAAGGTAATGATGAAGATGGCTTTGCACTACAAGAACAAAATATATAAGAAGAACAAAGTATCTGGATAGAAATGAGCATCCTTGAACCACACAAGGATGGAATGAACATCAAGATGCAAGCCGAGGTCTCAAAAGTTTTGAAACTGCCAATAGTCGAAAGTGTTGTTACAAACCAATATAACCAAGAAATGAACCAGGAGGAAGAGAATTAGAATGTGACGCGAGTTAAGGTGACACATGAGGAGAAAAAAGAGCAAAAGAGCCATGATAATCCCTCAAACTTTGAGTCAAACAAGTCAATTTATGTTTTTGACAATGGAATTATGCAAAACCAATGGCGGACAACAAAGATGGAGTATCAAATGCACTAGAAACTAGACCAAGATGATCAAAGAAATGCCTCAAAAGAAAGCATGGATGATTCGTCTTGTCGAATAAGAGCAAAAAGGGTAAAAGAGCCATGATCATCCCTCAAACTTCAAGTCAGAAAAGTCTTGGATTTAGGTTTTTGACAATGGAATTATGCAAAACCAACGATGGACAACAAAGCTAGAGGATCAGATTCACTAGAAACTAGACCAAGATGATAAAAAAAATGCCTCAAAAGAAAGCATGGATGCATTAATCTTGTGGGATAAGAGTACAGACATCTAGGAGGATCAACCAAGTAATTCAAACTAGTCAAATGATGTTTCTCGCAATGATGCAAATGGAATGCATGATGCTATAATACATTCCAACACTTTGGCTACAACATCATAGTAGACTGATGGACCAACCTACTAAATAGCAAAGTGTTAGAAGATTGGTAACCCACCCCAACAGGGCAAAGGGGTCCAAAGAGTCAATAGATTGATGGATCCAACCCAGTAGAGCAGAGAGTCCATAGAGAAGACTCAGATGGCAGATAGATCTAACCCATCAAGAAAATGTCGGCCAAGAAGTAGATCCAACTCATCACTAAAAAGTAGGCCCGACGGGTGGTCCCAACCCTTCACTAACCCAACCGAAGGATTGGACTAATAGATTAGCTTATTGTGCAAGTAATTATATTCCTTTCGGTGATTAAGTGACCGAGACCTCGAGTGAAGATACCCATTATCATTTGCAAATACCTTGCAATGCTACCTCAACCTGACTAAAGAGCCAAAATTAGATATTGATGATGATGGAAGGTACACTATAGGTGTAGATGTAGCTAACATGGAAGCTCGAGGCACTAAGAATGCACACTTTAATAGGATGACTTTAGTCTAACCATTGCATCAGAGGATTCTGATGCCAAAGATGCATGTCCAATGGGAAATAACCATTGCATCAGAGGATTCTGATGTCAAAGATGCATGTCCAATGGGAAATAACCATTGCATCAGAGGATTCTGATGCCAAAGATGCATGTCCAATGGGAAATCTAAATTAGTGTGCCTTCTCACCAACATTTACATGTAAGACCAT
This sequence comes from Cibotium barometz, assembly GCF_041138505.1. Lineage (NCBI taxonomy): Eukaryota > Viridiplantae > Streptophyta > Polypodiopsida > Cyatheales > Cibotiaceae > Cibotium > Cibotium barometz. Next base: position 7,072,268 of record NC_141064.1, on the reverse strand, counting down.
AGGTCAAGGTCACTTCTTTAAAAAATATCCAATTGTGGCCTTTCATATGGTGCTCTTTACACGATCTCCACTAGGTGTGTTGCAGTATTTCATTGACTGTCTTCTCTGTTGTGTGTTCGTTAAACCTTGAACACACAAGGCAATGAAGTGCTGTAGTGTGCTATGTTTGTTGAGCCTTGAACGGTGATCAAGCTTAGGAGTTGTAAGCTTTACACGAATCTTGTTGGTCACAATGGTTGGCTATGTAAATAGTGTGACTATCTCCCTTGATGACTCTGTATGTGCCAGTGGTGGTGGCAAAGATGGTGTTGCCATGATTTGGGATCTTGTAGAAGGAAAGCACCTATATTCTCTTGATATGCTAGTGATATCATTCATGGTTTGTGCTTCAGCCCCAATAAGTACTAGCTTTGTGATGCAACCTAGTTGTGTGTGAAGATCTGGGATCTCAAGAGAGATTATTATTGGTGAATTGTGCTATGTCTTCTATGCTTCTTCTTCTTTCTCCATATTGAGAATGCTGTGAAGGTAAAGAATGGTTGTGATGCGCTAGGGTTAAATGAAACTGAGCACCCTACACTCCTTGGGGCTCAAGCTCTCTCAGTGGGTGGCTGACCATGCAATTCACAAGCCTTCACGCTCCCGTTTGCCTTGACCGTATATCTTGCCATTACTAAGGTTTTTAACTTTGGCAACACTAGCCCCTTTCTATTTAACATGTACTCAAGAGAGAAACTTTTGGAACATGAGTTTGTGGAACGGATACTTAGTTTCAGAAATTTGAAATTGATGTAGTACAGATGGCCTCTTAAACATGATCCATTCTATGTTGAGCTAGTATTAAGAGTACTTTGAAAATGCTTCTCTATTCTGTTGTAAATGATGCATATTTGCTTCTTTTTGAAGTATCACTCATGGTTTTGGGGCGGGGTCCCCAAATTTGGGACGTCGGCCTCGATTTGTGTGCCGAACTGCCCGGGGGCCAAATTTTTTTTTTTTGTCCGAGAGGTTCTCTTGGTCGTTGGGGTTCAGACCGTTCGTCAATTGGACGCCCGGTCGTGCATTTATTAAGGTTTAAAGGTCGTCGCTTTTTAACTAAAAATGACTGAAATTTACGTATAAGCTTGATCCGGTGTCCGTTTTGGATGTTGTAAAATTCTATATTATGATAAAATCACATGCTGATTCCAAATTTGGGCTCAGAATTTGAAGATTCTAAGTAGGAATGACTCATTTAATAAAATCATTGATTTTTATACCATAAAAACTCTATTACATGGACATTTCTTTATTAGTGAAGATGGGTATGTTACATTGAGCGAAATTAAAACATTTCATGATTGATGGAATTCTCGAGGTAATTTTTTCATAATTACTAGAATTAGAAAAATTTCTAAAATTATTTTAAAAATCCTAGAAATTGGTATTTTTTGTATACCAATTGTATTTTGGCTAATTTTATCGTTAGTATTTTTTGGAAAATTTAGATTTGGAGTGCCATAAGATAGTATCTGGTGGAGTTCAAAATTAATAAATTTTGAGGTCCTAGAAAAATAGAAAAAAATCATGATAATTCTTTTTTCTCGAGAATTTAATATTTTTGGGAGTTATTTAGTGTTGAAGTTTATTTTCACGTGCTGACATTAGATAAATGTGGGTTATTCGCATATAATTAATGTGAGTGTACCTCGTATTAGTAGTTATTTCCATTTGGATTAATTCTAGACGGTGTTTTCATGATTTTTTTACTGTTGTTTAGCCACCAAATGCTAATTAAAGTATTTTTTCTTATGTGCAGTCAATTCTAGTGAATTAATTTACTAGATCATTTTGGTCAAGGGTGGTCAAGTGAAGTTGGAAAGAGTGATTCGTGATTTTTGGAGGACTTTATTACCATGGCTCACATTGATTTCTTTATCAATGATAATAATGTCGATGAGATATGTGATCATCCCGACTCAAGAAGGGAAGATCTTAAATTCCAAGTTGTTGAAGAAGAGGAGGCTATTGGAAAGAGTGAATTTATGGAAGTGATAGAGCTTCTGAAAGCAACTATTGCCAAATGCTATGAATGACGAGATGGAGTCACTGAAGGTGCAGATCTTGACTCTGCATAGAAGGCTCTTTTGGTGGCGCCTCCTGCTCCTACCAAAGCAGTTGCTTCGTTGTTTGCACCAAAGGTGTACGATGATGAGAAAAAGGAGAAGACTCAAGAATGTGTAGATGCTTGGCTCAACAGGTGGACTACACACTTTACCTTTCATCCATCCGATGCACAAAAGCTATAGATGGCGCAGGGGTTATTGAAAGGGAAGGCATTGACTTGGTGGAAGGATCTCAAATAAGATTCAATTCCTACCACTTGGCAAAATTTTGAAGAAGCTTTCAAAAAAGAGTTTGTCTAACCAGAGGATAAATTTGAGATAATTGCCAAGCTTGTTAAAAATAGCATGGGGAATCAGTCGTTTGACAATTATGTGTGCAAAATTTTAGATAATTGGCTGCCAAAGCCAAATCAGATGATCATACCTTATGTGGGATTTTCATCAATGGTCTAGCTCGTGACTATCAGTATAGGGTAAAAAAATGTAAAGTCAAAACGATTGAGGATGCTATTTAGGGACAGCTTAGGTTTTTCATAAGACAATGGTTGGCGCCAACACTTCAAAACCATTGTCTAATTAAAAGAAATCCACATTCACTTTACGAAGAACGGACAAAAAAGGAAGATGGTTTTTATACCAAAACCAAAAAATTCTGACAATGCCAACAAAAAAGCTAAAGTTTGTGAGTAGGGATAATCTCACATGTTTCAAATGCAAAGAAAAGGGACACACAAAGAAATTCTATCCTTTGAATGGAGCTGCAACACCTTCGGCGTCTGGGCAAAAGGCGGCATCGAAGATTATACCAAAGAAATATGTGAACATTACAGAACTTCAAGGTAAATTTTTTGAAGTAAATATTACGCATCTTGAAGGAAGCCAATGTCCAAATTGTACCTTCAGTAAGATGTTTTTGGTCCAAATAATTATTTTTGTATTTATGAAAAAATAAATGGATATCAGGTTCATATATTGTTTGATCGTGGTAGTACTCATAATTTTATTAACAACATTGTGGTATAGAGGATGAGGTTGGAAACCACTTAGAATGATCACATGTACAAGGGTAGGGTGGTTGGAGGACAAGTCTAATTCTGGGACAAGAAGGTGTCAAAGCTGCCGCTAGACGTTCAGTTGTACTTTCAGAAAGACTTGATTTTCATGTCATGAGCTTGGGTCATGTAGACATCATTTTAGAGATGGAATGGTTTCATAGAAAAAATAAAGATTTTTTTGTTGACTGGGTCAAACATTTGATGTCTTTTTGTCATAATGGAAACCTTGTTACTCTTAAGGGAAACAATGTTGTACCCAAGGAAGCTTTATATAATGAGCTTGAGTTAATGGAAAACCTTTTTAACTATGAACTTTTCCAATTGGTTATAGATCTAGTGTCGTCATGTGTTCATTTTGATGTCAACACTGTTTCTTTAGATGTTTGGAAAAATAAAGTGTTAAATTTCATTAAGAGCTAATTTCAGGATATATTTCCTGATGAGTTACCTCATGAATTACCTCCTAAACGAGAGGTGGACCATAAAATTGAGCTAGTACCGAGTGCAATACTTGTTAGTATTCCTCTCTATATCGGCTTAGCCAGATTGAGGAAGATGAGGTAGCCAAGCAACTAGTTGAATACTTGAGGATGGGTTAGATAAGACCAAGTAAGTCTCCTTGGGGTGCACCAGTTCCCTTAGTTAAGAAAAAAGATCAAGGTACCTGGCGGATGTGTATTGATTACAAACGTCTTAACAAGGTTACAATTAAAAACAAATACCTAGTGCCTAGATCAAACAATCTTATTGATAGGTTAGGAGATAAGTATTTCACAAAGCTTTATTTGCGAACCGATTATCATTAGATCCATATTGTAGAGGAAAATGTTCCTAAAACTACTTTAGGATAAGTTACGGCCATTATAAATTTTTAGTGTTACCCTTTGGTCTCACTAATGCACCAACAACTTTCCAACAGATGATGAATGATTTATTTCAAGATTTGTTAGAAAAATGCATAGTGGTTTACTTAGATGATATTTTGATATATAGTAAAACTTTGGCTAAGCATGAGGATCATTTTAAAGAGGTTCTAGGAAAGCTTTGGAAGGAGAAACTGTATTGTAAATTATCGAAGTGTGATTTCTTCAAGAAGGAATTGTTATACTTGGGTCATAAGATCTCTCAAGATGGCTTAAGTATTGATTTGGATCGAATCCAAAAGGTTTTAGAAGATCTTTCTTAAGTTTTGTGGTGTTTCTTTGTGGTGTTTCTTCAAAAATCTGTCAAGGATTATTTAAAGTTGACAGTGCTTTTTACCAATCTTCTTTTAAGGATAAAAATAAGAAGTCTAATTCTCTGATTAAGTGGAATGAGAAGCTATAGGTAACTTTCAATACTTTGAAAAATAAAGTTTCAGATACTCCTGTACTGTTAGCCTTGCCAGATCCTAATAGGCCTTACATTGTTGAGACTGATGCTAGTGATTTTGCGGTAGGCGCAACTTTGTTCCAGGATGGACCGCCTATGGCCTTCGAGAGTAAGAAACTCAAGGATGCACAAACTAGGAACCCAGTTTAAAAGAAAGAGTTATATGCGATCATTTATGCTTTAAAGGCATGGAGACAGTATCTCTAACGGGTCTCAATTTATGGTCTTGACATATCACCAGTTTTTGCAGTACATTTGTGATCAATCGGACTTGAAAGGTAGAAAGGCCAGATGGGTTGAGTTGATGCAGGACTTTGATTTCATTGATTAAATATAGGAAAGGTAGCTTGAATTGCATTGCTAATGCATTGAGTCAAATTGGTGAAGTTAATGAACTTAGCTTCATAAAAATTACTTCTAACTTGTACGATTCACTCAGGGAAAAATGCAGTACAAATATTTTCTTTGAAAAGTATTGGAATTTGGCAGAATCAAGGTCTAATTTTGAGGTAGATCAAAACCTGGTGAATCAAGGAAAAGCCAACCAATGTTTTATTCAGAATGGTCTCTTATTCCGAAATGATAAGATTTACATGCCGAAAATTAAACTCAGGATTCTCTTTGAGTGCCATGATGCACCATTGGTAGGACATCCTGGCATACAACATACCTTGGCTTTGGTTAGAAGGACATTTTATTGGCCAAAAATGAAAGATTTTATTTAGAGTTATGTGGTATGATGTCATCAATGTTAGATAAACAAGGCTGAATGCCTTAAATCTACTGGGTTATTACATCCTTTGGATATTCCATCTCAAAAGTGGGAAAGTATTTCCATGGATTTCATTACAGGAATTCTACGTACCAACAGGGATAACGATGCCATTTGGGTAGTTGTGGATAACGATGCCATTTGGGTAGTTGTGGATAATGATGCCATTTGGGTAGTTGTGGATAATGATGCCATTTGGGTAGTTGTGGATAGATTAACAACAGGGATAATGATGCCATTTGGGTAGTTGTGGATAACGATGCCATTTGGGTGGTTGTGGATAGATTAACAAAGATGGCTAAGTTTTTACCCACAAAGACAACAATCAAAGCATCAGAATTGGCTTACCAATTTATTGAGCAAACTATTTAGACTATATGGTCTACCTTCTGATATTGTGAGTGATCAGGACTCTAAGTTCACGGTTCAGTTTTGGTAGAAAATTTTCAGAAATTGGAAACTACTTTGAGTATGAGTTCCTCTGATCACCCGTAGTATGATGGGTAAACAGAGCATGTGAATCGTATTTTAGAGGATATGCTTCATGCATATATCTCTAGAAAACCATCAAGTTGGGAAAAGTATCTTCCAATGATGGAATTTGCCTATAACAGTTCTAAGCATACGGCTATTGGTTATAGTCCATTCATGCTTATGTATGGGTATCATCCCAGGGCACTTGTTGATGTTGGTCTTAAGGACATTGTTGATGTTGGTCTTAAGGACATTGAGCTTAATGCATCGAGGGATTTCTAGCATGATATGTAGGAAATGCTGACCCAAGCTCAAGATTCTATCAGGAGTGCTCAAGATAGAGCATGGTTTTATGCTGATAGGGGACACTCACCTCCGTCTTTTGAGCTAGGAGCATTGGTTTATTTGAAAGTTCCTAAAGATTCTTAGAATTTATCAACAAGAAAGTGCTCAAATTATCTCCTAGATATTGTGGTCCATTCTGAGTTATACGTCGGATTGGCGTGGTTACGTATGAGCTAAAACTACCTCCACATGTCAGAGTTCATCCAGTCTTTCATGTAAGCAAACTGAAAGAGACGTTGGGAGGTGAGGATAACATAATGACTCCTCACCACGAACTCGTTGAGATTAAGGATTTATCCTATGTTCCATATGAACGTGAAAAGGTACTTGAATTTAGGGAAAGGAAACTTCGTAATCACTTAATCCCTAAGGTTAAAATTAAGTGGAAAGATAGGGAAATTGAGGATTTGACTTAGGAGTCAGTTGAGAATGTTTAGCACAAGTATCCTTCTTTTCATTGCAAGAGTGCAATGTTTTGAAAGAGGGGAAGTATGTTATGTGCACATTATATTATGTGCATATACTAGGAGACTAACCCACCCTAGGCATGTGAGCATGTGAGCATGGGAACATGATCTAGTGGGACAAGGGTTAGACCTAACCTTGGGTTGGGGTTTGGGTCAAGCAACCAAGGGTCACACATAGAAATAGAGAGTCAAGAGTCACTTGAGAGCTCTCCTATATAATAGGGACATGGGGCACTCTCAAGGGATGTTCACTCTCTTGCCATTTCATACTAGAGCTATGTGCTACTTGATTGAAGACATACCTCTTGGTGGTATGGAACACCAAGGTTAGGTATGTGGTTCTTCATTACTTTGATGTGTCCACCCTTGGGCTCGGTGGTCGGGTGGATGAGTATATGCCTAGATTATGTGTGTTTATGTATAGTGATTAGCTAGAGAGATCTTTAGGGTTTTGACATCATGTCATTTTGGTATAAACAGTCTCGTTACATTAAAGGAGAACTAGTTCCAATGGATCAAGAAGCTGTAAGTTTGGAGCACAACAAGGTGATAGATATTGAAATTTATGAGGCCTCAACCTTGCTGACAATCATTTCACTATGGGAGTTATATAATCTGCTGTAAGGAAGGATATTACAAATTAATGTATACATGAGCTCCCACCATAATATCTTTTCTTTCACAATGGAAGAAAAGTGTTGTAGAGAAGAGAGAAGGCAATTTTGTGTGAAGATATGCAGAACAAAGTGAACATCATTCCTCTTTAACTATAATAACCTTTGTAATTTTGAGCAATAGACACTAACTACCTTTTCAACTAGATAACCTAAAAGGCACATTAATACATCTACGTTCTAAAAGAAAACCCACCTTTTTAGGAAAGGGCATTAAACAACAAATAATTTGTGCCCTCAACAAAGCGATTGTTGTTCAAGGATTTGTTTATTGATATATGTTTGAGTTACGGCACTCCGACAAATCTAATGAAAGTAAAGATGCTTGGACATGAGAGGACAAAGAGACCTTGACTATAATTCTTGCATGAATGCTGAGCCCATTGAGACTTATGCCCTAGACTTAGACATGTGTGTGTGTGTGTGTGTGTGTGTGTGTGTGTGTGTGTGTGTGTGTGAGAGAGAGAGAGAGAGAGAGAGAGAGAGAGAGGGAGAGGGAGAGGGAGGGAGAGGGAGGTTAATTTTGAGATTCAAATAAATAAATTAATTGGTGTATCTATGTGTATAAATTATATTATATGTGTGAGTGTGTGTATACACACACACACACACACACACCATCTACATTATTCTACTCAAATATAATTAGTGTAGTTTACCAATTATATTTGACTACAATAATGTATATAGTGTGTGTGTGTGTGTGTGTGTGTGTGTGTGTGTGTGTGTGTGTGTATCTTGTTAACTCTTTTCAGTGCATGTATGTAAGATCCCTGACCCCATTGCGCAACGAATTCTGGGGTGCTAGCAGCGAAAGTAGTACTTCTTGCATGGGGCAGGATCCCACACTCAGGGCCTCGCCCATGGATATCCAGACAAGAGACTAATCCATTGGTTCATCCAAAACCGAACTCGGAAAAACTTCCCTTGCCCGGAAAGCACGGGCGATTCCTCCAAGATAACTTTTCTCAAATGTAGTCAAAAGCCTTAACTAACTGAACTGATCTGACCGAACCCGTAAGTCCCATAGTCAGATCAAGGGAAAGATTGCACTTGGATCATAGAGGCACAGCCATTGATTCTTTTCCATAGAGCAATTTTTATCTGAGATTTACTTCATCTATCGTACCAACAAAAATTTAGTCTCATTTTAGGGATCCATCAGTCCAGCCTAACCCCATCCAGACCCATAGGTTAGCCAACCGCCCAACCACTGTAGTGATGGGATCCAATTAGGAATTTGGTTAGGTTTTGTCCCGGGTTCTAGGGAGGAAAAGAGTTCCCAGGCTCCCTAGCCGGAAATTCATGCAAACTTAAAACTAGTCACCCCACTTACACACCCAATATGAAATTACCTTTTTCACAGAATCGGCATCTTCTAAAAACAATCTTTTAATGAAACCATTGTGTCACTGATCATAATCGTCAAAATCTCTGGTTGAATCCTTATTTCCAATCATTCCTTCATCGGTGTACCTATGGCATCATTGGCAAGCCAAAACGCTCACCACCACCTGTCCACTCAGGGGCCTTTTTGATAGTTCCTAGCTCATAGTAACCGGCAATATATTCACATATCAAAATGAAATCTCTGTTGAAGATCAGCAAGATCAACCAACGGATCCATATAAAAGAGCCATGGACTCATCCGTTGAGGACCAGCAAGGTCACTCAACCAGATCCATGCCCGAATTCAGAAAATAACTCTTACTCCTTGTTCCAATATCTTCCACGATGCACGTGTGGGTATCGTCGGTGACCTAGAGCCCGAGCACCGTATGGTCAGCACCCTCTAGGGGATCCTTCGCAGGTGACCTAGAGCTTCACTCATAGGCTGCTTCCTTGGTCCCTTATCCACCGTACACCAGAAGCTCACCATTTAAATTGAACCGAGGCTGGTCAAGACCTCGGCCGACCTTGCTACGCGAGACGTCCTCCGTTGACTCTCTGTCAGCTGTTTTGCAACTTTATTAGCTAGGTCTCACGACCTCATTCACAAGACGGTCAAAATGCTTCCCCAACATTCTTGACATAAAACAATCATTTAAAAATAGGTCATAAATACAATTTCTATAACGAACTCTCGTCTTTCCACATCAATCTACATTACTTAATCCACATTCATTTCATAAGCATTCCCATTCTCATCCAATCACATCATTTTCCATCTCAACACTTCTTTCCTCAATTAACCTCATCAGATCTCATCCACTCGCATTTACCCATACATCTCATCTCATCACTGTGAGAAAGAAGAGATGAGAGAAGAGAAGAGACAATGTACTCAAGAACTCATCAATGAACCACTAGCCAACTTGATTAGAAATGAACTACAATACCTCATATATATAGGCACAAGATGAATGGATCTCTAGAAAAGTTCCTCCACCCTTTCCTCCACCCAAAAATGTGTAAATAGGAAAAAATGGAAATGAATGCTATAAATCCCAAAAATGCCTAGAGGCTAAAGAGTGTGCCACTAGCGTGACACCATCAGGAGATGACACCTATCCAACACCTCCTCTTCAGGTCCAGATGGGAGGACCAACGCCAACGCGCTGAAGAAGATAATCCAAGGTAGGTCGAGGAAGAGGCTTAGTAAACAAATCAGCAACATTATCTTTGGTAGGACAATACTCAAGCTGAATGCGACCTTCAGAAATCCAATCACGAACAAAATGAAAATGAACATCAATGTGTTTGGATCATCCTCGAATAATTGGATTTTTGGCTAAAGCAATAGCACTCTGTGAATCTGAGTAGATGAGTGTTGGAGTAGATGAACATCCAAGGTGATTCAGAATTTGCTGAAGCCAAAGTGCTTCAGAAGTGACATCAAGATATGACTTGTACTTTGCTTCTACCGAGATGAAGAAGAAGTAATTCGCTGCTTTTGACATTTCCAAGAAACAAGTCCTTTACCAAGCATAAAACAATAGCCTGACATGGAATGTCTAGTATCAATACACCCTGCCCAATCAGAATCTGCGTAACCAATAAGTGTATCTCCACCTGTATAAGAAATGCCATACTCAAGAGTTCTATGAACATATCAAAGAACCCTCAAAGCTGCCTGGCAATGAGATTGACGAGGCTATGAAGAGAATTGGCTGAGAATACTCATAGCATAGGAGAGATCTGGCCGAGTGTTAACCAAATAAAGTAGAGAACCAATAAGTTGGCAATACTCTGTAGAATCAACCTCAGGGGAATCATCATCTTTGGATAATTTTGAATTAGGATCCATGGGACAAGTGAGTGATGCACAATCATGTATGCCATATTTCTCAAGCAACCTTAAAGTATACTTCTTTTGACAAAGAAAGATGCCAGAAGCAAATTGCCACACTTCTAAACCAAGAAAATAGTGGAGTAGTCCAAGATCAGTCATGGCAAATGATGTTGTGAGTTGAGTTTGAACCCAGTTGAGTAGGTCCAAATTAGAGCCAGTGAGTGTCAAATTATCCACATAAAGCACAAGAATGCATATATCATCATCCACAATAAGCACATAAAGATTAGGATCTGCATGAGTCCTCTCAAAATGTAGAGAAAGGAGAAAACTGTCAATCTTCTGATACCAAGCTCGAGGAGCTTGCTTAAGACCATAAAGAGCTTTCTGTAATAAATACACATCATGTTCATGACCCTATGCAATAAAACCTTCAGGTTGTGCCACATAAACTTCCTTCTCTAAATCTCCATTCAAGAAAGCAGATTTAACATCCATTTGATATATAGGCCAGGCATAGGGAGAAGCAAGAGCAAAAACAACACGAATAGTAGAATATCTGGTAGTAGGAGCAAAAGTTTCATCAAAGTATTCACCTTCTTTTTGAGCATAACCTTTAGCAACAAGTCGTGCCTTGTACTTATCAAGAGTACCATCAGAATGAAACTTGACTTTGAAAATCCACTTAACACCAATGACCTTTTTATGTGAAGTTCGTGGAACTAACTGCCATGTGTTATTAGATTCAATAGAAGAAATCTGTGCTTGCATTGCTTCACACCAATGTGGTAAGGAAAGAGCTTCCTTAACCGTTTCAGGCTCAAACACATCACCAATATGAGACATCAAGGTAATATTTACTGAAGGGCGTGTACGTAAGACACGTGTAGTAGATTGTTGAGCATCTGGAAGTGATATACCTGAATCCTGAAGTAGAGAGCGAACCCATTTTGGAGGACCAGAAGTCCATGTAGAATCCAATGAAGTAGTAGGTGTCGCAATCGAAATGGATGGAGGGGATGAAGTAGGAACTGATGGTGTAGATGAGGATGAGACTGTAGGGAATGAGAGAGGCTCAAGCTCAAGAGATGGAAATGGATCCGAGAGAGATGTAGAAGGTGGTAACTCATCAAAGATGGCATCACGTGAAAGAACAATATCCTCACGATGAGAAGGATCCCAAAAACGGAACCCTTTGGAGCGAGAAGCATATCCTGTGAATATCATAGGTTTGGACTTAGCATCAAGAGTCCTCCTCTTAGAAGAAGGCACATGCACATGAGCAACACAACCAAAGACATGAAAATGAGAAATAGTAGGCTTGTGGCGGCCTATGAAAGCCTCCTCTGGAGTCATGCCGTCCACTGCTTTCGTAAGAGAGCAATTGAGAAGATAAACTGAAGTAGCTATAGCCTCACCCCAAAAGGAGGAAGGTAGCATCGCATGATGTAAGAGGGAGTGGGCCATTTCCTTCACCGTTCTATTCTTTCTTTCAACCACACCATTCTACTGAGGAGTGTAGGGTATGGTGGTTTGTCGTTGTATGCCTTTTGAAGCTAGAAAATCCTCAAATGCTGTAAACTCACCTCCATTGTCAGTCCTGAGAAAAGATACCTTTTGACTTGCTTGATTCTCCATTTGGGCAAGCCAAACCTTGAAATGAGAAAGAGCATCAGACTTCTTAGGTAAGAAATAAACCCATGATTTGCGAGAGAAGTCATCCACAAGAAGCATATAATACTTGGATCGACTAAGCGATTGTACTTCCATAGGTCCTGCAAGATCAGCATGAATAAGCTCAAGTATGCGTGTGGCCCTATGAGTAGCCTCCTCTGAAAAAGAAGCTCGATGTTGCTTTCCTTGAGCACAAGAAGAACAAATGTGATGGTGAGGTTTCTAAAGCTTTGGTAGACCTGTAACCATGTCATGTGAGACAAGATGTTGTAAAGTAGCAAGAGGAACATGGCCAAAGCAGAAATGCCATAGATCACTATCTTCATTAGAAATAAGTGCTTTAGGAGAAGCAAATAATTGATGAAGATGAGACTCATGTGGTGGCAACTGTGCTGTAAAAGAGCTTATATGATAAAGCCCAACATTTTGATAACCATGTGCCACACAAGAAAGTGACTGTCTATCAATGATTTCAATCACTTCATCATCAAAGTAAACCCCAAGACCTTTAGAAGTAGCCTTAGAGATAGAAAATAAGTTGGCAAACATCTTAGGCACAAGCAAAACATCATGTAAGATAGCATCTCCAAAAGAAACATCACCAATACCAATCACAGGGAGAGACGAAGCATCACCAATGTGTACTGATGAAGAGATAGACTTATGGTTTTCCAATAAGGAAAAACTATTCGTCATGTGAGAGGTAGCACCACTGTCAGCAATCCACTCATTCGCAGTATGCGTATCAAGATCTTTGATTACCACAAGTGATGTGTCACATGAAGAAGTAGAAGACATAGCAACATATGCAGCCTTGGTGTTACCGTCTTCCTTCTTGTCTTTGTCTTTGTCGTGAGAAGATGTTGATGTAGAAGAACCCTTAGATTTGGATTCAAGTTCAGCTTTTACCTTCTTGGATGCCGCCTTCTTAGCAAAACAACGATCCTCCGTATGGCCACTATGACCATAGAAAGTGCACTCCTTGGAAGAATCCTTTGATTTGTCCTTGTCGCCTTTGGTTGAAGAATCTTTAGCATTGGAATTAGAGCCATTGCGTTGATCATTCTCCTTGCCTTTGCCTTTGCCCTTGCCTTGGCTTACAAAAGCCGAGTCCTTTTTGTTTTACTTGTGAGAGTAAGGCACTTATCATGAAGAAGATCCATAGTCTCTTCAAAGGAAGGGAAAGGAACTCGAAGAAAGATATTATCTTTGAACGATTCAAAAGAAGAAGGCAATTTACCAAGTAGCTTGTGGACCGGATTGCTTACCAACGTACCAAACTCTTCAAGTTGCCGTTTGATTCGATTGAATTCTCCAAGCTTCTCCACTATGTTGTCGGATTCGGAGATAGAAAGCTTATCCAAATCTTCTTCCAACTTAGCCATCTTAACCGTTGAAAGTCTTCCATATTGCATTTGTATAGCGTGCCATAATTGTTGAGCCATACTCCTTGTAGAAAGAAATTGAGACACAACCGATGTAGACAACCCATGCACGTAGTAGTGGAAGTAGTAGGAGGAATCATAGTAGATGAAGTTGCCATAAAAGGCATAGATGATGTAGGGGGATATACCATAGAGGGCATAGAAGTATGCGGATAGGAAGGCATAAAGGACAAAGAAGAAAGAGAGAAAGGACAAAGAAGAAAGAGAGAAAGGATCCGTAGAAGGTATAATGGATATGACGGAAAAGAGAAAGTAGAAGCACCTACCGAAGAAGGAATTGCACCTACCGAAGAAGGAATTGCACCAACTTCCGTTGTAGTAGGTGTCGGTCCAACCGTCATAGGAGATGTAGGATCCATAGTATCTTCAAGTTTGCCTTTGTCTTTTGGAGTAGAGGACTTCCGAGATCCCATAGGGAGAGGAGGGTGGGAAAACACAAGGGAAGAAGTGTCGTACCTCCAAAAACGCAGCCAATAGATGGGCTGTCCACCAAGGAAGTATCTCCAAAATATGCACAAAGATAGTGCGAAAACGCAGTAGCCGATATATGAACCAATAGACTCCATAGAAACCACCAAAAGAGGGCTGAGAATGTAGCCTTAGGTAGAAGGAGTATGGAGGAGTTGATTGTTCTCAAAAATGCAAACACAAAGTGTGTAGTAAAGTGGAATTTTCAGCCGCCGGTATAAAGGTGTAGAAAAGAGGATGAATATGTACCTCAAAACACCATGAAGGGCTGAAGTTGATGATGAAAACGCAGCCAAGAAATGGCTACAAATCTCTCCACAAGAAGCCTCAAAAAAAAAAAAAAAAAAAAAAAACGCTACCGCATGTAGGGAAAACTAGTTGGCAATGTTTTCACCGCAAGTAGAGTTGTAGGACTCGGATTGAAGTGCTTTAAAAAACATACTTGTAGAGGATGGTAAGGGGCTGGTTTGAAGCCTTTTGCATCATTAAATGAGTGCAAGGATGATGAGTAAGGGCTTCTGTAAAAAACGCAAGCAAAAATTTTGCATGTAGGCAATCTGCGACAAAAACGCATTCGTTTAGCAGAAAATAAAAAAAATAAAAAAACGCCATTGAAAGCGGGGTTGTTGAAGAGGACTAGAGGTAGAGAGGAAAAAGGATAAGGAGGCTCTATGTGCGCCACCACCTTGCTTTGATACCATGTGAGAAAGAAGAGATGAGAGAAGAGACAATGTACTCAAGAACTCATCAATGAACCACTAGCCAACCTGATTAGAAATGAACTACAATGCCTCATATATATAGGCACAAGGTGAACGGATCTCTAGAAAAGTTCCTCCACCCTTTTCTCCACCCAAAAATGTGTAAATAGGAAAAAATAGAAATGAATGCTATAAATCCCAAAAATGCCTAGAGGCTAAAGAGTGTGCCACTAGCGTGACACCATCTGGAGATGACACCTATCCAACAATCACATTCATTTTAACATCTATCCAGTTTACATCGCATCTTATCATATCCATTTCACATCACATCTCATTCATTCACATCCTGATTCACATCACATCACATCCATTCACATCCCATACCATTCATTCTCATCCTGATTCACATGCCATCACATTCATTCACATCCCTTATCATTCATTCACATCTCGATTCACAGGTTATCACATTCATTCACATCCCTTATCATTCATTCACATCTCGATTCACAGGTTATCACATTCATTTACATCCCTTATCATTCATTCACATCCTGATTCACATGCTACCACATTCATTCACATCCCATATCATTCATTCACATCCTTTATCATTCATATCTATCCAATTTACATCACATCTCATCGCCTCTATTCTCGTTCATATCCATCACATTCACATCCACATATATTCTTCCACATGCATCCACATCCATACTTATCACATTCACATCCTTTATCATTCATATCTATCCAATTTACATCACATCTCATCGCCTCTATTGCCTCTTTTTCTTTGCAAAGTCTCCCTTTGGGTATGGTTGAAAATGGGAAATGGAAGTAGAAAGCTCAAAACTTGTCGGAATTTGGATATTTTGGTTCTATAGAGAGATCTAGGTGTGTACTACCCAACTATGCAAAAATGGTAAAATTTTGAAGTGCCTTAGTATTCTCTGCTTTAAGGTTTATGTGACAGTGTTGAAAATCACTTTTTCACCCTAAAACCTCGAATATTGATCTGAATCTTAGTATGTTTGGCTTATTGGGAAGCTACTAGTAGTACTATCCACACCCCAAAAGGTTTAACTAAAGTTAAAGTTCAGGTACACTGTTTTAGCTTTTATGAAAAGGTCAACAATGCCCTTTGACCAAGTCAACGGTGCCCAAATCAATTGATCTTGGGTTTGTTGGGAAGGTAATGGCATGTAATATCCAACCATGTGCTCAAATCCCAAAATCAACAAGCTGTTTCTCACTTTTGTCTTTACAGTGAACCTTGCTTGGTGGACAACCAAATGGTATCGGAATTGGATATTTGAGGGTTCCAAACGTAGCCCTTGTAAAGTATTATGAAGCCATGTAAACCCCTTGAAATCAGCCCCAACTATTCCAGACTGAATTACGATTTCATTCTATAGCTCAAATTGTCAAAAGTGCCCCCAATTGCTATCTAATCCTCCTAATTGCATTCGCGATGTCTTGGAGTCATCCAAAGCATGTACAACACCAATTGGTATCCATATAAACATCCAAGATCAACTCCAAGTGTCATGCATATGTATTTTGCAAAAAATTTGGCATATTCTCCTTTGTTTTTAGTGCCAAATCTAAATAAACCAAAGCATTAATTCAATCATAACATCATTGTTCCCAATCTCAAAATCTAATGTACACACCAAATGCATTCCAAAAGTTGCCAATTCTTGCCATTGGTGATTACTTGGGCTCGGATGTAATCCATGATGCTTGATGTTAATTTGATGGAGCTCTTCGATGTTTGCCAATTTCCCAACCGAGTACTTCTCACCTCCTTATTACTAAGGTTTAGAATCCAATGGCAAGGACTGGGACCGTGTCTTCACTCCCCCAATGTACCTAATCCCTCTTCGTACCGCCTTCCCAAGGTAATCATGGCACGGAGATTTCAAGTTCCTCTCTTCCTTGGCCTCTTCTCCAACACCAAGGGTACCCTCACACACATTCTAGATTTTATAAATGAAGTGTGAGCATAATGTGCGTGGTAAGTGCAAGCTTCAAGTAGGTAAAGTGAAGCCACTTACAATCGGGCATTTCTATTTGCATGCCAATACAATTAATCCCATTACAAGAGTTTAATGCTGGTGGTGAGGTTCCATTAGGTTAAAACTTTCTCCACACATGGGTTTCACCATCATTGCCTCTTGCCAATAAGTCATAGAAGATAATCCACTTTCAAGAAGACATAAATTCTTTAATCTTTTTCACCAATGTAGCAAAGAAACCAAGTGTAATGCATTAGCAACCTTCCACAATTGTACTTCAAGTCCCATGCTTGCTATAGCTTACATATTCAAGAAACATTGCTTGGCAAATGCATTAGGACATGACTAAACATGCTTTAGTGTGATCAGATTAAGCAAGATTGATCATGCATTAATGATCAAAGGCTAGGCTAATGATTGTTGAGAAATGTGGTGCCAAAGAGCACAAGGAAAATATAAAGTGAGTGTGAGAAGCCACATTACCAAGTGAGAATTATCCCACATGCAAGAGAAAGGCCATATTGTACTCTCCTCATATAAAAGGAGGACATTTCAAACAATGGAATACAAGTACAACATCTCAAGTCTTTTTATGAGTGTCAGTTCCATCTTGGAACCTAATTGAATTTGAGTCTAAACTTAATTGGCACACACTCATCACCATGATTATTGTTCATTTTTATCTACCTTAGATTAGTAGTGTCATTAGAGTAGATTAGTGTTGTGATTAGTATAGGATTAGTTTACAATTAGGTAGATGTTATGTCTTTAGGAGAGCTTGATCCATGATTTCAACATGGTATCAGAGCTTAGGTCTAGCTCTCTTATATTAGCTTAATTGTAACTTATTAGCTATATTAGTAATTAGAGCGTGGATTAGAGTTTACTCTTCTCTCCCTCTCTTCTTAGATTAGGGTTTCCTTTTCTTATTTTTTCCCTTAACATTAGGGTTCTTCCATAGGTCACCTTATCATGATGGTGTACTAGTTTGAGAGAAAGAGAGTAACCTACCAAAATCACAAGAAAAGGCTAGACTTGCACGTCAGCTTATACTACAACTATGGCAAAACCTTAAAGAAGCCCTACATGCCATATGAGAAGGAGCGGCTAAATGCAAAGCTGAAGCTCGTGGGAGAGTATGGGCTGTGTAACAAGCGCAAGCTTTGGAGGGTACAATATGCCCTCAGTTGCATCCACAACAATGTTTGTATTCTTCTGACCCTTGATGAAAAGAACCCATGTCGCACTTTTGAGGGAAAGGCCCTCCTCAGCCGCACGTTCAACCAAGCTACGATGGAAGGTTCTCCTCTAAGTGAGGAAGCCATCAAGGAGGAGGCGATGCTGGCATCAGGGCTTCTTGCACACGTTTTAATAGAGATTCTGCAGGAGGCAGACTTGGAGAGCACCATCGAATTCAAGGGGTATGAGATAGACTCGGAGAAGCTTGGGGTAGACCTCAAGGTAGCAGTCCACAAGAAGCTCGTCAAGAGAGTCGTGGAAGAGTACCTGAACTTTAGAGCACAGGCAAAGGGTAAGCTACCTGATGCATGGTAGCATCGGCTATGGAAATCTCTGGAGAGCAGAGGAGGTGGTGACATGTGCGCAGGGAAGAGTACAGATGAATTCGTCGAGTAGCGCACACCACAAAAACAAAGAGAGAATTCTCTTTTTGTTGAAAAAAAAACAAAAGAAAAAAAAAGAGAAAAATAAATAAAGAAAAAAAAAGGAGAAAAAAAAAAACAAAGGATTGTTTCACCTTATCCTGTTTTCATGGGAAAACGAAAGCAACAAAGTCTATGATCTTTATCACACTGGCACAAAGCTTGATCACTAAGGAATTGTTCATTAACGTTTGGATTTTGAAATTTTGTGTTCAAGAGGAGAAGAAATACTCCAAGAGTGTGTGCATAAAAACCTTGTAAGCAGCCAAATGAGCACGCAATAAAAAATCCTCTCACTACCCATCTCTTAAACAAAAATGTGTTGTGAAAAAATCCTACTTCCTATAAAAAGTGCTTGTATCTAGTCTCTGGGACGGCCGATGATGTACCCAAGCTAGAAATTCACCCCTCTTGTCTCTACAAAAAGTGTGATGTAATCAGCATATGATGCACTCACGCTGAAATTCATAGCCAAAGTAGCTATAATGCCAAAGTAGCACATGGGCCAAAGTTGCTCATAGCACATAGGGGAATGTAGAAAGGAAAAATTCAAACAACATTATGTAACCAACATCCAACCACCTTGAGTAGCCCAAAGATTTGGCACCAAGGGAGGGTGTCGAGAAATGTGGTGCCAAAGAGCACAAGGAAAATATGGAGTGAGTGCCATATCACCAAGTGAGAATCATCCCACATGCAAGAGAAAGGCCATGTTGTACACTCCTCATATAAAAGGAGGACATTTCAAACAATGGAATACAAGCACAACATCTCAAGTCTTTTTATGAGTACAAGTTTCCATCTTGTAACCTAACTAAACTTGAGTCTAAACTTAATTAGTACACACTCATTACCATGAGTATTGTTCATTTTCATCCACCTTAGATTAGCAATGTCATTAGAGTAGATTAGTGTTGTGATTAATGTAAGATTAGTTTATCATTAGGTAGATGTTATGTCTTTAGGAGAGCTTGATCCATGATTTCAACAATGATGATTAGGCTTTCAATTGATTTATGGATCTTAATCCAAGCATGGAAGGCCTCAAGGACTCCTAAATGATCAAAAGCCCCAATTATTGTACACCATATTGACCTTATTTAGCAAGAAATTAAGCACATCAATGACTACTGGTAAGGAAGATCAATAGGTGTTATGTATGAGTAATGTGTGAGCAAGCATGAAGCCAAAAAGACCTAAAACAAGCCGACGCATCATGTTTTGCATGCATGGCATAGAAAGTAAGGAAATCATGCAAAATGTAGAACATTATGAGCACTATACAAGTTGTAGAGGCTTACAACACATGCAATGGCCATTATTGAGCTTCAATTCTTGAAGAAACACCATGGAGCAAGACGGCAAGTCGTAAATAGGCAACACATCAAAATAGCATGATTTCCCATGATTCGGCATCCCCATGGCTCCATACGCTTGTAAAACACCTTCTCAAAGCCTCTTCAAGTTCGAAAAGCACTGAATGGTTTCTCCAAAGCCTCCACGTTTCAAAAACATGAAGAAGAACTTTGGGGAAGAAGAAGAAGTCCACACTTGTGAATAGCTCACCAAACCATGTAAAGTCTAGAGACACATAGACCTCGTTTACATGGATGTCTATGACATGGGATAGTTATCCATGAAAGCTTGCAAAGCAAGGCTTGATTAATAATATCAAAAGTGATTAAGAGTTTTATACAATTCAAGCTCATAGTTATCTTGTTCACACACACTTACTACCTTGGCCCCCACGTTGGATCATGCCCATGGCCCCTTCTATGCCTTAGTACTTCATTACACTTTCTCTACTAGAAATGGGAGCAAGAAGAAGCCTCATTTCCTATGAGACATGGATCTTGATAGGCAAACTAGTCCTTGATTCCAAAAAGGCCTGAGTGCAAAATGTTTCACGGCTGTATAATGAGTGTGAAGGTGTTATGAAACTTAAGCTCCACATAACTCTTATCCCGTGGAAGGTAGTTTATTTTTCATGAGACTGTAGGAACTATGCCAGAAGAAATCATTCTTGGAAGAGGATGGATCACTAAGCACGACTACAACATCACCTAGAGGACAAGAACCACAACTTTCAAGTTAGCAAAGAATTGTGAGTGTCCTTTTTGCTGAAGGAGAACCAGAATAACTCTCCTCAGAGATCCAAAATTGCTAAGTCTTTTACAGGTAGGTCTGATCGAGTCAGCAAGTTCGATCATCCAAAAACTGCAAACCTTACCGAAACAACTCCAATCCCTCCCAACTCTACCACTACAAGGTAGAGAAGCTTGAGCCTAAACTAAGGAGGCCACAGGAGGAACTCAAAAATGTCCCAAGAATCACCACTTTGCCACCAACACTGAAGGATAAACTTTGACAGGTGAGGGTATCAAAAGTTATAACAATTCTAGTTGTATCCCATGCCTCTCCAAAATCCAAGGTAAAGCAACCAAAATGGGTGTGGATCCCAAAATCTAGTATACCCAACATGCAAAGGACAATATGCGACAAGCTAGTATGGATCTAAAAGCCAGTTTACAATAACATGCAAAGGACAACATACAACAAGCTATTATGGATCCTAAAGCGGATGAAGAATTGATCCAACCACCCAAGGATGGATAACCACATAATTCTCCCTCAATGCCTAAGGCTATTATCAAGGTCAAGGCTTGATCTAATTGCAACGATTTAGTTTACAAAAGGGGGACATCACCAACAAATAGAGCATAAGAGTCAAAGAATGTCAAAAATCATCATTGTGCTCAAAGCCAACTAGCTAAGATAAAGTAAGTATGGGTACCCAAAAGCACTAACAAGGGAAAGGCTAAAGTAGAGGAAAATTTGACCATGGAAAAGCACGAGAAACTACAAATGAATATTCAAGACCTCTCCTCAACCTCTAACATGAAGAAGGTTCCTCTAAATCTAAAACAATCGTGCCAATAAGTAAACCTCACCCCAAAAAGGCCCAAAGACCATAAAGTCTACAATCTTGACATTGGTAGAAATCTTGGTTGTATAAAGAGGATGCTATCACCCTCATGCTATGAACTATAGGTCAAGCTAAGTTGTTGCTTACCCAATAGCAACATTGTTGAAATGACAAGCTCAACCAAAGCTAACACTCAAATATGCTTGGGTGACCATTTCACATTTACATCATTGCGCGTTTAGTAGCCAACATGATGGAACTTCGACGATGATTCTACAATTGGACTACACCTGTAGAGTCCACCCACACTGAGTCACCAATAGTTGGGCAACTAGATTTGCATTTCGGGTGCATTTTGGCCGTTGTTTGGCCACCCACAGCAAGGTGTTTTTGGGAAATTTTGAGAAGTTTTGGTTGAGAACTGTCTCTACTCAAAACCTAGTTATTGTAGTATAACAGTGCATTTTTTGGGAGTGTAGACAATGTTTCAACATGTATTGCTAATCTTGGGTGTATGTACATGTATTGCTAATCTTGGGTGTATGTACATGTACTCTGGTCACATCTAATGACATAGAGGTTTTGTAGAATGTTGAGATGTCAAGCTCAACATGAGCTAACACTCATGAGGTGCCTGCATGACCGTTCGCCATTTACATCACTGGCGGGTTTGGTAGCTAGCACCGACATATCTTTGCCACCACAGATTGTACAGCTAGACTATATCGACTAGTCTACACCTATCCACTCCACTTAGCGTGTTCATATTATGGACCGCTTTTATATACTCTAGTATGTGTGTTAGTCACTTTATCTCCTTTGTAGAGCTCTTTTTTTGTGTAAAGAAGAAGAAGAATTTTCAGCCTCTCACCTTGTGTGTTCTCTTCTAGGGTTTGTGTGAGTGTGTGTGTGCTTGCAAAAGGTCAAGCTCTCTTCTCCCCTACATCTTTTCATGGTATTAGAGCCTGTTCATGCTAAGAGCCGAGCGGCAAGCAAGAGAAGCACAGGAAGCGGTAGGTAAGAGCTTTATCTACTCTTCCCCCATTGTGCTGGCTACTACACCCTTGTTGTTGTTGGGAACTCTTCGGGAGGCACCGGCAAACAAACTCCGATTGTAGAGCTTTCTTCGGTCGCGGAGTGGAGCTTTAGGGTAGATCCTTTGGACAAAAGTTTTTTGGGCCAAAAACGCGTTTTGTGCATGTCTGGATCTCTGTTTTTCAGTTCATAGACGTTTTGATTCTCAGTAGAACTCTATTTTTGGAACTGCAAGAAGGGCAATCGGTTGTATAGACACTGTGTGTACTGCAAAGAGGTCTTAAAGTTGCCATTGGGTGTATGTATGCAAATTGAGGTCAGTGGTTGTGACAGTTTGGGTGCAGTACAATACAGAGAATATAACAGTTTGTGTAGGTCAAACAAGAGTGTTGTTTTTGGTGAGTTTGTGTTCAAGACAAGATGTCGAATGATGGAATTAGCCAGATTGTTGCAAAAAATCTTGACAAGAACAACTTCCATGCTTGGAGGTCTAGATTAACAAATTTCCTCATGGGAAAAGGCTATTGGGACTACATTGAAGGTGAACATAAGGAGGCACCGGAGATACCGGAGATTAATCCAACTGTTGTAGCAGATATAAAAGAATATAAGGATTGGAATCAAGGAGAAAGGAAAGTCATGTATTGGCTTTCTATTAGCATACATGACACTATGATTGGGCATTTATAGGATGCTAAGTCACCCAAGGAGGCGTGAGACACCTTTGTGAAGCTGTATGAAACTAACACCAAGGCATGAAAGATTCAGTTGAAGAATGAGCTTCATACTATGGATAAGAAAAATATATATGTGAATGATTATACCTTGAAGATCAAGGGCATTATGGAATTCCATGCATCTATTGGTGTTTCTATTGATGATGATGATAAGGTGGAAGTATGTCTACGTGGTCTCAGGCCATAATACAAGGCGTTCAAGACGTCTATTCTTCAGACTCGAGAGAACATTCCCAACTTTACAGATTTGGTGTCAATGCCGATCATTGAAGAAAAGAGTTTAGGTAAAGACTAGCCCTCACAAAACAAAGGCAGTTCGGAGTAACAGGCATTCTACACAAGTGCAAGTAGAGGACAAGGTAGAGGCCGAGGCCGTGGCCAAGGTGGTGGCCGAATAGGTCATCAGAATTATGGTCAGCACGCAGCAACAACAGTCCCAGGATTCACAACAACAACACACAAGTGGAAGAGGCCAGTTTAGAGGCAGGGGGAGTCAAAGAGGTCGTAGTAATTGGCAAAGGCATCATAATGATACACAAGGCTATTTTTACTGTGGTAAGCCTGGACATGTGTAGGCAGATTTCTATATGAAGTAGAATGACATGTGAAATGGAAAAGTGCAAAAGAATAACTATGCATCCTCTAGTAGAAATAATGAGGATAATGAGAGGTTGTTTGTTATGTAACATGTAGTTAATGATGTGTCTGGAAATGATGTAGCAACATGTAAGGATAATGTATGGTATGTTGATTTAGGTGCTTTGAACCACATGACAAGTCATGGTGGTGAGTGGTTCAAGGAAATGAAGAGTCTTGAAAGACTAGGTTTTGTTGAAACAGGGGATGACACTACTCATCCGATTGCCCATGTTGGAGATGTGTCATTGTCTATGCACGATGGTAAGGTGAAGTACCTTGCAGATGTACTTCATGTTCCAAACATTACAAAGAATCTTGTTTCTGTTAGCCAAATGATTGAGAAAGGTTTGTAGGTCCAATTTAACCTTGATTGGTTGCTACGTAGAAGACTTTAAAGATAAGTGCAGGTTGGTTGCAAAAGGCAACAGAGTGGGTAGAATGTTTACATTGAATGTAAATATGCCTAAAGTGAGTGTTGTAATGTTTGCAAATGGTTCAAGAGTTGTTGTAGATATAGACATTTGGCATAAGAGAATTAGGCATGTAAATGTGCAAAGAATGAAGTGTATGCAGACTAAAGAAATTGTGACAGGGCTGCCTAAGTTTAAGGTTAAAGGTATGTAGAAAGTATGTGAAGCATGTTAATTTGGAAAGTAAACAAAGCACATATTTTCACATGACAAAAATTAGAGAAGAAATGTACTAGATGTTGTATATGGGGTCCTACAAAAACTACGTCCATGGATGGCTGCAGGTATTATGTAACATTCATTGATGACCACACGAGGAAAGTGTGGGTGTATTTTATGAAGGAGAAGAGTTAAGTTTCACTCATTTTCAGAATTTTAGAGTGATGTCGAGACTGAAAAGTAGACAAGGAAGCATGTAAAGTGCCTTAGGTTAGATGGAGGGGGAGAGCACTTCTCCAATGAGTTCTCTGCTTTCTTGCGAAAGAATGGCATTCAGAGGCAATTTACATGTAGATACACTCTGAGATTGCGCAAGCATTGATGGAAGAGAAGAATATGCCGCATAGCTATTGGACTGAGGCTGTGTCTACAATAGTTTATATCATAAACACGACTCCTATTGTTGCAGCCATACATGATGTAACGCCAGAGGAGAAGTTTACTGGCAAGAAACCTGATTTGTCTCACTTGAAAGTCTTTGGATGTATTGCATATGTGCATGTGCCAGATGAGTTGCGTACTCAGCTGGATCCCATTAGGGAAAATGTGGACTCATTTTTGGGCCCTCTAAGAAATGCCAAGTCATCATTCTATTACGAAAAGGGGGATCATGGATAACTCTATCCATAGTACCTCAAAACTATATCATGTAACATATCATTGGAAAGATCTTGATGAAAGGATTCTAACGCACCAACCTCTGACAAATTTGGAGCTTTTATGCTCAAGTTATGGCCTCCCCACCAAAAAGTAACCTCAAAAGTTCCATAACGGAAGCCTCACCCTCATTGGTCCTTATGGAATATTCCCTAAAATCTTAAAGAGCTTAAAAGGCCCAAAAGTGAGTCCAAATTTTCCTAATGAAAAACAAAAAAATGTATGTTTATTGGGTATTCCCTTGAGAAAAAGGGATATAGATGTTATAATCCTGCTACACGTGAATTGAGGGTAAGCAGGGATGTTGTATTTTATGAGATGAGTAGCTGGCATGTTGCTGAAAAAGATGCTGTTGGGGATGATGTAAGTGGAAATGTGGTTGCACAGAATGCAAGTCAGCAATCACAGTCCATTGAGTGGATTAGGAGAGTCCTCATGAAGTGGTTCTATTGATAGACCATGGAGTGGCAGGTTACATCATTATACTAGTCCTAGATGGATGAGTCCCTTGGTATGCCTGATATTTCTACAGGGCATTCTCTTGTTGATAGAGAGTCTAGTGGCTTGGAGATGAGCCTTGACGAGGAGCTTGGGATTCCAGCAACAATGAGAACACCTGGTGTAAAGAAAGCTTTGGAAGACATGAATACAAAGTTACAAAGATATGGAAGAGTCAAAAACCCTGTGCAGAGGTTGACTTACGATGGTTATGTGGCACATCACTATGCTTATATGGCAAAAGTTGTGCAGGTTGTTGTAGAGTCCACATGTTTTGATGAGGGTATTGAAAATGTGTATTGGGAGAAAGCTATGGATGAGGAGATAGATGCATTGTATGGAAATGAGACATGGGATTTGGTGCCAGCAAGAAAGCTATTGGATGTAAGTGGGTGTATAAGATGAAGCATAACAGTGATGGTAGCATAAGCAGGTACAAGGCTAGATTGGTAGCCAAAGGATATGCACAGACACATGGGAGTGATTATGAGGAGACATTTTCTCGGTTGCAAAGAGGGCAACTGTGACAGCTGTGATTGCAGCGGCTGTAGCTAAAGGCTAGTTTTTACATCAGATGGATGTAAAAACTACATTCTTGCATGATGGTGACTTACAAGAAGAAGTGTATATGAATCAACCACCTAGTTTTGAGGATACAGGTCACCCAGAGTATGTATGTAAGCTTCGTAAGGCCTTGCAAGCTCCACGAGCATGGCATGACAAGATTGCTGAGTATATTGTCACTATTGGTTTTCATAATGGCAGATGTAGATCATTCTTTGTATGTGTGCAAGAGTGATAAGGGTATTGTGATCATCACCATCTATGTAGATGATATTATTGTTGGGGGTGACAACTTGGAAGAGATTGAGCATGTGAAAAGTCTTCTAAAAAATAAGTTTGACATCATGAAGGATTTGGGAGATTTGCGCTACTTTTTGGGCATTGAGGTCATTCACACACCTGATGGTATTTGGCTGTCACAGAGGTAGTATGTATTGGACATGTCCAAGTATGGGATGGCTAATTGTAAGCCAATCTCGGTGCCATTAGATAAAAATGGCAAGCTTAGTCGGATGCGGGTTATGTGTTGGAGGACCCCACTATGTAAAGGAAGATTATGGGGAGTTTGATCTATGTCATGATAGATTAGCAGGCCAGATTTGAGTTACATTGTTGGCTTAGAGAGCCAATTTATGCAAGTTCTACGCAAACCACATCTTGATAGTGTGCGGCACACAGTTCAGTATTTGAGGGCCACTTTTGCTGATTTAGGGTTGCATGTGGAGAGAAAGGTTATCATATATTGTGACAATCTTAGTAGTATACAATTGGCAAAGGAACCTAATTTTCCATGCGCGAACGAAACACATTGAGGTACATTACCACTTTATCAAGGAGAGAGTCTTGGCAAGCCACGTCGATTTGGCCTACGTTAGTCAACACACAGGATCAAGTCGCTAACATCTTAACGAAGGCCTTGGAAGCTGAGAAGCTCCACAGATTTTGAGATATGCTTGGAGTTCACGATCTAGAGTTGAGCTTAAGGGGGAGTGTTGAGATGTCAAGCTTAACATGAGATGACACTCATGAGTCGCCTGCCAACGGTCACCATTTATACAACTGGTGGTTTTGGTAGCTGGCACTAACATATCTTTGCCAGAGATTCTACAGCTAGACTATACCAACTAGTCCACACCTATCCACTCCACTTAGCATGTTCACATTATGGACCGCCTATATATACTCTAGTATGTGTGTTAGTCTCATTATCTCCTTTGTAGACCTCTTTTGTTGTGTGAAGAAGAAGAAGAAGAATTTTCAGCCTCTCACCTTGTGTGTTCTCTTCTATGGTTTGTGTGAGGGTGTTTGTGCTTGCAAAATCTCAAGCTCTCTTCTCCCCTGCATCTTTTCATAGAAGTACCAGTGAAAGTCACACAAGACTGATATGTTACAGGTTGCATACAAAAATTGTATGTTTGTAGGTTTCTAGTTATTGCAGGCAAACATGTTTGATAGACTAAATTGGATTATCAGTTGAGAAGCTAGACAAGAAAAAATTTCATGCTTAGAAGTTTAGAATGACTAAATTCCTAATGGTGGGTAAAGGATTTTGGGACTATCTCAAAGGAGACAACGAGGAGTCTCCAGAGTTGCCTGAAGAGAATGCCACAATAGCAGATGTAAAGGCATTTAAGGACTAGAACTAGGGTTCCAAGGAAATTTATGTATTGGCTTTCAATCAGTGTCACAAACACAATGATAGGACACATATAGAATGCTAACACTCCAATAGTTGCATGGTAGAACTTGGTGCAGATGTTCTAGAATAACATAAAGGCAAGGAAACTATAGCTAAAACAAGAGCTACATACTATGGAGAAAAAAATCATGTCTATCAATGAGTATGCTTTAAAGATCAAGGAAATTATTGAATCCCTTGGGTCTATTAATGTATCCGGAAGATAATGATTTAATGAGTGTCTGTCTAAATGGGCTTGGCAAAGAGTACAAGCCATTCAAGACCTCCATTATAGTCAGGGAGAATGTTCCCAAATTTTGAGACTTAGTGTCTATGTTGATCATATAGAAGAAAAGTATCTAGGTAAGGACTCTTCTTCACAAAGCAAGAACACATCAAAATAGACCTTCTACTCCAATCTAGGTAGAGGTAGAGGTCATGGTCAAGGCCAAGGCCAAGGTGGTGGTTGACATGGAAACAAAAAATATGGACAACAATAGTTTAATGATTCGCAACAACAATCATACACAAGTGGAAAAGGCTAGTCTCGAGGTAGGGGGAGCCAAAGTGGCTATGGAAATTAGAACAGATAACAATCAAGAATACGTTCTAAAGATTTCTATTATTGTGGAAAACCAGGTAGAAATCTCCTTATAGAATCTTTCTCTCTCTATAATTATTTGCACCAATTTTCAAAAATAATTATAAACATCTATCCAGCAGTTTTGTATTAATCTAGGGCATTTTTCCTCCACCGTAAAGCTATTTTCTCTATATATTCCTATTTCACTCTCTCTCTAGGCCTAAGGCTAATCCTAAATTGATAATTAATTCTAAACCTTTTACTAATTACATCCCTTCACTCTCATAGTTTATCCTAAGGGCTAATCTAGACTTGGGTTTATGTCAAATTAGAGCATTTAGACCAATTTGTTTGTCTCTAGAATTAGAATTGGCCTAAGGCTTCTCTCACAATTTGATAAATTAACAAATTTTTCTATGATTGGGAGTAGAGTTTCCAAAATCTATTTTTCTAAGATCCAAGATAAACAAACATGATTTTCTTAATGTTGTAAGGTTTTGCTAAGATCTGGGCATCAAATTAATGCAAAATGGATTAAAGGCTAGACCTTAGAGATCTCTGGTCTATGAAATTTTGTAAATTTTATTTAATTACATTCTTAATTTAATTTAAATAAAACTAGTAATTTTCAATGTAAAATAACAATGAAATTATAATTTATGAACATATAAATATTGTATCTTGGGAAAATCAGTTTGAGGGTGCTATGTAGTGACCATTTGGGCAAAAGAAAAAGCGTTTTCCTCCTCAACAACTCCACGGGTTTTTCTTTAATCTTCCCAAGGTTGTACAATTCTAATTTCCCACCAATTACACCACAATTAACTACTCTAGCACACTTGATAATGTGACCTAAGATTATTCTAGCAAGTACTACAACGAAATATGAGTAATTGAAATGGAGTGATCATAAGCTGAGATTTGGGACAATCATTATGCTGATTAACATAGAAATCATGCATAATGCCTAAATGATTTAGCCTTTCACACCAAAGGATGGAACCAGCCTTCCATAAGCCAAGGTCAAAAGCCATGAGGCTCCAAGAGTCATAATGACTAATGTCAAAAGATATCAAAAGGTGTCAAAAGGTGCAATAGTAGTTCGTGAGCCCATTTTTATACTTGAGTCCATGACCAAGGTCCTAAACCTAATCTAAAGTTGTTGCTTCATTACAAAAACCATCCCCTCCTATAATGATTTCGTCCTTGAAATAAAAGGGTGGTCATGCACAAAGAAAATACATATACAAGTGGCTATGTACAAAATCCAAGAGTCACATCTATGGTTGAATGTCGATGTAGCAGAAAACCCATACATGAATCATATGATCCCCAAGGTCAAATGGAAAGGATGAAGGGCTCTCGTCTCGATGATGAGGCTATCTATTCAACCGATTGTCAATGACAAAGCTAGTTGAGTATCTTTGAGGATGAAAAGGATATGTATGGTACACACCCTAAACCATCGAAGCTGAAATGGTAGTAGCTCCTAGGTCAAAAGGAAAGCTCAACTCTGAAGCTGAAATAATGGTAGCTCTTGGATCAAAAGGAAATCTTGACTCCAAAGAAATAGTAGCTCCAGGGTTAAAAGGGAAACTCGTAATCCCATCCTCACGACCACAATGTGAATCTAGCACAAAAGGTATCCACCGAAGAAGCTCGAAACTCCGCCAGAATGTTAAATGGTCTTGGCGCAAAATAACCATCGTGTAGGTCAAGATTGAGATATGTCATAGGTGCATCTGAATGTCGAGCCACATATTCAAAAACTATGCTCCTCCTCAAGTGACAAAGAATGCATTCAAAGGAAAATGTCCTGGCTCCAAAGAACATAGGCTCATGTCGACATCCGTGGGAATCAAATGAACACAGCTCAAGGTCGGCCTCATGTAGAGTCAAATGTGAACCCATGCCATCATCCCATGCAGCACCACCACTCGAAAAGTCAAAGGCATGATCCACCCTATCAATGTATGTATGAGTCTGATCCGACCCATGCACAATATCTCCATGTGCAAGACACTCTATATGTGTGTGTCCCTCTAAGACAAAAGCTGGATCACCATAAAGATCACCATCACTAAGCACTGACAAAGTGTCTACACAAGAGAGATAAGTGGTATCAACCAACTCACTATCAATGTAATCTCCAAGGCCAGTAAGGTCATCCTCAAAGGTATAGACAATCTCCACCATCAATGGTGTCCCTATATGACCTAAATCCCATGATAAATCAATCTCCAACAACACTGGATCTAAGAAAATATCTAGATCAAATGTAAAGCTCTCAAGGTGGATGTCATAGGATATGCTAAAAATATAATCGATATGCATACTCCTATGATGTCTCACTCCACGAACTCATCACTACTCTCATGCATTATCCCCGACTGCTCAATCAACAACTCGATCCACACAAATGCTACCAAGAATGCTATGAAAACTAGGAGTAGTAGACATATCATAAATCTCTCCATATATGATAACTCTAGAGGAGTAGCCCAACACATCTAATACTAGAATCTCGAGTCTATGCTCCTCATGGTCTATGATATGCTCATCAACATCTAATACTAGAATCTCGGGTCTATGCTCCTCATGGTCTATGATATGCTCATCAACATCGACAGATGCATCAATATGGTCATCTAATGTATCCCTATGATCCCTAGGAATAGAGATAGGTTGCTCTATGATGCTTGTAATGCTCGATGTGCTCGTTGCCATGACTACCCCCAAGATCATGTCCTTATGATCTAGATCACACCCATCACTACTACATACATCATCATCATCATCATGTATGTATGTGTCATCATGCATGCATGTATCACTATCATCATGTGTATATTTGTCATCATGTGCATGTGTATCATTATAACCATGTGCGTGTGTGTGTGATACAACATCATGTATATGTGTATAATACATCATGATCTGAATCGGTGTCAGTGTCCTCAGGAACATAATCATGGTCACTCAAGAGTGTGGGTGTAAGATCCCTGTCCCCACCGCGCAACGAATTCAGGGCAGCTAGCCGCAAAAGTAGCACTTCTTGCACGAGGCAGGGTCCCTCACTCGGGGCCTCACCCACTGATATCCGGAGAAGAGACTAATCCATCGGTTCTTCCAAAACCGAACCCGGAAAAACTTCCCCGGAAAGCACGGGCGATTCCTCCTTTGTAATTTTTCTCATACGTAGTCAAAAGCCTTAACTGAACTGATCTGACCAAACTCGTAAGTCCCATAGTCAGATCAGGAAAACGATTGCACTTGGATCATAGAGACCAACGCTTTTTTCCTCATTGCACAGCCGTTGATTCTTTTCCATAGAACAATTTTTGTCCGGGATTTATTTCATCTATCGTACCATAACAGAATTCAGTCTCAAATTTAGGGATCCATCAATCCAGCCTAACCCCATCCAGTCCCGTGGGTTAGCCAACCGCCCAACCACTGTAGTGATGGGATCCAATTAAGAATTTGGTTAGATTCATTCATATCCATCACATTTATTTATGACACATCACATCTCTTTCCATCACATCACATTCTTTCACATACAGATCTATATCCATTCTTTCACATACTCATTCACATCAATTCTTTCACATATACATTCACATCCATCCATCCATTCACATCTATCTGATTCACATCACATCTATTCACCTCACATCTCATCACCTCTATTCACATCACATCCATCCATCCATTCACATCTATTCACCCATCCATTCACATCTATTCACATCACATCCATCCATCCACATCTATTCACCTCACATCTCATCACCTCTATTCACATCACATTCATCCATCCATTCACATCTATCTGATTCACCTCACATCTCATCACCTCTATTCACATCACATCCATCCATCCATTCACATCTATCTGATTCACATCACATCCAATCACATCTATTCACCTCATAACTCATCACCTCTATTCACATCACATCCATCCATCCATTCACATCTATCTGATTCACATCACATCCAATCACATCTATTCACCTCACAACTCATCACCTCTATTCACATCACATCCATCCATCCATTCACATCTATTCACATCACATCCATCCATCCATCCATTCACATCTATCTGATTCACATCACATCTCATCACATCTATCTGATTCACATCACATCTCATCACATCTATTCACATCACATCTCATCACCTCTTTCACATCATATCCATCCATCCATTCACATCTATCTGATTCACATCACATCTATTCACCTCATATCTCATCACCTCTATTCACATCACATCCATCCATTCACATCTCATCACCTCTATTCACATCACATCCATCCATCCATTCACATCTATCTGATTCACATCACATCACCTCACATCTCATCACTTCTATTCACATCACATCCATCCATCCATTCATATCTATCTGATTCTCATCACATCCATCCATCCATTCACATCTATCTGATTCTCATCACATCTCGTTACATCTATTCATAGAATTTAAACATAGAATTTAAGAGAATTCTAATTTTTGATATAAATATTCTTTACGCATCTATTTATGCATAAAAATCAACTTCAGTGGGAATAACACTTTTATAAAAATCCTTTTATGCATCTATTTATGCATAAAATCAATTTTAATAAGAATAATACTTTTGAAATAAAAATAAATCCTTTATGCATCTTTCTATGCATAAAATCAATTTTAATGAGAATAACACTTTTGAAAGAAAAATAAATCCTTTATGCATCTTTCTATGCATAAAATCAATTTTAATGAGAATAACACTATTGAAATAAAAATAAATCCTTTATGCATCTTTTTATGCATAAAATCAATTTTAATGAGAATAACACTTTTGAAATAAAAATAAATCCTTTATGCATCTTTCTATACATAAAATCAATTTTAATGAAAATAATACTTTTATAATAAAAATTTCCATTATGCATCTTTCTATGCATAGAAATTAAATTCAATGAAAACAACACTCTTATAATAAAAATTTCCATTATGCATCTTTCCATGCATATAAATTAAATTCAATGAAAATAACACTTTTATAATAAAAAACTTTCCAATATGCATCTTTCTATGCATAGAATTTAAATTCAATGAAAACAACACTTTTATAATAAAAAGATTTCCAATATGCATCTTTCTATGCATAGAAATTAATTTCAATAATTAATATCAATGATATCCATGCATATTCATAGGTGAATATGTACATGGAGTAAATAAAAATATTTCTTTTAGAATGCACAAACGGTGGGAATTACTCTTTTAGAATAACATAAAAATAAACTTTATTTTCCATAAAATTTAAGAAAATTTTACCATAACCTCCTTTGTATGGCTGACCATTTCTCAATTTTTAACATTCTATTTTCAATTTAAAATCAACCCCAATTTGAAGTAAAGTACTCTAATCTACTCAATTTTCACTTTCTAGTGAGTAAACAATAAGAAAAGTTTAATCAATTTATTTGTTACTCATTTTAGGATAAAGAAAGGCTGAATTCTTAAGGAAGAGAAGGGGGTAGCCTTTTCATCAAGGCATAACATCAGGATTCACTTTAATCAACTATAAAAAAAACAAGGAAATCAGAAAACCATAGATTTGAAATTAAAAAGTAGAAATTTTAGCTTACATGGAGTTTTGTAAGCTTTCCTTTGGCTTGAGGGATTGAGGGTTCTACTCTTGTTTGGATCAAGAGTGACCACCAATTTCTTTGGAGAGGATTTAGTCAAAAACAATTGAATTATCAAGTGAATTCAATAATGTAATTGGCTCTGGGTAGGAGTAGAGTAACAATGCATAAACACTATTAACCTTTTACAAAGGGGGATGCTTCTATTTATAGGAAAAAATGAGCCTCTTACCAAGCAAACTGATTCTAAAATTTTTCAGATCAGTTTGGTCAATTTTTGACCATTTTTGGGTCAGTTAGCTTACTTTTTGGATCTAGTTGAATCAGGAGAGAGGAGAGATAAAAATATCTCATTATTTATGAGTTTAAAACTCCTCCACACATGTGAAATAGGCGCCTCCTTCATGAGGGGAGATCCCCACACTGAGGTGTTAAAAATGCATCATTTCCTCTAAATATCTGTGCTTTTTTAACTAATAAACCTTGTCCTTAGTCAACTCATCATCTTAAGTGAGCATTTACTCATTTTTGGGGGATTTTCTTTTATTCTTCAATTTATCTCCTCCTTACATTTGGATTAATCTTATTGGTCCCTATAGTAACCTTAATTGGAGCATAATTCAAAAATTTCTGAAAATCTGGACCCTTAGGCTAAGGTCCTTTATACCTATTTTTAATTAATTCCAATTGCACATTGGAAAGTTCTTTTTGAATTTCTGTTTTAGGGGAAACCATTTTAGACACTAGGAGGATTTTTATATCCAAAAATATCTCAATTTTGAATTACCTCCCTCTAGACATTTTCTCTCTCTAGGCCAAAACAGGATAAAACAGGATCTTTCTTTTATTTCAGAGAGGGGAATAATTATAAGATCAGAAGGGGAGGTTCAAAAGCCGGAGGGAGGAATCTTACAATGGGACACTCGTATAAGTGGCCAAAGAAAGAATCATGCCATGCGAACAATGCCGAACCCTCCGTGTCCAAGTAGCCAAGCAATGTAGCAAAAAGAAGTCACCATGTATGGACGATTTAGATGATCTGGCATGAATCTCCTCCTCATCGAACAAATGCATTTGATGGCTAGGCACTAAACTCTCAAGCTCAAACAACTAGTCATGACATGAATATGCCACCTTGTAATAACGAGAAGTCGATGAGTCGGGATCTAGAGGTCTAAGCGTCAATGTGCCGAAGGTATGTGCAAATGCCGCAAATGAGATGTGCTCCCTGACACAAAGTGGCAACTCATGATAACAAGCGTAGAGCCATGAAGGCAATGCATGCGGAACCCTCCTAAAATCAGGATCTGAGATGCTGTCAAAGTGATATTGAGACGAACCTTATGTGTGGTGTGTCGGTCATCAGAAGGATAAAAATAGTAAGAAACACCCATAGCTGCATGTGAACACCACTTAGCACAACTCCAAGTGTGAACAAAGTCTACGAAACCCAAAGTGTATGAATTAGCCCAAAGTGCCTCTCTCGCATGAAAAATCACTAATAAATCCCAATGCGTGTGAACAAAACCCACAATGCTCCAATGTACGTGAACAATCTCCAAGGTGCTCGAATCAACACTAAATCACCAAATGTGTGAAGCACACGTGAACACCTTCCAGAAAATCCTTATACAAATACCCACATCACAATGCATGTGAAATGACCCAATGATAGGTGGTTGCACAACCATGTAAATGTAGAGAGGTGTGGGCAAAGAGGAGAGGGGGGGGGGGTGTTACGTGTGAATGGGCACAAAATGGGTGTGAGATAAGTATGAAAGGGTCGAAGGAAAAAGTTTTAAACCCTAATATTATTGGCATCGGATTCCTTTTGTTTTGTTTTTTTGGTTTTGCTTTATTGTGTGGCCGCCGATGTGCGGGCGCTGAGAGCTCCTCCCTGAGAGCTCAAGGATGCTGGTATCTTTCTTATTTTCTCTTGTGGCTACCCAAAGCGAGCCTCTCAGAGGAAATGAAGCACCCTTCTTCTTCTTCTTCTTCTTATTATTATTATTATTTTTAACTATTGCACTACGCTCTGGTTTCATGACGCCAAGAAGAAGAGCGCCTGCTGAGATAACGTGAAGTAAACATTCCCCTTTTATTAATGATGCGCTTTGCTGAGGTTATGCGCTTAACAATCTGGCTATTGTGAGAGCTGAACTGCGCCGTTTGCATACACTCACGTTTGCTCCGGTTTGTTGAGGAGGCAATTTACTGACGTTTGTCTGGTGAAGCTACGTTAGCGGAAAGGCGAGAGATGTCTGGTGAGGCGGGTATGGCAAGAGATGTCTGGTCTTACACTGAGCCGCCTCAGAGGCGATGAAATGTTGTAGTTGGTTGCTTGCAATTAGTTCGGCTTCCATGAAAGATTTGATGCCATGAACCGTGTGTAAGAATTTATCATTCAAAACAAAAACTTTGTAGATCTTAAATTCTGTTCGCATCATCAAGTGTAGTTGGTGACCAATTTAAGCCTTGATGCCATGAACTTGCTATGCTGAGCTTTTGAATGATCAAGGTGATGAAGCCTTACATTGAAGCTTTACTTTTTGCAACCTTGAACTTATCTCACTCCAAATGCCCGATCCTGCAACCACTTGAAGAGCATGGGTTTGTGGTAAGCGGAGACTTCAAGTTGCCTATGAATGCAATGATTCCTTCACTACATCTTCTGCTTATAGTGATACTGAGTAGACTGCTCACTCATCTTGTGCATGATGATGTTCTCAGAGAGCTTGAACTCGAGGCTTAATGATACCAAGATCCAAGATGCAAATTGTTTGCCTTCTCAACCAAACTTTGCACTAATGCTAAGAGATCTTCACACTCAAGAAACCTTGTATGCAAGTTAGGAGAACCTTGTGGTGTATGGGGCACATTGGCTCACACTAGTAGACTTGGTTCAATTCCCAGAGCAGGGCCATACTTGCAAACACAATGTTAACCAACAAACTTTCTGAATTTATGCACTTGAAATTGTAAATAAATTTTTTCCTTGAAATTGTAAATCTTGTACACTTTTGCATCAAAATTAGTACAGTCTGATCAATATAATCTATTATTGGCTACCACACCTCCAAGAAGGAACTCAATGCATTCACTGTTGGAAGAAGCAATAGAATACAATTATCGCTTACCAATGACTCTCTCACCCCTCCACACAAGCATACAAGCATACAAGTATAGAGAAAGCACATGTGCTAGAGTACTCTCTCTCAAGACAAGCAAGAACTCTCATAGCACAATTTAGGGGAATTGTATCCATTCATTATGAGAAAATGCCTTACATACAATTGGCTCTTATTCACGCTTGGGCGATGTATCTTCGAATGTTACATGCATGCATGTGGGTAGACACCTTAGGCGATGATAATATAACATCATGCCTCTATCACTAGGTCCTTGATTCATGTCGAACTGTAGTTGATCAGCATCATATCCATCATATTTTTCTTTAGGTAGATCTATGAGGACCGCGATCAATTTCAGCAATCGGACACTAGCGAGAATTTTCGGGTTTGGAATGCAGTGCCATGCATGTATCCAAGTCAGCGATTGCTTCCTTTGCTCTCCTATATTTGTAAATGTTATTGGTAAGAATAAAGAGAAACTCTAGGAGACATGTGAATTCCTTTGCTTGCCTCTTAGAACTCTGTCCATCTTCTTTTCATTGGCATATACAAAGGGTCCACTCTTTGTGTTGGTGGTGCACAGATATACTGATGACTATACTCTGGAATGGTAAGATATTCTTTCATCCATGCCAGCTATATACCAAAATCTTTCAATTTGGGGTTGGCATAATTTGTGACAATGGTTGTATATCCCTCTTGTGTATGGACTGGATTTGCTTTTCTCCACTTGTTTGCAAAAGCAATAACTGATCATGAATGTGACAATTCTAATTTCAAGTAGATCTGCCAAGTGCGGGTTTGCTAGCTTTGTATGTCGTGCCACATTTGACCATAATGTGCCCTCTCCAGCCCAAGGGAAATAACTCTTCTAATTCTAGCTTTGGTGCTCGGAGAGGGTACGGTACATATGACTGCTTTGTTGGAGTAACATCAGAATAAGCCTCTGGCAAGATCCATTGGGTAGGTTCAAAAGAGTGTTATTTGCATTAACACTTTAAACATTGACTTTATCTTGAGTAGAGGATTCCCTGCTCTGATTAAACTCTCGTATTCTGTAGTAGGATACAAAGACTCAAGAATAGTATTAGCAGTAAATGTCTCAAGAGTATCTCGCAGTAGAGCATGACTAACCTCTTAAGTTGGCCATGATGGAGACACATCAGGTGCTGACAACTCCTTGGAGGCAAGAGTGTTAGTGGTAACATTTTAAAGGTTGAGCAAGAAGTCTAGAAAATATATAGTCGGCCTGAGATTTCTCAGTAGGAGGAGCACTTGGGTATGGATTAAGTGTCGCATACGATCAATTATTTGTAAGTCCTCCCTTTGGCCCTTGTTCTGTTTGGATTAAGTAATTTACTTTGCGACATTTGAATATACAGGGTAAGTTGGATTAGGTGATGAACTTGATGCTTCTTCTTGACCCTCTCCGGAACTAGGGGGTGGGTGGATGGGTTTGTTGAGCTTCATTAATTCTTGTAGCTTAGTGATATCCTTCGGAGATATGTTAGGATATTTAATATGTATTTTATCAAAATTGTAAAGTACGGTGGTCAACATGGCTTCTAGATGTTTGTGGATATTCTGATATAGTTTAAGAATGCCAAAAGGATGATATAGTGTAGACTCACAAAGATTTAAATGTTGCTGAGTATTATATACTTCTAACCACTCATGGCTTATGATCCACTGGTAACTACGAGCTACAACCTCGTAATTGGCCAGTGTATCAAGAATATCATCTGGAACAAACATGTCTAATTTGTCGACAATGTTGTCTAGTATATGTGAGTTTCGTAGCACTCAACACCAACCACGAAGGTTGAGCACAATGGGGTGCAATGGATAGAAGAAAATATCCTTAAGATCAGTCAGTACAGGTCCCCCCAGAAAATCCCCATGATTACAGTAGGGTCAGCATTACGCTCTGTATTTTGTTTAATAAGTGTTAATTCTCCTAGGTTCAAATCATCAGATAGATTGATATCATATCTTAGTAAAGAGAGTGTTAGTGTAGACAAAAAGAGAGTCAAAGTTTGAGGAGGGACCTGAGGAGTTACTGCCAAAACGAACCTATCTCCGAGGCTCACTCATCGGTTGGCTCTTGTCTTTGGTTGCATTCCTGGATTGCCAGCTTGCACTCCAATTCCTGTATGTGAGAATCCTTGGTGGTGAGAAGATACGAAATATTGGTTTCTCGCACCATTCTTGCGGCATCCAATTCTTCAAATCGTCTTGTTGCTGCCTCCTGTGCTCGTCTAGCCGCAGCTTCCATTCCTTGAGCCTCTGCAATCTTTTGAAGTCTTTTCATGGCCAAGGCTTAACTAGCTTAGAGCTGCTGTGTAATCTGCATTGCCTCTTTGTATGTATCCATCATCTTTTGCATTTCTAAGTTTTTGGTGTTGATGGTCTCATTTAGTGCTCATACTTTTTATGTATTTGCTTTATTGCTTTGTTCTCTTTCTTGTTGGAGTTGGAGCACTCTTTGTTCAGCATCCTTAAGGGTTGCAAATAGTGATTTTAGGTTGTCTTATAGTTCTTCTTCCTTAGCCTGGAAGGTATTTTGGAACTCCTGTAGTTGTTGAGCCTGGATACTTGCTTGTTCCTTGTTATGTGCCACTTCTCTTTGAATCTGTTCCTTTGCCTCTGTTCTAGTTGTGCTTTCAAGTCTGAATTTTCCTTGATTCTTTGTACCAAGGTTTGGCTGAGAACAAGATTATTATTTTCAAGCGTTTGGTATCTCACTTCCTGCTCCTCCGTAGCCTTTAAGCTTTTTAGGATTACATCGTTTCCATGGAAACAAACAAATGAAAGTATAAAGGTATCCATTACTCAAAATGGATACAAGGTAAAAATGGGTTTTTTTTATAAAAATGATCATTCACTTCACCCAACCAACTTTTGAATGCATGATTGAGTGTTTGAGCATGAAAGGAATGTAGGGTATCAACCTTGCACACACTCGACACAAAATGGTTTGCATCGTGAACTGGTTCAAAATGCTTCACGCCATAGTTCACGTCGTGAAACAATTCAAACAGTTCACATTATGAAGTGATTCAAAATGGTTCACATCATGAAATGGCCACTTTTTCTTCGACCAATCATGGGAGTTCACGTGGCATACTTCATTAAGGCAGTCGCCCAGTCCAACGGGCCATGCCATAAAATCAAATTTCTTTCCCTTTTCATGCATTCTATGTTCGTCATTCTCCATCGTGTGTGCGATTCTCGAGCTTGCATCTCCACGCTTGTTGCGATTCCCATCTGATCATCTGCCTGCAAAATTGACATATCCGGGTTGAGGTGGGAGCTTGTACCTTGCCTTCATGTTTTCTTTCCATTTTTTTAGTTCTTTTCTTCTTGAGCATAATTGTAATTGCATGATCAAAAATTCATACAAATACAAGAGTTTATTTAATTGCATAGGTGTGTTTGATTGCTTCCCGTATATCTACAAAAACCTACATTCTCGTCGTTTCACAAAACCCCACAATCACGTTGGTAACTCACACCCTGCACTCTCACGGTTTTTCACGTTCTTGTTCACGCCTCAAGAAAAAGGTCCAGAGTTCGATTCCGCCCACTGGCCAATAGAGATGAGAGGTGTAGCCAACCACCCGTAAACTTGTTGCCAAAGGCAGCAAGTCCATCTCAGCTACTACGGATCGTTCTTGTTCACGCCTCAAGAAAAAGGTCCAGAGTTCGATTCCGCCCACTGGCCAATAGAGATGAGAGGTGTAGCCAACCACCCGTAAACTTGTTGCCAAAGGCAGCAAGTCCATCTCGGCTACTACGGATTGTTCTTGTTCACGCCTCAAGAAAAAACTGATGTTGCTGCATACGAGTCTTTTGTTCCCTTGACCTGCCACTTCATAAAATATACTCACCAGCAGTTAACTCTTAAACAGGGTATAAGCACAAACACTTTCACGGGATTGAACCCTGCACTTTCACAAAAAACTGTTTCACGGTTTTAAACCCTGAACTTTCACGAAAATACAATTTCACGGGATTGAACCCTGCACTTTCACGAAAATACAGTTTCACGGGATTGAACCCTTCACTTTTACAGAAAACTGTTTCACGGGATTGAACCCTTCACTTTCACAGAAAACTGTTTCACGGTTTAGAATCTTACAATTTTACGGAAAACTGTTTCGGTTTTAGACCCTGCACTTTCATGGAAATACAATTTCATGGGTTTAGACTGTCCCACGATTTTAGGCTGTTTCACGGTTTTAGCCCGTCTCACGGAAAGACTATTTCACGGTTTTAGACTAACTCATGGAAAAACATCTCACGGCTTTACACCCTGCACTTTCACGATTTTTACCCACCCTATCATCTCACGGTACATAAACCTGCACTTTCACGATGTGCACCTTCTCACCTAGAAATTCATACCTCCTTACATACTTCTCATCAAATATAACCTTACATACACTTCCAAAAAGAAGAAGGAGAAGAAGAAGAAGAAGAAGAAGAAGAAGAAGGAGAGAAAACAACAAGGCATGTCACATGCTCTCACCATCATCAGACTGACCTTCTTCTCATTCTTACAAATGTCGACCTCAGCTGCCTTTGACCCGAAATTTGAAGAAACTCCGGC
Source organism: Cibotium barometz (assembly GCF_041138505.1). Lineage (NCBI taxonomy): Eukaryota > Viridiplantae > Streptophyta > Polypodiopsida > Cyatheales > Cibotiaceae > Cibotium > Cibotium barometz. Next base: position 7,030,398 of record NC_141064.1, on the reverse strand, counting down.
ATTGACACAAGCCAGTGCAGCTGGATCACCGGTTAGCAGAAGGAAAAGACCCACAAGGGACCCGAAATTGAGCTATTTGGGTCAATATGCACAAGCTTTCCATGGTGGCTCCATCATAAGCAAGGAAGTCCATACAGCTTATGGAAAGATAGCTCTGCTGTACCACAGCCTTGAGTGCTTGCAGATCTTGGAGGATGCAGAAGTCAAGGACAAATTAGAGAAAGTTGGCCTAGGGCAGATGGTAGAATGTCTCCCCCCCGAACCATCAATACTACAGAGTTGTGTGCAGAGTACCTCAAGTCATACAACAAGGCCACTAATAGGGGAAAGGTGACTAAAGCAGATGGAACCACAGAACAAGTTTTAATCTCATAGGATTTGATACGAGAGGCCCTACACTTACCACCGTCTCTTAAGATACACTCTCACAATATGAAAAGATGCCCCTGGATACCATGCTGAAGAAAAGTTCTTAAAACTCCAACGGGGCTGAGTATGACAACATCAGAGATGAGGTGACCGAAAAGGACTGCAGGGCAATGTCACTCATAATGAAAGTAAAGCCAGTGGATAGGTACAACAGGGTTCCCCTTAACAGGAAAGCCAAAGTACATGAAGAAAGAGAAGATGATTGGGCATATTACATCCATAGAGAAATGGATAATTATCTAAAGGCACACCAATCAAAGGTATGCAACTCGTACTTGATGACAAAGGTGCTGAATCATATAGCACAACAGCCTCTTCCAAATCCAGGACCGGAAGAACAAATGAAACTGGCAATACAGATAGCACAACCACCACTTACCTCTGAGGAAATGTAGGAAGGACAAGCCTTATTGATGCACAAAGGAAATCATGAAGGATCTCAAGAAAGGTAGAAAGAAGAAAACTCAAACGAATATGAGAGGAATAATGCTTGACGTTTTCAGAGGAAACACAAAGAATTAGGCCGAGCTAGCCCAGGAGATAGCATCTTACCACGAATTACTGGCGGAGAGAAAGCAGTAAGTTTCAGCTTATTAGCACCTTCAGAGGGGACAATAACATAGACACATCATCAAACCCCCCATCCAAGTCCAACACAATTGATTTTCAAAACCTTTCCCCTCTTAGGAATTCAACAATGTTAGATACACCTGCTTCTGTTGAGCTTCATAAAGAGACTCAATAGGAAAAACTGCCAAAAGCAGAGCACCAAAGTCACGAAGAAGCCACATCACTCTAAGAAGGACTCCTCGAAGAACAATTGGATACAGGAAAGTGACAAAGAATTGAGGAGACACCAAGCCCCAGCAAGAATTGAGGAGACACCAAGCCCCAGCAAGAGGCAATGTTTGGATGATGCAGAGGGGATTCCATAGATGTCCTTCCTTCATAACATGGATTATAAAACAAATTCCTTCATGAGACTATGGAAGGCCTGGACGGTCTCGTACAGTTGCCACACTCTGGTCTAGAAGGAGCAGCGGAAACATGTTCTTCTCTTTGGGAACAAGAGCAGAGAGTGTGGCGATGCCATCTCCTAACAACTCATTTACTTATACAATGCTATGGAAGTAGGTCCAGGATGTAACCAATCAAGTTCAAACACTCCAAGAGCATCTCACAGCAGTAGAAGCAACACACAAAGAAAACAAGAATCTGGGAGGTCATCATCAACACCAGCTTCTACCAGTTCCCCATTTGGAATTCTCGACATATGATTGGCCAACACATGCTATGTTCCCTTTCTTACCGTGACCTTGAGGTCAAATTCCAATAGTAATGATAACCAGCGTGTGATTCTTCTCGTGGTGTAAGGCTTGTTCACCAAGTATAATAAAGCCTGATGGTCTACAAAGAATACAAATTTGTTGGCCACGTTGATAGTTCTTGACAACATAAACCATGGCCAATCCTTCTCGTTCTGTGGTGGTATAATTCACCTCTGCATCATTCAATTAGCAACTAGCGAAGCAGACTGGGTAGTCCAATTTGAACTCACCAGGTTGTGCCAATATGCATCCAATAGCAAAGTTCGATGCATCGATGTGCACATGGAATATAAGGTCCCAATTAGGTGGTCTTAGAATTGGCACATTGGCCAGTGCTTGTTGCTTCAATCTATCATATGCTTCCTGGCATTCTTCAGTCCATTCAAAGACAATGAGTAGCTTATATAATGGTCTGGCAATTTAAGCACAAAATATTATGAAGCAGCGATAATACCCAACATGGCCCATAAATCTCTGCACACCTTTGTAATTATTGGGTGGGGGCAATTCCAAGATCAACTTGACTTTGCTGTCATTAGTGGATATACCGTTCTTAGAGACAATGTGTCCCAATATCACACCATGTTTGACCCAAAATTGGCACTTTAAAGGGTTTAAGGATATACGATACAATCGACATCGCTCAAACAGTCTTTTCAAGCAAGCTAAATGGTCTATCCATCGAGAGTGTGCACATAGATCATCAATGAATACCTCCAACCACTTTTGCAAGTAGTCTTTGATCATTAGGAAGTGAATGGGGTCTTCTTGGGCCCTTTAATTTGCCCAAGCCTAATCAAGGTGATTAAGGAATAGCCAAATGGGGGGTTGCCATGTGGACTGAAATGTTGGGTTTGTAAGAGAGGTGTAAGAGTGATCAAAGGGTGCACTTTTTTCCCCAAAAAGGGAGGGAGGCAATTTTACAATTTTCGGACCTCCATAACTTCTACATACAAGCTCCGATTTGAGCGGAGATTATAGATCCGTGATCTACGCATCAAGAGCTTTCCATAGATATATTACATGATATGGTTTTGTGGCTAGATTTTAAATTCCATTTTCCCTCCAAAATTCAAATTCGAATAAAGTAGCCGTTTTGAAGCTTCTAATTAGAAAACGTTTCTTCTTAAGAGAAAAGGTTTGACTCCTTAAACTGCCAAATAAAAGGGCCCAAGAAGCCTTCCATTGAGGTCCTAATGGAAGGCTATGCATATTAATCATTGGAATGTTGTTGGGGCATTGGTGAGACCGAAAGGCATGACTTTGTAAGCAAACATCCCCCACATTGTATTGAAGGTTGTCTTATGCTAGTCTTCGGGTGCTATAAACACCTGATTGTAGCTACTCTCTCCAAAACGTGTTGCGTATAAGGAAATGGGTAATGGTCCTTCCTAGTAGCTGCATTGACCTTTTTGAGATCGACACAGACCCTAAGTCTCCCATTCTTCTTTGGCACTATTATGATTGGTGACAACCAATCCGTATGTTCTATGTTGTAGATGAAATCCGCAACAATGAGTTTACCAATTTCCTCCTTTACAATTGTCGCATATTTAGGATTCATCTGGTATAAGTTCTTTGTTATCTCCTAATAATGTTTTGTTAATGATATGGTATTCAAAAAATGAACAACTAATTTTGTTTTTATAATTAGTCTCGCCATCGCGTTTTGCTTGATTCGCCTGCGCTAGTGATGGTGGAGGCAGTAGTAACGCCAATAATCCTAGGATGTAAACCCTAGAAAAAGCAATGTTAGATGGATGTGTTGCTATAGTTTTCCAAAACCACAGTACAGTGGAAAGGTAAGGACAAACTCAAATATGAGAAGGGGGCCACTACAATGTTTTGGTTGTGGTGGACCTCATCGAATAGTAGACTGCCCTAAAAAGAATGTGGTTCATGCGCATCAAACTTAGCCACCTAATGACATGCCAGTGCTTACTTGTACTAAGTGTGGGATTGATCATTTGATCAAAGACTGCCCATATCGCGCAAGTGGTTCTGCTTCCACTTCGAACCAGGCCACTATCAGGACCCTAAGTGTGCATCTTGGAAACATCATGCCACTATATGTCCTAACACGAGCCCAAGCCCAACAAGGGGACAAATGGAAGAACCTAGTAGTGCCACCACTTCTAGAACTAGCAGGAGAAGGAGAGTGAAAAAAGTGGGTAAAGGTGACACTAGGGCCACAATCTAGGATGGATTTGAAGAAGAAGATACTATTGACACCGAATCCACCCAATAAATTAGAGGAAGAGAGCGATCAAGCACCAAAATCGGACGAGCTTGCCCAAGAGGCACAAAGAGAGAAACCATCAACCCCTAAGGGGATTGGTGAATATCCAAATGCTGAAGAAGAGATAAGAAAGTGAAACGGGAACCTTTAATCTTCTTGAAGGGAATAATAAAAAACTCATAAAATATATCAAATATTAAAACAACTACTTGAATTTAATTGAAAATTAAAGCATATAATAAAACATAAGACAAGAGAAAGAAAAACATCACCATCAACACCATGCTGGGTGCAATCTTCCCCCCCTTGTGCGTGGCCTTTCCCCACACAAGAGTATTTTTATTAGCTTCCTTGCAAAAAATAGGCCATAGCCCCTAAAAATATACAAAGTGTGCTTTTAGAGAGCACTACACTCTTCCTCAATAAAAATAGAGTGTCCTAAAAATTGGGGTTAGGGTAAAGCCTTTAGGCTTTAATAAATTCAACATTATAAATGTATTTTTCCCAATGTATCAAAATGGAAAAATCAACTACTAAGGTTACAAGCTATGCTTGTAAAAATAAATGTGATGCACATAAGAAACATTCTCCTCAACATTAATCATCAATCCTCGTAATCTTCTTTACCTGAAAATATAAGCCCAATTAATAATTAAATTAATCCCATAAATATTAAATAGGCACAAACCATAACCAACTCATGACTACCAGGCGTAAGTACTTCCAGGGATCACCCTGCCAATACAAACCTAACTGAAATAATCATAGACGGCCCCAAGCATACGTCATATACTGCACGTATTAATATTTATAGTGGTGTCACCCAGGATTTTAACCTAGCCGGCATGACGCAAGAGTAACCTAGGCGTCCCCAAATTACTCATGGTCATTTAATATTTGATTTATATATTTTTTATGATGCTTATTTCTCATGAACACGTTAGAATTGATTGATGTGATGTCAATTGATTGTTACTACTGACGTGGTTTATGTTTATGAGTTTAGGTGATGAGGTGTGCAAGGGTACCGATTTAGGTGTTGCACAGTGCGAGGGTACCGATTTAGGTGTCGCACGGATGGTGGATTGAGTCATGGCATGTGGACCGATCTCACAATATTTTGTGGCTGTATTATGGCGATTGATATTATTTTGACATCAGTGTGGTGTGTGTGTGCACGCGTCAATTTACAGTGTGCGTACGAGTACTAGTTGATTTATTTTGTAATGTGCATATGTGCACAAGTTAGATTATTGTATTAGAAAAATTGTGCAAACCTTAGAAGGTTTGAGGACAAAGACTAATTAAATGGCAAAGTCCAAATATGGATGTGTACTTTAGTTTTGGCTTAAAGCCTACTTTTGGAATAGATCACAAATACCCACGCGAGAAGAAGCCACTCACGTTGGGGGGGAAGAATGCACCCAGTCTTGTGTTGCCTTGTGTTGATGGTGATGTTTTTTTCTTTCTCTTGTCTTATGTTTTGTTATATGTTTTAATTTTCAATTTAATTCAAGTAGTTGTTTTGATATTTGATATAATTTATGAGTTTTTGATTATTCTCTTCAAGAAAATTAAAGGGTCCGGTTGTAGAAAGCTTGAAGAAGCTAAGGCCCTAGTGAAAGAGTGCCAACAACTTTATGAAGCCAAATTAAGGGCTAACTAGGCTAAGGATACAATGTATCAAAGAAACGAGCCGATAAGGGAAAGAGAATTGGATGTGCCTACTCCAATTCCAGAAGAGTATGAAGGAGGATCTCAAGGAGACCTTATGGAAAGAATGTTTGCGGAGGCTGAGCGAGATGTGTCCATTCATTCATTCCCTACTAGGAGTGAATATGAGACACACACGTGGAAGGAGCCCTCACTTGCCAGAGAGCCAAGAGACATAGGCAGTCTCGCAGATGGTACTGTCCACTCCTGTCCAAATGCCATTAGGACAATTGCTACGCAGTTCACCAACATTGTGGGCATACATAAAAGAATGGGTAGAGGGAGGATTAAACCCAACGACCACTGTAGAGGAGACCCAGTCACCTCTAGCAGAAAGAAACTTAAAACACGCAGGGAAAAGAACGCCTAGATTTGTCAAGATACCAGTCAATCAATTGGGTCGATATTATGAAAGTGACGACACTAATGCTACAATACCAATTCATCATAATGAGTACCAAGAATTGGCTATCCTCGATGGAGGAGTGGGAGTCAGTATCATCACAAAACAATGTTGGGAGAATTGGGGAAAACTAGATCTGGAAAGAGCGGATCTCGTTAAAATGGCATACGGAACATCTTTAAGACCCATGGGGCTTTTGACGAATGTACGACTTAAACTCTTTACGTTCCGCTACCGTCATACATTTGTGGTAATGGACTTTCTGTGCCAATCGGACTCATACAACATAATCTTGGGGAGACCCTTCATGAGGGAATCCAAATTGGTGCATGATTGGGCAGTAGACCATGTGTATGTTTGAAGGAACTCACAAATCCTAAAGATAGATTTGCGAATGTGGAAAGCACACCCAATGGAAGGGTAACTGTTTGGTAATGACTTAGTCACCCCCACTGAGCAAACCACATCCATACAAGTATGACATGCAACGGTGGAATTTTCAAAGGAGGAAGAAGAAGCTGAAATGTATACATTGCTTCCCCCTCTAGATTTCAGTGAAAACTGGATGCATGTGTTGGCCACCATAGATGTTTTGCAGCCCCGAGGAACCCAATACGTTGAATCTGGGAATGTTCCTACCACCTCTGTCTATATAGTCAATGTACAACCAAGTGAAGAGGAGTCGGAGGAGTAAGCCTCCAGCACAGAAGGGACTAGATCACAAGGTCGCAGTAGTGCCAACGCGCTAGAAGATGGCGAAAGCAGAAAAGATATATCGCTCGACGAAATGCCCTGCTTACAAAGTAAAACCCACGGATCCCCAGTGGCTGAGATATCTCGAAGCTACTAAGGTGCACGATGATTTTTCTAAGAATTGAGGTGAGGAGTTGAGCAAGATATCCTTGGAAGGGAAACATAAGGAGGAGGTCATCCCTCAAGAGCTGGAAACGCCTAAGCTTACAAAGGTGGGGCATCAAAAACAAAACGAGGCTCTAGCGAATGCCGAGTGCGAGGCCAAGAAGGTGGTGACTCAGGCTCAAACAAAAAGAGAGGATGAAGATAAACCAGACCCACTCTCAGTGTGCCATACCATTTCAAGACATACACGATTTTGACAAAGGACATGACTCCAGCGGAGGAAAGGGAACTTATTGAAAAAAGATGAAGGAGAGAAGAGAGCTTGAGCTCTTGCAAGCACACACACACTCACAAAACCCTAAAAGAGAACACACAAGGTGAGAGGTTGAAAATCTTCTTCTTCATCACACAACACTCAACACACCATATACAAAGATAAGAGTACACACAATATGAAAAGGTACTCAACCAAATACATACTAGGGTTCTCTATAGTGTGAACCCAACTAGATGAGCTGGCGCTATAACTATGCCAGTCTCAAGAATGGTTGTCACACAGTCATCCCACTGGCCACATATCACCCACAACCTCTCCTCTGGAGTTAGGCTGCAGTTGGAGTCCTGTTCATGATGTAAACTGCTATAGAAACAGCCTCAGCCCAATAGCTATACAGCATATTCTTCTCTCCCATCAATGCTCGTGCAATCTCAGCAATATGCCTGTTTTTTCGCTCAGCAACTCCATTTTGCTGCGGAGTGTATCTGCATGTAAACTGTCTCTGAATACCATTCTTCTGCAAAAATTCAGAGAACTCATTGGAGAAGTACTCTCCCCCTCCATCTGACCTTAGGCACTTTACATGTTTCCCTGTTTGCTTTTCAACCATAACTCTGAAATTCAGAAAATGAGTGAACACCTCACTCTTCTCCTTCATGAAGTATACCCACACGTTCCTTGTGTGGTCATCACAATAAATGTCACATAATACCTGCAGCCTCCCACATAGACATGGTCTTCGTAGGACCCCATACATCACATCTAGTGCGTTTTTGCTCATATTTCTGTCACTTGGAAATACATGCTTTGTTTGCTTTCCAAATTGGCATGCTTCAGATATTTTCTGCATACCTTCCAACTTTAAACTTTGGCAGCTCTGTCACAATTCTTTTAGTCTACATAGACTTTATTCTCTGCACATTCACATGTCCAATTCTTTTATGCCAAATGTCTGTGTCTGCAACAATTCCTGAACCATTTGCAAACATCCCACCACTCACTTCAGGCATGTTTACATTCAATGTAAACATTCTGCCCACTTTGTTGCTTTTTGCAACCAACCTGCACCTGTCTTTAAAGTCTTCAACATAACAACCATTAGGATTAAACCGAACCTGCAAACCCTGCTCAATTATCTGGCCAACTGAAACCAGATTCTTTGTTATGTTCGGAACATGAAGTACATCTGCAAGGTACTTCACTTTGCCATCCTGCATAGACAATGGCACATCTCCAACATGGGCAATTGGATGAGCAGTGTCATCCCCTGTTTCCACAAAACATGGTCTTTCAAGGTTTTTCATCTCCTTGAACCACTCCCCATGACTTGTCCTGTGGTTCGAAGCACCTGAATCAACATACCACATACATCATCTTTATGTGCTGCTTCAACATTTTCAGACATGGCATTAATGACATGCTGCATAACAAAAAACCTTTCATTGTCCTCATTGTTTCTGCTTGAGGATGCATAGTTGTTTTGCTGCAATTTTCCATTTTGCATGTCAACCTACTTCTTATAACAATCTGCCTGCACATGTCTAGGCTTACCACAATAAAAGCATCCACGTGTATCATTATACTGCCTTTGCCAATTTCCATGACCTCTTTGACTCCCCCTGCCTCTGAATTGGCCTCTTCCACTTGTGTGTTGTTGTTGTTGTGAATTCTGGAACTGTTGTTGTTGCTGCTGCTGTGGCCATAATTCTGATTACCTATTCGGCCACCTCCTTGGCCGCGTCCACACGGCCTCCTCTACCTCGTTCTCTTCTTGAACTTGGGTAGAAGGCCTGTTGCTCTGAACTATTTTTGTTTTGTGAAGACCAATAGCTCTTCTCTTCTATAATCAACATAGACACCAAATCTGTGAAATTTGAAATTTTTTTCCGAGTCTGAATAGACATCTTGAACGCCTTGTATTGTGACCCGAGACCATGTAAACAGACTTCCACCTTATCATCATCATCTACTGAAACACCAATAGATGCAAGGGATTCCACAATACCCTTGATCTTCAACGCATAGTCATTCACAGACATACTCTTTTTCTCCAGAGTATGAAGTTCATTCTTCAACTGTATCTTTCATGCCTTGGTATTCGTTTCATAGAGTTTTACCAAGGTGTCCCACGCCTCCTTGGGGGACTTGGCATCCTGTATGTGCCCAACCATGGTGTCCTGTATACTGACAGAGAGCCAATACATAACTTTTTTGGCTCCTTGGTTCCAGTAACCCTTTCGCATTAGGAAATTTGTCAACCTGAACCTCCAAGCATATGGAAGTTATTCTTGTCAAGCTTCTCAGCAACAATCTAGTTTATGCCATCATTTGACATCTTGCCAGACACACAAATTTACCAGAAACAGTACTCTGGTTTGTCTTGCGTGCACAAACTGCTGTATTTTTTGCAACGGTACTGTACTACACTCAAATGTCACAACCAGTTATACCTCAATGTGCATACATACACCCAATGAAAATTGTTTGACCTCCTTATAGCACACACAATGTTTGCACAACCAATCTATCTTCATGCAGTTCTTAAAACAGAGTTCTGCATACCCGTAGTGCTCGAACTCGCTTGCTTTCCGAAAAATGGAGGTCTTAACGCGTCGCCCGAAACGCGTTTTTGGCCCAAAAATATAGTCCGATAGGACAGTATAGTTGCCCTATAGCTTTACTCCCATGAAGAAAGCTCCTCAATCAGAGATCGTTTGCCGGTGTCTCTCGTAGAGCTCCCGACAAGGGCGTAGTCGCCAACACAAATAGGGAAGAGTAGATGAAGCTCTTACCCTCGTACTGCTTCCTATGCTTCTCTTGCTTGCAGCTCAGCCCTTAGCATGAACCAGGCTCTGATACTATGAAAAGATGCAGGGGAGAAGAGAGCTTGAGCTCTTGCAAGAACACACTCACAAAACCCTAAAAGAGAACACACAAGGTGAGGCTGAAAATCTTCTTCTTCATCACACAACACTCAACACACCATATACTAAGATAAGAGTACACACAATATGAAAAAGTACTTAACCAAATACATACTAGGATTCTCTATAGTGTGAACCCAACTAAATGAGCTGGTGCTATAACTATGCCAGTCTCAAGAATGGTTGTCACACAGCCTATCATCCCACTGGCCGCATATCACCCATGATCTCACCAACCATGCCAGTGGTGTAAGTGTGGGGCCTATCCCCCAGGAGGCGGGTCATCAGTGTCCACCGCCTCACTAGATGAGCTCGATATCTCAACACTTATTACTCTCCTCAAAGAATTTAAGGATTGTTTTGCCTGAAACTACAAAGAGATAGTGGTACAACACACGATCCCAATCATGGAAGGATCAAGACTTACCAGGTAGAAACCTTACCAGATGAATCCAAAATATGTAGCAATTGTAAAGGAGGAAATTGACAGACTCATTATTGCAGATTTCATCTACGAAATTGAGCACACCGATTGGCTATTACCAATCGTGATCGTGACAAAGAAGGGTCTGTACCGATCTCGAAAAGGTCAATGCATGGGAAGGACCATTACCTACTTAGACGGATTTTCAGGTTACAATCAGGTGATATAGCACCCGAAGACTAGCGTAAAAAGGCCTTTAATACAATGTGGAGAACATATGTTTACAAAGTTATGCGATTTGGCCTCACTAATGTCCTTGCAACTTTTCAACAGGTTGATGTGCATAGCCTTCAAAGATTGCTTGCAAAAGTGGTTGGAGGTATTCATTGATGATCTGTGTGCAAACTCACGATGGTCGAAGCATCTGGCTTGTTTGAGAAAGGTGTTTGAGCGATGTCGATTGTGAAATGCCAATTTTTGGGTCAAACATGGTGTGATCTTGGGACACATTGTCTCTAAGAACGGCATTTAGGAAAACTGATCTTGGAACTGCCCCCACCCACCAATTACAAAGGTGTACAGAGGTTCATGGGCCATGTTGGGTATTATCGTCCTTTCATAGTATTTTATGCTGAGATTGCCAGACCATTATATAGACTACTCATTGTCTTTGAATGGACTAAAGAATGCCAAGAAGCATATGATAAATTGAAGTAAGCACTAGCTGTGCACCAATTCTGAGAGACCACCCAACCTTATATTCCATGTGCACATCGATGCATCGAACTTCGCAATAGGATGTGTACTCGCACAGCCTCGTGATTTCAAATTGGACTACTCAGTCTACTTTGCTAGTCGCCAATTGAATAATGCAGATGTAAATTACATCACCATAGAATGAGAGGGTTTGGCCATGGTTTATGATGTCAAGAAGTATTAACATTACATATTGGCCAACAAATTTGTATTCTTTGTGGACCATTAGGCCCCCTATTATATTTGGTGAATAAGCCTTACACCACGGGAGGAATCACACGTTGGTTACTATTACTATTAGAATTCGACTTCACGGTCACAGTAAAAGAAAGGGAACACAGCATGTGTTAGCCGATCATATGTCGAGAATTCCAAGGGAAACCGGCAACTGGTGCTAATGTGATGAACTCCTAGATGCTTGTTTGTTCAAACTAGACATGGTGCCTGAATAGAGTGAAGAAATATCAAACTATCTAGATTATGGTTTTCCGCAAGAATGACCTTTGAACAAAGATAAAATGCGTCGTCTTATTAAGCTGGCTGCACCTTATCAATTAATTGCTGGAGAATTGTACAAGCTAGGTAAGGACAATGTCTTAAGAAGATGTGTGTGGGAAGATGAATTTGTCACTATATTAGATGAAGCACACTCGTCGGGGACACTTCGCTAGAGAGATCACAGCACCACACGCAAGGTGCTTCAAGCAGGGCTATGGTGGCCCACGTTATTCGGGGATGCCATGGAGTTTGTAAAAAGGTGCAAAGAGTGTCAAAGATTCGTTATTCCACAATAAAGAGACAGGATGCCGCTTACCACTGTGAATGTAAGATAACCTTTTGAGAAGTGGGGTATTGATTTTGTTAGACCCATTAATCCAATTGCGCATCCATCATAACCCCGATATGTGGCCACATACTATTTTACGAAATGGGTAGAGACAAGATCCTCTAAGCAAGTTGATGCACGAACAACGACTAAGTTCTTATATTATGAACAAATCATTTTGAGATTCGGTTGTCCATTGGAATTAATCAATGATCGGGGTTCACATTTCATTAATGAGGTGATTGATCACTTACTTGCTAGATTCCTTGTAGTCCATCGAAAGTCATTACCTTATTATCCACAAGAAAATGGTCAAACGAAGAGTACAAATAAGATTTTGTGTACTATCTTGACAAAAACATTAGAAGCAAGTCGTACGGATTGGGAACATAAGCTAACTGCAGCTTTATGGGCACATCGAACATCATACACGGAGTAATTTGTGTTTTTTTTGGGTGTTGAGTGTTACATGTCTATTTAAAATAAAAGGGAAAAAAAGATTCAAAAGAAAAGGAGATGCTATGCTATGAGTGTTTGATAGTAAGTAGAAGGAGCTTCAGATATCACGAATTATATTCGAACTGATTGAGATGGTTCAATCTCTTACAAAGTTAGATTCCAAATGGAGGAATGAAGCCATACGAATGCATTGGAATGATGACTGACAATACTACAGCTCGTCACAGTCTTAGAAAGGCACACTATTATATGTGTGCTTTTATTTACCATTGCGTGAGTGGCTCTAAGCACCAAAGGAAGGTGAGGGGGCGGTAGAAGGGGGGAAAACCAAAAGAGGGGGTTGTGCTTCTCCGCCGCAAGGGAAAAAGGCATCGCCGCCACACCCGCCAAATCCACCAAAACCATCGCCAGGGTTTGCAAATCCTATGCAAACATGGGCCAAACTCTTACCTGCACACCACGTGGGTGACGCTTCAATTAAAGGATTAATCACACAACATCACCCAGCATCATTTAGAGCGCTAATTATGTTTTGAGGAGCTAAGTTGTGTGTGTGTTTTTTTTTAAATAAAAAAATTTAAAAAAACCTTCTGCTTCGGCCAGCAGCTCGTTGTGAAGCTCGAAGAGATTAGGGCAGTCGTGGATGCAGCGGTGGGAGCAAAGCTTTGACAAGGCTCCCTTGTCCTCCGCAAGTGCCTCCGTGGAAAAGCCCACCGACATCCTGTAGAGCCCACACGCTTCAATGCAGCCATCTGTCTCGATCCAGCCCCCATTCCCCTTTGCCATCACGCTCGAGGTCTGCCAACAATCCACCACCAAATCCAATTTTACTCCCTCCACACATTACCATAGTTCCAAGTCTTTGATGTCCCTCTTTTCCAATGGAAATGGCAATTACATTCTACAAACACGCCTTCAATACAAATGAGAGCCTAGGTGGGGAGATGGCCTAGCCTTAAGGGCTCTTGCCCTACACCACGACGACAGCCCCGGTTCAATACCCGCCCCCTTCTCCCACAACATGTCGTCAATTCCATCTCTAAAATAACCCTCGCAATACAAAAAAAAAAAAAGAAAAAGAAAAAGGAAAAAAGAGAGCCTCTTCTTTCATAGTGGCAATGGTGATCCATTCTTGGGGAAAGAATCACGTGGTCTACCATACATGTGCTCACTTGTTAACTACTTCCTCCATGAAAATGGAATTTGTAAATACTTTTTTAAAAATTAGAGCTGTTATCATAGTATCTCCCATATACTACTAGGACGTAGCTCACCAATTAACGTTTTCAATGAATTTGACACTTAAAGGAGTCATATACAAAGGTCTACACTGTCCGATTGCCCTTGTACCTGGCATTCATACTTCTCATGTTCCACCCCAGCATTGTCTCTTACTATTTCTCTCTCCAAAATACAACGAGCTCCACTTGATGAGATAGCAAAGGCACACAATTCTGTTGGTAAATCCTCACATGGAAAAAATGCCTCTGCAATCATCCAATCCATGAACGCCCTTATTATTGATGTTGACAACAAGGGTAATTACATGCTAAAAAAAGAAAAAGAAAAACACAACCACCTACTACAAGATAGAACCTTGTTATACTACTCTCAAGATCAGATATAAAATGCATATTTCAAACGTGCAAATCTTACCACACATCATCATGGAGAGGCTAGCAACAAGGAGGGCTACAAGTACATAAGCATTCCTCATGGTTAGCCCTTGGCGTGTCTTATCCTTCACCAAGTGAAATGTAATGAAAAGAAAGAAAATCTTAAGTAAACTTTAAACAACCTTATGAGATGAGATATTAAGTAGCCCTTTATTGGAACATGATCTTCTAACAAAGCTTGTCCTCACACTACCCTTTTGTGAGAAGGGCTCGTTATGAAAATGAGTAACTTTCTTATGTAGGACAAGATTTCCTAATAAAACATGTACTTAGTCCATGTGATAAGTTGACAAGTGAAATCCTCTCTCTTATATAAGAATTGAGGGGTTCTTGAAACCCTTCCTAGTGATTATCTTCATACCCATCGTGCTCACGTCTACTTTGCTTTAGCACTCTTCCCACACCTTTGAATCTGGACCTATCTAAGAATATTCCTTTTGCATCATTATTGAGGAATATACCATTGACTAAGATTAATTAAAGCCCATAAATAACTTTTACGATGCAATTTGCAAAGCAAAGTTATACACAACTCTACAAACACCAACACTAGCACATATCCCAAACCAAAATTGATCTTCAAGTGATTTACCTATGTTAAATTATTTAACTTACACATTTCAAGGCAATCATGGATCTTCTTTCCTACCATGTATCATGGAGATCTTGCTCAATTTCTAGTATATTACGCAAGGGTTGTGGTACTTAAACCTTTAAATAATCCGATACTGTGCACAAAGTCTGGCCTAACCCTACATTCAACTCTTTTATATCTATTGGCATTTTCTCATCGAAAGAAATGACCATGTGCTATTGGAATACTAGACAAGAAACAATATCTTTGTTTTGATAAAACTTCGTATGCTTAAATATTATGTTTATGATTTTTTCCCTTTTGATTATAAAGCATAGTTTTGATTACTATATATAAGGCACTTTTCTTTACTGAAGATTAAAATAGAGACAATATTACAAATCATGGTGCTTCCTTCCCAAAGAAGTCAACAAAAAACATGTTGATATGACCAAGGCATGTAACTCAAATCGAACTTTGTCAACCATTATGTAAATTTCATTGATTTTCGTTATTTTCATCATGGTGCTTCCTTCCCAAAGATCGGACTTTGTCAACCATTATGTTAATTTCATTGATTCCCTTTATTTTCACCTCATTATAGCAAGACACCTAGATACCCATTGCATGTGTTGCCCATAAATATTTATTATTTTCCCCCACACACCCCTCCTTCCCCCAAACACATACACACACTCCCCTAAGCTACCCTACCCTCTCCTCTTACACCACCATAGCCACCCTAACATCTTTCTAGCTTAACTTTCCCATCCTTTTGCCTAGATTTTGATTTTACCATAAAAATGATTTCCTTGAGTGAATATTGACAACAAAAGTTTTTTTTAATCAAACATTTCCTTTCTCGATAAGTTTTAAAAAAGCTAATATGAATAAGGATGAGAATCCGTTATTAATTTTATAAATTTGTACACCTCATTATTGGCATTAATCTAGAGCATCACCATGTTTATGTGTTTGTGCATGCGTGTGTATGTTTGTATGTGCATACATATATACATACGTAAATAGATACACACATCCTTACATAGGTATGTATATAGATACATACATAATGTCCACATAAATTGGGATGGAAATCATAGATAGATACATACATAATGTCCACTTAATTAAGGTCATTGGGATGTAAATTATATCCTTTATTTCACTCAAGCACATACTTTCACTCAAGCACATACCAAACTTTTTGTTGAACATTTACCATTAAGCCCTTGGGTGGTTACACTGACTCGACAAACTCTTTATTCATGATGGAATATCAAATCATGCATTTCTCATTAATATCTTAAGTGAAAGATTTGATTGGCATGTCTATGATTAATAATGAAACATAAAGTAAATATTACCTCTTTAAATGCACCACTACTCTCTATTTTGGTAATGAGATCACTTAGAGGTGTAATATTACAGCACGTAGTGTGTGGGAAGCTATAATTAACCAAATTTATGAATAATGGGAGTTGATTGAGGTGTAGTATTATAGTTGTAGAGTGTGGGAAGCTATAATTAACTAGATTTAAGAATAATGGGAGTTAGTTGTGTGGTGGAAGTGAACATAGGTGCAAGTGGAAATGAGAGGAGCTAGTCGGAGTGTATTAGTTGCCTATCAGTTGTGCATAGCACCCATCTCCAAAAAAGATATGCTATGTGACATGTGTCCATAGATTTCCAAATCTAATTCAATCATGATGAATGATCTATCAGTTGCCTATCCTAAAATCTTGGGAGAACACTACTTTTATACTCTAATCATAATTAAAGGCCTAGTGTACATTGTAATGTGTATCAACTAACAAGACATAACACACCAAAAAGACTAGGTAAATCCACATGAAGTTGGGCCCCTCATCCAGTTGATCACTAAATGAATATGACAGTGGGGTTTGATCACTAAGTGCCCGACCTACGGTAAGGCGCTTTGCCATCTTATCGGCTCGTACTTATCCTTTGCAGCAAGACAGTGCTGAAACATATAGTGGTAGCCTTGCCATGTGCTTAATGTCAAAAAGAGAAAGTCTAAGGACTTATTGTACATACTAGTAAATAGAAGTCGAACCATTCAAAGTTTGAAAACTAGTCATTTGTGTATAAGTTATTTTTTAGTAAGCAATACACAATCATTCCCTTGTGATAGTTTACTTGTGAGCTCTCCTCTTCCCTCTTCTTGTTTACTTATATGCCTTTGAATCTTACTTGCTTGATGGATACATGCTAGATAGCTTTGATTGTACATTATCTTCTTGCATTAGCTTTCAGTTCATTCACCACCTTTTTTGAGAGAGAACCATCGCGAAGGACCATCTCTTCTTGCCTCCATCTAGGCATAGAGAGCTTTCCCTTCACCCCTTTTTCTGGTGTGAAAATGGAGTGAGGACGCAACATGACAACGGGATGAGCTAGTGCACCCACATAGGGATGTTGCAGATTGCAGCTCTAAGGTAAGACCCAATGACATATGCTTCGATAAGACTAAGGTTAGCTCTTCACTTGAACCACCTCTCCAAGAACATGGGGAAGAAGTAGGGTAGAATGAATCCCCTAAGAAATTACTTCATGCGTGTAAATTATGAGATTAATCATTATATAGGCAATAGGCCACTTATGAGCCTTGGCGCCCAGTAGGCCATGTGTGTGTAAACACTTATGACCTTGTATATAAGTTAGTTTATCTCATAATGCAATATACTCTCCCATTATGCAATTGAACCTTGATCTTGCTAACCTTGTAAGATTTACATGGTGCTATGGAGAGATTAGAGGTACTCAAGGTGGATTGGAATAATTGAGCGACATGATTAGTAAGCAAAGGAGAGATTAGTGGTAATGATGCACTTAATCACATGGTTGATAAAGAGCAAGATAATAGCATAAACTCGTCACTTTTCATTGATGAGAGAAGCCTCTTAAATAGACCAAGATTCCAAGATTAAGTACATAAGCAATGATGTCACTATGCCACATGGTGGTCAACTATTCCCTCCTACATTCTAGCCTAGAGAATCTCCTCCACATGCCCACTTGATCCCCACAAGTACCTCTAGTAGATTCTCTAATGTTTGCTCACCCAAAATGACCTTAGACATATCTAATGACTCCTAATGCTTCAAATATATCAAATGTTCCAAATACAATAAATGTGTCAAATACAACCAATATCCCATGACTAATGTCAAGCTTCCTAATGCACCAAATAAATTTGCTTTAATAAGTGTGAGTATGGACATGGGTGAACCATCTTCCAAAAAACCCTTCTACTAATCTTCTTCTTAATCGTATATGCCACCGAGGTGAGAAGAGGGACGATGACCCATAGTGCGCGTGGCGATGTGACAACACTCGTGAGAGAAGATGACGGAAACAACTCCCCAAAGAGTTCTTAGAGTGTTGCCTGATCTCAATCACAACATAACGTTTCCCACAATAATACTGGAGTTACAGCTATATTGATCCCTATGCCCTAAAGCAAAGCTTTACAAGCATCCAATAGTCTCACATACAAGGGTGAGCTTGGTGATAGTTATACTTTTAGTCAAGTGTCGCTTTTACAAGATCAATTTTCACCATGCAACCATTAGTTCCAAATAGAAATAGGGAGGAGAGAACAAATATGCAACATATGTACAACAATGGAGACGAAGCACCATATATTTAGTTATATAAAATATTTTGCAATACTATCCCATTGTATATTTTGAGAGGGTTATCAAGCCCAAAGATGATTTTCCCTCCACCTTTTGGAGCTACTTCGTGATAGGGGTATCCTCCACAAGGACCTTTAAGTTGAGTCATGCAACCAATAGTAACAACACGATCTAACCCAAACTTCTATCACCAATAGCAACCAATAGTAATAACAACATGATGTAGATCTAGCATAGTACTATAGGCATAATTTGTTCTACTTGAAAGTGTTTTGTTCAGTTAGGAGCTTTACTCTACCACATGATAGTATGCATTCTATATATGATGATGAAACATAAATCCCCCATCATGATGCCTTTAAGACTCTTTGTAGATGTAAAGCCAACATAGTACTATGGGCATAATTTGTCTACTTGAAAGTGTTTTGTTTAGCTAGGAGCTTTTTCTTTTCACATGCAATTTTCATTTTTTTGCTAATGTTTAAAATGAAGAAAGATTAAATTTGTGAGCATAAATCTTATTATTAGAGATAAAGTGGTTAAATGTGTGGGTATTTAAATGGCCTCTTCTTAATGCACCTTCTTAATGCACGGTATTTAAATGGCCTCTTCTTAATGCACCTTCTTAATGCACGGTATTTAAATGACCTCTTCTTAATGTATGGTACATACAAAACAGATTTGACTACATTAGAGTACTGTTTGAATTATATTAAGCTTTTTATTTAGCATGTAAGGTAAATGCATAGTTAAAAATATTTAAGATTGAGCATAGCCTATATATATCACATTATAACCTTAAATTAACACTACTGAAGGGATATACAAAGCTAGATACATAATAAGAGAAACACTAACAAGGCAACAGATTCCTTTCCCACATAGCCACATTGGCTAACCCTATGCATTTATCTTCTACTACACACAGGTTGGAATAAGTTAATTTATAGAGGAAAAAGAATTAATAACCATGCTCCTCTCAGGGTTGGAGAGATTGCTACTTCTGAAATGTTGTACAAATTCAAATGGTGACATGTACTTCACATGGCAGCTGCATATCAACCGTGCTTTCTTGCCCTTAATGGCTCGCTCGCTTTTTGATCTCGGGTAAAGAGGGAGGGAAACTTCGTTATCGCTGCCATCCATGAAGTGCTAATGTAGCCCTGCAAGTGAGAGGATCGATGCAAGAAGACCTCGTTGCCTACAGAATCTATTGTGTGAGCCAACCTTGAAGAAGCCGCCAACTTACAACCATATGAGAAAGTGGCACAATGTCTTAATCAAAAGTGGTTATAGCACCACATTGCCAATTTCAATATAGTAGTAGCCAACGCATGTAACCAGCAACACACACAACCATCATTTCTTGCAATAGAGCAGCCTATGAGGTGTGATTAAAGCTCACCATCGACCAAAAGATTTGAAGCAAAGCTGCAAGGCACAAATTTGTACTTCTAAGCTGCGATCCACCAATGAGTAAGCCCCCTGCCTTTAGGGATATGGATCACCACAAAGTCAATAAAGAATGGGATTCTTTGGATTACTATAGTCTTTCCTACCAGCCAAAAAATGTTAATTATGTTCTTCTAAACATATGTAGCTGCATTTTATATACACTCCGAAAAATCCTCCATTCATTTACGTCACGGATATCTTACACATTGTATGAAATACATTTTAATGGTATATACATATGGAACATGCTGATTTATTTATAGAAAATTATATTTGCATCTCACTCTCATGCATCACAGATTTTGAATTCTATGTGGCATGAGACAACTCATATCCAGCGTCATCATCCATAAAAAGCATTCCACCCTTTACTACTTCAGCCCATTTTTTCCTAGTTCCTGAGGTAGCTTCCGAAGTTATCGACTAACTTGTTGGTGGTAGCTGAAGCGGTTCTAGATCTCAAAAATAGGTGTGAATATCCATTTATCCATAGTGTGCTTTTTTTGGGGTAGTTGAGTGAGCAACATTAACCACATGAATTAAAATGTCAACTAAAGGTCCTAAAAGTGGCCTCGACTTGGTCAATAGGATGAGACAAGGGGGAAACTACAAGATATATGGGTGCATTTTGACCATGTCCACAGAGTCCCTGGTTGGCCATCATGTGTATGACCCTTCTATCCCCCGTGAGCTTTTGACTATAGCCACATACTCTTCTCCCTGAGATGCATGTATATCCAGGTGTCATCTTAGAAGAAGCAGCCATAGGATTGAATTTGTGATTGTTATAGTGAACAAGCGGCAAGGTGCACAAGGAGCGAAAGGTGCACAAGGAGGGAAATCACATGGATGTATCAAGACAAAAATCCCAAAACAATGTGTCCTATTCGAAGGACAGAGCTAGACAAGAAAATGACTTGCTTTGGGTGTCTGCCACCACTAAGACAGTGGAATATGTGGAAGATACATCAACAAGGGAGATGGAGACAAAAATGATAGAGTGCTTGCACCATGATTTCAGGGTCGTCTCTCGAAAATAGCTTGGTCGTGTTGTGGGGGGGTTTGTTTGGTTCTGTAACTCGGCTCCCACTCACTCTTGGGATATTGATGATTACCACACATGGTTTGGCTCTTGGGGTGTGGCCAATGGATGAAGGGAGTGTCTGTAAGCACAAGAGGTGCAATATTCCTAGCAAATAAATTTGTGCTTCAAAGCGAAGGACCACCTCTGTAATCTACTCAAGCAAACACAAATGTAACCGTTCCAAGTACTTTTTGGCCAAAATATAGGGATGGCAAGATTGTTAAGTAGAGAGCATGATTGACTAAGGAATTTCATGAGTGTAAACAAGGAAAGGACCTTGGATGCATAGATTATCCACGAGCCCATTATATTTGCAATGAATCCCACATGTTTTACGTTAGTACGAAGGGATCTAGAGAAATGGGTGTGAGCTACTCTGTGTTAATATAGCAAACTTTCCACGTTGCATATATGAATGTTTTCAAAAATGAGAGAGAAAGCGTATGGCATACAAACCATGCAAGCACTTGTATTTCATTCAGGTCCTAGGATTGGATTCAAGAGCTCACAATTTCATGCATGAGGCAGCACTAACTAAGGTGGAGTTGTTTCAAGTACTTAATGGCAAATGATGCAATGTGCTGGAACATAATACACGAATGTTTTTGATGCCTCTTTTTTGATGACTTGTCAAATGGTGGTCCTTTTTGTTATAAGGCTCGAATTAGGTGCACTTCGATTGTTGGAATATAGCATCTTCCAAATTCCCTTGATTTGTTTGATGTTTTCTTGTTTATCTCCCTGAGTGATGGGTGGTGTCATTTGTTGGATTAAATGTTGTTATTTTTCACTAGAATGTAATTTCGTGCTCGCTTGTGCATGTTTGGAAAGTGTAGCTATTCTATTCTATGTGGAGGTTGTTTGGTGGGTTTCGCCGCTCGACTTTTCCCTTTGCTTAGAAAAACTCACTTAAGAAATGTTTTTCCCCATTGGAGTCGATATAGATATGAACTTGCGTATATTATTGTTTATACATAGATATCAACTTACAGCCTTGCGAGATATTGATCGCAATAGCAACAAAAATGGTTACAATTTTCTGAGGAAAGCATTTTCGTAGCTTATGATCAAAATTATAACCTAGAAAGTTCCAAGTTGGTTAAATAATTTATCTAATAATCCCAAAGCATTCACATGAAATAAAATTCAAAAGAGTTTGCAATCTTTCTCCTTTCTTTAATTGGCCTTATAAATTGCTAAAGCAATTAATTAGGTAGCCTATAAAGTGGATTTGGCACCAAGTTAGGGATTCATCATGTCTTTAATTTCAATAGACTAAAAGAGATAATAGGGCTTGGAGATAATCTTGTTTTGGATGATGAACTCATTTGGTTAAAAGGTCTACCTCAATATGTTCTTGTTTTATCAACATGTAAGGTGTGTAAAGGTAGGTGTGTGTTGGTGGGGTGGGGGATGTTTTTGATGCATTTTTTTGAAAAAAACATCATAAAATGATCAATTACACATGTAAGTCCCCAATAATGTTTATTCTAAAATGTGCACTTATAAGGTACTGAATTTAGTCGATGGACACTAGGTCCTTGCACATAGGCTGTTGAAGTTCTAGGAACTACCTAAAATCTTTCAAAAGATATTTGAAGGATTTGGCTGCCCATCCACGAGCACTAGTGCTCCAACCAATCAATTTATATGGAACATCCTCAAACGAAAAAGTCATTGGTTTATCAATTACTCTAATCCATTCTTGAAAATCTCAAGAATAGCTATGCCCATGCTTTAGGAAAATAATCTTTTTTAAAGAGAAACAAAGGTTGTGATACAAAAAGGCATGTCTCTCATGAACAAAATCTTGATCTTGCCCTCAATTGCTTCTTAAAGAACTAAACAGATATTCCTTTTTATTTTTTGGTAGGAGTACAACAAAAACCATGGCATTGGATACTCTTTATGTGAAATGAAATATGGCAAACACATGTCCTTCATGAAGAAAAATAATGATTATCTTGAGGTTATTAATATTGAATGATGGGTTTGCATTACTTCTCAAGGAAGGCTGTAGTGAAGCCATTGAATTCATTTGGATGAAAGTGTTTTGCTGTATATGATGATGAAACAAAAATCCCCCATCATGATGCCTTTAAGGCTCTTTGTAAATGTAAAGCCAACATAGTACTATGGGCATAATTTGTCTACTTGAAAGTGTTTTGTTTAGCTAGGAGCTTTTTCTTTTCACATGCAATTTTCATTCTCGCGCTAATGTTTAAAATGAAGAAAGATAAAATTTTTGAGCATAAATCTTCTTATTGGAGATAAAGTGGTTAAATGTGTGGGTATTTAAATGGCCTCTTCGTAATGTATGGTATTTAAATGCCCTCTTCTTAATGTATGGTACATACAAAACAAATTTGACTACATTACAATATTGTTTGAATTCTATTAAGCTTTTTATTTTGCATGTAAGGTAGATGCACAGTTAAAAATATTTAAGATTGAGCATAGCCTATATATATAAAATTATAACCTTAAATTAACACTACTAAAGGGATATACACAGCTAGATACATAATATAAGATATGATTCTATGTGTCTATAATGCATGAAGCATGCTCCCAATGTAGATTTGCTCCAAATAGAGTTTCTTCAATCATGTGATTTTTAATGACCCTTTCAATTTTGAGTAACGAGCATCATTGTTTGCTAGAAACCAATGCTCCACATTCATCACCATATATACTTGCTAGAAACCAATGCTCCACATTCATCACCATATATGCTTGAGTTTTGGCTCGAGCATGTCTAAGGGCATGTGTGAAAGGTCCAATTCTTGACAAAGAGCCATGTTTGAGTAGCATGATAACTATTAAATTGGACTATGGTATTTGAAGACAACATAGATTGTGAAGGTGGGGTTCATTGCATACATGAACCACTTGTCCAACCTAGAGATATGGTCTTGAGCTTTAACTTGAGGAGTATGCTTCTTTGGACACACTATCCTCAAGTTATGGGTCCGTTTGGAGATCTAGATAATTTTTTGTGGGGTGAAACTTGCATTACACATTTTACATGGAGTCTTCTTTTTTATGAGCTATTTGACTAGTTGTATGGGCGTATTTGGCTTCTTGATCTTTGACTTTAGGAGTGTTTCTTTGGACACTATCTTTAAGTAATGGGTCCCTTTGGAGACCTAGATGATTATGTATGGGGTGAAACTTGCATTAGACATTTTGCATAGAGTAATTTTTTAATGGATAATTGTATGCCTTTAGTTTTCCATCCAAACAAGAAGTCACCATTGATTGAGAGCTATGTGCCTCATCATATCTTCTAAAGCTCTCGTCTCAAGAGTATATAGCCAAAGGAAGTCACCTTTTGCTATGAATTTGCTTGGTATCTACATATTCAAGCTAGAAGGTACTATATGTTAAGCTAAGATCAAGATGAGAGGTAACACACAATTTGCAATATGCTCCAATGATTAATGCTTGGAAAAGTCAATGAAATGATGATTTCCATATCCTCTCTATTTAAGGCAATAAAATGATGACTCTCCATATCGTTTCTATTTGCATACATTCACCCATATGCTTTCTATTTGCATGCATACATTCACCTATATCCTTTCTATTTAAGGTCCACAATTCTCTATAAAAAGCCTCAAAGGGCTCACTCAATGAGGAAACGGAGGGGGAAAGACAGAGAGAGAGAGAGAGAGAGAGAGAGAGAGAGGAGAGGGTGGGGTTGGGAGAACTCATCTTCTAAGATTGTATTAACTAAATGCCACGTCAATGGCATTTAATTAATACATATCAAATAATTTTGTCTGAATATATATATCAAACAAAATTATTTGAATACTTTTAGAGCATGTCTGAAGTAATATGTACCACCTTTACATGTTCAAACTTTGCTATACTTTTATCAAACAGACACTTTAAGTGATTGAGATAGTCTTTTCCTATGACGTGTGGCTCAAGATAGAAACAAATCCCAGCCATAATGCCTCAAGTGTATGTCTTTGGTTAAGCTAGTGTAAGTAAACACATAAGCGGTGGCATTGTTGGCCTAAAACAAAATTGTAGTTTATGAAAAAACAAAATTATAAGCCATTATCATGTGGATATTTTTATTCTCATTTTTAGCCAAATTGATCCAACAACATTACAAGCAATCAAAACCATCAAAAATGTTTTCAACCATTTGTTTAAATGCAAACTACAGGTGCAAAACATAGTTTTAATGACGCTATTAGATGGAAAAACTATTCATACAGGACAAACTATGTTCGCACATAATTCCACTACAAATAGAGAGATGGTTGTCCGAGACAGGTAGAAGCTAATATCTAAACATATATCCATTGTGGAGGCCATATATATGTAATGATAATGTAGATGAACTGACGAGAGAGAGCACGCATATAGCATCCATAAAGGATTTTATAAAAGTGTTATATTTTATTACAAATGACTGACAGTTTATTTACAGGTGAGAGAGACCACTAACCAATTTTTCAGGTTCGGTTTGACTCAATTTGATCAAGATTTGGACCAGTTTAGCTCCCTTTTTTATTTGGTTTAATCCAAAAGAGAGGAGAGAGAAAAATATCACAATTTTTTTGAATTAAAAACCCTTCCATAAGAACAAAGAATTTAGTTTCATAAACAGTCATTTAGGACGTGCATGTATGTTGGACATGCATTATCACAACATAAAGATATCTGGAGGCTCAGCACGTCAATGTGCACTAAGTCATGGCAATATACATATATGACTGTATGTGGATGCCCAACAAGACACATCAACTTGACTATCATAGTGGCTAGTAGTTTGGCATTGCACAGAAAATAGTCACATCTTGAAGCACCGACAAAAGACAGATACAACGATGTTGCCTTACCCTTGCTGATTAAAGATAGCTAGCTCGATGCTAAATTCTACCCGGATGTCCCGTTACTTATGATTTTTCAAGAATCACCTTGAAATTTTTTCCCGGCACAACCGTCCACACTCTTGAACTTACTTGAGTAAAGTATTATGACCTATATAAGCATGTCCAGTAAGATGAACAACACAGATTATCCTCAATACATTGAGATTTTGCATTTGGGAGTGAGTTGCTTCAATAAAAAGTGCCAACGGAATTCGGCCAGATTTTCATGTGTGTTGCACATGGAAATCAGTAAAATTATTGTGAAAGTCCCAAAAATCTTTGCTTACCCATCCAATTGTAAGCTGCTCAACAATGTCTTAGATTTTTCCTGCAGTCCATTGCTTTTCCTGGTTTGCTTTGTCTTGAAAGGCTTTCCTGGCAGCAGCAGATTGGTAAGTGCTAGATTTGAGCACCCCATGTGCATCAAAGCTGATAGGCTGTCAAAGGTGTGGGATAAAATGACTACTGAGATGAAAAGAAGACCATTTGTACAAAATCATATCCAATGATTATTGAAGATGATCGTCATGCAAGCTAGCCATGAGTCAAAAGTGTGAGGTAGGTAGTGGGTACCGTACCTTATAAGAAATGCAGAACATACACTCATGTAATGCCCTTTTGGTCTAACATTGAGCTCTATTTACTTTTGCATTAATAATTGAAAGCTTGGGACATCAAAGTCATTTACACCTATATCAGCTTGAGACATTATACAGAATGAAGGCAGATATATACTTGCACCTCACACAAAGTGGGGTATCTGATGTGTACAGTTTATAGTGTTGTTTGCCAGTTTAATGGTGTCAATCCAAAGAATATCACAGCTTTCTTTGTGTTAAGCTCACCAGCTGTTGCTCACAGCTTTGAAGCTTCAAAGCACATTGTAACCCTACCTTGGGCGACTGCTTTTTTGGACTTCTTGTTACGAACATCCACGGCTGCCACCGCAATTTTCTTACCCAGCCGCAAAACCTTTGATTCAAATTCAACCTCCTCCTACATTCACCACATGTTGGAATTCAAGTGCAATCATTCACAACTGATGGTAAAGACCCAAACAGCTTTGGCACAGAACAGAAGTATGCACATAAGCATACCTTGATGGGTGTTCCTGAGATGTAAGTTATGTTGATGTCTGTGACCATCCCTTCAGTAGTTCTTGCAGCACTTTTGATGGCAGCACAACCCATAATTTCAACTAGAGAGCCTATCGCGCCCCCATGCAATGTCTTGTATCTGTTCTGCAAAGGCAGAGAAGACATAAAAATTAATCTCCACCATCATGTGGTACCCCTCTCCTTCCACCATGTTTCACAGGCTAGAGTGTGCCATGTGGCGCCTCTCACCTTCCACCGTGTGTCACAAATTAGAGGTCGTAGGGCGTCATGTGGCACCCCTCGCCATGTGTCACGGGTTTGAGTACCTTGCACTATACACTAAGAATTTGCAGAATTCCACTACGGATTGTAGAACACAACCGATGAGAGAGACGAATTTAGGGTTGGGTTTTGTGCAAAGGGAAGATTAGTGTTAGGGTTTCGCATGAAAGCGGTCCATGGAATAGGGGTTAGGGTTTGCAGGAAGCTTACCGAAATGCCTGGCGTGACAGGAAGGGTGCAGAAGACATGGCCAGGTTGGGATCGCTGATCGTCGATGGCGAGGTTCTGGCAAAGCAGGCTCTGCAGGAGGCCTGGCACTTCCTGTGATGGGGTGGGCGGGACTGCGTTGGAGACCATGGAGAGCCATTTTGTGGCAAGATTGATCCCGGAAGGAGGACCCTCCGGCCACAGAGGATCCACCCTACTGCTACTAGTTGCCATAGCCTTGTGTGAAGAATGGGGAACCCGGAGATACGACTCTGATGTCTGCAGTTAAGGACCCTGAATAGTAAAAGTGTAGCGCAATTGGTTGCCCAATTTTGCTTTTGTATTAATTAGTGAGGGGAAGTAAGAAAGGGCCTTGGCTTTTAAAATTAATAATTTCCACCCCCTTAAGGATTCGAGAGTTTTCCAGGAGGGAATGCAAGGCTTTTATATATATAAAAATTCCACCGCCTTGAAGGGCTCGAAAGAGGATAGATTTATGCAGCAATTGAAAACCAAGGGTCAAACCGTCAATTCTCAGTCATCCATACTCAGCTGGCATTTTTCAAGTGGGAGAGAACGTTCCCCAGCCTCTCAAGAAGTCCAGTATCTTCCCCTGTAATCAAATCCCTCTTCAGAAATATAAAAGATCTTGTTTCTACCTGTTTTGGCCTAGAGAGAGAAAATCTTCTAGAGAGAGATGATTCAATTTTTAAATATTTTTGGATGGAAAAATATCTCATCTTATTAAAATAAATTCCCCCGAAACAAAAGTTCAAAAAGAATTTCAGAAGGTGCATTAGAAATATTTTATTATAAAAGTGTTACTTTCATCAAAATTAATTTTTATGCATAAATAGATGCATAAAGAATTTTTTATTATTATAAAAGTGTTACTTTCATCAAAATTGATTTTTATGCATAACTAGATGCTGCATAAAAGAAAATTTTTATTATAAAAGTGTTACTTTTATCAAAATTGATTTTTATGCATAAAAGAATTTTTATTATTATAAAAGTGTTACTTTCATCAAAATTGATTTTTATGCATAAATAGATGCATAAAAGGATTTTCTTTTATATAAAAGTGTTATTTCCATAGAAGTTGGATTTTATGCATAAATAGATGCATACAGAATTTTTATATCAAAATAAGAGTTCTCTTTAATCCTATGTTTAAATCCCATGAATATTGGTAAATGAATAAGTAAATACTCTATGAGAGAAAATTCTACCGTTTCATATTCTCGGATAGTAATGAGAAAACTCAGAAAAGAAAACTATCGAAGTTCGAAATTTTAGATAAATGATTAATTTATTCTTCATAGGAATTCGTGATTAGTTTAGAAATCAGTTAAGCAAATATTCAATGAATGAAATTCAGAATAATAGTAATTGAAATCTCACCCCCTTTCGAGAAAGGTAGTTCAAGAAGGACCTTACCAAACTCGAACCCAAAATCAGACTTTGACCAAGACCAACCTCTTCGTCAGTTTCAAGGAAAGACGATGTGACCAGTTCAAGAAAATACACTCAAATCACCCACCGAATCTGAAACTAAGTTGAGACCCTTTGATTTTGATATGAGGATCAAGATTACAGAATTCGAGGAATTCTGTTTGGAATTCAGACCTGCGATCAGAAAGTCTTGGGTTATGGATTTAAGATATACTCATTGTATTCAAAAGAAACTCAAAATTAAAAACTTGAATAGAAACCCTGTTTTTCTTAAAAGGACTGTCTTACGCCAGGATGCTGGAGGGAGCATTTGGTATATGTGTTTTTCTAAGGGAAGTTCGGTTGCACCAGCCTGCTCTGCTGGCGCGGGGAGTGTTCAAAGGACGGCTCACGCGGCAAAAACCTACCCAGGTCTTGACCAGCCTTGGTATGGCGAAAAATGGTGTGCTTTTGGTACGATGGGCGAGGGCCGACGAAGCGGTCCCTGAGTGAAGTGCCAGGACAACTAAGGAGGATCTTAGAGGGTTCTGACCAGGCCATGCACGGGCTCGCGGTGCTTAGAACACCCATGCGTATGTCGTGGAAGATATATATGTATGATAATGAGAAATTATTATGATCTAGATCTCGTTGCTGACCAGTTGGTCTCGAGACGGAGAGTCCAGAGTGATACTTGTTTTTGAGAAACAAGGAACTGGATGGAAATTTTGAGTTATGATATCTGTATTCTAAAGAGGAGTGTGTGCGTATCTGTATTCTAAACCAAAAGTGAAGAAAGGCATTTATGGGTGGGTGAGTACTTGTCTGGTTCTACCAATTCCAGTGGTTGGGCAGTGGCTAACCCATGGGCCGGATGGGGTTAGGCTGGAATCAGTGGAGTTTTAATTAATAAAATTGATTAATAGGAATACGCTTAGAACTCGAGTAGTTAAATAAAAGCCTGAAGACTTCTCTAATGAATAGATCAACGGCTGTGCCTGATTCAATTAGGAAAAAAGCGTTAATCCCTTCAAGTTAAGTCTGTAATAGTTTCCTTTCTATCTGGTTTATTCAGATGAAGGTTAGTTTAGTATCTTGACTTCGTTAGAAAAATTCGTTAAGAAAATAAAAAATGGTGGAATCGTCCCTGTTTTTCGGGCATGGAAAATTTTTGCCCCGTGCAGCATGAGGAAGCTGCTTCTGCTGCCAGCTACCGGGAATCCGGTGTGCGGAGGGGGCAGTGGGATCCCACAAATGCTTGACTCTTAAACATTCCAAAATGTCATGTATAGAGTGTTTGCTCTCTTTTAGCTTCTTTGTGAAGAAGAGTCCTCACCCAGATACTTTTCTCTATGTTTAGCATAGACACTAAGTCTCGAATGTTGGGAACATTATCCCTGACTACAATGGAGGTCTTGAATGGCTTGTACTCTTTGCCAAGCCCATTGAGACAGACGCTCACTAAATCACGATAGACCCAAGGGATTCAACAATGCCCTTGATCTTTAAAGCATACTCATTGATAGACATACTTTTCTTCTCCATAGTATGCAGCTCTTATTTTAACTACAGATTCCTTGCCTTTGTGTTGGTCTGGAACATCTGCACCAGGTTCTACCATGTAACTGCTAGAGTGTTGGCATCCTATATGTGTCCTATCATTGTGTCTGTGACATTGATTGAAAGCCAATACATGACTTTTCTTATACCATGGTTCCAGTCCTTAAATGCCTTTACATCTACTAGAGTGACAGTCTCTTCATGCAACTTTGAAGGCTCCTCATTGTCTCCTTCAACATAGTCCTAAAATCCTTTACCCACATTAGGAAATTAGTCATTCTAAACTTCCAAGCATGGAAGTTGTTCTTGTCCAACTTCTCACTGACAAACTAATTGAGTCCGTTAGACATATTTGCCTGCAACAACAAACCTACAAACATATATTTTTTATACGCAACTTATAACATGGCTGTATTTTATGTGACTACCACACAGGAGTACTTTTGCACAACATGTATGTTACTAGATATGACCAAAGTATATGTATATACACCCAAGATTAGCAATACATGTGCAACCACCACTGTCTGCATCCCAAAATGCACTACTACATTGAAATAACCAAGTTTTGAGTAGAGACAATTCTCAATCAAAACGTCTCGAAACTAGAAACACCTTGAAGTGACCAAACATAGACTAAGGTATGCTCGAAACACGATTCTCGCCTTAAAACTTTTCACTTTTAATGTCTTTTTTCTTTTTAAAGCAATCCTTTGCCATGTGCCACAATAATAGTACTTTATACTATTTGCACTCTGATTTCTTTGCCAATCACCTTGGCTCCTCTGGCTCCCCCTACCTCTAGAGTGACCTCTTTCACCTGTGTATGATTGTTGTAGGTGCGAATCATTGGACTATTGTTGTCCATAATTATGGTTTCCATGTCGGCCACCACCTTAGCCTTGACCACGACCTCTATCTATGTCTTTACCTGAATTGGCGTAGAGGACATGTTCTAATGTGTTCTTTGTTGAGATATCGAGCTCATCTAGTGAGGCGGTGGACACTGATGACCCACCTGGGAGATAGGCCCCACACTTACACCACTCGCATGGTTGGTGAGATCATGGGTGATATGCGGCCAGTGGGATGACAGGCTGTGTGAGAGCTATTCTAGAGACTGGCATAGTTATAGCGCTAGCTCATTTAGTTGGGTTCACACTATAGAGAATCCTAGTATGTATTTGGTTGAG
Organism: Cibotium barometz; assembly: GCF_041138505.1. NCBI lineage: Eukaryota > Viridiplantae > Streptophyta > Polypodiopsida > Cyatheales > Cibotiaceae > Cibotium > Cibotium barometz. The sequence goes on along the minus strand of NC_141064.1, from coordinate 6,998,643 downwards.
TACCTTTTCATAGTGTGTACTCTTATCTTTGTATATGGTGTGTTGAGTGTTGTGTGAAGAAGAAGAAGATTTTCAGCCTCTCACCTTGTGTGCTCTCTTTTAGGGTTTTGTGAGTGTGTGTGTTTGCAAGAGCTCAAGCTCTCTTCTCCCCTGCATCTTTTCATGGTATTAGAGCCTAGTTCATGCTAAGGGCTGAGCTGCAAGCAAGAGAAGCACAGGAAGCGGTACGAGGGTAAGAGCTTCATCTACTCTTTCCTATTTGTGTTGGTGACTACACCCTTGTCGGGAGCTCTACGGGAGGCACCGGCAAACGATCTCTGATTAAGGAGCTTTCTTCGCGGGAGTAAAGCTATAGGGCAACTATATAGTCCTATCGGACAAAGTTTTTCAAGCCAAACACACATTTCGAGTGCGTTAGGACCTCTGTTTTTCGAAAAGCAGGCGATTTCGAGCACTACGGGTAAGTCATCGATTCTATGCAGAACTCTGTTTTAAGAATTGCAAGAAGACAGATTGGTTGTGCAGACATTGTGTGTGCTGCAAGGAGGTCAAACAGTTGCCATTGGGTGTATGTATGCACATTGAGGCCACTTGTTATTATGACATTTGAGTGTAGTACAATACCGTTGTAGAAAATACAACAGTTTGTGCAGGACAAACCAGAGTACTGTTTCTGGTAAATTTGTGTGTCTGGCAAGATGTCAAATGATGGCATAAACCAGATTGTTGTTGAGAAGCTTGACAAGAACAACTTCCATGCTTGGAGGTTCAGGTTGACAAATTTCCTAATGGGAAAGGGTTACCGGGACTACGTAGTAGAAGGTGAGCATAAAGAGGCACCGGAGATCAATTCGACTGCTGCAGATGTGAAAGAGTTCAAGGATTGGAACCAAGGAGCCAGAAAAGTTATGTATTGGCTCTCTATCAGTATACAGGACACCATGATTGGGCACATACAGGATGCCAAGTCCCCTAAGGAGGCGTGGGACACCTTGGTAAAACTCTATGAAACGAATACCAAGGCACGAAAGATACAGTTGAAGAATGAACTTCATACTGTGGAGAAAAAGAGTATGTTTGTGAATGACTATGCATTGAAGATCAAGGGTATTGTGGAATCCCTTGCATCTATTAGTGTTTCAATAGATGATGATGATAAGGTGAAAGTCTGTCTACGTGGTCTCGGGCCATAATACAAGGCGTTCAAGACGTCTATTTAGACCTCGGGAAAACATTTCCAATTTCACAGATTTGGTGTCTATGTTGATTATAGAAGAGAAGAGCTTGGGTGAAGACCAACAGTCTTCACAAAACAAAAACAGTTCAGAGCAACAGCCTTTCTACACAAGTTCAGGAAGAGGACGAGGTAGAGGAGGCCATGGGGGACGCGGCCAAGGAGGTGGCCGAACAGGTAATCAAAATTATGGCCAGCAGCAGTAACAACAACAGTCCTAGAATTCACAACAACAACAACACGCAGGTGGAAGAGGCCAATTCAGAGGTAGGGGGAATCAAAGAGGTCGTGGAAATTGGCAAAGGCAGTATAATGATACACGTGGATGCTTTTATTGTGGTAAGCCTGGACATGTGCAGGCAGATTGTTATAGGCAGATTGTTATAAGAAGCAGGCTGACATGCAAAATGGAAAATTGCAGCAAAACGACTATGCATCCTCGAGCAGAAACAATCAGGATAATGAAAGGTTGTTTGTTATGCAGCATGGCGTTAATGCCATGTCTGAAAATGTTGAAGCAGCACATAAAGATGATATATGGTACGTTGATTCAGGTGCTTCGAACCACATGATGACAAGTCATGGGGAGTGGTTCAAGGAGATGAAAACCTTGAAATACCAGGTTTTGTGGAAACAGGGGATGACACTGCTCATCCAATTGCCCATGTTGGAGATGTGCCATTGTCTATGCAGGATGGCAAAGTGAAGTACCTTGCAGATGTACTTCATGTTCCGAACATAACAACGAATCTGGTTTCAATTGGCCAGATGATTGAGCAAGGTTGGTTGCAAAAGGCAACAGAGTGGGCAGAATGTTTACATTGAATGTAAACATGTCTGAAGTGAGTGCTGCGATGTTTACAAATGGTTCAGGAATTGTTGCAAACACAAACATTTGGCATAAAAGAATTGGACATGTAAATGTGCAGAGAATGAAGTCTATGCAGACTAAAGGAATTATGGCAGGGCTACCAAAGTTTAAAGTTGAAGGTATGTAGAAAATATGTGAAGCATGCCAATTTGGAAAGCAAACAAAGCATGTATTTCCACATGACAGAAATGTGAGCAAAAATGCACTAGATGTTGTGCATTCAGATGTATGGGGTCCTAAGAAGACCATGTCTATGGGAGGCTACAGGTATTATGTGACATTTATTATGATGACCACACAAGGAAAGTGTGGGTATACTTCATGAAGGAGAAGAGTGAGGTGTTCACTCATTTTCAGAATTTCAGAGTTATGGTTAAAAAGCAAACAGGGAAACATGTAAAGTGCCTAAGGTCGGATGGAGGGGGAGAGTACTTCTCCAATGAGTTCGCTGAATTTTTGCAGAAGAATGGTATTCAGAGACAGTTTACATGCTTAACCCTGCTACACGTGAGTTAAGGGTAAGCAGGGATGTTGTTTTTGATAAGATGAGCAGCTGGTATGCTGCTGAAAAAGAAGCTGTTGGGGCTGATGTGAGTGGAAATGTGGTTGTACAGAATGCAAGTCAGCAATCACAGTCTTTGAGTGGACCAGGAGAGTCCTCATCTAGTGGTTCAGTTGATAGACCATGGAGTGGCAGGCTGCGTCATAATACCAGTCCTGCAAATGTGATTAGTACATCACATAAAGGCAAAGAGAAAGTGGTTGAACCCCTTAGTATGCCTGACATTTTTGCAGGGCATTCTCATGTTGATGGAGAGTCTAGTGGCTCAGAGATGAGCCTTGATGAGGATCTTGGGATACCAGCTCTGAGAACACCTGGTGTAAAGAAGGCTATGGAAACCATGAATGCAAAGCTCCAAAGATCTGGGAGAGTGAAGAATCCTGTGCAGAGGTTTACCTATGATGGTTATGTGGCACATCACTATGCATACATGGCAAAAGTTGTGCAAGTTGTAGAGCCCACATGCATTGATGAGGCTGTTGGAAATGTGTGTTGGGAGAAAGCTATGGATGAGGAGATGGATGCACTATATGGAAATGAGACTTGGGATTTAGTGCAATTGCCTGAAGGCAAGAAAGCCATTGGATGCAAGTGGGTGTACTAAGTAAAACATAACAGTGATGGAAGCATAAGCAGGTACAAGGCTAGATTGGTAGCCAAAGGATATGCGCAGACATATGGCATTGATTATGAGGAAACTTTCAGCCTAGTTGCCAAGATGGCAACACTGAGAGTTGTGATATAGCAGTGGCTACGTCAAAGCAATGGTCTTTACATCAGATGGATATAAAGAATGCATTCTTGTATGGGGATTTGCAAGAAGAGGTGTATATGTTGCAGCCACCTGGTTTATGAGGATGTGAGTCACCCCGAGCATGTTTGCAGGTTGAAGAAAGCCTTGTATGGCTTAAAACAAGCACCAAGAGCATGGTCTGACAAGATTTCTGAATATCTTGTCACCATTGGCTTTCATGTAGCCAATGCAGATTTCTCGCTGTATGTGAGACACAGTGATAGAGAGGTTGTGCTTGTTGTCATCTATGTAGATGACCTGATCATTACGGGGGACCATGATGCAGAGATCTTTGTGTAAAGATCTTGCTTAGATAGAAGTTTGAGATGAAAGATCTGGGGGAGCTCAGATATTTCTTGGGCATTGAGGTGGTTAGGTCACCACATGGTATTGGATTACTGTAGAGACAGTATGGCTTGGACATGTTGTCCAAGTATGGTATAACAGGCTGTAAGCCTATCTCAGTGCCATTGGATCAGAATGGCAAGTTGAGTGCAGATTCAGGAGAGATTTTGGAGGATCCTACTATGTATAGGCGCATAGTAGGAAACTTGATCTACATGACGATCACCAGGCCAAATTTGATATGTACACAAAGTTAATGACTTTCTTATTTGGCTTTAAGCTTATGGTAAGGCTGCTTTATAAAGTCGAGCACCGTCTTACAATCCTGAATGCAGGGCAAGTTGTAATAATCTTTGAGTAGCCCTAGTGGTAGGCAGCTTGTCGAGGTGACATGAAAGGTACAGGTAATATAGAAGTTCTTCATGTGAGTCCTCCTATTGTTAAAGTGGCTTGGACCCTTCAAATTTAGGTGGCTAGTAGAAGCGGCCCACACTTATGATTGTGGAATTTGCATTAGGACCACCATTGAATGATAAGATGGTGGCCTGAACCTTTTTGGTCTGATAGGGTATTACTCCTAGATCTCACATCTTGTTGCCTAAAGATTAGGCTTTTTCATGGCTAATACATCAACAAGGTTAAGGTTAAGGTTATGTTTATGTATAATTAGAGTAAATTAGGCTTTATTAGGTTAATAAATCAACAAGGGTAAGGTTATGATTATGTAGAATTAGAGTCAATTTAATCAGAGGTTGAATTCTTTGAAGCTCTTTGGAGGTACTTATAAGATCAATGGTGATCCAAGCGATGGCTCATACCATGGTCCACCATAGTCCCCACATCCAAAGATGTATCTAGAGGGTTATCGTTTGACAAGGTTAGTTGTATGTGCATGTGTCCATACATGCATGAGATGCAAGATGTTTAAAAAAATGTGATTCCCTTAGTAAAATATGCAGGTGATGTGCATGGGAAATACAGGTGATGTGCGTGGTAAATGAGTGGAAGGTGTTAAAAAAATGTAATTCCCTTAGTAAACTATGCAGGTGATGTGCATGGGAAATGAGTGGAAGGTGTGCCCCATGTGTGCACTCCTCTAATCTCAAAAATTTCTCCAACTCAATTGTTTTCTTCAACTCTCTTTACTACTTTCTTTCATCCCCTTTTTTGGGAAATCAAGGTCATGAAGCTTTAGTAGTACCCCTCTTTGAGTGGATGCAGGTAATTGGAAAGTAGTAGACAAGGCCTGGCATATGTGAGACTTACCAACCCGCATTAATACCAAAGATACCACTAGTCTCATAGAAGGATGTGGTGATGAGAAGAGCTTGTGGGAAAGTAGTAGATGAGGCCTGGCATACGTAAGACTTTCCAACCTGCATTAATACCAAAGATACCACCAGTCTTGTAGAAGGATGTGGTGATGAGAAGAGCTTGCAGAAAGATGATATCAAAGGGTTTTCAGAACCCGATATCTGGCATGTTCTTCAAAGGTGACCAACTGTGGCCATGAAAGTATTTGACCATGCCGTAGAGATCTATGTACTCTTATAGAAATTGGGGCCTTCATTGAGGTGGAAGACCAATCATTCTTTTATTGTCCACAATTAGTTCTTTAGCACCTCCTTAAGGATGAGGATGATGAGCTTGAATAACCCACTATAGCTTGGTCAGGGACCTTGGTGTAGTAGAGATCATCAAAATTCTTCATTCGAAGGCTGCATCTCCGTGGTGTTGATTGGTTTAGAGCCATTGATGTAAGGAAATTTATAGAATGGGATGCAGATTTTCCCTCTAACCTCCATTTTATAAGAACTTCCCCCCATCACCACCAGCTTTTGATAGGCATGAACTTTCGATCAATGCATATTTATCTTCAAGCAGCCATGTACTCTCTCAACATTTGGTGGTGATTGAGGATATAGAGCTAGCAACACTCAGGTTATATTCCTAAATATGACATGCGAAGTTAGTCCCTTGGGTCAAAAAATTTGTCAAAGTCCTCTAGAGTGCTTGAGATAGTCAATCTTCCATTGGGTAAATTTATTTTCCACTTGTTGGTTGAGGATGCACACTTCAATCATATCGAGGGGTGTGTCATGGGTGGCGAGGAAGTTGTGTGTGAAGGTGAGGTCCCATACATAGGGTAGATAATTGAGTTTTTGTTGCTCATAGATAGGCAAAGTACACTCATGGGTCCTTCCCATCATCTTTCCAATGGAGCTTCCTTTAAAATTTTGGGTCCCTTATTGAGATCAAAGGTCGGGGGTTTAGGGATATTGCTGAGAATGCTTACCATTAAATGACCCTATATAGGGGGTTGGTTAGGGCCTTGGGGTGGGAAGAAGGAACCTAATGGTGGGTGGGAGGTTGGGAATGAAAAAGTTGTAGTATGGCTACCCAATGTTCTAGGATCTTGCCCTTCGACCTCTTTTTTGTGTCGATGATGGGGGGGAGAAGGAGGGGGTGAAGATTGGGTAGCATAGGAAGATTGGGTTACATAAAGGAAGAAGTTGAATTTTAGCAAATATAGGGAAAGGGTGTGGTGAATGAGAGTGAGTGTGTCCACTAGGGATCGATAACATGTGGGAAAAGTGTTGAGGTTGCAGGCCCATGAGGAGAGAGGAGGAGATCAAGCTTATTTTGGTCAAGGTTGTCCTATGAGGAATCCTCCAAAGTTGCCACTTTTTCTAGCCTTTTGATTTGCTTGTGTAACTCTATTGTAAGAGGTCTCAAAATGGTGTGGTCTTTCTATTGTAAGAGGTCTCAAAAAGCATGCTGCCAATTCTTCCACTTAGGAGCTTCGGTGGTAAGGCAGGCTTCAAGTTATGCTCTTGATATATTAAGGGTATGGTCGCTAATGCCCCACCATGACAGTGTTGATGTCGCTATAGTAAATTTATTTCTACCCCTCTACTGCTCTTGATCTCTCACCATTGTAAGCTTGGCTTTGAATCTTTCTAGTTCTATTACACATGGGATTTGGTTAACACACACAGTGCCTCATAGACTCATTTAATTCATTATTCTAAACTCATATGACCTCCATGCGGCATGCTTACGAGTGTCATTGAGTTCTTCTTATGTAGCCTTAGCTAGAATGAGCTTATGCTCGAGCTTGTAGACCTCTTCTTTGGTTTTTTTAAGCTCAATTTATAACATAAGGAGTTTCTCCTAAGCTTCATAAAGTTGCCACAGTGGGAGAGGTTATGATTGGTGATCTCCTCTTGAATAAGTTGGTCTTGGCACTTGAGTTGCACTTGTTGATGGAGCATGTGTCTTTTTGGAAGATTTAATGGTGATATGGCAAATGATGGTGAACCATTGTTGAGTGTCAGCTTGGGAGATGGTCAAGAAGTTGATGGGGTCATTATTAGTGTCTGATCCATGTGGGAAGAGTTGGTTAAATAGAGACCATGCAAAGGCATTGTTGAGGATTTGATGGGGAGATGGTCCTCTACTAGGAAAGAGGTAAGATGGCTCATTGGTGTGCAGAGGCCATGGCCCTTGGTATGATCTTAAAAGTATTGAGTGAAGCCAACCCATGCATTGGTTGTTGTTGAAGTACTTGGTGCAAGCAGCTTAAACCTTGTTTGATATTGGAATTATGCACCTCTTCCCGAGGGCATCTTGAAGAAGTGATGCGGCTTGAAGAGATCTCCGGAGCAAAAAATGTTCTCTTCTTAAAATGGATGGGGCGATGATAGTCTTGCATGACCATTCTCTTGTGGTAGCTCAAGGGTGGCAGATTTGTAAGGAGGAAAGGGTGTGACCATGGGTAATGGGGTTGGGTTGGAGTGGAGTGGTGCTCTGCAAGAGTAGCCATGGGTGAGGTTCTTGAAGGGTTGTAATTTATCTCAAGCTTCTTCTTCTTTAGGGGGAGGTTTAGGTCAGGTTTGTCAAAGAGGTAGACCTTATCAAGGTGGATTAAGTCAGCTTGGGTTACTAATGGTGGGTAGCTCTTTGTCGATGGCTTGATATAAGACCTTAGTGAGCATGCAGGCACAATTGATCTTGCTGGCATGAGACTTGCAGGCACCGTGAAGTCCCATACTAAAGACTTTGGCCCAATTTGATGTGGTGCCTTCATGGAGTTTAGCTAAAATGGTCCAATGTTGGTCCCATAACCTTTGGTGTGTAAGGAACGTAGTACCCTTGAGAGGGGTAGTAAGCATGGCACATTGATTGTGTCAAATTTGACCCTATTATTGTTAATGCCAGCTTCAAACAAGATATTCTTGATAAATTTGAGGGAGCCCTTCCAATTGGGGGAATTTTTACAAAATGTTGGGGAGGTAAAGGGCACAATGGACGAGGACTAACCTCTCTTGTGAGCCATATAGCATGTGAACTTCACCCAAATTAGCATTATTATGATAGATGTTGATGAAGTGTAGAGTGAGAGGCAAATCCAAGCCCCAAGGTAGTTGGGTGCAGAACTTGGGGCACCTATGGTATATATCTAGAGAAGCTGGATGCACTCTTCAAATGGATGTTACCTTGTAGGCGATTTCTTTTATTGGATGTGAAGTATAGTGTTTAGATGAGGGCTCCATTGACTTTGTGGAGGAGTGATTTTGCATCTAGCAGGGAATCTTCTTTTTAGTAATGATGACCATTGTTTCAATAAAGTGGTTCGACAATCTCCACTGTCCTCTTCTTTAGTGCCCCCTCTTGTGAGTGTGCCAGATGTGGAGTTCGTGCCATCGCACATGGTGGTGTATGTTAGATTCATTGTGTATGGAATAAACCCTTTGTTTTGGTATGTGCATGGTCAGTGTATTATGATACATGGAATATGATTCAAGGATTTGAATAAGACAAGCTTTAAGGTTAGTATGGTGGTGTATGTTAGATTCGTTGTGCATGGAATAAACCCTTTGTTTTGGTATGTGCATGGTCAATGTATTATGATCCACATATAATGTGATTCAAGGATTTGAATAAGACAAGCTTTAAGGTCTATAGAGGGAAAATGATGAGAAGAAGGAAACAATGATAGGAAGTGGTTGGCATGGAAAATTGAAAGAGGATTCTAGATAGCATGAAAAACCAAAGTTTTTCACGACCATGAGGCCCAATAATTGCACTCCTATAACCTGGATGCTAGAAGGGCCCTAAACAACTGCCCATCATGGGATGGTAGAACCCAACTCAAAAAAAAGGGGAAAGATCCAAAGAACAACTATACACTAAGGAGGACATTAACAAAACGATAGAAAATCCTAAATTCCTCATGTACATGCAAACAAATCTATTATAAGTACAAGAGAGATTTCCCCAATGGGGAGAAGCACTGAACATAAAAATCCAATCCATGTGAAAGTATGCACACACATAAGAGATCACAATAAACAAAGTAGAGAGAGTCAGAGAGAGGGAGAGAGTAGGCAATGGTCAAGTTCTATTATCATAGCATGAGATTATAAGGGATTTTATAGCTAGCACATTGGCTTCAGAACATATGCCCTGGGATTGGATTGGATGATAAAACAATGAGAGAGGAGACCTTTATATAGGAGGCCATGAACTATCTAACAGTACCATGAAGCTGGATGACAACTGCCCACCACGACTAGCATAAACATGAGGTAAAATGCATGTGTGCCACAATAATGAGATGAAAAAAATTCTAACACCCCCTCTGCAACTCATAGTGTGCAAATGTCAAAAGAAGAAAACTGATGAAGAAGATGCGACCATGAATACCCCAATACCGGCCAAATTTAATACACCGCACAGAAGATGCACCTACTAAACCTATCTCTTCAAAACACAATATTGCCACCCTAAACAGCAAAGAAATGCTTGTTGGCTCTAAATTCCCACACCAGTGTATGGTGAACTCCATTCACCTCAATAGTGGACTGTGAACACATCATGTCCACCTCAAATAATGAACTTGGAACACATCTAGTTCATATTTTTTGATACACCAAGTAATGAATCTGGAACATAACCGATCCATAGCTATATCAAAATTGACCTTCACCTGCCATATTAGTATGCTTGGAACTGCAACACGTGCCATGCAGCACAAGAAATGGGAGCTGCTAACAGCCCCCATTTCAAAATTTTGACCTTTACATTCCATATTAGTATGCTTGGAACTCCAACATGTGTCCCATGCACAAGAAATGGGAGCTGCTAAACAACCCCCTCTCCCACCCAGAAGCCTCGTCTGGCTAAAAGCACACAGGGGGAAACTATTTGTATAACTAGAGAAGAACACCATCCTAGTCCTCCCAAGCTGGAAGCACCTTGGGATCCCTAAGATATTTGAATCATTTTCCTGTTTCTTGTCTTTGCCCTTTTTTTTGGGATGAAGACTTGCATTTGCCCTCATCCTTCTTTTTGGACAAGTAGTTCTTAGACAAATGTTCTTTCTTTCCATACAAGTAGTGACTCTGAATCTTCTTGTGTGTGTTGATGCTAAGGTATGATCCGGATCAAGAGACAAAACCTTTAACTTACCTTGTGAGGACTAATTCCTCTTCCAATAAGAGGGAGCTTAGGTCATCAAAATATAAAATATTGGTAGTGACCTTGCATCAAAAGCTCTCGCGAGACGACCATATTTTTACCATCAAGCTTGTCTTCCTTTACCATATACGGGGGAGCCATGTCCACAGTAAAAGAAACACCACTATTGCTACAAGAAAACCATATGTAAACGTTGAATCTAAACACTCCAAGCTTCTCTCAAGCACATCTAATGGATAAAAGCACAAGGACCAAACAAACCCCTCAGAAAATTGAGGAAAGAATGGGCTGGACACAACAAAAAAATAGTCCACATAACACCCCCAAGAAACACCAAACGAGAAGGAAGGAAAGCCGGGGTAAAAGAGGAATTGTCAAAGCCGCTCGTCTGAGCTACACCACATGTGAAGAAATCACCTTTCACACTACTATATAAATTGTAAAAACAACCCACCAATCACCAACGTAAGATTACACCTAGACTCCATGAGGAAAACGGAGGGTAGGAGCACCAGAAGAGGAAAAAAACGTTGATGAAGAAGGGGTGATACAACAGAAAACATAGCCCAAACACCACCAACTCACCATTGTAAAACTACTCTAAGAAGTAAAACTGTAGCCCACCAAGGTTGCATCATGACACCTTGTAGCAGATGATGAAGAAAATGCTTGTTTCATCATGACACCTTGCAGCAGTAGATGAAAACGATGACGAGGATGAGAAGAGGGTACATGAGAAGAAAATGCAGCCACCATTGATGAAAAATGCAGCATCACTTCTTGCTCCAAGAGGGGGTTTCCAAGAGGTGGAGAGTCAGGACTACATGTCTGATACCATGTGAAAGTATGCACAAGCAGCAGAAGCAATCACAATAGACAAAGTAGAGAGATTCAGAGAGAGGGAGAGATTAGACAATGATCACGTTCTATTATCATAGCATGAGATTACAAGGGGTTGTAAAGCCAACAGATGGGCTTCAGAACATATGCCCTGGGATTGGATTGGATTATTATAACAATGAGAGAGGAGGCCTTTACAATACCATAAATCTAGTCAACTGCCCCGACTAGCATAAAACATAAGATATAATGCATGTGTGCCAATAAAAGGGCTAGGTTCTCACAATAATGAGATGCACAGAATTCTAACAATCAATTTCCAAGATCTCAAGAAGAGAAAGTATCATCGAGAGGCTAATCTAGGAAGCGACTTGAGATTTACATCTAGAGTAGATTAGGGTATGTAGAAATGGATTAGAATAAACATCTTAGCAGACTAGAAAACCATGAAAGAATCAACATCTTAGCATACTAGAAAAGCATGCTAGAGTCAACATCTTAGCATGCTAAAAAGTCAAGAAAGAGATTAACACTAATGATAAAAATGCAATATAATGACAAGGTAAGAGGGTTAGCTCAAAAGATCATATATTTGGTCCATTACAGGCTTGAGTACATCTCTATTAACCATTAATCATAGCCCATAATCTTGGTTAAGCTTTCCCTAATCTTTTCTAGATTTAAGCACCATATCCCTTGAAGTGAGCACCCACTTGGCACCTTTCCCACTTGTTCTAGTTGTCTATTTGGTCCTTTAGATAGAGTGTCTTTTTATAGGCTTGAGTACATCTCTATTAGCCACCATTAATCATGGCTCATAATCTTGGTTAATCTCTCCCTAATCTTTCCTTGATTTGAGCACCATATCAAATGAAGTGAGCACCCACATCGCATCCTTTCTCACTTCTTCTAGGGGCCTACTTTTGGCCTCTACATGGGCTGGCCATTCCATATATTCTTCAACCTTTGGGCTCTCCTTAATCCTTTGAACCATATTCTGCAACTCATAAAAATGTTTGAGGGTCACATACCTTTTCCCCTTGCTCCAAACATTACCCAACATCATTTGCTTTTTTAACACTCCCCCTCAAGTGATGAACTATTACCACCATACATACAATGGACCTACACTCTCAGTCATTTGCTAGAGTGGTCTATCATAGGTGCCTCATAGGCTATAATGTTAGCTTAGAGGCTATTGTTTTACACAAAGGTAGGAATAAAATAAGTGGGTTTAAACACAAGGTAGGAGGAGTGCCCTCTTTCATTAACTAGACGAGTCTTTCCAATGATTGGCCTCTCCTTCTTGGGAAGCCCCTTCATTTGGCTTTTCTTTTGTCATGATGTTTGAGTGTTGTTTGGAATATTTTTCTTGCTTTCAATAATCTTTCTCTATGTTGCCTAGGTTGCCACAAAAGTTACACTTCACTTTGGTTCTTGGTCCTTTGATGAAGAATGCTTTCTCCTCATAGCGTGATGAAGATCCACCTACTTTGACTTCAAGTCTCTTTTCTTATTTAAACTCAAGGCTCCTTCAATGCTGGTGAAGGCTAGGTCAAGTAGGCTCTCCAAGGTAGCCAACAACCAACGAGTTGAATGCCTTCAAGGTCATGCTCTTGAGAAGGATTGTTATGGCATCCTCCTTTTCCACTAGAGACCTAACATGCAAGTTGTTACATAAAGGCTTTTCATTTTATTTAGTTGTTCTTGGAGTGACTCACTCTCTTTAATGTCCAACCTAAAAATTTACTTTTTTAGAGTTATTTTGGACTTCTTTTTTTTGGCACCAAATAGTTTCTCTAGTCCATCCCATGCAACCTTAGAATTATCTTTTGATGCAATGTGATGGTGGATAAACCTATCTCCTAGTCCTAATACAATGATGGCTAGATATCTCTCATCTCTTCCTAGACAAAATATTGTTTCTTCCCCTTCTAATTCTAGACATTTCTCCCTTCCACTTACCATCCCCCCCCCAAAGCACATTTCATGAGAACAAACTTCAATTTTACTTATCATATATGGAACTTCAGTTTTAGTTGCCATGTATGGAAACCTTCACCATTAAATTTATCTACTATGAGTGGATTTAACATGGTTTCCTTATGGGGGGATGGGAAGTTCTTTGCAATGGTATTACCCAAAGCTAGTGTCTAGTCCCTTACAAAGTAGAGATATGCATTTGATGTGATTAATACTTTCCAAATTCAAAAATTATAAAACCAAAAAATACCCTCATTAGCCATGCAAGCAAGATTAATGGTGGCACTCCTCTACTTAGGCAGAAGCAAGATTAATGGTGGCACTGCTCTACTCAGGCAGCCATGCAGGCAAGATTAATGGTGGCACTGTTCTACTTTGGTAGCCATGTGGGAAAGCTTTCGGGTCCCTTCCAATACTTATACTTATATATGTCGAGCCTCATAGGTTGCTCCAAAGTTGACTTGCCCACCCCAGCTTACCCTACATTAAATTCAAAGAGTAATATGACCTCTAGGCCAAAATCCATTTGAAAGGGGATGTCTTGGGTTGTGGATTGTAAGTAGTGTGGTTATCAGTACCCCCCATAAGGCTTGGTCCCATCGTGAGAGTTCTCCTTGGCCACTCAGAGCAACAACTTGCACAATACTTTATTAGTGCTTTTCACTTGCCTATTTGCTTGAGGGTAGTATGCACAAGATAGCCGATGGTGGAAGATTTGGAAATGAGCCAACATGGTGTCAATTACCTCATTGAAAAAGGGCTTACACCTATCACTAACCAACTCGATGGGGCATCCAAATCGAGTGAATATGTATGTGTATAAGAATTTGCTACTGTGAGAGTGATGTTATCCCTTGTAGCCCCTGCTTTTGCCCACTTAATTTCATAATCTATTGCCACCACCAAGATGTACTCAAATGTGACTTGGGTGTGATGGGACCAACAAAATCTATACCCTAGTGGTCAAAGAGCTCCCACAGAGGTGAAGAGTGAAGGGTGGGTTATTTAGTGGTTGGTTTTTGGCCCCAATCCTTTGGCACACATCACATTCCTTCCTCATTCCTGTGTTTCTCGTAATCTAAAAAGAGGGAGGGCCACCATAGACCTAATTGCACAATCTTTTAAAAGCAATGATGTGCCCTGATGAATGTCCATGTGGTCCTCAATGCCCTGGTGAGTGTGTCCACCACGTGGTCATCATTGGTCATCTTCCATTATCAAGGGAACCATCATGTGGGTTAACACACCACCTTATCATCATTGCAGATTTTCCCATCTTGTAAAGCTAGCCTACTACTATCAACTGGTGTGGTCTATTTTAGCAACAACCTCCTCTTAGCCTTGGAATCAATAGAGGGAGGCAACTTGGCACAATATTGAGCAGCATGCCAATATCCTCGTACCAGGTGAGTGTAGTATTGCTTGCAAATATGAGGAGGTCATAACATATGCCCTATTCTGAGGATGACTCTCCACTTGGAATCCTTGATTTGCTAAGGCATGTTCTTTGCGTAATCTTACCATAATCTTGAAGTCAAATTCCTTAAAGAGAAGTAGGCACTGTGACACTGGTTTGGAGACTTGGGCCTTGTTGAGGTGATACTTCAAGCTTAATGATTGGTAATCACCACAAAGTGGTGGCTCACTAAGTGGTGGAGTAGTTTCACTCTGCCCTATTAAGTTATATAGTGGATTGGTAATCACCACAAAGTGGTGGCTCACTAAGTAGTGGACTAGTTGTGCTCTGCCCTATTGAGTTGTATAGTGGATTGGTAATCACCAGAAACTAGTGGCTCAATAAGTGGTGGAGCAGTTGCACTCTGCCCTATTGGAGTAGGCACTTTGTGGTGATCGATAATCACCACAAAGTGGTGTCTCGATAAGTGGTAGAGTCTTTGCACTCTACCCTATTGAGTCGTATAGTGGATTGGTCAGTCCATCTTTAAAGCTACTATCTGGTTGGCTGAGCACTACTCCAACTACCAACCCACTGGCATCAATGCGCACATTGAGCTTTGTCTTTCGAATTCTAGATGGCGAGTTGGTGTTATAAAATGGCACACATGGGTGTTGTGGCATCTTGGTGGCTCAATAAGTGGTTGTGTACTCTAATCTATTGAGTTGTTTAGTGGATTGGTCACTCCATCTTCAAAGCTACCATCTGGTTGGGTGAGCACTACTCCTACTGCCACCCCACTAGCATCAGTGTGCACATTGAGCTTTGTATTTCAAATTCTAGATGGTAAGTTGGTGTTACAACATGGCACATATGGGTGTTATGCTTGGTAATCTTTTTGAGCCTTGGGGTAACTCGGCACTGCCACAGAAGTGTGTGCATATCACTCTTTGTGGTTTGGCACCATGGGTGGCTCTCCTTTGATGGGAATAGGGATGGGCAAGGCCACTGCATATGAGTAAGGTACTCCCTCTTGCTAATTTATTCATAGAATCTTATAACTTCTCTAAAGGTGGTGTTAGCACGTGAGTCAAGATGGAACCCACTGCTCTCCATTCTTGATTAAGCTTTGGGGTTGTGGCATCGAAGTCATGGCTTTCGGTGTCCACTCTATCTTTGGTCTAGCGCGTTTAATGGTGTGGTTACAAAAGCTTGTTGTATGGGTTTTCTTGATTTTAGAACCCAAATGTAGGGGTTCTCTTTACAGAAGCCTTGCACTTCTAGTAGCTTGTTTGGGACCCAACATAATTTTGGATGTTGGGGCTGTTTGAGGCCGCTCCTTTGGCTTTGGAGATTGGAGTGCCAAATGTGAGGTTTTTGGGACCCAAAAAATGGAAAGGTTAGCCTTGAACTTGACGAGGATTGAGTGAGGCTCTCAAGGGTTGTTATGGTTTGTTCCAATCACTCCTAGATACACATTAATAAGATCTTACTTTTACGAGCTACACCCATCGTGGGGATCTTTCTAATGGCCGATCTCGAGAGGACACCGCTTCAAGAGCTCCACACCTTTGTGGCACTCACTATCTTCATACTGTCACATTGGACTATGGGTCCTTATCCCTCCTCTCATCTCCTCAAACGACCTACACTCACTCATAGAGAAGGTAATAACTAAGAGTATTAGCAAGAGCAAGACTCTATTTCCATAATGAGAGAGTATATTGCATTATGAGAAAAAGTGACTTACAAGCCCATAAGTGTCCACATACTTGAACAATGGTGGTCGATCGAGTGCCCAAGGCTCCTTAGTGGACTATTTCTTATACAATGCTTAATCTCACAATCCATACATAAAGCACATTCATAAGGAATCCATTATAGCTTATTGTTGCATGCTCTTGGAGAAAAAATCTCCATATGCATTTTGTCATACTAATTTTGGGTGCCAGTCCAAGTTGTAAATTTGGACATCTTTGCTTCCTAGATTGATCATACATGTTTTTGGTATCTCTATCTTTGCTATTTGAGGTACAATTTTAGTGGAAAATCTTGTTATCCCTAAAATGGGTTAACATTTTTGCCTTCTTCCTGATCGTATCCTTATGATCAATTAGAAAACTTTATTATGGAAAAATTTGAGAAGATGTTTTGTTGATGATTATGATGTATGAATATCTATTGTATGAATGTCAAATGGTCATTATTCCTCTAGAAGGAATGAGGAAGGCTAGTTAGTAAATGAACGCCCAATGGTCATTATTACTCTCTAGAAGGAATGTGAAAGGCTAGTTAGTAAATGATGAAGTTAGTAAATAGGATGGAGACATCTGTGAGCGAAGAGTGATTGCATCTTTCTTATCTTCTTTTCTTTGGAAATCATAAGGAGGATTATATTGATTATTTCAAGTTATCAGTGATTCTAAGGCTTATTAGCAATGGAGGAGAAAATTCAGGGATCCGGAGGAACATCGACATAATCATCAAAATAAGAGAGTGAATCTCAATTTCTCATTTGATATATTGAAGCAATGTAAATGTAGTTTCTTAGTTGTTACTTTCCCTATTGCACGACTTTATGAAATGATCTTGGAGTAGACCTATCCCTATATTTTTCATCCCATGTTTTTTTTATTTTTTATGTATAAATATATTTTATGCTCTTACTAGTAAATATATAGTGAACTACATTAAAGTGAGTCAAGTAGGCTCTTGATGTAGCTGCTATTGTTAAAGTCAAAATCATCGGAGAGGCATGAAAGAATTCATTTAACTTGCAAGGTTAATAGAAAAGTTCTTCACCTTCTTGAGAGAAGTGTGGGATTTTGTGGTGAAGAGATTATTGTTAAAGGTGTTCGTTGCTTGTGAGGTTTGAATGAGTGTCACTGAGGATAACCTATTATACTTGCACCTTATAAGGAAAATCTAGGTGATGGGTTGTACCATTGATCACAATTTTACCCACCATGCCCCCCATTTAGAAATGTGCCTTGAAGGATGTTGATAATGAGGATACGGTGCATAAAAACTTGCATTTTTCCGCTAGTGGGTGAGTATTTGTGTTTACTCTACTATAGTAGTTAGCCAATTGAAAGAAGAATGATAAGCCAATGAGCTTACCCATTGATGTGATTGGCTATTGATATATGACTTTGCATGTAAGGATTGTAGCCATGTAACTTATGAAATTTTCTTCAGTGTGATGTGGAGGTGTAAGTAAAGCATGGCTAGTAGAAGTTAATATCAATAGTCTTTTTTTTAATGTGTAGGTAATATTGATTGGTTAATCATATAATCATTATTTGCTAATATACACTGAAGTGATTTTATGGCATGAGTAAATATTTAGAAGGATTTCCACTGCCGTAAAATCAGACTGGTTTTTCATGGTGTGAATATCTTGAGATATTCACGTCCGATGTCAACATTTTGAGATACAATGATGTTAGAATGGTCCACTAATGCAAAAGAAGATATAAATAATGTGAAAAGTGCCTCTTAAAAATTTATACTCATAGATATTAACATTTTGAGGCACAATGATATTAAAATGGTCCACTAATGTAAAAGAAACTGTAAATAATGTAAAAAGTGCCTCTTAAAACTTTATAGTAACGTGAAAAACTAGTTTTTCATGACATGAATATCTTAAACATCAACATTGCATAATTTTGATCCTTTTCATGCATATTAGAATTATTCACTTGAGGGGGGGTGTTGAAATATGCAAGTGAGTGGGTGTGTGCGGGAACAAGCCCTTAGCTAGAGATTGTAAAAGGGAGTCCGTAATTGAGTGGGTGGCAGTGAAAAGGTGAGAAGAATCTACTGGATGAGAGAATCATTGGTAGCATGAGTGACTATAGGGGTGTGGAAAGATTCTAGGAAAAGGTGCCCATGTAGAGGAGGTGGCACAAATCAAGGAGAAATCAGTGGTGGGGAGTGGGTGCTTGGCACCTTGTGGATGTAAAAGCTATAAATTGAGGCATTAGCCTAATGAGAATTTGCTCGTTTTTTAGTATCCATGCCTACATTATGCTATTAGATTAATTATGTATTGATCTTGCTTTAATCACTTTCTAATTGCTTGCTAATCATATTGATTCTTGCATTTGATCCACCGTAACCCATCACATTGCTGCAAATTCAACTTTAGGCTGGTGCAATAGTACAAAAGAAGGTGTATGACATATGAATCATACATTTCCTGAGACTTCCTCCTAGCATAATAAACCAAATTGGTCTTTCATGATGTGAATATCTTCACATATGATTTTTGATCATGGAAGTGGGTGAGAAATATAGAGTTGTGATCAAGAAGGTGAAGTGAGCAAGTCTAGTGACTTGTTGCATATCCTTGTTGTTCAAAGTGCAAGTAGGTTCTTGTGGCTTCTTCGTTTTCGGGAGAGGGTTCTTGTGGTTTGCTGATGTTGCTTTACTACCACACCATTCGGGATGTGGGTTCTTGGCATACAAATTGCTGGCAAGGCTATTCTTTCCTTGATGGCCTTGGGCATGCAAAAGGTAGAAGTACCATCATAATACCCTTGAGCAATGAGACGGCATGTTGGTACCTATTTTTATGGACTTTGCGAGGTGGTGGTTGGTGACTATGTTGTAATGTTGAGTGTTGAGGTTTTTTCTTTCAGATGCAAGTAGAGGGGATCTTGTGTATTTCTTTAGAATCCACACATTTTCATTACCTTCATAGAATCCATGTGTGCTTACAATGTTTTCTTAGGAACCCATAACTGATGAGTTGGAAGAAACTTTTAGGTATCTACTACTATGGAAGAGGTTTACGAATTCTCTGCTTTCCAAACTCTTGACATTTACATTGTGGGTCTTGCCATGAGTGTTGCCTAGGTTGGTGAGGTAGCCAAATTGGATTGTCACCTTCATAGTAGCCTTGAGCGACTATAAATGCTTCGGTATAAGTCACGGTTAGATTGGAGGGGCGTTAATGTTGAAGTTATATCATTATAAGAGGAGGTTACTTCTCCCAATTGATATCTGAAATGAGGTGTAGCAACCATCTTCATCATAAAATCTCTAGATCTCGTTCTTAGTTGAATATTGACTTGCAATATCATATCTAAAGAAACTTCTTCTAATTTATCCTCGTAATGTTTTGACTAGATTAATTTGGGTACTTCTTATTGAAAAGGAAATTGGCACTCTTCTTCTTGGTTTAATAAGATGTGGTTCAATGTCAATTGGTGACCTAGTCAACAAATTTTAGCATGGTCCACTAGAGCTCTTGAAAAGAGTTTTGTTCCTTGGTGTCAATGCTTGTACATTGAGTTGCCTTTACCTCCTTTGGTTTTAGGCTTTCCTCAGGCATATTTCCTTTTTCTTGAGGTTTAGTCCTAACATCTTCAATTTGTATAGCTTTGGCTTTCTTTGGTTTAGGAGGTTGTGAATCTTTTTTTTAATTCTTGGTTCAATAGATTCTTCTTTATCCCTTTCCTAGAGTCTTATTTTGTAGGCTTTTTAGCTTTGTTGTCTTGCACCTTGGCTCTTACAAACATGTGAGCACATTTAGTGGAGCCACCATGGACAAGTGATCATTTTGCATACTTAAGATATTGAGTATTGGGTATTGTAAGGCAACTTGTAATAAAGCATCTCTCCTCCTCCAACAATCTATGAACATGTGATCGATGGTACATGTGGTGTCAAGAACTGCACATGCATTCCACATTCGGTAGTCTATAACCTTTCTTGTGTAGTCCATGATAATAGAAGCATTGTATTGTTTGTCTGATTACTTCCTTAGTAGTTTCTATCCATGGTTTTGTTTCTATTTGAGTCAAGGAGATTGGATGTGTGCATGGGGCTCCTTGGTTTTGAGGTGATTATTACGTGCTTGTTGCATACATACATCGTGGTTTTGAGGCAATTATTGTGCACTTGTTGCATGTAAATACATACATTGTGAGATGTCATGACTAAACACCTTGTAATGACTACAATATAGAAAGATTAGCTTAGGGTACATGTAATTTCAATTTGGATGGTGGTGGTGCACAATGCAATAGGTCTATAAGAAAGGGGTTGTAAGGGTTGCTGAAAATTTAACTAATCCTATTTCTTGTAGTAGCTTTCAAAGCTTTTAAGCAAGGCCTTATAGAATACTACAATGGACATCTCAGAGTGTTATGGAGTATTTCTACTCTCTCAAGAACTTTCCCATCCTAGTAGCAAATAGGGAAACAAACGTGGGATTCTTACCTTGCTTCCAGCCCAAGCTTTGACCTCCAAGCACCACCAGTGATTACTAGCTTCAATCTCTCGAATCTCCTCCTTGTTGTCACCTCCAAGAAGCTAGCTTCATTTTCCTGCAACAAGGAATCACCTCTCACTCTTTCTCACTCTCATACAATAAACAAGTGCACGTTGAGATTTGTGGTGCCATTGATCATATGGTAAGGGCAAGACATGAGCAGAGGATAGAATCAAGAGCATTCAGCCACATCACACTTGGACATTATCCCACATGAGCACATTTGTAAAAGGTATATCTCCCTTATATAAAAGGGTTCATTTTTAAGCAATGAATACAAGCTGCTCTCAAGTCTTTCTATGAGTATAAGTTTCCATCTTGTAACCTAGCTGAAGTTGAATCAAGCTTAAATAGCTAATTAGGTTCATCATCATGTTGTTAATTAGATTGCACCTACCATAGTATTAGGGTTTCTTAATCACCATATTTAGGGTCTTCATTAGGTAGCTTCCATAGCCATTGTTAAGGTACACATTTTCTCAACAGATTCCATATCTCTATACTTCTTCCCCCAAGGTAATGTTCCAAAGTTGTCATATACTCATAAGGTTAGGCTCTATGTGGTGTGGATACATTAGGGAAAATTTGGACTCACTTTTGGGCCTTTTAAGCTCTTTGAGATTCTAAGGAATATTCCATAAGGACCAATGAGGGTGAGGCTTCCGTTACGAAACTTTTGAGGTTACTTTTTGGTGGGGAGGCCATAACTTGAACATAAAAACTCCAAATTTGTCGGAGGTTGGTGCGTTATCATCAAGATCTTTCCAATGATATGTTACATGATATATTTTTAAGGTACTATGGATAGAGCTATCCATGATCCCCCTTTTCGTAATAGAATGATGACTTGGCATTTCTTAGAGGGCCTAAAAATGAGTCCACATTTTCCCTAATGCAAGAGCGGAAGATCTATGAGGAACCCTAGGGCTGGCATTTATAAGGTGAGATCATCACTCAAGAGGGAATCTTCATACTTTACTAGGTCTTTATTTTGACTCCTCTATATCTTCAACTCTTTCATGTTTACTTGAGGGTCGAGCATCCCCTACTTGAGTGGGTACCAATTCTGTTACCTTTTCTACAAGAGAAGATAGCTTTGGAACATTACCTTCTTTTCCCAATGTAATAATCCAAAGTTGTCATGTAACTCATAAGGTTAGGCTCTATGTGGTGCGGAGACAAGAGCAGAAGATCTACGAGGAACCCTAGGGCTGGCATTCATAAGGTGAGATCGTCACCCAAGCCACACCTCTTGTTAAATCTCCACAGAGCCTCTACTCTTTCATGTAGTATTTGTCTAGGAAACACTAGAAGTTGTAGAAAAACCTTAGCATACAGTGCGGCCTATGATCCTTGAAGAGACTAGGTACCCTCCCTATCACAACAAGAGCTACCGACAAAGGTGTAAGGTAGGCCTGGGAGGGTGCGGCCATACTTGGGTCTTTTTGATCCTAGGTCCTTTCTTTTTTTAAATTCCATACCTACTTAAATCTCCTAGATGTTGGCTAAGTGCTATGCTTCCTCTAAGTGTTCTAAGACATCTTTCTAGCTTATCTTTGTTAGTTATGCAAAAGCTTCCTCTTCGGTGTGGGAGTGGAGTACTTGTAATATGGCTAAGAACTTTTGTGAGTAGGTATGGGTTTACTACCTTGTTTTGGTGTTGTTGGCAAGTATGTGTATAGCTCCTTGTTTAGATAGTAGGCCCAATCATCTTTAAGATTCATGTAGATCTTCTATAATTTATGAAGGTCTATCCTATTATAACTATCCACAGGGTTGATGCATAGCTTGCCTTATGTCATCTTCTCGGATCATATTTCTCCTTGTAGATCCAGTGGGCAATGTGACCTCACATGTCTTTGTCCTCTTATCATAATATTTTATGAACTTGGTGCAGAGTGGGACATTGACGATCTTCAATAGCTATTCCACATTCCACATATTGTCTCCTCATTGTCTCTAGTCCAGTTGCCTCCATCTTGGCTTTGAGTATGCATTCCTGGTGAGTGATATTAAAAAGAGACCTTGCCTTTTGGGTGTCAATACATCTCTATTGATAATTGTGTCTGCCACATTTCTAAGATACATGCCCAAGTGGGGTGAGTTTCTATGTCCTTAATACCTTCTTCCTTCCTTCTTTTTGGTTGGGGTGGTTTTGATCTCTCTAGATGCTTTGGGTTCTGAGGATGCATAATCTGAGTCCTTGTGTTCTTTTGTAGGTGGTGTCATCGTGTAACACTGAGAATCAGATACATCAGCCCTAATTGACTGGTAGGGGGACTCCTCATTTACCTTACCTGCCCTTTTTTAAAAGTTAATGGTGTCAATGATACAAGTTGTTGTTAGTTAATCTTTTATGATGCTCTAGATAATGATTTAAATAGTTGTCAAAATATGAAATTAGTAGGTAACATGTCAGTTCTAAATAGATTTTCTGACATTAAAAACTTAGACTTGGTTTTCATGGCATGAAAACCTTGAGATATTCACATCAAATTTTTTATCTTTATTAGGCAGGAATGACGATGCATATTAGTAATGCAAACTAGACTATGTACATGATGAGATGATGTTAATAACACATCAAAAAAATTATCTTTATTAGGTAGGAATGATGGTGCATATTAGTAATGCAGACTAGACCATGTACATGATGAGACGATGTCAATAACACAAGCAATGCTTATGATTTTTTGGGCATAAAAAACTAGGTTGGTTTTTCACGCATGATTTCTTGAAGATAATCACAGTAAGAAAAAGTTAATTATTTTGGTAGAAGATGATGTTAGAAGGATGTGTGAGGGTCAGTAGAGATGAATGATGGTATAAATGAGGACTTCCTGAAGGTTTCATTCAATGTGAAAAACTAGTTAAGTTTTTTATGGTTGTGATATTTATGCCATTTTTTTAAGACCAAAAGCAATGAAAGGTTTATAAGGAAACTCAAAGTTGTGTCAATAGCCAAGTCTTTGTATTTCCCCTTCATTGGATAAGGTCACTTTGGCGTGAAAGACCAATTAGGTTTTAAAAACCAGAGTGGTTTTCACAGCCAAACAAAGAGTGTAGAACATGACAACAGCAACCATTATAGCAAGACTGAGTTTATGCATGAACTTTAGGGTTTTTTCTATTGGGGTGTGTATGGCCATGACATATTATATAAGGGCCTTCATAGAGAGAGGAAGAACATGAGGAAGAACATGATAGAGAAGGTTCATGGGCATGGTTTTGTTGGGATAATATAGAAGATAGAATTTTTGAGATAGAGAAGGGGGAATATTTTGCACCACACAGTAGACAATGACTCAACCACATGAGAGACATCTTTAAGTGAAGAAAGAAAAACCCCCATACCTTATATTGTAGGACAACAGCTCATGGTGGTTGAAGGAATGGAAGAGCACAATAGGCAATGAGCAAGTTAGAGGGGACTATACGGGTTTTCCATACATGAACAAGTTATTCACGGCGTGTGAACATGCAAAAATGTGTACATGAATTTATTATTATTATTATTATTAATGAATGAGTGTATATGAACATTGGTATGAATGTAATTATGACAATATAGAATGGTATACCAAAAAAAACCTCTTACGAGTAATCATATGAGGATATTCAACAATATTGAGTCCAAGCTAAGAGCCTTCCTTTGATCCTATTGGAAGAGAAGGTTGTCAATAATCAAGCAAGAACTAATCTTTATACCTATCATGAAAATTTTCATGAGTATGCCCTTTTCACCCTTGCCCTCCAACTAGTCTCATCAAATTTTTATTACCCTAGATTCTTTTGTGGATTTTGTGTGTTATGCTTCTTCAAAATCATTTTTACCCTCCTATCATAGTGTGTCAATGAGAACCCTTAGGAATGCATGTTTAAGCCCCATAATCATAACCTCTAAAATCCCATCCTTAGAGTGGTAAATCTAATTTATTTTCAAGAATGGTATACCTTGGGAAGCTTTGTTTTTGGTGATTGCAAAGATTGTGCTATTTGTTCTCACATTCCCATTGGAATAAAAAAGGTTGGCCAATTGCCATTTTTTATTGAAAGACATTATGTACGTGATACACAAGGAATCAAAACACAATCATTATGTTGCTATCTTTAGAGTGTTTCAGCATCCAAATTTCATGGTCTTATGAGACTCCCAAGTTGACTCCGAATGAAGCTTTACCATCATAAAGGAATGAGCTAAACTACTATGATCTCCCAATTTTAAAGCAAAGATATCAACTTGATGGCATTGCAACAACTTTATATCTATATGTATTAGATGGATGTGAAGTCTTCTTTTTTGAATGGACCTCTCAAGGAGGAGGTGTATGTGGCACAACCCCACCAGGGTTTGAAATGCTCAGATCATAAAACAAAGTGTGCAAGCTTCATAAGGCATTGCATGGATTGAAGCAAGCCCCCAAGGCATGGTACTATTGGAAATATACTTTCTTTGTAAGTATTGGTCTTTCTAAAAGTCCATCATATGCAAACTTGTATGTTTTTTGTGAAGATGGCATGTACATGATTATAGTCCTCTATGTGGACGACCTCATCATGACAGGAGGACATGAAGAACAGATCTAGCAAACATAGGGCATGCTCAGTTCTGAGTTTGAGATGACAAACTTGGGGCTTCTGCACTTTTGTTTGCAGCTCAAGGTCTGGCAATAGTCATATTTTTACTTTGCCACTCAAAAAAAAAAAAACAGGTTTCCCAAGAGTATGTAAAACAAACAAAAAGGTGTTATATATTAATAGGTGTGCTTTTATGCTATTTATTGACCTTGTTCTAAGCCGTCACCTTGGAGTGGTGGGCTATGATGGTAGTCTTGTTCTTGTGCATTCTTCCGTGTGTGCACCAGCTCAGAACTTGTTCAAATTTATGCAAAGCTAGCTCAAATTTGTGGGGACTTTTATGGCCTGTAAATCGGGCCGGACGAGTGTGGGCTGCACTGCACTGCACTGCACTGCTGGGTGTGCAAACCCACAAACGCTGGGTGGCATGTGCGCAGCTGCCCGAGGCCCTTGCGTACACTGCTTATGCAAGTGGCCTGGCCGCCCATGTGGCGTGCGCATCTGTGCCCGTAAGGTAGTTGGACATGCACATGCCCATAGCAGCTGCTCATAGCTGTTGTTTACCGTCCCCCTGCAAAAGGAACAGCCGATTAAGAAAAAGGAAAAATTACCAAAATGGCCCCCCTCTTTGGTGAAATTCCATTTCAACATTCCCAAAATGACCCTAAGAAATTATAAAATTGGCATTAATTGTTTCTTAAATTCAAAAAATTGACTCTCATAATTTGGAATTCTTAAATTGAACCCAACGAAAATAATTTAAAAAAATTAAAAAAAATCCTGAAATATTGAAATTGGGTATTTCCAGATTAATTTTTACCAAATTATTTTTTCCTTGGGTTCAATCTAGGAATTCCAAAGTATACGAATCAATTTGAGAATTTAATAAAAAATTAAGGTCAATTTCTCAATTTTATAGGGTTCGTTATGGAAATTTTGAAAATATGGGGGTAATTTTTCCAAAGAAAAAACACTTTGAAAAACATACGCAAACTATATATATTTTTGTTAAAAGGTTTTTTTTTTTGGGTGTGTTTGCTTTTGGTTTGAGCCCCATAATAGAACAAGTCTCCTCCCTTTTTCAAGGGATACAGGACGTGTGTGTGAAGCTTACTGGTGTGCAAGCTTTTGCAGGGACCACAATTCCAAACAACCCTCGAAGATGTTAACACAGAAAACATAGATAACTACTGCGACACAAATCCAGATGTGTTAGAAAAATAACATGCATTCATGTGTTTAAATTAATCAGACTGTACAACATTGCATTATTTTTCTTCCAAGCAACGGAAGACTTTCAATTCTCTTCTCAAGGGCAATGCCAGAATGACTTTTCGCACGGTTGGATGCATTAACACCTCCCAAATGCCATGTTGTGAAGTAGTTATATATATTACTAGCCATTAACAAACTAGAGACCACCCAAATGCCATGTTGTGAAGTTGTTATATGTTACTAAATAGTCATTTACATCTTGCCCTGTACAAATTGCCTTGTGACTTGGAAGGCTTGGATCAATACTACTGCCGGTGAGTGAGCCTCGTGGAGGAGGACATGGCACGTGAAAATCAAAGTCTACTTGGTTAAATAGATATCCAACAGCTTGCACGTTGAGACATGTTCACTTCATTAAGAAGCAAGCTAAGCACCCGCTGTGTCACTACTTGCAGGATGGGATTCCGTGTAGAGCTCGCTAATCTCGCCATTCGACGTCCTTGCCCTGTGTACATAACCACTCAAACATGGGGAACTGTATTGAATGCAACCAAGCCCTAAAAATGGGAAAGTCTTCTATCTTAACATGGCATTCTTCCTGCTATAGAAAGATTATGTTACATACAGCTCTAGGATATATTTCCCTTCTTTATACTTTTGGCTCCTCTCATAAGCTCTTTCCTGCAAAATTCCCAATACCAGCCACTGCTTTAAACATCCACCTCTTCACATGCAAGCCCCCATGCTTGTTTACCTTATCTTGTTGGAAAAACACTTCAAACACTTACATATTTCCACCCAACAATCTGGTTACAACAAATGCAGAAGATGTCGGAAACAATATGCAGCCCTGTTGTCATCATCCGCTCTTCTTTAGGTCCTACCAGTATGTTCACACTGCAAGATGTACATGTCAGATGCGTCACCTCCACATTTGCAACACACATATTTCCGACAATACTAATCCAACGACACCTTAGGTGATCATCAAAAGTGATTCAGATGGGCAGGCTGTGCGGGTTCAAAATTTGTTTTATTTTTTTCAAATGCAACCTGACCAAACAAACATGCAGCTGATAGATACGAAACCTAGACAGGAGGTGACAATCTAAACTGCTTGATGATCCAATGCCCAAGTGTCAATGTAAGGATAACTAGAAGAGAGAAGGCTCACACATATACTCCCCATCTTAAACCTTAGCCAACAGCTTATTGAGTTTGTAAAGAGTGATCAATCCTCCTATAAATTAAAAATTGTAATGCAATTTCATCCACTGAAACCACACAATTGGGCTACACTCGTTGAAATTGAGACTTCCCATGAAAACACATCTCATCTAGAGAAAGCATGACAGGTCCAGCTTCTTTCCTCTAGAGCCATGGTCCATGACAGAGTAATAACTCTACACGATAAGGGTATGGACACCACAGAATCATGAGGTCACGCAGATAGTCCTCGCGTGGCCATCAGCAACTACATAAAGACTTCCTTCATGCCGACTGAGGTATGTACAACACAATCATGATGTCATGAGCCAAATTCTATATGAATGCCATGATAATTTTTGTGTGGCCATCCATGACTACATACCCAAAAAAATGCTAGAAGGGCCACAACTATTAATGATGAACGCAGAACACTCTAAGGTGGATGGATTACATCAATTTGAAATCTGGCTAGCATTTAAGAACACATCTCTGAGGCATCTAAAAAACCAGAAGTAGTGTGCCCAATGAAATGTTCTCAAAACACGCCAAAACCTCAACAACCCTTAAAGGAGGTCACCAAGGAGGAGTGGGTATCCAAAAGTACCCTGGCTAGCCAAGGAAAGTGCGATGCCCATGCAAAGACCTAACAGCCACCATTTAGCCAGAACCCTACTTATGAGCGGAGATTTGCCAAACGGGAGACCCATGCAACAGTGTTTTACGGTTTACCCAACCCCCAAGCCCCGTTGAATTCCTGTCAAGAAGTTAGAAGCTCAAGCCTTCTGTGACGGAAACCCTTCCGTTTGGGTTCCAAAACCTCGCAAACCACACCCCAATCTCCAAAGCCAAAGAGAGTCAGCCGGCAGCCTCAAATGCTAGTTGAGGCCCAGCAATCGACACTCCGTTGGTGGGTCCCAACCAAGCTACTAGAAGCCCAAGGCTTCTATGAAGAAAACTCATACATTTGGATTACCCACACGACAAGCCTCTGCAACCATGTCATGTGCATGATCAATGCCATGTACCTTCTCAGGTGCTGATTCAGAGGAGGCAGCCAGATAAAGACTATGAACCAGATAGGAGCACAAGAGGACAAAGGTGGATTCAGAGCAAGGCCTGGAGGAGCTTCATGACCATGCATTAGGAGCCAAGACAAGCGGTCGGCTTGTAATATGCGGAAGCTTCGGAGAAGGATCGGTACTTCAAAACTCAGAAATCAGCACTCTTTTCGCGACGGAATTAACGCACAAAACTGAAAGACGATGTGCAGAAAATAGAGAGAGAAGGGGGAGATGGAGAGGACACAGTATTGGGTCCCAATTACCCTCTGTAGGGCCCCCACCACGGATGGTGTATTTGCTTTATTAGAATGATGTAAATCTGAAACAAATACAAAGTACTTGACCTTTTCTTGGCTGGAAAACCTGCCCTTGACCTTCAGTCCTTCACCCCTTAGCTTTAGCAATGTTCTTGGCTGTCCTGGCCCTTGGTTGCTTGGAGCTCTTGGTGAAATATGAGATGATTAATGGGATTATGGGCTGGGGTATTTATACCCCCTCTTGCATCCAGTCGGCTGGCTTCAGGACAGCCCACGACTGAATAAAAATACCCACACACTTAACAAAGTGTTTTCACACTTGATTAATTGTTTTCTCACTGGTTTAGCCCCTGTCCAGCCTGCGCATGACCCTGGGACAGCACCCTGGCTGCTGGGCATTCAACGCAGAGGTGTGGGGACTGCCCCTACACCTGGCTGCCTACTGTCTAGGGCTTAAACCTTCTGTCGGCTGCCTGTCCAGAGGCTCTGGAGCTGGCCGACTGCCCCTCCAGCCCTTGCCTTGGCTGGTGGGCAAAGTCTTGGGCCCTCCTGGCCCCTTGGGGGTGGTTCTACACCTCCCCCATGCCCATCTAAGTATGCACATGCAAATACCTACACTGGGGTAGCCCTATGGGCTGGCCCCATCTCTACATGCAAACTACATGCCTACAGATGTCTGGCATCCAGTTGCAAACCAGATACACAGCACATCCGACATCATTCCAGAGGGAGACTCACAGCGCGGACTGGCACTGCTTCATGTGCAGGACAATGCACACCTGACCTTGGACTCATGTGCAGGACAATGCACACCTGACCTCGGACGACTGAGATGGATCCCTGGCTGACTCGTCCCGGACTGGGCTCACATGGGACCAGTTCACCATCCCAGGTCCTGCACCTACTGTACAGAATGTCTACGTGGCATCCAAGTGCGGGATGCACGTGACATCCCCTTCTGCTTAACTTGACGGAAGCTGCATAGCCTCCAAATAATCCGTCAATAAAGCCGGATAGTCTTCGAAAAATTCTTTGTCGAGCCATACCGCTTCATGAGTTCCTCGGTCCTGAAACTTCGTGAGGAACTGTCGTAGTCTTCGGCCTGAGCCATGCTTGAAACGGTGCAGAAGGATCTGTTCTGGAACCATTACTTCTGCTTCATCAATGATATCTGGTTCCGCTTCGTCTTTGACCTCTGAAGGGGGTGGACCTGCATATGGCTTCAACCAACTGACATGAAATACATCGTGCATAGTCCAACTCGGAGGTAGCTTTAACTGCATAGACACCTCATTAATCTTTTTCCGGATGGGGAATGGTCCGAAGCTCCTGAAAGACAACTTTGGGCATCGCTTGCCCACTTGCTTTAATCTTTGCTTCATAATCCGAAGATATACCCAATCTCCTTCCGAAAACTTCATGTCCCTTCGGTCTTTATTGGCCTGTCGAGTGTAGGCCTCTTGCGCTTTAGCCAATCTGTCTTTGACGGACTCTAGGATCTCCTGGTAAGACTCCGTCACTCTGTTCGCTTCCGGTACTGAAGACGACGTCCTGGTTAACAACGACTGGAAAGGTCTTCCAAACGCTGCCTCATATGGAGTCCTGCCAATAGCTGAAGAAAAAGAGTCATTTAAAACAGCTTGGACTAAAGGCAAAAACGATTCCCACTTACCTTGCTGATCGTGGACATAACACTTCAGCACATCAAAGGCCAACTGGTTGTATATCTCTGTCTGGCCATCTGTCTGTGGGTGGAATGCACTGGAAAAATTCAACTTAGTACCAAAATTATCAAACAATGCCCTCCAAAAATGACTGGTAAACTTGGCATCTCGGTCTGACACTATGGTCCTAGGAATCCCACCAATCGGGTACCAATGCCGAATGAATAGCTGGGCAACATCCTCGGCGGTCACATTGGCCCTGCAAGGAATAAGCATCACAAATTTGCTGAACCTGTCAACAATAGTCAAACACTGTGTATTACGCTTACTCGGACTGGGAGGCAGATTTGTGACAAAGTCCATCGAAATGTCTTGGAAAGGACCCTCAGGAATTGGCAAAGGCTGTAACAACCCTATCTTCTTTCCACGAGGAGCTTTCACCTTTTGACAAATGTCACAGCGTTGTACATATGTAAACACATCACGCCTCATCTTTGGCCAATAGTATTGCCGTTCTAACTTCTCCAGAGTCGAATTCATGCCCCTATGACCACCTGTAATGGCGTCATGGGCATCATGGAGAAGAGCTGCCCGGAATGATTTCATGACACACAGTCGGCCTTTGTAGTAAAGCCAACCATCGCGTATCAGAAAATGGCATGGTCCTGTGGCATCCAATGCCTGTTCCCAATGAGTACCGAATTCCTCGGAATCCGCGTACGTGTGCTTCATGTCTTCTAGTCCTGTACCAACAAGGTCCAGTCTAGTGGTCTGAATCGCAGATACTTGTCCCTTCCTGCTTAAAGCATCGGCCACTGGATTGGCCTTTCCTGGAAGGTACTCAATCATGCCACCGAACTGCTGGAATATCTGACTCCAGCGGTGCTGTCGATCACTCCACTGTGCACTGGGCATCGTCTGAATCCAGCGCAATGCCTGATGGTCAGTGCGAACCTCGAAGTCACGGCCATACAAGAAATGTTTCCAATGTTTCAAGGCCTGAATGACTGCTAGGAGTTCACGATCGTAGACTGAGTAATTCTTTTCGGCGGGCAGTAACTTACGAGACATGTAAGCTACTGGATGACCATTCTGTTGCAATACACCTCCAATTGCGATGTTACTCGCATCGGTGATCACCTGAAATGGTTCGTCCCACGAGGCAAGGGCTAGACAAGGCGCTTCTGACAAAGCCACCTTGAGGTTCTGGAATGCCTCCAACGCTCGTGGAGTCATCCGAATCTTTTGCCTCCTTGTTTTCACTCCCTTTAGCAGATCGGTGAGGTCTGCCGAGAGATCAGAAAACTTGTCAATGTGGGTGGAATATGCCTGGCATATACCCACAAATGATCTAATGTCATAAGCAGTCTGAGGTACTTCCCAGTTAACAATCTCGGCCACTTTAGCCGGGTCAAGTCGAATGCCTTCGGCACTGATTATATATCCCAAGTAATGTACCTGGAACAGATAAAATTCTGACTTCTTTTCATTGATATAGAGCTCGTTGCTTTCCAGCAACTTAAGGACTTTCTCCACATCAATGTCATGCTGCTCAACTGTAGCTGAAAATATGAGTATGTCGTCCAAAAATATGAACACACACACTCCAATCAACTCCCGGAAAATACGCATCATCATGCGGTTAAATGTAGCTGGGGCGTTCGTCAAACCAAATGGCATGACCACAAATTCATAGTGGGCCCGTTCTGTACGGAAAGCTGTCTTGGGGATGTCCCCCTCAACAATCCGAACCTGGTGGTACCCACTCTTTAAATCCAATTTAGAGAACACCTTAGCTCCATTCAGCCTCTCGAGAATATAGTCAATTCGAGGCATCGGGAATCTGCTCTTGATAGTCAGCTTGTTGAGTGCACGATAATCGACACACAACCGAGAAGACCCATCTTTCTTCTTGACAAATAAGATCGGTGCTGCAAACGGCGACACGCTGGGGCGGATGAAGCCAGCTTGCAACAATTCTTGGAGTTGGCGGTCCAACTCCGATTCCATTGCCTTAGAAAGGCGATACGGAAACTTGCTCGGGGGTTCCGAGCCTGGGAGGAGATCAATTTTGTGATCCTCCGGTCTGGACGGGGGAAGCTGGGGAGGGAGACTGTCCCGAAGAAAAATTTTCTGGAACTTTTCATGGAGAACCGAGTACTTCTCGGAAGCACTGGCCACCGTCTGGGCTGTCTGGACGTAAATCATCGCACACTGTGCGCCTTTCCTGACTGCTCGCTTAGCCTGCAAGTGGCTTATGAGCGGAAAGTTTGGAATACCTGGCTCACACTTAATGGTCACAGGGGTGTTTGACACATTCCGATCAATCTGGAACGTGTGCTTGTCCCACTTGACATCAGGGAGAAACTTGTGAAACCACTGGATCCCCAAAATTATGTCTGCTCCTACAAGAGGGGCAACCATAAAGTCACGCACAAACTCTATGCCCTGAATGACTAATTTAGCACCTAGAGCTTCATACTTGACGCTCGTTGTCATACCTGTGCTAAAACCCTCAACTTGTTTGTCCACCGGAGTTAGCTCGAAACGGGCACGCCTAGCGGCCTCTTCCGTGATCACATCCTCCGTGCTGCCGCTGTCAAACAAGACAACGACTCTCTGGCCACCTATGTAGCCAAAGGACTTGAGCAATTCGTTGCGCTCATACTCCTGGTCATGGGCGCCCTTCTGCTTATCTTCGAGCTCCCGGCTAATAATTGCTCCAATTGAAGCACCGGGGGTTGAAGAACTAGGGGTAGCCGCTGGGATCTGTGGGGGAGCTGTGCTCACCACGGAAGCTGTGGAGGCGGCGGCGGCCTTTGGAGGTTTCTTCGGACAATCCCGAGAAGTATGTCCTTTTGTGTGACAAAAGTAACATCTACCCTCCTTCCTGTACTGAGCAAGCTCCTCAGCACTCAACTTGCCACCTGTCTTGCCTGCCTCCGCTTTCTGGTCTGGAGAAGCTTAGACGCATGGTTCGAGTTCTTGGAGCCAGAGGCTCCTGGGCTCTGTCCCGGGGAAGACCCCGTTTGGGTCTGGCTTTTGCCCCCCGAGGCGTTAGCCTTGGGAGAAGCCGGCTGGGAAGTCTTGGGCTTGCCACCATTGTGTTTCATTTCTGCACTCTGCGCAAGCGAGAGTGCGTCCTCAAAGGTGGCTGGCCTGAACATACGCACCTCCCATTGGATTTGCGTGTCCAGGCCATACAAAAACTGCCCTTTCTTGTCCGCATCAGATAAGCCTAATTGTAGACACAAGGTCGAAATTCTATTGGCAAACTGAAGGACTGGTTGCGCATTCTGACGCGCACCCCTGAACTCGTCTTCGAGTCGCTCAAGGTAGTGGGGCGGTAAAAACCGCTGCTTAAGGTCACGGACGAACTCGTCCCACCCATAAGCTGCCATACCTGATCTGGTGTGGGCGTGAGCCCACTGAGTCCACCAAGGAATAGCCTCACCTTCCAAATACCAACTGGCTAAGATCACTTTGTCAATATCTGATTTCCTAACTGCGGCAAAGTAAGCTTCAAATTGATGTAACCATGAATACAGAGTAGTGGGATCGAGTTTACCATTATACTTACTGAAATTCATTTTCTCGGGAAAATGATTCGAGGGCGCCGCTGGTGTCAATCTGGCGTCCAAAGCTCGGAGGTAACGCTCGTGTTCCACTCGTCGCATGGCTTCGTCTTCTCGTTGTCGAATCTCCAATGCCCGTATCTGCCTCTCAAGCAAGGAGCTTGACTGCGGCTGTGACCCCTCGAGAGGGTCCCTGTGACGAGGATCTGGTATCTGGGGTACGGAAGGAGAGGGAGGAGGAGATGGAAAACGCGACGCTGGAGAGCGAGAACGCTCCTCCAGAGCCAAAATCCGCGCCTTCTGCTCGTCCAACTTGGTTGTCTGGTCTGCGATTGCTCGCATCATCTGCTGGAACATGTCTTGTACACTCAAGCCGGGTGCCCGAGCTGGGCTGCCTGGTGCACTCTGGTCCCATGGTTCTGGTTCTCTCTCGTCGCCAAAGTTCGCCATAGCGGGAATATGCAGTTCCTTTCCAGAACGCAATCTGACCATCCACTATCTGTGTGGGAGACTTCCGGAGGCTTCCGGAGGCTAAAAACCAACCGTCCTTCGAGGGACAGGAGTCACTCCGAAAGGGGTAGTCCACCAGCGTCTAAAAACCAACCACACGAGCGAAAAAATTTTCTGGTTTTCTTTGCTGAATCTTCGTCCTTGAAGTAGGCTCTGATACCACTGTAATATGCGGAAGCTTCGGAGAAGGATCGGTACTTCAAAACTCAGAAATCAGCACTCTTTTCGCGACGGAATTAACGCACAAAACTGAAAGACGATGTGCAGAAAATAGAGAGAGAAGGGGGAGATGGAGAGGACACAGTATTGGGTCCCAATTACCCTCTGTAGGGCCCCCACCACGGATGGTGTATTTGCTTTATTAGAATGATGTAAATCTGAAACAAATACAAAGTACTTGACCTTTTCTTGGCTGGAAAACCTGCCCTTGACCTTCAGTCCTTCACCCCTTAGCTTTAGCAATGTTCTTGGCTGTCCTGGCCCTTGGTTGCTTGGAGCTCTTGGTGAAATATGAGATGATTAATGGGATTATGGGCTGGGGTATTTATACCCCCTCTTGCATCCAGTCGGCTGGCTTCAGGACAGCCCACGACTGAATAAAAATACCCACACACTTAACAAAGTGT
This sequence comes from Cibotium barometz, assembly GCF_041138505.1. Taxonomy (NCBI): domain Eukaryota; kingdom Viridiplantae; phylum Streptophyta; class Polypodiopsida; order Cyatheales; family Cibotiaceae; genus Cibotium; species Cibotium barometz. Next base: position 6,963,158 of record NC_141064.1, on the reverse strand, counting down.
TTTCACACTTGATTAATTGTTTTCTCACTGGTTTAGCCCCTGTCCAGCCTGCGCATGACCCTGGGACAGCACCCTGGCTGCTGGGCATTCAACGCAGAGGTGTGGGGACTGCCCCTACACCTGGCTGCCTACTGTCTAGGGCTTAAACCTTCTGTCGGCTGCCTGTCCAGAGGCTCTGGAGCTGGCCGACTGCCCCTCCAGCCCTTGCCTTGGCTGGTGGGCAAAGTCTTGGGCCCTCCTGGCCCCTTGGGGGTGGTTCTACACCTCCCCCATGCCCATCTAAGTATGCACATGCAAATACCTACACTGGGGTAGCCCTATGGGCTGGCCCCATCTCTACATGCAAACTACATGCCTACAGATGTCTGGCATCCAGTTGCAAACCAGATACACAGCACATCCGACATCATTCCAGAGGGAGACTCACAGCGCGGACTGGCACTGCTTCATGTGCAGGACAATGCACACCTGACCTTGGACTCATGTGCAGGACAATGCACACCTGACCTCGGACGACTGAGATGGATCCCTGGCTGACTCGTCCCGGACTGGGCTCACATGGGACCAGTTCACCATCCCAGGTCCTGCACCTACTGTACAGAATGTCTACGTGGCATCCAAGTGCGGGATGCACGTGACACGGCTGAACCAGAGGAAGGCAGGAGCCGGCGCATCAAATGCAAAAAGGAAAAGCAACAGGTCAGGCAGCGCTGAAGTGGTTTTAGAGAATGTGTACTGGCCGACTAGCAGTCGGCCAGTTGGCCAAGCATTTAAGAGGCCCTATAAAAGGGACCATGTGCTCATTGTTAAGACCATTCAACCCTCTAGGGGTTTGGGTCAGTAGGAGTCCCATAGGGGGACAGAATTTTGGGTGTTGTCACCTTTTTATGAAAGCAGCCTAGTGCTGTAGCAAAATACCCTTTTTGTACTATATGAATATACCTGAATTTCCAGCACATCTCTCTCTCTCTACTCTCTCTCTATATCTGCGTTTTGCATCAGAGCTTCCACATGGTACAAACCATGCCATCAAATGCCAGACCAAAGATGGAGAGAGAGAGAGAGAGAGAGAGAGAGAGAGTAATAAAGGGAGGGGTGTATGTGGTGGGACTAAAAGAGTAGAGAGGTCGGAGGAGTTCACGAACACCAAGCAACAAGAGACGGTACGTTGCCCATGTGCACTGGCCTTACCCATCCCTATTGTTGCCAAAGAAGAGTCACCCATGGTGCTAAACCCCAAAGAGTCACTTCCATGGCACCGCCAAGCAACCGTAAGGATCGAAAATATCACCACGATCCCACAACACCCGCGTGTGAGCCACACCACAAGCTAGCTAGAACTCAAAAGACAAAGCGCACCAGCAAAGCCGACGGCAGTGACATCAAGGCTTTCGTCGTGGATAGGCAAGCGACTCTATGCCTTTGCTAAATGAGAGTCCTCTCGTGGTCATCAACAACTACATAAAGACTTCCTTTGTGCCGACTGAGGCATATACAAATTGAGTCATCAACAACTACATAAAGACTTCCTTTGTGCCGACCGAGGCATATACAAATTGAGTGGACTAGTACCACTAATGTAGGACACCATTTGGTATGACAGTTGAGTTGTGCCATGGGTCTGTGCTATGGTTGTTAAAAAGAGCTTGTTGCACTTTAAGACTGGATGTTCTATTGGGATTCAGCTCTTGGATAAGAGTTGGATTGGTGGTAAGCAATCAAAATTGTAGCAGGGTCTGCAAGAGGAGTCTTACACTCGCTTAGATAAGAGGCAGTGGACTTGAATAGATGCTATGGACGGATGTCCAGATCTGAAGATTCGCTTACAAAGATTTGTCTCCTTATGCATCACAAGGACATGAATTGAACAAAAGAGGGGAAGTATGTTACGTTCCAACAGGCCTAGGATTAGGGCTAGGGGCATGTGCTAACCCAAGATTAGGGTTAGTGTTAACCCAAGATGAGGGTTAGCGTTAACCCAAGATTAGGGTTAAGGGCTTAGCTAGGGCATGAAGACCTGAAGGGTTCACAAGTGGGCTGAGGGCACCAGCAAAAAGAGGCCTAGATTGGCTAGGAGCTTATAATTAATGGCCTAGAGCTAATAATCGCTAAAAGCTTATAAATAAAGAAGGAAAGGGAATATTAAAGCAAGGGCCAATAATAGCTGGGTTATTACTATATAAGTGACCTTGGGGTCACTTATTAGACACTTGGGGTCACTTATTAGACACAACGTCAAGTAGTCATGCGTGGCCTGGGGCTACCAAGGAAGACTACAGGATCTCATGGCCATGGGTAGTTCCGCCTAAAGGTATGGGACATTATGTTGGGGTCATTGGTACCAAGCAAGTTCGCGGTAATGAAGCCTCAGGCTCCGGGTGGTTTAAGGCACCAAACCTACGGTTGGGTGGTGAGTCGCTCGGCACAATCTATGGCGGTCATGCAATGCGTACAATGTCAAGTCTATGAAACCTAGTTAGGGTTTCGGTTCTAGGTCAGATAATCCTTGGGCGTGGTTTGTGTAGATCAGCAGCAAAGCCCTGTGCAGGAACTTTCTCTAGAGTGGTGACCCTAATGTTAGAAAAGTTCCCAAATGGGAGATTCACACCTCCCCCAGAACTGTTGGAGGGCTTGACATCCGTGATGTGTCCCTTATGGCTGATAGACTAGCAGCTAAATGGAACATGAGAGCCCACAGTAAAAGGGATGAAGGTTGGAGTATTCTTCTAACAAGGGATACCCAGTTGTTCAGTGTTGCTTACAACTCTTTGAAGAAGCTCCCTCTTGCTACTATTCTATTCCACCAAAATCGTGGGGAATGAATCTTTATGGAATGCTTGTGCTCAGTTAAACACTTCACCAAATGGAAGGGATTACATCCTAGGAGCCTGGAGGCCATGTAACCCTCTACATGACTCAGTATGGTTTTCCGCCCTGTCGAAAAAAGGATTTTCCTCTATAAAACAGGCATATTTAATGAACAGGAAAGGTATATTTACCAGGTTCAATCTCTGGAATTTGCAAGAACACAGATGGATGAGGTACACAAATGGATGAGCTGTGATGAGATTCAGATTGCATACAGGCTGTCCAGGTTTGACAAACCTGTCATTGAGAGCAGGATTGCTCTCTGGGATGGCATAGAGGTGGAAAAAATCTCTACTGGTCTATTTTCATTGAACATGTATTGCTGGATTAATTTAAAAAAGCTTGATCCATCCCTAAGACCCCTCCTTCCAGCCCTCGACTTGTTAACAACAGGTGGAGGCTTCTCCTGGATCCTTGTCAATGGAACTACAAAATCTCAAGAATCTGGATTGGAATAATCCCTGAGAAACATAGATATTTATTGTGGTTGATTCTGCAAAAGGCTGTGTAGACTGGAGCTAAAGCTCTGAGGCTTGGCATATCTAATGGTACTTGTGATAGATGTCACAAAGAGGTAGAGGACATTCCTCACCTCTTTACCAACCGCCCTGCTAACAAAGATATATGGAACTTGTCCACTCTATCATCCAGCCAGTCCATTACTATTCCTTAGAGATCCTCTTGGGGGACATCAATGGCTTTTCTCACACCCTATGGAATAGTATTAGAGCCTTCAGCGTTGTGGGCCATCTGGTTTACTAGAAATAAAACGTGTTTGATAACATCTCTTCTAATCCTGTGTATCTTTTTGTGTATTTACTGCAAGCACAGATGAGAAATCTTTCAAGTCTTCCAGGGACACTAAAACCAAAAGGGAGGCTACAAAAGCAGTTAGAGCTGGGCTGCTACATCTGTATGATTTATATGGACAAGAACAGCTTGATAGAGACCATATCTCTATCATCACTGATTATATAAACAGGCAGACCAGCAGAGTTAAAGAAGCCATGCTGAACAGAGATAATGAACTGCTTTCTCATCTACAGCAGCTTCAGGCAGCCAGAGACTATTTACACACAATAAATGAAGTGGGAGATGGGCTACAGAAATGAAACTTTTAATTTCAGTGGTTCAGCTGCTGTTTTTTGCCAGAATTCCTACAGTACCTACCGTTGGTATAGGCTTATATTGATGTTATGAGCAGTCCATCTTGCATGTGCGGAAGCCTTACTGTACTTGATCTAGCCGTAAGCCTACTGATTAGGAACACTAATGCAAACACACTGAATAGACAGCACAGAGAAGAGAGAGATGAACTGTATTTTCAGTATATTGACATGGTACAAAAAGATGTATACTGCTGTACAATTTCCATGGCCTTTGGCCTTCCAAAAGAGGACTGAATTCTAGACTAATGATGGACTATGACCTGCCCCAAGAGTGGGGTCAGATGATCTATGAATGAACTGTGGCTTGCTATTTATAGGCTCCTGAAGAACCCCTACGCTAAACCGACTACTGTCGGCCAGCAGAAATAAGCACAAAATTCATATAATATCATTAAATGCTGCTGACTTTGTCTGTTTGATGCTCCTAACTTAACTGACTTCTTCTTTACCTACCAGAACCTGTTATGTACTCTAAAACTGCTGCCTAATCAGGGATTAGCTATGGGATTAGCCATGTCCATGTGTGTGCACGTGACAGTCCATGTGACTTGCACCTTGTAAACCTTTTGAGCTGGATGCCCTCTTCTCTCTCTTTTTTGATAGAGGTGCATAGTTGACTTATGGTCTTTTAGTTAATATGAGAGATGTACATTGCTACTGTACCCATGCATGATTCTTTGCCACTCTTGCAACTCAAGGTATGATGACCCTGTCAGAATACACAGCGGAGATGATGACCCAATCTGGGAACACAAGAGCAAAAACGCAGGCAGAAAAACAGCACAAGAGAGAGAGAGATGTAGGCGTGTAACTCTGCTCTATATACACAAGAAGATCCCGAGAAATGATACAAATAAGGTATGGGGGCTGGGGTCCTATATATACATCCCATAGAGGGCAGTCGGCCAGCAGAAAGAATGCCCATGACTGATGAAAAGGTCCCACGACTGCATAAATGCAGTCGGCCAGCAAACACCTAGGTGCCCACGACTGATGAAATCCAGTCGGCCAGCAGCCCAGTAGCCCACGACTGATCAACATGGAGTCGGCCAGCACTGGGGTGCTCCTGGCATCACCTGGCAGCCCTCCCAAACCTCAGAAAAATGGGAAAAAATAGGGGAAAAATACGGAGAGTGGGGAAAAATGATAAAACACCTCATAAGGGCGGGCACACCCACAACAAAGGCCCTGGTGTATACAAATAGACAGGAGATGACTTCTAACACCCCCTCTCAGCTCCTGGCTGTGTAACCAACCACTGGGAGCTGGGGTGCCGCCTGAGCAAGTCCTGAGAGAGCGACTTCGTGAAGAGGTCCACCGTACTGTCCTCCGTCGAACAGAACTCCAGCAAGATGTCATCGGCAACGATTTGTTCACGAACAAAGTGCCTCTGGATGACCATGGGTTCCTCCAGTGGAAGCCCAAACCTGCAATGTAACCTCCTGCTGCTCCGTGAAACTGCTCCTGGGCCATAAGTAGATCTCCTCGTGTCCGGATCTCCTCCCCAAACTGAGTCACTCCAGACGTGGAGTCGGACTCCATCCAATAATCCCCCTCCTGTGTACAAGAGTCCATGATCCTTCGCATGCCGCAGAAACCACAGGAAACTCAATCCTGCCTCCCAAAGAGACATCTGCAACCATGAGCTCAACCGCCTCATTAGGAAGCTCCCGTCCAATCTGGTGTCCATCAACCAGATCAATGAACCATACAGCTTCTGAGTCAAAGAGACATCACACTGCTCACAAGGATCAACACCTGTACGGTACACAAACAAGTCCTGGAAACCTGACGAAACCTATCAACCACCCCCTCTGAATCCGGAACCACAAAGCCTGGAGAAACCACCTCCTTCTGCAAGTAAGCACCTGCCACCTGCCTGGCTTTCCGAAAGGTCCCCGTGGAAAGAACATCCTCAACAACTGGAAGTTCTATGTCCCGAACACTACGAGACATCAGAGCATAAGTGACCTGTTCAGCTTCCTCTGACTCTCGAACACAAGAACTACCAACATCAGTACTGGAAAGTTCCTGCCAACTGCTGCCATCTACTGGCAAGCTATCCACCACCTGGTCTCGGAAAGCCCGCACCTGCAGCGTATCCACACTTGAGTAGCCATTACCAGACTGCCACTCATCACAACCCTGAGGACCTGGGAGAGAGAGTGCTGAAAGCCTGTAAACTCCATTCTCCACTCCGCCTTCCCAAACCACTTGGCCTGTTGCTTTGTCCCGGAGAGCAACAAAATGCTCATCAAACTCCACCCGTACGCCAGTCTTGCAAACTTGATGCACTGACAACAGATGAAAACCAAGTGCCGGAACATACAACACCTGGAAGGAATGCTTCCCCCCTCTGCCATCGGGAACTATCTCCATCCTGCCCTCACTGTGAACTGGGATAGTGGACATATCCCCAGTAAGAATATGACCAGAAAGCCTGCAGAGATCCTGTAAACCGGAACGGGAAGGAGTCATGTGCTTGGAAGCACCACTATCGAGAATCCACTCCCGAGTATCCGTTGCGGAGAGTCCTCCAATCTCCTCCCTGCCTGAAGAAAATGAAGTATCGGTGTCCATCACCTCCAGGTGCACAAAAGCCAGAGTCTTCATGATTGCTGCTGAGGAATCTTCACCCTTCTCGGTCTTCCGCTTGGGACACTGCCTCCAATAGTGGCCTTTCTCGCCACAATCATTACAGGTCCTCTCTGCCTCCAGTTTCTCGCGGTCAGCGTCGGACTTCTTCTCAGAAGACTTCTCAAATGAAGCCTTCCCTTTGCCCGAGCCACGGCCTTTCGACCGTTGGCCAGTTAAGGCCTCCGAACCTCCACCCTGAGGAGGGTTCGTGAATCGTTCCTCCTGGTCCAGGACCAAGGTGGTAAGGTACGTAGTGTACGGTACGCTATCAGTACGTACGGAACGTACTTCTGTACGGAACAAATTTTAAGGTACGTAAACAGTACGTACCATTTGTAAACAGTCCTAGAAACCTGAATATTTTGTAGACATAGCAACCAAAATACTTAAAATAAAGAGACTGAACCTCATTACTTAAAGTTTAAATCAATTATCAGTTACCAAGCCCATTACACAATACCTCATGTTAACAGTCATAGTGATATAAGCAAGAACCATGAAAGTCATAGATGATAAAAGAGAGTACAAATATCATGTCTACAGTTGCCAACACATGTCCTGGTCCACAAGTGCAAAAAGCAAAACAATGAAACACTACCATGGTCGCCACACGCGTTTCGCCACGCCACGCCATTTATTATTATTTTTTAAAAGTTTCCGTACGGATCCGTACAGTACGGTACTGTACCGTACCGTACGACTGTACCGTACTGTACGGATCCGTACGTACGTACGGAATCAACCTTGTCCAGGACCATGGGCACAAGCTCCTCCCACGTGATGGTGCTGAGCCTGCCACTGGTAATCAAAGAGGAGTAAAATGCTGAGTACGAAGAGGGCAAGTGTGACAGCAACGTTATGGCCATGTCCTCTGACGATATCTCCTTCCCAGCCTGAAGAACCTCCTGCTGAAGAGCCTGCAGCTTGTTAATATGCTCCCGCATCGTCGACGACTTTGCAGGGCTCATAACCCGCATCTGACTTCCAAGGAAATCCTCTTCATGGGCGATACCCTGTTGTAAAGTGAGGCCAAATGCTGCCATATACCTCTGGCCAGCGTCATATGCTTTACATGATTGATTACCTGTGGTGTGCAGTTGAGGAAAATAAACGAACGGACCCTGGCGTTGACACAATCCCACATCTGTGTCTGGGCCTCCCGGTCCTTTCGGATCGACGGTAACTCCCCTTCCTCTACTTCCGGCCGTGGAACACCAACAACGACGAAATCGGCGAGATCGTAGGACTCCAGAACGGATTCCATCATCACCTTTCATATGCCGTAGTTGCTCCCATCCAACTGACGGTCCACCGGGAACGTGGGGAGTGTTGGGATCTTCACATGTCTCTCGGCCATCTCATACAGATCTGCCATTGCGGGGATGTACTCTGAATAGGGTGGGTGGGTGGGAACAAAGAAGAACTAATACCTGCAAGTGGCTGTCCAGCAAATCAGCCCGCCTTCCTCTTGCTTCTCCTCTTCCCGATCAGCCCAAAACAGTCCACCAATCAGCCACAAAACAGTCCCCCTCTTGCTCACACAAATCCCAAGAACTATCTAGAGCCTAGGGCTCTGATACCATGTCAGAATACACAACGGAGATGATGACCAAATCTGGGAACACGAGAGCAAAAACGCAAGCAGAAAAACAGCACGAGAGAGAGAGAGATGTAGGCGTGTAACTCTGCTCTATATACACAAGAAGATCCCGAGAAATGATACAAATAAGGTATGGGGGCTGGGGTCCTATATATACATCCCATAGAGGGCAGTCGGCCAGCAGAAAGAATGCCCACGACTGATGAAAAGGTCCCACGACTGCATAAATGCAGTCGGCCAGCAAACAGGTGCCCACGACTGATGAAATCCAGTCGGCCAGCAGCCCAGTAGCCCACGACTGATCAACATGGAGTCGGCCAGCACTGGGGTGCTCCTGGCATCACCTGGCAGCCCTCCCAAACCTCAGAAAAATGGGAAAAAATAGGGGAAAAATACGGAGAGTGGGGAAAAATGATAAAACACCTCATAAGGGCGGGCACACCCACAACAAAGGCCCTGGTGTATACAAATAGACAGGAGATGACTTCTAACAGACCCCTCATCATGAACAGTTAACAAGGACAGGAGTTGCACATTGCTACTATAGACATACCCACACGTGAATCTTTGCCACTCATGCAACTCAACGTATGACCTCTAGGCTCTCATCATGATTAGTTTACAAGGACAGGAAATCTCGGCGTATACAGCTTGGGCCAACTTGAGGTGGCATGAGAGGCTTGGGCACTTGCACATGCAACCATTCTATAAAATGCAGCCAAGTAACATAATGGCTTCTTGCATCTTCCGTCCACATCAATCTGTCAGTCCAAACTTCTCGAAAATTCCCCCCTACATTTGTTCCTTGAGCTCCAATTATGCCTTGGCATCATACTAAACACGTCACTCTAATCCATTTGAAGTTTCTTTCCAAGAGTGACTACATATAAAACAGTGGGCATGCACCTGCCATCAGTGGAGGGCCATCCAGGCCGCCCATGAATGGTGCGCAGGCAATCTTGCCCATTCAACTCCCAGATGTCTCCTAGTCACATTGATTACATTAACAAAATTCTCCCTTATGCCAATAAGAGAAGAAACATTTTAATGAACATCCTAACCCTAGATATTCTATCAGCTATCTCAAAATTCAATAATTTTGTCTAGCTTAGAAAACCTCTTCTTACTTCAACCTCCTCCATAAAAAGGGTTATATAACCCATGGTATGAAAACTTACACTATGTTGAAAAGGTAAGCCTTCCCTTGACGACAATGAAACCCCTGTTTAACAAGTACACTCACTATGAGCCACTTCGGTACAAAGACTGCAATAAAGCATCATACTAAAAGTCTTGTTAAAATGTGTAATAGCATCCTTTACCGTGAGATCCGATGCTTTGCCTGTTTTAAAATAAAATGCATAATTATTGTGCTTGAATGACATAAACAAAAACTTTATACCAACTTGTGATATGCAATAACATGAAAAAAACATTGCAGTCAATCTGCCCATTGCTAGAGCTTCCCCGCACTCCTACAAAATCTACCTACAGAGTTTTTGCATTAGCCCACCCACCAAGCTTGCCTGACATAGTAGATAGCAGCAGATGCTCTCTCAAATTACAGGCAGGCTTTGTTGACAGCCTGTCATTGCTCAAAGATCTTGCCTGTCCAAGCCCCCGCGCAGCAGTGATGTGTAACCAGCTCACAAGGGGATTCCAGAGAAACCACTTGTGTCAGATGGATGCAATATGAGTGCCGTCCACCATTATGTGATTTTGCATGGATGCTGATGGTAGAGAGCATAGTCTGTAAGCCCCTATGTATTATGTAACTCTAGCAGTGATGTGTGCCAATGATCCAATAAAATCCACTACTCTGACATATTACATAAATCCATCATGGGTGCCATCCAAGCATATGGAGATTTCGCACCAACGCCGATGGGTGAATATAATGTGTATGCCCCTATGTCATGAAACTGCCCAAAAACCAATCACTGAATGCTATTTAAAAGAAACAAAAAAGAAGTAATATTTTTGTGGTGTTCTCAAACTCACCTTGGAAAGAAGCTCCTCACTGTTTGTAAGGTGGCTTTGACAAAAACGACATTTGTAGACTCTTCCGTCCAGCTTCACCAAGTAAGGCCTGCCCATTTGAGGCCTAGCCAAAACAAGCCGGAAAACGCTTTGAAAATCCAACTTAAATGCACGAACAAATCCTTTTGAAATCCAACTTACATCAAAACAGCAGAAGAAAACCTTTGACAAACCATAATAATAGATGCTAAATAAGAAATGATATTTATCTGTGCAAATATCAAAAACTATATTGCCTTTTAAAACAATTTATTTATTTTAAAATAAATAGCTAAAATAAGCACCTGTTGAAAAGATCAACCGCCCCTTGTAAGGCGCCCAAGATGGAGATGATAGCTTCTATGGAGCCTTTGTGATTACTTCCCTGAAAGACCGTAGGATGGACGATACTCTATTCTTTGCTTGGGCATCAATCCATCTCCATAGACTGCAAAAGGGCCCAGAATTATTGACAAAATAACAATCCACTTCCTCCCAACGCTCGAAGAAAGGATGAGGGAAGGAAAAGAGTGCGTAATTGACTAAAGAAAAAGATGGGTGAACACTGAGGAGAAAAGAGAGCAAGCTTTTGACTTCACATAGAAAACACACGTGGGTCGAGTGCTCGGTAATTTCTACGAAAAGAGAGAGAGAGCAGGCTCACAACAAGGAAGGAAGGAAGAAAGCCATAATGGTCGGTAAAAGCCTTTTGACCTTTGAATATAGGGAAATAGTAGTGCAAGGCACTCCACCCACCATCATAATTCATAATAATAATAATACAGTTGGAAAAAAAAAAGGGGCGGATCCCCTCAAAATACACACACACACACTCAAATGTTGACATACATACCAACTCAAATCTTGACATCAACAACTTTCCCTTCTCAAAAATTGATCATCACTATATGTCACACATCCTCGCCTCGCCTGTTAGGATAGCCAATCTTGCCTCTCTAACTGCTCACTTGGGCCGCCAGAGTGATAGGATACGAATGAGCAACCAGCCTACTGACTCCCCTCTTGAGCAAGAAGACATTTTTAATAAGTCATAGGGTGGTTCAAACCTAGGTGTCAAGTCTCACCATTCCATCGACATACTCCCCCCAAACAATACAACCTCCTTATGATCTTATCAGAAGATCAGTAAAACAAAGCACTCAAGCATAGCATCTAAAGAGTGCCTTCGGGTTTTTTAAGACCTACATGGCAACATGGTAAAAAGCTAGCATAATAAAATTACAAGAAAGGGATGGGAAGGCAAGGATGAAATGTCTCCCCTTTGAATATAGGGAGATAGAAGAGCAAGGCACTCCACCCACCATCATAATTCATAATAATAATAATACAGTTGGGAAAAAAAAACTTATGAGACTAAACAAAACATAGGAGCTTTTCTATAGGTAGACATGGCGTCAACTTGTGTAGCCCATGCAATCAAAAAAAAGTTATACCTTAGTTTGTCTAGAGCCTACCATTATATGTATGCTACGTATCACATCACATTGTAAGTCATGAATATAAAGCAACATGCTTCCCCACTTATGCTATAAAGGATGCAAAAAGAGAGTAGTGCAAGATGATTTATAGCTATCATGTAGAAATATTAGTAAACTTATTGCTTTTGGATATATGAAAACTTCAGTTGGACTCCCTAGCATTGCAAATGGAGTACAATAAAGTTAAGAACATGGGACCTTAAACAACTTTTATGCTTGATGAGAACTCTTTTAGCAATGTGATGAGTTTCAAGTGCTCAAAACCTCTTGCAAGCACATAAACACTAGCAACCTTTTAATAGCTATAGCTATCATTCGGTACTAAACAAATATGAAATTGTTGCACACTAGGTATGTACGCTAATCATGGATTCTTGTTGCCACATGTAGAAATATTTGCAAGGTATAACAATATTGTTTGTGATTATTGTCAAGTTCCTCAATAAGTGCACCCATAACTGCTAGTGAACAAGGCCCCCAAAACTTGTAGGGCTCCATTCAAAAATCACTTTATTTGTTTAGGTTACTAGACAAAATAGTAATAGAAGTAACAAAGAAATAAAAGAAGAATCTATCACGAAAAGCACATGCCTAATTTTGAAAGGGATAGGGTGGAAGGGGGCATGTAGAAAAGACATGGAAAGGCCTAGGCTATATAAGAGTCCCCCAAACAATAGTTGGGTGGTTAAGGCGGCACCATTCTCTTCCTAGGATACATGTTCACAATTCTAGCCCACCCCTTCCCCTCACTCCAAAAAGGGATGAAAAAGTGTGTGTGTGTGTGTGTGTGTCCCTCCTTTGTAGAAAAAGAAAGGGTTGTTCATAAAATTATAATATTAGAAAGGGTGAGTCCACTCAAGAGAGATGAAAATGAGCTTTATGTATATATGAAAAAGAATAAACTAAAGAAATATCATGAATGAGAAAACCCGTCAATTGACAATAATTGAGAAAACCCACCAATTGACAATCATGCCAAAAAGACATTTTAAAATAAATAAATTCTTCATTTTTCACTAACTAAAAACTAAAAGCCTTCATTTTTAAAAGGTGGGCTGAAAAATATACTGTAGTGTAGCTTTTACATTATGATTAGATAAGAGTGGGAATAATGTGCCAAAGTACAATTCAAGATCCTAGCAATCATGCTAAAACCCAAGTCAATGTCTTAAGTGGGTGCAAAACTCAATTACCAAAAGAGATGGTATTGTTTACATAGTTGTCCTAGAGAAGGATAGTACTTGACAATGGTGAGCTTAGAAATATAGCCTAGAGAATCACCCAGAAGAGATTGTGTTGTTTACATATTTTTCCTAGAGAAGGATAGTATTTGACAATGGTAAGCTTAGAAATATAGTATGGATGGCAATGATGAACTATAGATAAGCATGTGAAGCAAGATATAAGGTACTAGAGTTAATGTCCACACAAATAATGCAAGCTTATACATGCACACATCTATGCATTTACATGCATATGCATTTACATGATGAACTATAGATAAGCATGTGAAGCAAGATATAAGGTACTAGAGTTAATGTCCACACAAATAATGCAAGCTTATACATGCACACATCTATGCATTTACATGCATATGCATCATAAACTACCACAATATCTTCCGCAAATGAAGGTAGTAGTCCATAGCATTTCTCTCCAGATAAAATAATCCAATCATTCGTTGCCATTATAGCACTTTTATCCAATTACTATGTTTCCACATCTTTAACATGGTATGATATAGTTATTACAAAGGTGCAACTTTCCATCTTAACATGGTATGATATACCTATTATAAATGTGCACTTTTATCCAATTACTATGTTGCCACATCTTTTACATGATATGATATAGTTATTCAAAGGTGCAACTTTCCATCTTGCACCTTTAGTTCATAGAATGATGATTCATAACCTCATTTTTGTCAACGTGTACCATGAGAAGTAACACACCCACCTTCTTATGACATGCCCAATTCCTTCATTTGTAACCTATTTTTGTCAACGTACACTATGAGAAGTAACTCACCCACCTTTTTATTTTGATTATGAAAAATAAATCTTATGTATGCATCTAGCCTCTAGACAAGGTCTTATTTTGATGCTTGAGGCTAATCTAACTTGCGTAAGGACCATGCCTTGGAAATAGAATAACCTCATAAATGATGTAGTCCACAATTTGATATGTCAATTATGAAAGAATGTGCACAAGCGGAAGTAAATAAACATGAGAGAGAGAAAGATTGCAAGCAAGAACAAGAGCTTTATTAGCTTGAGGTTACAGAGTACAAGAGCCAACAAATAGGGCAATGTAAGATGATTGAATGAATAAAAGAGAGCAACTCTTAAAGCAAGTCGGCTGTAGAAAACATGCCGACAGGACCTCCACGACAACATTAAGGAAGATGCAATATTTTAACACCCCCTCTGCATCTTGAAGTGTGTAAAAAAGTCAGAAGAAAACTGCTGACGAAGGTGCGACCATGGACACCTCAGCATGGCCAGTACTGAGTACACCTCAAAAAATGCACATGTCAGCTTGTTGTCTTCAGAAAACATAATGCCACTATAAAGAGCAAAAGAAAATCTGCTTGGCTCCAAACTCAAAGTAGAACTGTGAACACATCACATCTAATAACCTCGAACAAATGAAGATGGAACACATCCTGTCCATAGTCTCTGTTGATGGAACACATCCTGTCCATAGTCTCTGTTGATGACCAATAGTTCTGGAACTCATCCGAACCATGAAGGAAACTTGGTTGATCCTGGAACTCATCCGAACCGTCAAGTGAACTTGCCTGTCTTTATACTTGGAACTCTGACACACGGGTCCCATGCTCCAGATTTGATATAAGAGAGCTTTTGAAAGCCCCCTCTCCCATCCACAGGCCGTTTCTAGAAGACAACACGCAGGGGGATGCCCTTAGGATCAAAGCAGGACACCATTCATGTTCTCTCCAGTCTCTGTAAGGCCTTGGGAGAGCTGGGGTTATCACTAGATGAGTCTGTGTCATTGTCATGTGACTTGTCTTTGCCCTTCTTTGAAGACTTGCCCTTGTCCTTGGCTTTGCCTTTGTCCTTTGACTGACAATCCTTTGACAGGTGGCCTTTCTTCCCACACTTGTAATACCGACTCCGAACTTTCTTTTGCACCGACTCCGAACTTTCTTTTGCACCGTCGAGAGTGCCTGATCAGGTCCAATAGACGATGAAACTTTCAATTTTTCCTATGAAACTAGGATGGATTCCTCTTCCAAGAGGAGAGTACACAAATCATCAAACTGAAGGGAATGTGTTGTGATCTAAACCCGTAAAACTCGGGAAACCATGTCATAATCTGCAAGAAGCGTGATGAGGAGGAGAGTAGCTAACTGAGAAGAGGTCAGGGCAGTACCCATTGCCACTAATTGGTCATGAATTACCTTAACCTTCATCAGAGGTCACAAACGACTGCATGGAAGTCCCTACTATAAACTCCAGGGAAAAGAGCTGACCCAATAGGTTGACAGACCGCATTGTAGAGTCCTGTGCATACAGATCTGTCAGTCAAACAGAAGCAGCACCATCCAATGTTTGCACGGCGGGGGAGACCTCTGGTGAGATGGCTCGTACAAGTGAAGAGTGAGCTTTTGAGTCTTGATTCTCCCAAGTTGAAAGTTCTGCGAGAAATACATCCTCCTGGTCTTGAGTCCACTTCCTAGAGCTGGTAGGGCATTCGGGCTTTCGTTCGTGGCCCTGAACAATCTCCCAGAGTCCCTTATGTGTAAACCGGACCTTTATCTATAGCTTCCAGTGATCATAGTTTGAACCATTGAGCTTCTCCTCCTTGTTCGTGCAGGGGGGACCCATATCTGCCTCAAATAAGCTATATCTCAAACAACCTCTGTAGCTAAGCAATCCACGTGCTCTCTCAAGCACCTTTCCACAGGATCCAACCAGGGACTAGTAGCCCCCTCTTAAGATGCAGGCCGGATAGCAGCAAAAGAAACCCAAAAACACACCATCGGGAACCTCCTACCGGAAAGGGGAGGGGATCTTGGAGGGAGAAGAGCTGATGTGCCATTTGTCACGCAAAAAATATCCTTCAAGAACCTGCCACAAAATTGATGCCCTTACTGAATTTGCAACAAGAATCCTCCACTTGCCTCTGTAGAAGAAAATGTAGCCTGGGGGCTGGCCGACAGCAGTAGGAGGGTGTGTAGATCAAAAAACGCAGCTAATGAAGAAAATGCAGCCACTATTGAAATATCTACAGCCAGGAGAACCTAGGGAAGCAAAAAACCAGGCATAGTTGAAGAAGGAGAGCTTTATTAGCTTGAGGTTACAAAGTACAAGAGCCAGCAAATAGGGCAATATAAGATGATTGAATGAATAAAAGAGAGCAACTCTTATATACTTGTGCATGAAGCAAGTCGGCTATAGAAAATAGGCCGACAGGACCTTCACAAAGTACAAGAGCCAGCAAATAGGGCAATATAAGATGAATGAATGAATAAAAGAGAGCAACTCTTATATACTTGTGCATGAAGCAAAAAACTAGGCATAGTTGAAGAAGGAGAGCTTTATTAGCTTGAGGTTACAAAGTACAAGAGCCAGCAAATAGGGCAATATAAGATGATTGAATGAATAAAAGAGAGCAACTCTTATATACTTGTGCATGAAGCAAGTCGGCAATATAAGATGATTGAATGAATAAAAGAGAGCAACTCTTATATACTTGTGCATGAAGCAAGTCGGCTATAGAAAATAGGCCGACAGGACCTTCACGACAGCATTAAGGAAGATGCAATATTTTAACAAATTACAAGCAATCAAATCACAATTTCCCAATCATCAAGATAAAACAACCCATTGCTATCATAATGTAATATGATTTAAAGGGCACCCACCATCTCGTCATTGAGACTTAGTCAATACTTTGGAAATTAGAAATATACTAATATAACACAGTAACCTTATGTGAATGTATTATAAGTTTAAGCCTTTTGTGTTTTATCTCTCTCTCTCTCTCTCTCTCTCTCTCTCTCTCTCTCTCTCTCTCTCTCTCTCTCTCTCTCTCACACACACACACACACACACACACACACACACACACGAACCCCCCTCACGTAACACACACATATGTGTGCACATACACATATACTGCTTTGAAAAGTTTTTAGCTTACGATTATAGTACTATATTACACAAGGATTAAATGCAACTTCCTATTAGAATGTGGCCTATGCTAAGTAAAATCACTAGTTTGCAAAAGCTAGGAGTGTTTGTGAAGAATATTCAATGTTTGATTTTTGTAATGCTTACATTGGACATTTTGAGGGGTGCATGGTTTAAATCCCTCTTTTCTTTACTTGTGTTGTTGCATGATTTTCAAGTCAAAAGAAATTATTTCTTTTACTAGGAGTCTCTAGCCCAATGTAAAAACACATTTCTTAAGTTATTGTTGTTGTTAGGAAATTGATAAGTAATGCCTTATATGTGATGGCCTTTGTGAAGTGGATGATTGATTGAAGGCATATATCTTAATGCCTTTGTGAAGTGAATAATTGATTTAAGGCATATATCGTAAGCTTATATCTTAAGACTTTTGTCAAGTGAATGATTGATTTAAGGCATATATCTTAAGGTCATATCTAAAGTAATAAGAAAGGTATCACTCAGTAGAAGTTCTTATTTGTGGCAGCTTGATCTGGATAAGCTTATGAAGAATGAATGTCTTATTAGCTCTTATCTATTTTCCTATAAGTTGTTAGAGTATTGTGGTGTGAGTGAGAGAGTGTGGCTACCTTAAAGGGTTATGCAACATAAGAAGATAGTCTAGCACACTAGACAGTGTTAAACAAAAGGCTTGCAAGTCTAGGTGTTGAGCAAAACTAGTCCTTGTACTTCATAGAGAGAACCCTAACTCCCTCTTCAATTTTCCTCTTCCTATGTTCATTCTCTTGGTAGAGTTGTGAGTGAGCTAAGATTGGTTGAGTCATCTACAAGGCTTAACAACACCCAGGCCCATTTGGCTATGTCAGAAATCCACCCATTTCTCATAGTTTACCAACGTTCATACCATATTGGGTGTCCTAAATTCGTCCACACTCTCATAGAAAACCCAACCACATTTACACCTATCTTATCGGCTAGCCTCACTACACATCAACACTCAATTCCCTAACTCAAACCATGTGTCAGAATCAAAGAAAGTAGAAAAATAAGTGTCAAAGAAAGAAGTATGTTGGAGTTTTCACTAGAAGAAGCTCACCTTTTGCCCAATGCCCATGCACGACACCTATAGTATACACATGGGCTATGCATCTTGTAGACATAGACACATCAATAGGCAATGATATCTCAAGCACTTGCATTAAGCCTTATCATCAATAGCCATCCAATTGCATTTCAAGATGGGGGGACCCTGGCAAAGCATAAGCCTCAGCCCATGGTATGACCCATCACCTAGACCTTTAAACCAGTAGGAACCTTCCATAGCCTCTTCGTCGGACCCATCACCTAGTGCTTGCTTACACTAAATCTCTTGAGCCACAGAGGTCGTTTATCTCCATCACCCCTATGGGAAAAGTATGTTGCCAAGCATTAACAATATAGTAATGACTCCCAAAGAAAATGGATGTTGAGAAAATGTCAAAGAAAGCAGCAAAATGAGAGTCGAAGAAAGCAATTGTGTTGGAGAAATCTTCAAGTTAGAGGAGTATACGCATAGGGTCACACCTTATGCCCATTGCCCATGCACCTCACCTATATATTTTACTACATGCATCACATTTTTTTAAAATATCGTGTCTCATGGCATACACAAACACATGCACCTACGACTAACCTCATCCATGCCAACCTGCAAACATGCACTTATCTTTTGTAAGTTATAACTTATAAGACGGGACTTGAATATATAAACCGGACTTACCTTCTGCTTAATGTCAAATAGGGAAAATCTAAGGGCTTCATATACATGCTTGCTTAAGAATAGTAATAGAGGCCATAACATTTTTAAGTTTGGCCAGTCTAGTGTGAAAACTAGTAACTTGTATATTAGTCATTTTTGACAATAAGTTATACACAATCATTCATGTGCAATATAATAATTATGATCTCCCCTTCTTCTCTACTCTTGCTTTCTTGTGTTGCATTGAATTGATGGATGCTTGCTAGATAGGATTAGTTGTAGGTTTTCTTCTTGCAATAGCTTCCTCTTCTTTCCCTACTTTTGTGAGAGAGAACCATCTCCATTTACCTCCATCTTGGCAAAGAGATCTCTCCCTTCACCCCATCAGCAATAAGGAGAATTCTAGAGTGACAACATAATAAGGATACGATGGTGGATGAGCTGGTGCACCCGTATAAGGAAGTTCCAGTTGGTAACTCTAAGGCAAGACCTAATGACACATGCTGACACATGCTTTGGCAAGGCTAAGGTAAGCTCTTAACTTGAACAAAACATCACAAAGTTGTCTATCATACGATCATATAGTTCAAGACACCAGCTTTATGGTCACCACTGGTTGGCCATTGTATGAAGTTGCCCACATCACCAGCCCATCAAATTCAAGCTACTAATTTAGGGCTTTCTGAAATATGGAGAAAATCATCAAATTGAAGGCTCCTACATTAAAAAAAAGGAGCTTTTGCAATGCCATGGAGGGTCTACGCATTTCATTATGGCATCATTGCCTTCCATAATAAAGTCTACATCAGCATATTGGCATAGAAACATCGTCGCAAAAGACTGCTCTTTAGTGACGTACAATCAAGGATTTTTTTTTTCTTATTATGTTTGAGTCATGGGTTATCTGCCGCCTTGGAAGTCCCCCAAAATCTCAATATTTTGTAGCCATGGGTTCTCTGCCGGGGAAGTCTCCCAAAATCTCAATATTTTGTAGTCATGGGCTCTCTACCCGAGAAAGTCCCCTAAAATCTGAATATTTTGTGTTTCTTTTTGCAATGCTCCATTTGTTTTGGTTTCTTTTGCTAGTATTGGTGTATAGATATTATTGAAGGATTTTCGAGCATCACCTTCATCACTCCAAAGGGGGTATGGGTTTTTTGGAGTTAGTTAAACACCCTCTATGGGTGTGAAGTCTAAATTAAAGCCTAGGTCAAAAGATAAGGTTTGATGGCTATAAAAACATGTACTTGGGTGGTTCTATTTTAACATGGAGTATCATTTGAGCTGTGCAATCTCTCTCTCTCTCTCTCTCTCTCTCTCTCTCTCTCTCTCTCTCTCTCTCTCTCCCACACACGCACACACACACACTTAGCAAGGCTTCCTCCATCACATGGTCATGGCTTGATCCTTCATCCCTCTATTTTCATATGTTACAACTTTTAATCCTCATTCTTGATCTCTCTCTCTCACACACACACAAATTTTTCTTTATTATAATCCCCCGGGCCAGATATGTGCCTACTTATCTCAATTAACATTTTATTAAGACCTACCTACCCTACTAAGTATATACTTACTGATGTTATGTTGCTCCCTTCTACCATCTCAACAAGCACTTGGAGCCTTTTTATCTCCACCTACGACCTCTCTATCTACTTAGTGAGGATGCCCAAGCATTTACTTAATGATGTTATGTTTCTCCCTTCTACCATCTAAACGAGCACTTGGAGCCTTTGTATCTCCACCTAGGACCATTCTATCTACTTAGTGAGAATGCCCAACCTACACTCTTATATGCACCAACATCAACATCCAATTTTACTTGTTGTGCTATTTTAAGAATTTTCTACTCATTTCTCACAAGATACATAAATTTTCACTTATGAGCTGTGGCCTACATTGGCAAGACAAGACTAACTATTATTTCGTTGCAAGTATTTCCTTGTCGCTTGTTCTTCTTTCTTCAGTTTTGCAACCTCCTACTCTTCCTTACTTACAACTCTATATCTCGTAAATGGCTTGGAAGCTTCGCTCTATTATATATAAGTTTTTTATACTCCCTCCAAAACTTGATTAAGCTTGTGCTTGTTGAGCTTTCAAATTTTGGGCCTTAGCTAATATACTTGGATTGCTTTTGTAGGTCTCTAAGACTATGGCATAGCCCCCTTAGAACCTTATGGGTGCTTAAGCTATGTCTAGAAGTTTTTTTTAATTATAAAAGACCTTGATGAATTTCTACTCTCGTACAAGAGCTCTAATATTATTGTTTGAAGTCAGGAGTTGAGATTGAAAAAATCTATTTAAATAAACTTAACCATGTATAAACTTTAATTCAAAAGTAATAAGAGAAAAAATTACCACACATATTGGTTGCAACTGCCACTAGTTGGTGGCTTTGGTAATCACATCTTTAATGCCAAAGGGGCCATTGAACTGATAGTCCAACTAACATAGAGCCTAGCTTTTATCCAAATAATGTAGTGTTTTAGTATAATTTCTAATGCTTCTTTCACACATGAAATAATAATGCCCTTGATATATCTTGCAGTGTGACACCTCACTGTCAGGACTATGGTCCTACGGAAGTCGAACCCTAGCATAAGTTAATAGCTTTCGGAGTCTCGAGAGTATTATTAGTGCTAGCGGGGTTCAGGGGTTAATGGGCGTTAGGGTTTGGTCCATGTGTGTACACATCTAAGTTAGCACGGCTCTTAAGTAAGATGGGCGGCCGGGCTAGGAGGTGTGGACACAGGCCAGGGTTTTGGTATAAAACCCAACGAGAAACCCTAACTCGTCATTATATGGTTGGGAGGTGAACCGACTTCCACCCTCTCTTCTTCTCCACGCCGAGGCTATGGCGGCTTGAGGAAGACGCAGCCGTAGCGGAGGCGTTACACTGGTATCAGAGCTAGCGGCGACCGGCGTGACCTGCACGAGAAAAAGAGCTCAACGCTGCAGCAAAAGAAACGAGCGCCGCCGCCCGTACGGCCTTAGCAGACGCCTAAGGCGGCGACCAAGGCAGACTGGCAGTCCTCGAAGGCGATCGGTGAGCGATCGTTGGCGCGCCGTTGGCGAGCGCGCGAGAATTCTCCCTTACTTGAGTGGCACAAGGGGGAGGCTTCACCATCCAAGGAGTGGGGTTTTGAACCCACAACCTCAAGCTCCAAGGCAAGTGTGCTAGCCACTTCACCTTTTCACTTGTGTTGTTCTTCTCTTCAAAAGAGCTCTACTTATTCTTTCAAGGGAGGACACAAACTACAAGGAAAGTGACACAAACTACAAGGAAAGTGACCTTTTCACCTTCAACTTTCCTTCTTTCAATTTGTGAGAGGAGTTTTCTATGCTCCAAGTTTGGAAGTTTTTGGTGGACGGATCTTCAACGACATGCTACATGCAACACACTTTTTTGCATGCATGTGTTGATTGACGACTCAAGTGGTGATTTCTTCTCGATTTCCGTGCATGCAAGAGGAATTCTTCTACGACGCTTCAATTGGAGTTCGCTTTTGAAGGTAATCCGTTCTCTATTTGTAAGCACGTGCATACCATGGCCTCAGCGGAACCGTCTCATGTTCACTTCGATTTTGAGAATGATATGCATGATGTTAGTGAGGCACACCCTTTGGGTGGTGGTGTGGGTGATTCGCGACAGGCCGTTGCGCCTGATCGGGATGACAACATGACCGATGCCGAAGGGGGTGCGAGTCCAATAGATGATTATGGTTTGGTAGACACGGTAGAGTTTGGGCGTCTCACTTCAAGGGTAGTTGCACTTGAGCGCACTATAACAAATGTCAATACCAATCTCACAAACATGAGCACGCTTTTTACTGAATTTATGGCACGTTTTGCAAGTGGATCGGCGGCAAGTGGAGGGCCTATTCCGATAGTTATGCCTCCTCTTGTTCCAAATCCTATAGTAGAATCTATTGCACCATCTGCAACGCAGGAAGGGGCTATGTTGAAAAACGTGAAGCCGCCTGTGTTTAAGGGAGAGGAGCGCGATCGTAACAAGGATGCGGTCCATACATTTTTACACAAGTGGACGGACTTGCATCGCTTACGCCGCACTCCCGCTGCTGTTATGGTCACTGAGACGAGTCTCACACTTGAAGGTAAAGCCTACAAGTGGTGGATGAGTCTACCTATTGAAACTCGCCCTAAGACTTGGGAGGAGTTTGCGACAGCATTTAAAAAGGAGTTCTTACCACAAAACGAGAAAGATCGGAGTTGGACAGCCTGGGACAAGTGCAAGATGGAAGGTCTTACACTTAATCAGTATGTGTCCAAATACCGTGAAGTCATTCTCAAGCTAGATGGTTTGGACGACTTTCAAAAGGTTCGTGGGTTTGTTAGAGGCCTTGATAAAGAATATCAGGCAAAGGTTAAAACCCAATATCCTAAAACTTTGGAAGCGGCTATCCAAAGTGCCCTTATCTTTGATGACACCATGGATAAGAAGGGCATGGATAGACCGGCCAAATTCAATGGCTCGCAATTTAATGCTAATAAGCGTAAACTTGCCAGCAATTCTACTGAAAACACAAAGAAGTCTAAAGGGTCAAGTGGTCCGTTGTCTCCACAAGACTTTGAACGGGCCAAGAAGGAGAAACTATGTTATCATTGCTTAGGTAGTGATCATGAGAAGAAAAATTGTCCACAGTTGCCTCGCAAGAATAAGGATAAGGAGAAGGTCAAGGAGAAGGCTGTACACATGGTGCAAACACTTCCCTTGGATGCTGATCCTAAGTATTCTGCGGTAGAGGTTTCGCACACTGCCGAGATGCATGAGTGTAATCTCACTGCATCTATGTGGCAAGAGACAGTTGGACCACATGATTTGGTCCGTATGCATGGCTCCATTTATGGTCATCGAGTACGTATTCTCATTGATGATGGTGCCACGCACAATTTTTTGAACTATGCATTAGTTAAGAAATTAAAGTTGCCGGAGACAAAGAGTTCTCATCGTTATGTGGTGTCCACCATTCAGGGGGATGATCACGATGTGTGGGATACTCTAGTACGGCAAGTGCCTGTGTTTGTGCAAGAACACACTATGGTTCTTGACTTCCAAGTGATGAATATGTCTCGTGCGGATGTCATCTTAGGACGGGAGTGGTTATATGGGTTAGGGTCATCACTCAAAAGGAGTTATGAACATAATACGTTTACGTTTGAGGCCAATGGTAAGCATGTTTTACTTATTGGGGAACGTGATGTACCCCCAACACCACTCATATGTAATGCCGAACTCTCTTTTTTGGAGCATAGTAATCAAATAGAAGAAGTCTATTTTTGTTATTCTGTGTCTCAAACTAGTGGGTTTGATGTGCATGATGTTTCTTCTTCAAATGAATCTTCCTCAGCGATGCCTTCTTTCTCTTTACCTTCTTCTAAAATCTCTTTAAATAATCTTAAGCAACCAGTTAATGCTTTGTCTTTGCAACAACTGTTACAAGAATTTAAAGATATTTTTCCTAATGAATTACCAGAGGGTTTGCCACCCGAACGAGCTTTGCCTCATCGCATTGATGTCGTTCCGGGCACCAAACCAATTAGTAAGCCGTCGTACAGGCTTAGTGCGACTGAAGCAGCTGAGGTGGAACGTCAGCTTGCTGACTACCTTAGTAAGGGCTTCATTCGCCATAGTGCTTCACCATGGGCATCGCCCATTCTTTTGGTGAAGAAAAAGGATGGATCCATGCGCATGTGTGTGGATTATCGCTCCTTGAATGCAGTAACCATTAAGAACAAATACCCGCTACCTAAGATAGATGAGTTGTTTGATCAACTCAACGGTGCGAAGTATTTTTCTAAAATTGATTTACGTTCAGGATATCATCAAGTGCGTATTAACGCTGATGATATAACCAAGACTGCGTTCCGAACTCGCTTTGGACACTATGAGTTTTTGGTTATGCCGTTTGGGCTTACTAATGCCCCGGCAACGTTTATGACGCTTATGGATAGCGTACTAAGGCCGTACTTAGGCAAATTTGTCATTGTCTTTCTTGATGACATTTTGGTCTATAGTTCGACTTTAGAAGAGCATTTGGAACACTTACGAAAAGTTTTTCAGTTACTACGCGAGAATGCACTTTACGCGAAAGAAAGTAAGTGTGAATTTCTCAAGGATAGCATACAATACCTAGGTCATGTAATTTCTGCAGACGGAATTGCTATGGATGCTAGTAAGGTTGATGCTATTATGAGATGGCCAACACCTCGAAGTAAGGAAGAACTTCAAATCTTCTTGGGAATGGCAGGATTTTATCGCAAATATGTGAACGGTTATGCAAAGATTGCCACTCCCATGACTGATCAATTGAAAGGTGCGGCAATTACCTTTCAATGGCGTGAGGAGCAACAACGTAGCTTTGATAAGCTTAAAGTTGCTTTGGCTACAGCTCCCATCTTGGCAATTGTGGATCCTCAAAAACCATTTGTGATTGAAACGGATGCCAGTGCTAAGGCAGTGGGTGCGGTTCTCATTCAAGATGGTCATCCTGTTGCCTATGAGAGCAAGAAGCTCAATCGTGCTCAACAAAACTACTCAGCTTACGAGCGTGAGCTCTTTGCCATCATATATGCCTTACGAAAATGGCGACATTACTTATATGGTGCGCAATTCGAGCTTGTTTTTGATCATGAAAGCATAAAGTGGTTTATGAACCAAACAGATTTGCAGGGTCGAAAGGCCAGATGGGCTGAGATCCTTCAGGAGTATGATTGCAAACTACGCTATCGCAAAGGACGTTACAATATTGTAGCTGATGCATTGAGTCGTATGCCGGAGATTAATTCGCTGCTATTCACAGAGTTGAAAAGCGAATTGTTAGAATCTTTACGAGGCAAATGCAAGCAGGATTCAACATACTCAAAGGTGTGGAATCATGTTCAAATGAGGGGTCCCTCTCACTCAAACGGTAGTGTTTCCAGTTCTTCCACACATGGTTCTTCTTTATCACAAGATGAACTACAGCGATGGAAAAACTTTTCCATCGATGATGGATACTTACTCCACAAGGGGAGAGTTTGTGTTCCATTGGACTTAGACACTAGGCGCCAAATTCTTTTTGAGTGTCATGATAGTCCAAGTGCAGGTCCTGCGGGCATTCGCAAAATGTATGCTCTCGTAAGAAAGCATTTCTATTGGCCTGGACTTCACAAGGATGTTACTGACTATGTTCTGCAGTGTCAGAAGTGTCAAGTGAACAAAGCAGAACGTCTTAAAGCTGGCGGGTTACTGCATCCATTAGAGATTCCTGACGGAAAGTGGGAAAGTATATCTATGGATTTTATAACGGGCTTGCCCACAACGAATCGTGGACATGATGCCATTTGGGTAATCGTGGATCGATTAACCAAGCTTTGTCGGTTTGTGCCTACTAAGAAAACAGTTACAACTCCAGAATTGGGACGCCTTTTCGTGGAGAATGTTTACCGACTTTATGGCTTACCATCCAATATTGTCAGTGATCGCGATCGCAAGTTTAACAGCCATTTTTGGCGAGCAGTATTCAGTAAGTTGGGTACTATGTTGAACCTTAGTACAGCTGATCATCCGCAGACAGATGGTCAGACTGAACGGGTTAATCAAGTGCTGGAAGATATGCTTCGGGCATATGTCAGCAAAAAACAATCTGATTGGGAGTCTTATTTGCCTATTCTTGAGTTTGCTTACAATAGTGCAAAGCATGTCTCGACAGGCTTTAGCCCTTTCATGTTGATGTATGGTTTTCAGCCACGTTCACCAGTGTCGGTGGGACTGGCGAATGAGAAAATCAGTCAAGTTAAGGATTTTATCCAAGACCATATGGATATGTTGCGCCTTGCACGATTAAATGTTCGTCAAGCGCAAGATCGTTACAAGAAGTTTGCGGACCAGAAACGTAGGCCACTTCACTTTCAAGAAGGTGATTGGGTGTTTCTGAAGGTACCAGAAAACTCCATCAGTTTAAAAACGGGTCCCGTACCAAAATTGTCGCCCCGATTTTGTGGACCGTTTAAGATACTCAAGAAGGTGGGCCCAGTAGCCTATAAACTTGAGTTACCAGCACATTCCAAGGTTCATCCCATCTTTCACGTAAGCCGTTTGAGGAAACGCCTTATGGGTCATGAAAGGCCGGTGGATGATTCTTTCTTGGTAGAATATGTGGAACCCCCAATACTGCCTCATGAACCAGAAAGAGTATTGGATTATCACATGTTACGTACTCGCCACCAAGTTCGGAAACAAGCTCTTATCAAGTGGAAGGACCGTCCAGAGGAAGGCTCCACTTGGGAAAACATTAGTGTGATGAGGAAACGTTTCCCCACTTTTGTTTTCGAGGACGAAAACTCTTTTCGAAGGGGGGAGTAATGTCAGGACTATGGTCCTACGGAAGTCGAACCCTAGCATAAGTTAATAGCTTTCGGAGTCTCGAGAGTATTATTAGTGCTAGCGGGGTTCAGGGGTTAATGGGCGTTAGGGTTTGGTCCATGTGTGTACACATCTAAGTTAGCACGGCTCTTAAGTAAGATGGGCGGCCGGGCTAGGAGGTGTGGACACAGGCCAGGGTTTTGGTATAAAACCCAACGAGAAACCCTAACTCGTCATTATATGGTTGGGAGGTGAACCGACTTCCACCCTCTCTTCTTCTCCACGCCGAGGCTATGGCGGCTTGAGGAAGACGCAGCCGTAGCGGAGGCGTTACACTCACTTAGAGTCCTTTTGTGAAGTCTTCATTCCTTACCCATGTAACACTTCACTTAGTACCCTCATACTATTTCCTCACTTAAACCCAAGATGTCAATCATGTTAATTATTAAAAACAATCAATTGATAATGATTAATGATTACATTAATCAATCTCAATATGATTACACTTGGTACAAAGTAAAAAAATACAATAGCAATACCATTAGCGCTATCAACATCCACATGGGAAGCACCCGCAATACCGATCATCATTAATCAATCTCAATATGATTACACTTCGTACAAAGTAAAAAAATACAATAGCAATACCATTAGCGCTATCAACATCCACATGGGAAGCACCCGCAATACCGATCATCATTAATCAATCTCAATATGATTACATTAATCAATCTCAATATAATTACACTTGGTACAAAGTAAAAATATACAATAGCAATACCATTAGCGCTATCAACATCCACATGGGAAGCACCCGCAATACCGATCATCATTGCATAAAATATAAAATTCAAGTACCAATAACACTATCATCATCAATTGATATTAATATGGAATCACTCACACTGCAACATGGCACATAGGTCCAATTAGGCATTCTTTACTAAGCCAAATAAAAAGAGTAACCCCTTATAACAATATTATTTTGAACACTATAGTAGAAGTCATGTTTAGTAGATATTTACATTAGGGAACAAACCCTAGTTTTCCACGTTCAAAAATGAGATATAATATAGTGGCTATTTTTATAACTATTTTGTCATTGAAAATTTAATCATTGTGCTTAATCCATAGACCATAACATTTCACACTACAAATAATTAACAAAAATTCAGCATTCTTTATTAGACCCTTTCTAAATATGTAATTTTTCGACCGACATTGAACTAAGAGACCTCCACCATGAAATGGTGCATGTTCACTTTCACTACCTTTTTGTAGTTTAATGACTCTTGGATCAATAGGCATGCATAATATTTTCCAATAGACTTCACCAATTATGAAGTTCATTCAACCCACATTGAACTAAAAGAACTCCTTGAAGTGTCGTGCAGAATTCACGTTTACCACCTTTTTGTAGTACAATGATTCCAAAAGGCATGCATAATAGTTTCCACATATAGTTTACAATGTGGTTAAACTATCCCATAAGAGACCCAAAATCAAGCTCTATTTTAGGAGCCATTTGAAAAGCCTTAATCCTTAGATGAATCCCCCAAATAGATTGGAATCTATATCACCATTCTTTTCTCCAATCCATGCATTCTACCTCTACACAAACGCACATTTCTATATGCATTCTTTAATCTAAAGGTGTTTTTAGTTACTTCAACTTAACCAAGAGTAAAACAATTGAGGATTCAACTTACACATATTCTCAATTAAAGTTCTTTATATTTATTAAAGAAAAACTTCAAATGGAGTATTCTTTCCAGATTAATTTTCATAGTTTGGAGCCTTTCTTAACTTTACACATAAATAGAGCTGGGGGGAGCCCTGTGCACACTCTACAAGCTTTCAAACTTATTTCTTGAAATTTCTTAAGCAAAACTACCTAGGTCTCATTTGTTTCATGACTTTCCTTGACATTAACATGTTGGGGTACTCCATTCCCATGTAATTAAATATAGATATTGAATTGTCTTCATTATAAACATTGAAGTGAATCTTTTTCCAAAGGCTAATTTAAATAATTATGTAAACTTAAGTAGCTGCACAAATTTATGTGTTCTCAGGCAACTGTTCTAAGGTTCATTAGAATTAAAAGTGTCATTTATTTTTTTGAATGTTGTATGTACCATCACATATAAAATTTTGGATGCAATATATGAAAGTGCTATCACAGTTCTTAGTTTCCCACCACATTTAACTAGAATGTTCAAAATGGTTTGAAATGGTTGTGATGTGAGAAAGACACCAACTTGAAGATAGTTGAAAGAAATTATCTGAAAGCTCTATAATTTGATAGTTAGCATTAGAAGCATTACTTGGTCGAAGTGTATTTTAAATTGATCTATCACTTGCATACATCATAAAATCAACATTATTACTTCAATGAGAGAAAGTGCACCCAAGAAACCCACCAACAATTACAAAAACAAAGCATTATATGGGACGTGAGCATAACATAATGACCAAACCCATAATTAGCACCATCACTTCATTATTATTAATTATTTGTTATGATCGTATGGTTGATGTGCCCTTCTACTTTACACGTGCAACTACAATCGATAGAAACCTATGATGATGTTGGAAAGTATATGAGATATGGTAGGATATAGAGAGAAACTTATCATGATGATGCTAACTATGTAAGGTATGTTAGAAAATATAGCACATCTCATAATGCTAGGTGGTTAAATGCAAGCTTCATAATGGTTTTACCTATGGTAGGCAAAGTGATTTTTCATTTGAAGGCCATTACCAACCAATTTTGGGGGTTCTGGTATGGAGGCTTTGTAGCTCTAATGGCCATTTTATATCGGGTCATCACACTGTTTGACCGATAGAAAACTGGCCACTACATATGCATGTCAAATGCATTCTATACATTGTCTCGTTCCCATGCCCATTATTATCAACCTTGGAATGCTCATTATTACAATTGCCACATGAGCCTCGCAATGCGCCCACCCCGACCATGATGTATGTGAATGTCCTCGGGTCAGCCGAGATACCCTAAAAGGGCTCCCGACTGTTGACAATCGCCCTTTATCGAAAAAGGGACCTCACCAAGGCCATTTCCGCTCTCTTCACACTCTTAACTAGGTGAGTAGGTTTAAATCCCCGCATCTTAAAACAAGGCCCAAGGTATGAGCAATACGTAGTTGTTGTGAAATGCTCTTGTCCTAGATATGAACAAGGAGTAGTTACTAGTGTAATGGTGTTGTAGATAAAAGCAAGGAGCACTAGCTAGTGTGAAATGCATGAAAAGGGATTTCTCAATGAGGACAAGGTGGAAAGGTCTAATATGCTACAAAAATAAAATAATTTGGATTAAGGAAAATGCGCGAGAAAACCAAGGGGAGGGGGGGCATCGAGGCAATCAGCGTTGCATGGCTGCATGCGTTCGAGAGAAAACAAACCCATTGTCCGCTCCTCATTAAGCAAGCCGGCCTCGTAACACCACACCCTAATTAAACACTTACTTGCGCCCCCCTCCCCCCCCTTTGTTCATACCCTCTACAATGATAATCTCTCTCTCTCTCTCTCTCTCTCTCTCTCACACACACACACACACACACAGAGACAGAAAAAACGTCCATACGCCTACGCCTCTATCCCTTCCTAGCTTAAAGCCTAATCTCATTTCAACCCTTTGCCCTAGCTCTTTAGCTCAGCCTCATGTCATTGCAACCCGTCTTTGATTATTCCGTAACATTGTTAACCCAACATTAACCTATGATCATAATTGCATTAATCTTTGCTCACTTAATGCCCCATCCGTCTTATGCTCTCATCTAGCTTGGTGGGTTGCTCAGTTTCGCAAACAAGAGTTTTCAACCATGGTGGTGCTTGCTGTATTAACGGCAAGATTAAGCCACAACAGATCTCATTATAGAGGGCTTCATTTGCTGCAGCACCCAAACTTAGCTGCTCTGATATGCTGGGTTCTTGTTTGTGGCGTTGGGATTAACACAACCATGGCAGACATTAATCAAGACAGAGAAGCCTTGTTGGGGTTTATGAGAAGTGCCGATCCAAAGGGTCTTTTGCTCAAGAATTGGACCGGCAATGACCCATGTGTAGCCAGTTGGGATGGGGTGATATGCAACAAGGGTAGGGTGTGGCATGTTATACTGGAATCAAGGCAGCTTGGAGGTCAGATTGATGCTAATACAGTAGGTAGTCTAGATCAACTAAGAAAGATCAGCTTAAAAAACAATATGCTCTATGGAGCCATGCCCACTTTCCAAAGCCCCTTCTTGAGATGCATTTGGCTGAACAACAACAGCTTTACCGGCTCCATCCCGGACATATTCAGTCAGACTGAGCGCTTCAACAAGCTCGATCTTTCATATAACAAGCTCAGTGGCGAGATCCCCGCCTCCCTGGCATCCGTTGTCAAGTTGGACACTCTTTTGTTGGATGATAACCAGCTCACAGGCAGCATCCCCCCCTTCAACCAAGACAGCTTGGTGACGTTCAATGTGTCCAACAATAAGTTGAGTGGCCCTATCCCCAGCACATATAAGATGCAAATCTACTTCAAACAAGACTCATTCATGAACAATGACAACCTATGTGGACCTCCCATAGCCCTTGCATGCCAAGAGAAAAACAAAAAAAAACAGATGTCCAATGTGCTCAAAATCTTCCTCATTGTGGTTGGAGACATCCTCTTGCTATGCTTTGTGTCCTTGATTGTGGTGTATTGCTATAGGAGAATGCATAAGAAGAGGAAAGCTCCGTCTTGGAATAGGAAGAAAGAGGTGAGCAATGACCCCACCATGATGAGCATAGAGGAGACAGGAAAGACATATGATAAGGCAAGTAGGAACGAGGAGATGACACAGGCCGAGAAGAGCAAGCTAGTGGTATTTTCCCGGCCAGGCCGGATGTCGTTCGACCTCGAGGAGCTGCTCCGAGCCTCGGCCGAAATGCTTGGCAAGGGTAGCTTTGGAACCACCTACAAGGCGGTGTTCGGTGGGCCGGATGGCCACTGTGCGGTGGTTGTGAAGAGGTTGAGGGACATGCAAAGTGCTGGGAGGAAGGAGTTTGACAGGCAAATGCTCATATTGGGGCAACTCCAACACCCCAACCTTGCTCCATTGCTGGCTTACTACTATGCCAAAGATGAGAAATTTCTAGTGCTTGAATACGTCGCCCATGGCAGCCTCTTCTCTCTTCTTCATGGTAAGTTCTTTGGCTTTTAAAAACTGGTTGCAAAACAAAATAGGTCCCAATTTGTGAATGTTTTGTGTTTCTCGCAGGAACTCAAGGTCCTAGCAGAGTGCCACTGAACTGGGAGTCCCGTCTTAAGATCGCAAGAGGGGTGGCACGTGGGATGACCTATCTCCACGCCCACCTGAAGTCCCAGAAAATACCTCATGGCAACCTCAAATCTACCAACATTCTTGTGGATGAGGCGATGGTGCCCAAGATTGTGGACTTTGGCATGGCCCCGCTCTTAATGCCATCAGGGGCGCAATGTATGGTAGCCTTCAAAGCTCCTGAGTACAGCAAAAAGAACACCATCACTGTACAGGGGGACGTCTACAGCTTCGGTATCGTCCTCCTTGAGCTTCTTACTGGCAAGGTGCCCTCACATTCCCTGGTGCAGGTCAGTGACAGGATATTACTTGAAAGAAATCTCTGGTTTTCAATGCCCATCATACATACAAACGTACATACCCTTATCACCTTCCCTTGCCTTACATACAATACACACACATGCATGCATGCATGCATACATACCTATCTGATTCCCATGCCCTTGCCTTGCATACATACATGAACACCTGATCCTATGATATTTTTTCATGCTCATACATACATTAGGTTTCCATTTTGCATTAGCGTCCAGTTATTTGCAGTCTAGAAGATCACCAAGTCATCCATTGACATGCATTGCTATACCTTCGTTACTGGCCCAACTCCATCAATTTATTAAATTTTGATTGCATTCTCATCTGCCCGAATATTGTTTGATGCACTATTATGTCTTCATCATAAGGAAACTACCTTTTACTTTCAATACCATGCTTTATAGACCATGCAGCAACGCGAACTTCAAGCTCCATAAAATAAACATAGAAGTAAAATAAAAAATTCTAAATATAAACATAAGTATAAATAGATATCTAGCTAAATAAATGACCGAATGCACGCACACGCATATGCATACCGGACAAACCCTGGTAAGATCCTCACATGATATGATGCCAATGCAGCACATGTACATGATGCACCAGGTTCAACCCACCACCACATGGAGGAGTGATCATTTCAATTGTGCCCAAAGGCATGCCATTAATATAAAGGGATAAATAAATGCTGCTTAGGTCTGCCCGAATGCATGCGATTAACATGAATTCTACGCTGTGATTAAGAATGCTCTACTGCATGTGATTAATGATATCTCGTGTGTGTGTGTGTGTGCGTGCGTGTGAGAGAGAGCAGGGGGGAGGAGGGGTGGACTTACCCAGGTGGGCGATCTCGGTGGTGGTCGGAGGGGCAACATCAGAGGTGTTTGATGTGGAGGTGGCAACAGCACCAGAAGGTGAGAAGGAGCGGCTGCTGGAGGTGGCCATGAGGTGCGTGGGTGAGGACCCAGAGGGGAGGCCTAGCATGCAGGAGGTGGCCAAGCTGGTGGATGAGGTGAGGGTGGTGGAGTCGCCCACCACAGCCCTTGTCTTCTCCTCCCCGGACTCCTATGACACCGACTACGAAACCCCCACCCCTTCCTTTGAGTCACGTAGATCCAGCTTCCAAGACTTCGTCTCCCCCACCCATGACCCACCCCCTTTCCATCGATAAGTCTTCCCCTACATCATTTTCAAAGTAATAAAAAATGCTGCTTTTTACCCCAAATATATATGTAGCTTGAAAAGGCAAATCCATCATCCTACGTAAAGCCATTCTTTATAGCATAGGGAAAACCCAAATAGACATCTTATGAAGTTTATCCCTTACATAGTTTACATTAATTGGACCAATAATGTTGGTTTTGAGGAATTAGACATTTGTCATCATGTTGGGCATAAGAAGATGACATCCTCCCTTGGACCTTTGTTATTTTTCCATTGTCTCTATATATATCTTCCATCAATTGCTAATATTGTTAAGTTTTGCTTGTGTAAGATATTAGCTTACATCAATAGTTAATATTGTTAAGTTTTGCTTGTTTAAGATATTAGCTTACATCAATAGTTAATATTATTAAGTTTTCTTGTTTAAGATATTAGGAAGGCTATTGCACATACATACACTAGTTAAAATTCCATCCCCCCTATAGCATAATAATGTTGGGGGTATTATGAAGCCTTATCAATTCGTACATGTAAATTGGCCAACTTTTGCACCAAAAATGAGGACTTTCGTATGCACATATTCTACCTAATGGTGCAAGTTGCTTCATTTGATAGCTTTGAATGCTTGCCATCTTTCTAGTATAAAAAGAACTTCACCACCTCTAATTACCGCTTGATTTTATACTTAATATTGTGCAAAAGAAATGTATTAATGGATTCCACACAATGGTTATTCATCGAATATCTTTTTAATAATCAATTACTAAATTAGAGCATAAGACATCTCTCTCTCTCTCTCTCTCTCTCTCTCTCTCTCTCTCTCTCTCTCAAGCGAGATTCTGTCCACCATGTTCTTATGAGAAGATAGAGAAACAACATTGCATATGAACACAACCAATCTTCTTTTGAGCAAACCAACTAGATCATAAACACCTTAAATGTCATTAAGTTTGGAACAACAAGGATCTAAGTTGTGAACTTGGACTCTTTAGTTGTCTAGATGTTAAAGACAGTATAACATTAATATTTATGTCTTTATTTATCTATATACATTAATAAAAAATAATATATTTGATGACGTGTGGCAAGATGAAAAGAAACATTTGAGCTAAATTTTAGGGAAAGGTGTGTCATATCTTAAAGTTGCCCCCAAGAAAGAAAATTAAATGGTTATTGCAATAAAATAAATGAATGAAAGGCCCATCAAATTTGTTGTGGGGCAACCCATTAGTCTCCACATGATTGGTGTGTTCTTTGGCAAGCCCTGTATAGCAAAGCTCATTGTGTAGCACGATAGAGTTCATGAACACTTTCATATCTTCACCATATAGACAAGCATGATATGTATTTGTCCACACTAATATCATTGCATCTTTTCTCACATTCGCCCATAGTACAATAAAAAATGATGTAGGGTAAAATGAGCACAATCCTCAGCAACATAGGAGACCTCCATAAATAGGTCAATGTAACAACATCAAGGAGGTTTTCTCAACTCATGTGCAACAAAAGTAACATGAGAGAGGATAGAGCATCAAAGTGTTAGTATACACTCAATGCCCACCTCTCAGCATGTATCTCACTTTGATGTATATGCACATTTGTTAGGCCCCCATTATGAGGAGTAACCATGGTGCATATGTCTTTAGTGGGAGCCCCGGCTTAGATGCCGATGGGGTCATTATTGCGACCATTGATGATGGTTAGGAGATGGTCAAGGGTATGAGCATTAGCTGGGGCTTGGGGCATCGCCCAGACTGGGGGGTCCTAGGGGTTCGAGGGTGGGAGCCCCCGAGGCGATGGTATGAGAAATATTTTCTAGAATATTTTCTCGGATACCACGTCCATAATTAGCAGGTGGTGGTTAGTGGGCCGCGTTCTTGATACGTGAGAAGATGCAGGGGAGAAGAGAGCTTGAGCTCCTGCAAGTACACACACACTTACACAAACCCTGGAAGAGAACACACAAGGTGAGAGGCTGAAAATTCTTCTTCTTCTTTCACACAACAAAAGAGGTCTACAAACAAGATAAAGTGACTAACACACATAATATAGTATATACAAGCGGTCCATACTGTGAACACGCTAAGAGGAGTGGGTAGATGTGGACTACTCGGTATAGCTGGACTACTCGGTGTAGTCCAGCTATAGAATCTATGGGGCAAAGATATGTCGGTGCCAGCTACCAAACCCGCCAGTGATATAAATGTCGAACAGTCATGCAGGCGCCTCGTGAGTGTCAGCTCATGTTGAGCTTGACATCTCAACACTCCCCCTCAAGCTCAACTCCAGCTTATAAACTCCAAGCATATCTCGAAATCTGCAGAGCTTCTTAGCTCCCAAGGCCTTCGTGAAGATGCCAGCGACCTAATCTTGTGTGCTGACGAAGGCCAAGTCGATGTCGCCTGCCAAGACTCTCTCCCTGATGAAGTGGTAATGTACCTCAATGTGTTTTGTCCGTGCATAGAAGACTGGGTTCCTGGCCAACTATATACTGCTAAGATTGTGACAATATATGACAATCTTTCTCTCCACATGCAACCCCAAATCAGCAAGTAGCTTACGTAACCAAGCTACCTCGCATGCTACACTGCAGGTCCTCTGTACTCTGCCTCTATACTTGACAAGGCAACTGTGGGCTGCTTCTTGCTGCTCTATGTCACAGCACCACTCCCCAATGAAATCATAAATCCACTGGTAGATCTCATGTTTGAGATGCTACCTGCCCAATCTACATCTGTGTACCCATATAGCTCCAATGGGACACTTGCTACACAAAACAATGCATAATCAATACTGGCCCTCAAGTACCGAAGTGTGCGTCGCACACTGTCAAGATGTGGTTTGCGCGCGGAACCTACATAAATTGGCTCTCTAAGCCAATAGTGTAACTCAAATGTGGTCTGCTGATCGTGACATAGATCAAACTCCCCACAATCTTCCTGTACATAGTGGGATCCTCCAACACATAACCTGCATCCGCACTAAGCTTGCCATTTTGATCTAATGGCACCGAGATTGGCTTACAATCATCCATCCCATACTTGGACAACATGTCCAATGCAGATTGTCTCTGTGTCCAATGCATACTGTCTTTGTGACAGCCAAATACCCTCAGGTGTACGAATGACCTCAATTCTCAAAAAGTAGCGTAGATCTCCCAAATCCTTCATCTTAAACTTCTTTTTTAGAAGACTTTTCACATGTTCAATCTCTTCCAATTTGTCACCCCCAACAATAAGATCATCTACATAAACAGTGATGATCACAATATCCTTATCACTCTTGCGCACATACAAGGAGTGACCAATAGTGATAAGATACTTAGCACTTTTGTCATGCCATGCTCATGGAGCTTGCTTCAGCCCCCATACAAGGCCTTACGAAGCTTACATACATACTCTGGGTGACCTGAGCTTGCTTCAGCCCATACAAGGCCTTACGAAGCTTATATACATATACTCTGGGTAACCTGTATCCTCAAAACTTGGTGGCTGATCCATATACACCTCTTCTTGCAAGTCACCATGCAAGAACACATTTTTTACATCCATCTAAATGCCATTCTAGATTCTTATGAGCTCCTAGGAATTGTTCTAGGAATAGATGCAGATCCAGTGTGGGAAGTCCCGACCCCAACAACCGTGCAAACATGCTTCTGCCAGATGCTACACTTCTTCGGGCATGGAGAAGGCGCAATGCTGACGCACTTTATGCCATTGTCACCAGCATAAGTGATTCCGTTCTCACTTTGATTCAACATACTACCAAGGCTGCAAAGGCTTGGATCATATTGAGAAATTAGTATGAGACTCGGAATCAGACCAGGATTTAAAACCTGGAGAATCAGCTTGCTGCTGAAAAGTTTTTTGAAGGAGAAGTTGTTGAAGCATTTATCTCACGGATCAAAAATCTGCGAGATCAAATGGCTACTGTAGGGATTACACACACTAGTGAGGAGTTGGCCCGGAGGTGCATCCAAATTCTTCCATAGAAGTATGATGTCTTTGGCACTAAACACTCAGGTTAGAGTACCACCTTTATCATTTGATGAATTTAGTCATATGTTACTTGAGGAGGAGATGTGGTTGAAGACCCACAATGGTAGTGATGCTGCATTTTCGGCCAATAAGAAAGGTCACACTATCAAAGATTGTAGAAAGAAGCAGGCTGTCGAGAACGACGCCTTGAAGTCTTCATGGAAGGGAAAGGAGTCAGTCACAACAATGTCGAGATCGAGCTTGAACTTTGGGTCACCATTGAAGAGGTATGTTCATCTGCTCAAGCTCTAGTTGTTAACGATACAGGATTTTGGATAGTGGAGCATCCTGACACATGACCAGTTTGAAGGGCTGGTATAGTTCCTGGAAGCCTCTACAAGAACCCATCAGTGTAGTTGTTGGGAATAATGCTAAATGTCTAGCTGAAGGGCCTTGAACCATATCTTTTGTGGCAGGTAAAGAGAAGAAGCTGTCAGATGTGCTCTATGTACCCCAAATAAAGAGAAATCTACTATCAGTGTTGCTGCAACGAGAGATCATGGGCTTGAAGTATGCTTCAAGGAAATTGAAGCAAAAATTTTAGATATTGCTAGCAATGTAGTCAGAAAAGGAGTAAGGCGCAACAATCTCTATGTGCTAAGTGCCCTTATAGTGTTTGTAGATAAGAGCACAAGCAAGCTTTGGCACAAGCGATTTGGTCACATTTGCAGTGTTAAAGGAGATGCAGAAAAAGGGTGTGGTAGCTAATTTACCTGCATTTTCAGAATTGCAAGAACCATGTGAAGCTTACATGATGGGCAAGCAACGCAAGGCACAGGAGAGCAGTAATCGGGCAAAGACTCCTCTAGAGCTGGTATATGCTGATCTTTGTGGTAAAATGTCTACTACTTCATTAGGGGGATCTTCTTACTTTATGCTGTTAGTTGACGATTATAGTAGGAAGATGTGGGTTTATTTCCTTTGGGATAAGGCTGAAGCTTTTGGCAAATTTAAATAGTGGCATAAGCTTGTGGAAAATGAGACAGGAAAGAAGATGAAGAAGTTTCGTACAAATCAAGGAGGAGAATCCCTTTCAACGGAATTTGACAACTACTGCAAGGAGAATGGCATCAAGTGCCAAGTCACCACTGCTCACACACCTCAGCAAAATGGTGTTGTAGAACGCCGCAATCAAACTGTCATGGAGATGGCTCGATGCATGTTGAAGAAAAAGGGTTTGCCTAATATATTTTGGACTGAAGCAGTCAACAAAGAAGTTTATGTCCTCAATCAGAGCTACACAAAGGCACTCAAGGATGTTACACCTGAAGAGGCCTACTCTGGTAAGAAACCTTCAGTTTCTCATTTCAAAACATTTGGCTGTAAATGTTATGTGCATATTCCATATGCATCCAAGACCAAGCTAGATACCAAAAGCAGGAAGTGTATCTTTCTTGGATATAGCCAAGAGTCAAAGGCATATCAGCTTTATGATACATGGGCAAAGAAGATTGTGGCTAGCCGAGATGTGGCATTTGCAAAATAGCCACACTCAGTGGAGGAAGGAGATCCGTCCACTCTATCATCAGCCGAAGAAATAATCCACCATGAACCCAACCCACCAGTTAGATTTCCTCTCAGGGAGGAGGAGTTTTCAGAGGATGAAGACTCACACACATCACAACAGCTTGCTCTACTGCACCACAAGGAAAGCCACTTCTAAAGTGGGCACAACAGCTCTTTGATGAGCGTAATCCAGTACATGAGAAGCCAGAATCTTTGGTAGATGGACCACGCAGATCAAGGAGAATAGAGGAGTAGAGAAGAGCATCTAATCTCATTTTTGTCAATATGGCCTTGATGGTGGCTGAGATAATGGGAACAGTAAAGGAGCCAGCACCTTGGATGAAGCCTTAGCAAATCCAAAGTGGAAAGCCGCAATGCAGTCTAAGTATGACATCATCATAAAGAACAACACCTGGGAGCTAGTTGACTGACCACCAACAAGCAGAAAGGTAATTAGTACCAAATGGGTTTGGAAAGTTAAGTATAAGGCTGATGGCTCACTTGAAAAATACAAAGCTAGGTTGGTTGCACAGGGATTTGTAGAAGTAGAGGGTTTCGACTTTGCTAAAACATTTACTCCCACATCTCATATAACAACTATCAAGGTGGTACATGACTTGGCTGCTCATAAAAAGTGACCAATCTTTCTGTTAGAACCCTAATGATCTCTCTAGCTAATAACCATGCATAAACATGCATGAATTATGCATATACTCATCCACCCAACCACCCCCAACCCAAGGGTGCACACATAAATACAATGAAGTATCACATATCTTACCTTAGTGTCCCATACCACCAAGAGATATGACTTCACTCTAGTAGCACTTACCTCTAGCTTGAAATGGCAAGAGAGTAGACACAATGCTCTACACAAGAGAGAGTGCCCCATGTCCCTATTATATAGGAGGGTCCTCAAATGACTCTTGACTCTCCATTTCCATGTATGACCCTTGGTTGCTTGACCCTAACCTCAACCCAAGGTTAGACCTAATCCTTGCCCCACTAGAGCATGTTCCTATGCTCCCATGTTCACATGCCTAGGGTGGGTTAGTCTCCTAGTATATGCACATATAATATGCACATAACATACTTCCCCTCTCTCAAAACATTGCACTCTTACAATGAAAAGAAGGAAAACTACACTGAACGTTCTCAACTGACTCCTAGGTTTGAATCCTCAATTTCCCTTTCTTTCCACTTAATTTTATCCTCGAATTAGGTGACTACAAAGTTTCCTTTCCCTGAATTCAAGTACCTTTTTAGGTTCATGTGGAACATAAGACAAATCTTCGACTTCAACAAGTTCTTGAGGAGTAACTGTGTTATCCTCACCTCCCAACTTCTCTTTCAGTCTACTGACATGAAAGACTGGATGAACTCTGACATGTGGAGGTAGTTTTAATTTATACGCAACCGTTCCAATCCGACATATAACTCAGAATGTGGACCACAATATCTAGGAGATAATTTTAAACACTTTCCTGTTGACAAAGTCTGAGAATCTTTAGGAACTTTCAAATAAACCAACTCTCCTGGCTCAAAAGACCGAGGTGATTGTCTCCTATCAGCATAAAACCGTGCTCTATCTTGAGCACTCCTGATAGAATCCTGAGCTTGGGTCAGCATTTCTTGCATATCTCGTAAGAAATCCCTCAATGCATCAAGATCAATGTCCTTAAGACCCCAACATCAATAGGTGCTGAACGGACTATAACTAATAGCCGAATGCTTAGAACTATTATAGGCAAATTCCATCATTAGAAGATATTTTTCCCAACTTGATGGTTTTCTAGAGACATATGCACGAAGCATATCCTCTACAATCTAATTCACACGCTCTGTTTGCCCATCAGACTGCAGGTGATTATAGAGGAACTCATACTCAAAGTAGTTTCCAATTTCTTAAAAACTTCTTGCCAAAAATGAGTTGTTAACCTAATTAGATTCCTAATCGCTCATAATATCAGAAGGTGGACCATACAGTCTAAACAATTGCTCGACAAATTGGTAAGATGATTCTGAAGCTTTAACTGTTGTCTTTGTGGGTAAAAATATAGCCATCTTTGTCAATCTATCCATGACTACCTAAATGGCAGAAGATTGAATTCAACACAAACAATATTTTCAATGCAAAACAAAGACACCAAATACAAAGCTCACCCTCTATAAGGAATATTTGTTGAAGGCATGTAATACATATTCCTCATGATAGCACTAACCTCCAACAAAGGGAGATACTGAATTTTTTTCTCCACCTTAAGGGGAGCAAGTATAATGCACTTAATTTTCTCTAGAGTGATGACCTTGTCTGCAGTCTCAAAATTTAAGGAAAATAATTTCAATTTCCAGACATCTCCAAGCTATGGGTCAAAGGCAATTTAAGACCTACACAACATTAACTCAATAGTAAGAAGACTCAAACTTCTCACACTCAACACCACTTTACGAATGTCAAACATAGAGTGTAGATAATATACCCTACCCATCCGATCAGATATTTTTTGATGCACCGCATCAATCTCCTTCTTCTCTATAGCTGCTCTCTCCTCCACGGGAAATGTAGCCTTTATCCTCTCTATTGCTTTCTTGATGTCCGCATTAAACTCAACTTGCAACATATTGACAAAGCAAATAGAATGTACCTCCAAAAAATATGAGTCAACACCCTAAACAAACAAGAGGCAAGAAAAGGGACGTTGCTCTCACATGAAATACTTGCTAAGTACCCTCTACTTAAAGGGTACCAGCCTACAATTCCTTTCACCTCCTTGGTTCTTGCATTGTTTATGACCTGACGCTCTTGGGGAGCCATGGAGCTCATGAAAACTTGAGCGTCGCACTCACAAATGTTATTAGCATTCGTGAGTACATCCCTCAAGCTTGGTTTGATAACCGCATGCTCATTCAATCTACAAACATAAATTTTTAAAATTAAATGAATCAAAATTAAAGTAGACACAAACAAGAAAGGAAAATATAAATTTTCAAAATTAAATGAATCAAAATTAAAGTAGACAAACAAGAAAGGAAAAAGAGAAAAAGGCTTATGAGTTCATCCTTTGTAGCCCTGCAAAAGCAGCGCAGTTTCAATTGTCTTCTGTGGGTCTATCAAAGTGCATATGACCCGAATATGTCGTGTTCAAGTCTCTCTGTATGACTTTGCAATCATTGACATCCAAGCCATGTTTCTATGGTTGCCCTCCCACACAGAACATCTTCCTAGAAAGGTACTAGAACTCCTTAACTTCTAACTCCTTCTCAAATAGTTCATCCACCTCCCTCCACATGGGTGACCAAGACTCCCTTAGTGCTGTGGTGTAACCCGGGTCTCCTCCCGACTGCTTGTGCAGATAGAGGTTATAAATGCACCCTTTTCTAGGAGGTATCCCTCATACTAGAACGCACTCTTAAGTGCAGTGACATCACTTCTCAATCCCCTTACTCTAGCATAGGTAATGCATCTACACAAGGGGATTCTAGGGCACTCATCTGAACTGAGTAGCCTACATCTAGAAATGATGTCACCCCCTTCCACAAGATCCAAGCTAAAGAGTCTTCTCATCTCCCCCTCCATCTAAATCATGAACATTTTTAGATGTGTCCTTTGTGCCTGTAGGAGCCTCGATCTCATATCTATCCCCACCATCATCACCCTCCTCAGTGTCTGCACGAATTGGAGGCTTTCTCTTTCTCCCAATCTTCTTTGGAGGTGTTGAGGCTTTGTCTTTGCCCTTCCCTCTAGTTTTTAAAGGAAGAGTTGTTCTTTCGCCCCCATATCCATCTAAACAAAAGAATTACATATGAAAAAAATCATGGGAGCAAAGGGGCCTCCCGGGAGGCCACAATATCGCGGCCTCCTAGGAGCCCGCTTTGCTCATTTTATAGGGCCCTTCAAAGAGCCTAAGCATTGCATACTTGAAGGTAAAGTGGGTTGCCAAGGGGCTAAGAGAAGCCAGGGTTGCCAAGGCTTTAAAGAAAAATTCTTTGAGAGAGTGGGTCTATAGCATGCAACATGAGGCTGACATGGCACCATGCGGCAATATTTCCAATGCAAAACATGTGGCCACTATAGCATGCGGCATGAGGCTGACATGACACCATGCGGCCACTGTGGGCGACTTGAGCTTCTTTTTGAAGGGCCATACAAAATGAGCAAAGGGGGCTCCCAGGAGGCCGCGATGGCTTGAGCTTCTTTGAAGGGCCATACAAAATGAGCAAAGGGGGCTCCCAGGATATCGTGGCCTCTTGGAAGCCCTCTTTGCTCCTCATTTTGCATGGCCCTTCAAAGAAGCTCAAGCCCCCATAGTCCCAGCTCAAGCCCCCATAGTCCCAGCTCATTTTTTATTGGAAGACTTGGATGTTGAGGCATGTGCGCACCCGCTGTGCAAGAACTGCTCTACTGGTGATCTGGGCATAGCCAAAGGTTTCAAACTCAATGCAAAACATGCTTCATCGAGTTGGGACTGTGGGGGCTTGAGCTACTTTGAACAGCCATAAAAATGAGCAAAGGGGGCTCCCGGGAGGCCGC
The DNA here is from genome assembly GCF_041138505.1 of Cibotium barometz. NCBI lineage: Eukaryota > Viridiplantae > Streptophyta > Polypodiopsida > Cyatheales > Cibotiaceae > Cibotium > Cibotium barometz. Next base: position 6,919,212 of record NC_141064.1, on the reverse strand, counting down.
AATATCGCGGCCTCCTGGGAGCCCCCTTTGCTCATTTTTTATGGCCCTTCAAAGAAGCTCATAGGCAAAGAAAATGGGTCATGGTGCCCTTTCATGGGCCAAAAAAATGAAGCTCAAGAATAGCCATCATGGTGCCCTTTCATGGGCCAAAAAAAAGGAAGCTCGAGAACAGCCATCATGGTGCCCTTTCATGGGATTGTGGGGAGCTTGAGCGACTTTGAAGAGCCATAAAAAATGAGCAAAGGGGGCTCCAGGGAGGCTGCGATATCGCGGCCTCCCGAGAGCCCCCTTTGCTCATTTTTTATGGCCCTTCAAAGAAGCTTAAGAAGAGCCATCATAGTGCCCTTTCATGGGGAAAAGAATGGAAAGAGAGGGCTCCCAAAAGGCCGCGATATTGCGGCCTCCGGGGAGCCCTCTCTGCCCTTTTTTTGGCACAGTGCCATTGAAGAAAAAGAGTTTGAGGAGACCAGCTTTTGGAGGATGACCCATGTTGCTGGCAACCCGCGTGTGACCCTCGACCCTTGGTGCAACCCTCAACCCCCGACGCTTGACACTTGCTTTGACCCGCTTGCTCTACGACCCTCAGCCTTTGATGTGACTCACTCTGCGACCCTCGACCCTTGATGTGGTGTCCCGTGACCCACTCTGTTGGAGAAGTAAGGGGAATGGAGGACTAACGGAGGAGTAAGGGAGGAAATGGGGAGGAATAAAGGAGGGTATGGAGGAGTAAGGGGAGTGGATGAGAAAAAAAGATGTTGGGAGGCTAAAGACTAAGGGGAGGGAGTAAGGGGAGGGAGGAGTAAAGACTAACTAAACTAAAGACTAACTTAAGACTAAAGACTAACTAAACTAGAACTAAAACTAAACTACTAAAGACTACTACTAAACTAGACTAAAGACTGACTAATCTAGACTAAAGACTAACTAAACTAGACTAAAGACTAACTAAAACTAGACTAACTAATGTAGACTAAAGACTATACTAAACTAGACTAAAGACTAACTACTACTACTAAACTAGACTAAAGACTACTACTAAACTAGACTAAAGACTAACTACTACTACTAACCTAGACCACTACTAAAGAATAACTTACAAGTACTAACTAGATTGAGCTAGAATCTAACAAGTAGTAAACATTATTCACAAAGATCCGATGTGATCTATATTGGGTTAGTGGCAATTAACGGGCCATAAATGGCAAAGCCGTTCTATGGTCCACATACATGGCAATTAACGGGCCATAAATGGCAAAGCCATTCTATTCCTTATTGAGGGGTTGAGAAAACCCTTTCTCATCCACTAAAATATTCCATGACTTGTAGAATCAAAAAATGTTATAGAGCACAATCTCCTCACAATCCTTAGTGCATTAGATGGTGCATACTAAAACATAACTGTTTATGCTTGCAAATTATATGTGAACTAGATAACCCCCACTTCTTGATTGAGCATTCAATTCAAAATATGGCATTTGTTGTCATTATTTGGCCACCATATCCATTTGCGACGTTCAAGTTGGACATCGTCTCTCTTTCTTGGTTACCCTTCATTGTGTTTCTTTCTCCTAGCCATCCTTGCCTTAGCATTGCTCTTCTCTGTCTCCCTGCCATTCTTCATCTTTTTGGATTTCTCATTGCTCAGCTCACAATGCCGTCCTTCCTTGTTATCAACCATGGTGCTCAGACTTTGGAAATTAGATATATGACACTGCTATTTGTGAGGTTTCACTGCTACAACTCACTGATTTCTTTGGTTTACAAAGTAGCAACATTGTCTTTCAAGAGGAGACAAGACTTCAAGATGTAGGGATCATTCATTGTCCACTTGAGTTGGAAGCCAAAGAATTTAGATTCAAGGTGGAGCTAAAGTATGGTGGTGTGTTCTCTATAATAAACGACACAGGAGGCTACACCTTCTGCGAAATCGAGGGACACTATGAGTGTGATCAACTTGCTTGAAAATCTCCCACTTAATAGCTCATTACATGTTGCTTTCTTGAGTTCCACCATTATAGAGCAGGTTTCATAGTTACCCCGACACTATAATGGCTACATTGTGTTTGAGCTTCCGCTATCTCCTCTGGGTTCTGCAATGTTTGGGATGGATCAAAAGTCTGACGGTCATGTCTCGACGCTATACTCTACAAGCTCGCAAGACTCTTTCAATGGAATGGTTCGAATAAGTAGGTGTGCGGGCTACTTGTTGAGGTGTTGCAATTTAGATTGTCCTTATATCGATCGGACAAAACTATGCAATGAAATGCAATGGAAAGGAAAATTGAGAAAAACATGTCCAGCGGGTCCAATTGATAGAGAGTGTGGTTCCCTGGTATGCATTCATTGTGGTGAGATACCAATCTGTGTTGCTGCACAATGTAAAGCTTTCATTTACTACTGCATTCCGCATGATCGTGAACATACTTCAAGATGTGCGCAATGTATGTGGGCGTTCATGAGCATCCTGTTGATGAGGGAAGCAGTCGAGGTTTTAAAAAAAGAAAGTAGATGAAATGGTATCAGACCGTGCAAGAAAGAAACCTTTCATGTCTTGCAAAAATATTGAAGTTGGTGTTGCCAAAGATATTGTCATGGACATGTTGATTGTTGGTAAAGAGGAAGCAACTGAGGAGTTGGATGAGCTTGGTGTTCAACAAGTTCTTGAGACAATCACACCATTATCACAAAGAATGAGGATTCAAAGATCCGTGCAATCAGCTAGATATAGATTAGAAGGAGTGGACTGTGGGCTTGATTCATTGCTGAATTTGAAACGACACTGTAGATATCCATTTCTACAGAGTATCCTTTTTCCTAGACACCTCTCAGATGATCAGCAACCTCATGTCTTTAAGATGTCTATTGTTGCTCCTGGTTCAGAGCTTGACTTGGTGAATAGAATGAGGCCAAGTGGTAGCTTAGGGCAACAATGGTTGCACTTTGACCATGTCCATCGGGTTAAGGGATAGTCTACCATGGGTGCCCATGTGTATGACCCTTTCATCAAAGAGCTTCTCACAATTGTTACATGTTAATTTAAGCTCAAAGACACTCGCACACAGATAAAGTTTTGGCAGTTCATTAATGATCAAATATTAAAAAATGGATTCCCTTTGCCAGAATTTAGAGGCTTTATTGGCAGATGGAGCAGGTACAAATTGGCTTGCAGTTAGAACAGTGCATAATGGTGGACCTGATAATGTGATGGATGGTAAAGAGAGAACATGTGGTTTTCATTGGGAAATGAGCATGATAGAGCATACAAGGAAATGCATTAGGCCTCCTTTTCAAGAAGAGCATAAACAGCTGTGTAGAAACTGGAAGAGAGCGACATCGGATGCTAGTGCAGAGATTTGTAAAGATTCTTTAAAGAAGTGGTGGACACCTATGCATGTAAAAGATGGTGAGTTGTGTGCCCTTGAGACATGGTTGGCATGGTGGGATATACAGGTTTCCCAATGGGGGGGGAATCATTCATGCAACAACATAAGGACACAGGATTTGTTCCTTCTGTGAATTTATCAGAGATAAAGCATTCAAGTATGAGGGCTGCTCATGGATATGCTAAACACATGAGCTTATATGAGGCCATTGCTTCACAACTGGCAATGTCTGTGCTTCAAAGTGCACACTACAATGCCTACATGTCTGGCAACATTTGGGAACATGACCTACTTTGGACAAACTAAGGGAGAGGATTATGATAGGAGATTCAAGCAATGTGTCAACAAAGAGACTAGCTGATGTTGCCCAGACAGTGTTATAGAAGAGGCTAGGCTTCAAACACTTGAAATGCAAAGGCCAACAATGAAGCAAACCCAAATTATAAGGAGAAGTGGCTCTGCGCTGCAGTGATGGAGCATGACAGTCATAGGCCGCCAGAGTACATTTATGTTAGGCGACTAGTTGGTGGGAGGAGACCTACCTCTTCAAATGTACATGAAGAGGAGATTCTATGCAAGGAGAGTGTTGTTCATGACACTAATTGGGCCATCATAATAATAGATCCACAGAGTGTGGTGACATGATTTGGGTTCATTACTACCATAAAGGCTAGATGTGGAGCACTCATAAATACATTAGGTCAAAGTGCAACTAAGGGTGTCCCTGCACCTTGCTTCAAGGGGAGAAGACAACATCCTAATGGTATTAAAGAGCAGTTTGTGTGGTTTTGCAACACCTCTGTAGCCCATACATGGAGTGTGGACCAGTCTATCCTTGGTGTGTCTGGCCATTCCCCTGGGGTGTGGAAGGTTTCTATTGGGACGTCCCTCCATAAAAAAACATGAAAAGGAGCAATTGCAGCATGAAGGTTTTGTGCTTGAGGAGGATGAGAGTTTGCATGTGCAAGGACTAAACATGCAGAGGAGTGCAACAGCATTGAGTCATGTTCGGGCTAGTCGAAGGGATAATAGGTTCGTGAAGTGGAGATCCAAGCTAAGTAAAGATTTTCAAGAGAGGAGGATTCAAAAGGCTCAATGTTTGAATGCTGAAGTAGTGCAAGAGAAGATAATGTCAAAATGAACTACATCTTTTCTATGTGCATACAGAAAGTTCTATTACAAAGGGTCTGACATACACAGTGACAATATCAGAGTTTCCACGCTGCTCCTGTGTGTGCACCAAGGACTTCATGCAACAAGATGCAAATAAATGGATGTATATTCCATGAAAACACATATCTTCATCGGTGTTTTGGGATTGAGTAATAAAGTACACGAGTTTATTCACCAATCAGCTCTTACAAAGGTGGAATTGTTCCAAGCACTAACTTCTTGTAGAAACCAGCCAAGTATTGGCCGGCCACTTGGTTGAATTTTGAGACTGCATGGGATCATTTTGGAACATCCTTATGTATTTGGAAAAGGTATGAGGATGCATTAGCTTTTTTTGGGAGAAGAATTTGAGAAACGCTTATATATGTTTTGATAAATCTTCAATGTAATTTTGGGAATGTATAGAAGCGTCAAAGCTACCCTTGATGTAATTTTTCTATTTTGATGTTGGGTAACGGTCTAAGAACCCTTGCATCTAGATGTGTATGGCTTTCTTTGTATTCAATAAAATCATGTGGACTTTTGGATTTTACATTAATGAATGTGAAATAACTATATTTGGAACATAAATGACTTGAGGATAATGAATTGATTTGTACATATTGACAATGATATAGATGCTCAAGTGGTTTTGGTTTTTCAATCTTTAAGAGACTATTGTTGTTTGAATGAAGGAAAAGTAATTGCTAAACTTTTATCCTTGAAGTTCTTGACATTAAAGATAACGCGGTTGAGAAAGCAAAAGGTGAAGCCTTATGCTATGCTTGTATGGGCAAGCATCAAAGGCATGATTGTCCATTGAAGAAGTAGCACATAGCTATAAATATGACCACTGAGCCTATAGATTCAGATCATAAGGATGATGTAGAGGAATATTTATTGGATGATACTCCAAAGAAGACACCCTATCATTCTACTAAGATACTCTTAGTGTCAATTGAGAAATGTACCCATGGCTATAGATGCAGTCTTACCTTCAAAGGCTAGTCGTGGGTTATCCATTTTCAATCACAGAAGTTATTGTAATGAAGGGTTCAATTGAACAGAAACTAGTGAAGGTACTCTTCGATACGGGATCTAGCCATAATGTGGTTAGTTCTTAACTTGTCAAGAAATTAAAGTTGAAGACTCAACCATTGCTAAATCAGTTTACAATTGAGCTCGCGGTCAATGGCAAAGGAATAGAGGTTTGGGAAGAACAACAGGTTATAGGCCTTGGTCTCACCATTCAATCGTACTTTGAGGAGCTCAACTTTGCTATTACTCGATTAGCACATTTTGATGTTGTGCTAGGGAAAGGATAGCATGCATGGAAGAAGCCTCTCATTGACTTCACAATGCATGTCTATTAATTCATGCATGAGGGGAGAACCCATCACATTAAAGGTGAGCCATATTTACCCAAGAAGGCATTAATTATTGCTACACAAATGCTTAAAATATCTTGTAAGTCTCTCTTTTTAGGTTGGGTTCAAAACTTCCAAGTGTTGTAGACACGCATGAAAGTCCCCAAATTGTAATGTCACAAAATCTTTGCAAGATAAAATTCTGATGGAATTTTTAGATGTTTTCAATCTAACCTACCCTCTTCTTTGCCTTCGTGCAAAATGGTGGATGATCAAATAGAGCTTGTGCTTTGTGCAACTGCGGTCACCAAATGAGTCTGGTCGAGGGGAACGAGGTGTTGAAGGTGATTGAGGAGTACCTAGAGAAATGACTGATTCGCCCAAGTTTCTCACCATTCTCTTCTTTGTTTTGCTAGTTAAGAAGAAAGATGGTTCTTATCGAATGTGTATTGATTATACAGCCTTAAATAAACTTACTGTAAAACATCGATATCCAATGCCAAGGATCGATGATTTGATAGACGCTCTAGGTGGAGCTGAAGTCTTTAGTAAGATAGATTTAAAAAGTGGATATCATCAAATTCGTATTAAAGATAAAGATGTATCTAAGACTTTTTTTCGGACTCGTTTTGGTCATTATTATGAGTACCTTGTAATGCCATTCGGGCTTACTAATGTACCGGCCACATTTATGATGTTAATGAATGATGTCTTTAGGCCATTCATGGTGGGTAAATTTATGGTGGATTTTATTGACGATATTTTGGTTTATAGGAAATCTCCATTGAAGCACGAACCACACTTGTTTACAGTATTTTGGCGTGCTCATGGAAAATGTGTTGTATGCCAATAAACAAAAGACTTTCCTATGTCAAGAGGAGGTTGAATATTTAGGACACATTATATTAGCAGGCGTTAGATGTAAAGATGGATTTGAAGAAAGTAGCAGTAATCTTGTCTTGGCTTGTTCCACATGACATTACTATGCTCAGATCTTTCTTAGGATATCTGGATTTTATAGAAAGATTATTATTTTCTATTTTGAAATAGTAGCGCCATTGACTGACTTATTGCAAGTTACCATTGTTTATGTCTAGACTGACATTCCACAACACAGTTTTGATAAATTAAAGCAGGCAATTGTAATTGCACCTGTGTTGAAGATCATGGATCCGTCATTACCTAGTCATTGAGAGAGATACTAGTAGCACTGCCATAGGAGCTCTGTTGAGCCAAGAAGGCTGACTAGTGGCATTTGAGAGTGCGAAACTCAATAGTCCGCAATGCAAGTGGCCCACACATGAGCTTTAATTGTATGCAGTGAAGGTGTGGAGGGATTACTTGTATGGAGCTAAGGCATTACTCAAGGTGTGGAGGCATTACTTGTATTGGAGATAAGTTTAAGGTATACATGGATCATGATACATTAAAGTATTTTTTTAACCAGTCGGATTTAAGAGGCCATCAAAGAAGATGGGCCAAATTGATGCGACTTTCACATGGAAATCTTGTATTGATGAGGAAAAGAGAATGTTGTTACCGATGGATTTCTCGTATAATGTATCAGATGAGTTTCAGTATAGTCAAAAATGAGATCATTCATAGAATACGTGACGCTCAAAAGATAGATCTGTATGTTCAATCGTTATGAAATAAGGCTATCCAAGTAGATAAGGAATCAGCCCCATCTGATTTATTGTCTGGTAAAAGTAAATTTACCAATGAGAATGGAATTCTTAAGCAGAACGACAAGATATGTGTTCTGGACTAATTTAAGGGTATTAGTGACACAAGAATGTCACGATAGTCCATATGCTAGACACCCAGGAATTAAGGAAACAATTGAGCTCATTAAACGTTTCTACCTTGTGGCCATAGTTAAAGAAACATATTAATCATTATGTGACACATTGTTTAAGTGTCAGGTTAGTAAATTCAAGCATATGAGATTGTCGGGATTGTTACATATGTTGCCTATATCAAAGAGGAAATGGAAAAGTATTTCCATGGATTTCATTATGGGTTTGCTTAGAACCAGGAAAGGTTATAATGCTAGCTTTGTTATTGTGGATAAATTCTCTAACAAAGTCAAAGCTCCACAAAGTAGCGAAATTATTTATGGCCAATGTGTTTAGATTGCATGGCTTGCTAGAATCCATTGTGTCAGATAAAGACCGTGAAAATCCGCAGTTTATAGGTAATTTTTAGCAACATGATTTTAGTAAAATTGGCATGCATGAGTAGCGGTGATCATCCACAAAGACTGATGGGTTAGACTGAGAGAATCAACCAAGTCTTGGAGGATATGTTGAGAGCTTATGTTAGAGAACAACAGAGCGATTGGGAAGAGTATTTACCTTAATTGGAGTTTGCATATGATTCGCACAAGCATTCCTCTACAAACTTTTCTCCATTTGAATTGAATTATGGGTATAGTCTATTGATGCCAGGTACAATTGGGTTTCCTCATAGAAGACACCTAGTGCAGATGAATTTCTGTTTGAGATACAGGTAAATTTAGATAGAGCTCGAGATTATATCCGTCAAGCTACGGATCGAGTGGTTAAGTATGCTAATCCCAAGCGGATAGCTCATTCTTTTAAAGAGGGGTAGAAAGTGTTTCTACTTGTTCCTCAAAGGACTGAGACACTTTGTGCGAGTAAATCTACTAAGTTGTCGCCTAGATACCGTGGGCCATGGATGATTTTGAAACAAGTTGGAGATGTGGCTTATAAGTTAGACTTACCACAAGAGTGTCGTGTCCATCTACTATTTCATGTGAGTCGATTGAAGCGTTAGCTTCACAACAAGGATAATTTAGTTGATGGTATGATTGCTTCACAGGAACCTGATCAAGAAGATCATGGACCAAAAAAGATCCTAGAACGAAGAGAAAGATGATAACGAAATCGTATTCTTCATCTCGCGAGTTCCTTGTAAAATGGAAAGGGTATCCCTTGACATATACAATTTGGGAAATGAGTTTCATGTTCGCATTAGGGAAAATTCGGACTCAAATTGGGTTCTGTAAGGACTCCTACACATTCTCTCTATGAAAATCAGCTCATAGTGAAATTTTTACAAATAAACTCAAAAGTGAGTGGAGTTTAGACATTTGGAATCTACTCTTTGCGACCTTTCCAATTATATATAGCATGATAAGAAATTTCTTATATTCAAGAAGTTTTGAAATTTGGTGATGATGTGGCATGTAACGTGCCATATGAACATGCAAAATTTTCCATCATGCTTTATATCACTAGAAAGGTCTCAAAGAGTAGATCCAAATGTCCAAACACCGCTCACTTTTGAGTTGATTTGCAAAAAATTCACCGTGAACACATTTTCGCAAAGAGAATCTGTAGCAATCCTCAAAAGGCCCAATTTGAGTCCAAATTTTCCCTAATGTAAGCATTATCCTCAATTTGTTATCTTGAGGATGATGATTCTTAAAAGGGGAAAAGAATGTTACGGCCCTTACACGTGACAAGTGGGACACGTACACGCTGATACATGGGATTTATATGCCAGCAATACGTGGGATATACGAGCATTGTATGGGGAAACCAATGGCACATCACCACTTACATCAATAAGTGCGAACAGGTAATGTTAATGGGAGACAATTGTAGGCCAAAGACCCAGTGATGTGTAGCATGGGGTACCAGCAAGGACGAAGGAGGCACGTGAGTATGGTATGTGACCAATAAGGTATACACCGGATGCTCAGAGTCATTGGTATATATAATGGTGGGTGGTTAAACATGGTATGCCAAGCAAGGTTTATTTTAGCTATTCTTGAGTTCATCTTCTTCTCTCTCAAGTTTTTTCCATGAGGCTAGAATCAGATAGCTAGAGTTCTTTGCATGGAAGCCTAACATTTGGTTGTAGGTTTGAGCAAGCTTGGGCGTGGAGATTAACAGTTCGCTACTATGACCGTCCATTTTTTTAAAATATGTCTGCCATCATCGACGTCAAATTTTCTTCAACATTGGATTTTCGTCACCGTTCCATAATGGAATTATGGCCATCCTCAAGAGCGAAGGCCCTATTGGACAGACCCTAATGTCTCCAACCCTCATCTGGCATATCTCTTGAGATACGGATGGTAACTTTTATTATTCACTCACAGATGCTACAAAAGATAGAGACGAGAACACCGCCTAGAAAGACAGAGGGGGTACAAAATCATCGAGCAAGACAGAATGGCCCAAACAGAAGGATAGTATGGGTAACAACTTGAATGGAGGATCAAGTGGTTAACCAAACCACATTACTCAAATTTATATACCTCTGCACCTCTGAATTGAACCAACTTATGTGCCACATGAAAGAAGATGGTGTATTTTGGAGTTCTATAATCTATAAAAGTAAGATCCCAACCACCTTTACAATTTCCCTCGCTTCCAGCTAGCGCACCAGTCATCTTTCAAAGATTTATATACCTACATCTTGTCACTACTTCTATGTAAAAATATCCCAGATCCATGTTTCATTGTAGCAAGGAACTTTCTTAACCTCACCATTATTCTCATCAACAAAAGGTACATGTGGAAACTCCCACTTCATTTTTAACCTCAATGAATGCATCGCCATGAATCACATCACCTTTTACTGCTATCATTGACAACATCTTCCCGAGCACTATCATGTCACTTTTGAAGATATGATCCAAATACATTTTTGGAGAACCCTAGCACCTGCCTATCATTTACATACTCCTATCCTTAATCATCAGCTACGAAGCTTTATCAACAATCCAAAATCTTTCCTACCACAACCAAATTCACCTAGTTCACAAGACTACACTATGATTCCCATTATCTCATTTCATGTCAGTCTATGTCACGTGTGCTGGAGAGACACATAAGAGTCTAAGTGACCAATCGGTCTGCCAGCAACCATGCACACTTAAGAATGCTGGGCATTTGCAAGCCAGGGTAGTAATACAAGCCTTTAAACAAGTAATCATATACCCGAAGTGGCTAAGATTAAGGGAACGTTTGCATTAATGATTATTAAAAAGTCAAGGTTCAAGACATGCAGGCACAGCAACTGATTCAGAGAAACACAGAAGAGAACATCCCTTTCAGAAGCAAAGATATCAACAGTGACAAGTGAAGACTGATTAAAATTAAGGCTAAGGATGCAATCCATGATTTTTTTTAAGAGTACTTCAGACCCCACCAGAACTACCTAGCCAAAGCACTTGCTCTTAAAATGAAGAGACTGCTTTCTGCTGGAAGCCTATGAACTCTGAACATTAAATTGAATGGAGGCCATCAACGAGCTGATATAACGTGCAGCTATTCAAAACAGTACCGGCATGACCAAAAAGCACAGAAGGCATGATCAAGACAAGTATAAGAAAGCTATGCAGGCAACACTATAGTGAAGAGACTAGCTCTCTCAAGCCTGATAATGGTCATATGCAAAACTTCAAGTTACCATTGAACTGGCAGCTACATACAAAAACGTAATAATCTTCAGCAAAAGTGTTAGAATCAAAAGGCAGCTCATAAATCAAACAGTGGCTCATCATCCTGCACCTTAATACAATAGCAATAACTTTGACATAAGCAAATGTGTTTAAGAAGCAAAGAGCTACACAATTGCATTTGCAGCACTAGCGATTCTTGGCCACAAGTCTGCACATTCCTTTCCAATAGGACCAGTGATTGCAGAACCTGAAAAAGACGAGGACGACTGACTCTCTCTCTCTCACACACACACACCACATAAAAAACACACAAAAAACACATGCACAGCTATAGCCATGGGTAAACGTTACAGCTGGATAAAATAATACCCCATACCTTTCATCTCTCCCTTAGGATTGACAATTACTCCTGCATTGTCTGTTGAAACAATAAACAAAAAACAGAAAACAGAAGACGAGTATTAGAGGGCAAAAGCCAGATAGACTTGAATCCAGACCCCATATCCAACTAATAAATAATTTCGAGGAGCAACCTACTAAAAAGGCACAGAAATTTAATATTTCTTCATTATTCGGCCAACTTCTGTCTGCCTACAAACCACCCCATCAATTCTGAGATCAACATAATATCATAGCAGGTTTTCCGCCATAAATTGAGGTGCAATTTTGAACAAATTCAGAGAGAAATGATGTGGCAGAACTACGTCACTTTAGGTGAGAAATGATGTGGCAGAACTACATCACTTTAGGTGTCACATCAAGTCTGCACTGTTCTGAACTTGCTAAGAGTCAGCAAGCTATGCTGCAGCAAACTAGACAGGATTTTAGTTCAAAGCCCACGACAGCCATGAAAGGCCAGGTGCCAGCCTTACCCAGAGGAAAAGGCCCCCACTCACCCTATCCCTCACAGAAAAGGCCTCCCCCAATGACCTACCCGAGTCATCAAACATGCCTGCTAATGCTTTTCTAGATTATTGTAACCAAACCAGACCTAACAATCTACGGCTCATTCAATACAGTTGGCAACATTACACACAACCATGGCTCGCAACTCAAACAAAAAAAGGAAGCATTACAGCTAGCATGATGCAGTTCCAAGAGTTCAAAGCTCTAAAATGCTTTTGAAGATCATTCTCCGATTTAGGACTAGACTGGACCAACAGAAGTGTACATGTAACTGATCAATCTGTTCAAACACAAAATGGCCACCTTTACCTGTTCAAGCTTATGTTATTTACACAATGCACGAAGCACTCCCAAATATCTTGATGTTAGGACCCACAAAAGCATGCACGTAACTGATCAGTCTGATCAAATACAAAATGGCCACATTTTACCTGCTCAAACCTTAATTCACTTGCATGAAACATTCCCAATACCTAGCTGTTATGAACTCAGATACCATCCAGCAGTTTGTAAAGGTCACCCATAAAAAGAAAATCATAGCTGTCAAACCTCTGAACCAAATAAAACCGGCTTGCAAAAATATATGCCAGAAAAATGCCCAGGTTACTTCATAAGCTTTACAAAAACCAAAATGCAAGCTTGACTCCATGAGTGCACACTCACAAAGCTTCAAAATCATGAACTCCCATCATTCTTCAAGGCATAGACTTCGTGATGACATCTCTACTCACAAGATCACCCCCCAAGAGTAGGTGCAGGTTCATGCATAAAAACATCACCTTAGTAGACAAATCTTCATAGATAAATGTTGAACCAAGTTTCTATCACTTTTCTGCAGACGAAGGGCAGACTCAGCCATTATGAAGGCTAGCACTAGAGAATGCATGTGCACTACCGTTTTGTAACAGGAAAATATGAAATCAAAACCCACTCCCGGCATCATAGCATTACAAAACGCCAAAGAGCTAAACATGCTGAATACCAAAGGCAGCAAGCATGAGAAAAACCAAGATTCTAAATGTGCATGTTAAATGCAAAGATGAGTTGGTTACAGACTCAAGATATGGCATTATCCCACAGTCCACTGGCAACTACAGCACTTGTTGACAGAGCTCAAGACCTCTGCATGTGAAAACAAGGTGAGATGTTCCTTAACCAGGTATAGGCTCACTTGATGCAACATTCTAACCAATCAACATACGGACATGCACATTAGAGCACCAAACTTCCACAAAAATAACACTGCAGAACTGCAAAGGTTGAAACAAACATCTCCTCTTCCCTTCTACTGTTGATTGAGAAAAAAAAAACTTTTCCAAACAGCAAGGCAAAAAGAGGCCTGAAGATGGTAGAGGCCTACCCAGAACAAGATCAATAGGGAAGGGGGGTTTGTGGGGAACTGAAAGCTAATGAGAATTGATGGAAAAGACATGGCGAATGATTAAATTTGTTTTATAACTGGCACAATTTGCAGCAAAAAGCGAGTAGTAACTCTAATAAAAAAAAATTGGGAGGAGGAGAGTGACGGGGGGGGGGACATTGGCCTTATTTCAACAAGCATCTGCTGCTCAACTTCTACCCTGTGGACTTTCCCAACTTGCCAACCGTCACTGAAATGCAGACATCACAGCTCGTTTGAGACTACCGCTCTGTAACAGTACCTCCTAAACAACAAACCGTATATAGTATAACTTTCTTTTTTTCGTTCTATTAAGTAAGATACAAACGTCACTTCCTGATCAAGAGCACAAAGATGAGATTAAAATGCACTTCCTTACCTTCAAAATACATGAAGACACCATCCTTTCTTCTCCAGGGCTTGCGCTGGCGGACAATCACGGCAGGCATAACCTTCTTCCGCAGATCAGGCTTTCCTTTCTTCACAGTGGCCATTACCATGTCACCGACGCATGCAGCAGGCAGTCTATTGAGACGGCCTTTCACACCTTTGACGGAGATCACATACAGGTTCTTGGCACCTGTGTTATCCGCGCAGTTCACAACGGCGCCCACAGGCAGACCAAGAGACATCCGGAACTTGTTGCCAGAAGAGCCTCCACGCCCTGCCCAAACAGAAAATGGCGATAAGAATGCCAGAATCATGACATTGTTGCAGAGGAAGAGGCCGAAACGCCATAGCTATGGAGCTTCAAAACACAGAACAAGACACTTTTAAAATCGGCGAAAAGCCAGTGTCCAGCCATTGAAGCTTTAACACAATTTACAACGAAGAGATAGAGCGCACCTCGTTTCGACATGGCCGCTTCACACGAGCACGCAGAGGTTCAACTACACAAACCCTAAGTCTTGGGTATATAAATTCTTGTAATTTAGGGTTGGGAGCGTGTGCGCCCACTTTTGGGCTCTTCACACCACTTAGCAGAGTTTACACGCTCCCACTTTTGGGCTCTTCACACCACTTAGCAGCGGTGCACCTCCTCTGCTGAGGTGAGATGCGGGTCGCTCCTTGCTTCCTACGTGTTGCATGGTTAGTGGTTAGTGCTACTCTTTCGTATGCAGCTCGCTCCTGCATGTTGCATGGGGTGGCTCGGTCATGGGCGTCTCCTGTGCACTTCCTCCACTGGCTGCTGAGATGAGATGTGGGTCGCTCCTTTCTTCCTGCGTGTTGCTCAGAGTGTCTGTGGTGGTCTGTGATGTGTCTGTGGTGGTATGTGCTGTGATGGTATGTGGTTGGTTGCTGGAGTCGTCTATGATGGTCTCTGATTAGTTGTTGCTAGTTCGATTTTATTGTTTAGTTGCTAAATAATGCTTGTTTGGTTCGATTTGATGAGAACCCTACTAATCTTGATTTCTTTCTGTAGATTAATCTTAATTGTTTATTCTTGTTCTTTCTGTAATTTCTGTACGTCGGCCTCGAGAGGGCGCTTATGGCTTTGGTACGGTTTAAGGCTAAATGGGTGTTAGGTAGGAGTTAGCATGTGTGAATTTTGGGGCAGTGTGCATGCATGGTCTCTGATTAGTTGTTGTTTAGTTGCTAATTAATGCTTTGTTTGGTTCGATTTGATGAGAACCCTGCTAACCTTTATTAATGCTTGTTCTTTCTGTAGATTAATCTTAATTGTTCTTTCTGTAATTTCTGTACGTCGGCCTCGTGAGGGTGTGTACGGCTTTGGTACGGTCGTGGGTGGGATGCGATGTTGGCTGGGCCAATAAAAGGGCACCTGTTTGGGGGCTATGGGCTTGGGAACTCACTGTTGGTTCGTTGGGTCGTAGGCTCTATGTTGTGGGCTAGGGTTGGGTTGGGCATGTCCGACTGTCGTCGTAAGCTCTGTGTTGTGGGGTTGATTGGGTTGGGTCTATGTGTTGGGGTGGGTCTTTGCCATGGCACCTCGCCGTCCTCAAGGGTTTACAGACATCACAAATGTAGGTAAAGATACAGGAGGCCCTTCTGCGCATCCACTAGATAAAGGAAAAGTCTTGGAGGCTACTACATCCACAGATGCCCGTGACAAAGGCAAGGGTGTGGCAGATTCATCAAATCCTCATATTCTCACACCCCCTGAAGGAAAGAAAATGGTTAGAAATCTACATATGGTGAAGAGTAGGGCAAGGTCTATAGGTTCTGACCCTAGCGTTAACAATACCACCAAATGCAAAAAAGGGGCCACTCGTTAGGTTGACCAGGCTGCTTGAGGTTTCTGTGATTGTAGGTGTTGGGAGTGGTGACATAGATATTGCATTCTGGGAACCATGAGAAGACTTTGTCCGGTCTGAATATATTAGTTGTTTGTGGAACATTGAATCATAGCCACTTCCAAATGATCATTAAAATAATGGCAGTTTCCTTAATAGGCAACCTTATAAAAATATATCTTGCATGGGATGTATCAAAACCAGCTGGGGGCATTGTTATGTGCAAGGGTTTGAAACAAGTTCGCTTGCACACATTCGAAGGTATGTTGGGTTATTGCATGAAAGATATGTTTAAACCTCGTTTTAAGTTTTTTGTCACAATGTAATGGCGAAAGAAATTACTAGGGGGCGGGAGTAATATGCATTGTATGGGGCTGGAGACTTAAAGAACAAAGTCTCTCTGTCGCCAGTGAATGTATTTGACCGAGCATATGTGTACATGGATGGATAACTACATTCCTAATAGGCTTGGGTCAACATTGGAGTCAACACTTTTGCGCATGATGCGCATGAGGAAGTACTACCCATCTACCCAGTGGGGCTGATCCCTAAAACTGAAAATGGGATGGACAAAAAAAGAGCAGTTGTAGGATGGAAAGTGATGAAGATACCACATCTCACTCAACCGATTGATGTTGATCAAATTTTCTTTTTGGGCTCTCCTCGTTACAGGTATTATCCAAATGTGGATGCTAGCAATGAAGCAAATGAAGAAGATGATGGGAAGCCCGGTTCAAGAAGCAACCCCATCAATCTTAAAAGTGACGAAGATGTGTTCTTTGTGCAGAGGGTGGTTCCTTGTCTACAAAAGGGAATCATGGATCTTTTCTAGATGGCTCGACTATGTGCCTTTATTCCATGCTTGCAAGACAACCAAACATGCTGTTTTCATGTGACTTTCAAGAAAGAGATTGTTTGATGTGAATATCAGTTTTCAGAATGCAATGTAACTAGTACTTCAGCCTTGTACATACACGAAGCAATAAAGCCCCCCTAAAACACATTTTTTATGAATATATGCAATAACTTTCCGAAAAAATATCCATCTTTTTCAAATTTTGTGCAAGAGAGATTTTTTTTTACAAACCATTGAATTTAAAATATTTATTGCATACCGAGGTCTAAACCTACCAAAAAGAATACTAAGGTAAGAACCTTAGTAAAACAAAGCAAAAAAATAAAAAATAAAAATAAAAATAAAAAATCTAGCCCTTAATTAATGCGGAATTTTTTTTAAGTGAATAGGCAAGTAAAATTTTATTTTAAAGTGGAATCAACCAGCCGCATTTATTTTTATATTTGGAAAGGTTTTGTATTTCAAAAGCATTAACTCCAGAAAGGTTTTTGAATTTCATGTGTGAACTAAAATTTGCTAAACTTATGCAAACCAAATGTCATGGATCTAAATTTCTAGGAAGATAGAAATCAAATAAATTGCAAGATTTGATTTAAATTCAAACAATTCATCAAACATCACATGATCATGACCAAAATATTCCAAAACAAATAAAATACTTAGCTCACAAAGATTTGGCTCCAATATTGGGTGCAATCATCTCCTCTTGTGTGTATGGCCTAATTTTCCCCACACATGAGTATTTACGAGATACTTTATTCCAATTTAGGCCATAGCCTCCAAAAATACAAAAAGGGTGCTTTTCTTGGATGACACTCTCTTATCTTCAAAAATAGAGTGCTCATAAATTGAGGCTTGGGTTTAAAGCATATCACGCTTTACCAAATATTAAAGATCAAGTCCATGCTTGATAAACTAAGGCTTTTACAAAATAAATCAAAATGTGCACAAGCTAGCACATGTATATACAAAGCTTGTTTACAAAATGGTGTGCCAAGTAATAAATTTGTGCGACTTCTCTTCAATCCTCATAATCTTCTTCACCTATAAAATAACCAACAATAAATTCGTGAAATAAATATTCCATAATCATACAAACCATCATCACATACATGTTTGTAGGCGTAAGTAACCCAGGAATCACCCCTACATACGAACCAGCTTAAACAAACATTGGAGACTCCAAGTATACGTCAATGTCCACCAAACGTATTAATATTTATAATGATAACCCAAGTGTCCCTAAATTATCTAAGAGGGTAGAATAATATTTTTAAGAGGGCTTAAAATATATTCCCATAACCTTCCCTCTTACTTGAGTTTGAATTTGCCTTTAATTGCTGGTTTGTGTTGAAAAGAATGGAGGATCTCAGGGAAAGCACGAAAATATTTCTTAGACACCCATCTTGCATCTTCACTCACGAGGATGATTTTTGAAAGTTATTAAATATTTACTATATTGGTTTCCAGTACGAGTTGGTGTAATTTGATGGTCAATGATGGTATATGGGAGTAAGATTTCTTGGTCTCCTTCAATAAGAGGTGGTTCTTCATATACTAGATGAGTGGGAAGTTGTCCTTTGAAAGGTTTAAATAAGCTAACATAAAATGAATTGTGAATGTGCCAATGAGAAGGTAATTCAAGTTTATATGCAACATCATTAATTTTGTGGATCACTTTAAGAGGTCCATAAAATCTTGGTACAAGCTTAACAGCTGGGAATTTTTCAACACTTTTAAGTTGATGTTTTTCAATTTTCAAAAGTACATAGTCTCTAAGTTCAAAGGATACAGCTTTACATTTACCATTGCTTGATTAACATACTTTTCTTAAGCATGAGCATTGGAATGTTTTACGTCATTCAGAATGGTCGTAAAATCAATAGTAAATTGATCAGCAGCTTCTATTTTGTGAGAAAGTCTAGTTGTCAGAATAGGCAAAAGTTTTCCATATATAGTTTCGAAAGGTGCTCGACCAATAGGTGAATGAGGAGTATTATTGTAAGCAAATTGGAGAAGATGAATGTACTTATCCCATGAGTTAGATTGTTAGGCAACATAGGCTCTGAGTAGATCTAAGATAGTGTTATTAGTAATGTTACAGGACCATGGTACATGGAGATTAAATTATTCCATAAATTCAATAATAAAAGAAATTAAACCATAACATCATAGCATAAATCAAGAGCATGAAAGATCAATAACACAAGACTGGGTGCAATCTCCCCCCCGACGTGTGTGGCTCCCCTCCCACACGTGGTATTTTAATCATATTAATAAATTTAGCCCTTGGAGCCATTAATAGCATAGCTTTTCCAAAATTGGGCTTTTTTACAAAATTGACCCTTAGTCCAATGCTTTTAAAGCATCTCATAAAAAATAATCCTTGCCCAATATATGTACAATGGACCAAACCATACAAAATTAAATATTTAACACACATGTGCTTGGCTAGATAGTCTCGTCCAATGTCCACCTTGGTCGTCTCGAACTCATGATCTATACTCAACATAATCCACAATGTTAGATCACAACTACTTTGGAATCACTCACAAAAGTAATTATAACAAATGAAAATCATTCATTACCATGCTTCACACATGAATGATTTTCATCACACATAATTAATTGGATTCACTCCCATGATAAAATGTTCTGAAAAATCTCACTCCCGTGACAGTCCTCCCATTTGGGAAAGCAATTTTTCTCAATTGCGTCAAATGATCAACAACCTAACAAGGTTAACTCAAATAATTAAACATAGTTCAATCACCACTCCCTGGGAGGAATACTACATACATTAATAACACTAGATGATTAGTATTTATTGTGGAGTCACCCACAATACGCAATCACTAGTATGGTATGAATCGTGAGGACCTATACGACACCTCATTCAGTACCCTTGTATGGTGCGACACCTCCGTCAATGACCCTCGCAGAGTGTGATACCTCGTTCGGTGACCTTCACACAAATCTTCACATGTGCGACACCTCATTCGGTATCCTCGCACATATCTCTCTCGTGTGACACCTCGTTTGGTACCCTCACACAATCTTTACTGGTGCGACACCTTATTTGGTACCTTCGCATGCATCTCTCTCGTGTGACACCTCGGTACCCTCACACAATCTTTCACTGGTGCGACACCTCATTCGGTACCCTTGCACGCATCCCTCTCGTGTGACACCTTGTTTGGTGCCCTCACACAATCTTTCATTAGTGCGACACCTCATTCGGTACCCTCACACCTGCTATCTTATTCCAATGATGATTTCAATAAGCATGTGTTTAAGGTAGGAATCTCGGTTTCCTGTTCGGTCTTGAAGATGGTGTCGTGAAAGCTACATGTATCAACAGGTTATTTCTAACTTGTCTGTAAGAAAAAGATGAAAGTTTAATAATTATTACTGATCTTGGTATGATACTGTATTAAACTTAGATTTTCTACACATAACATACTAAACGCCTCGGTCTAATATGGTTTTCATGGATTTTAAATCTTGAAAGAGGTCTTGTTTACAATTGATGTTTGTAGACTTGAACAAATCTCTATTTTTGAATAAGAAATCTGTAATCTTTAGGAATCTTGTACTTAATTAAAGTTTTGGTTTGAACGTCTCTTGTACTAAAATAAAACTTCCTCTTGGGCTTGAATAGATCTTGTACTTGTATCTTGTGAAAAATTAAGACTATACTTGACTTGATGGTTAGTTTTAGTCTTGCCTTACCATTCATGATACGATTGAGTGATACAAAACTTGATTTTCAGAGTACGTTTTCAACAACTCAATGAAGAACTTGTCTTTATCTACTAGCAATTACTCGTCACACTTGAACCAATACTTGTTGCTGGAGACCAACTAGCTATGTCATTAAATTTAGCATATCTTCTCTTAGTCGTAATAATCAATCCAAGTGATCTACTAGTACAAGTTTTCCTTATTCTTGATATTATGAATTGAGTGTTTTCTTGTCATCTGGAATTAGTTTCTAGAAACTAGGGTGCTTTAAAGTTTTCTTTGTAGGTCTCAATGAATGGCTAATAATACAGAAGGAAATGAATACTTAATTTTTAAATTTTCAGAATCATTTCAAAATCAAGAGAATTATTTGAAAGAAATGAAATAATTAATTAATTCGACTTTAAAAGTGATTAATGATTAATTCTTAAAACTTGAACATATAAAAGACAGTAAAATAAATGCTTTTAAATTTTTCTAACCTCAAAAATAAAGTTTCAACCATTTGGAAAATATAGGAAATTATTTTATAAACTATTCAAGGTATGAGAAAAGACTTATCTCATAATTTGTCGGGCTAAAAAAGAGGATATTAACTGATCAAATAGAAAAAAAAAGTTAGTAAGTATAGGTATCATTCTCTGGTTGAAAGCCTTTACACGAAATTTTCGATGGGGTAGAAAGAGACTGAGTAGATTACATTTAAATCATACAAAGTGAAATCATAATTCAGAGTATGGTGAGTTGGTCCAAGAAGATAGTAATCTACTACCCCTAATTTTTCCAAAAACATGATTAGTTTAATATTATTCTGAAAGAAATTAACTAAAGTCTCAATAATGACGAAGCAATGTTTTTCGTCGTCGCTCCAGCATACCATATGTACAATGGGCCAAACCATACAAAATTAAATATTTAGCACACATGTGCTTGGCTAGATAATCTCGTCTAATGTCCACCTTGGTCGTCTCGAACTCATGATCTATACTCAACATAATCCACAATGTTAGATCACAATTACTTTGGAATCACTCACAAAAATAATTATAACAAATGAAAATCATTCATTACCATGCTTCACACATGAACCATGCATCACACATAATTAATTGTTTCACTCCCATGATAAAATATTCTTAAAAATCTCACTCCCATGACAAGTAACCTCAATTTGTCCATTTGTTTCTGGATGGAAAGCTGTTGAGAAATCTACTTTAGTGCCTAGGTTGGAGAATAATGTGATTAGTCGACTCTACCAAGCCTCCTGGCAAGACTGCCATCTCCTTGGATCACATGGTGCGCTCCTATAACACTTTTGCCTCTCCTTGGCTCACGCAAGTCACCATACTTGTGCTTGTCCTTAACTGTTGACATCGCCTAGCACTTGCCTCTCCCAAGCTCACGATTCGCCTTGCCCTTTGCATGCTACAATAGCCCACCTCCATTTCCCAACTGACCTAAATTTGGATCTTGGGGAGACACATCACTTATTATCATACGGACTAAAATATATAAACTTCAATTATAACCATGAGTAAGATAGCGTAAACCATGATGAAAATAAAACACATGAGAGAGTATTGGGTGTAATCTATCACCCCTCCAAAAGTGTCAGCATCCTTCCACTTCTTGAGTGTTTATGTTTTATTAATAAAAATAGCCCACATGCCAAAAATATTTGCACACTTTTGCATGGGCTTGCCCTTTACAAAAATAGGAGTTGCTTTTAACACAAGCTTAGATAAATCCTTCCTATCTAAACCACTAAAATAAAGAATCCCAAGGGTTAATTCACGTGCAATAAAATCAATGTCCATGCCCAAGTATAACAAAAGTGGACGGCCAACAATAATACAAAATATCTCGTATAGTAAATACTCAGCCAAAATACAAAAAATGAGAACCTTCCCGATAATAGCTCACACCATATCACCGCCATCATGTCCCAGCCATATTGGCTTATGAGCACAAAGCACAAACACATTATACATTAGTAACACATGCTAAAATTACACAATAGCACATAAGCATTAAATCTAACATGTAATTCTAGCCATCCCTAATTTCGTATATCCTACACATGGAATATTGGGAATCACCCAAGTGCCATGCTACGAACATAGCGGTAATTAGGTGTTCCCAATTAACCACAGAGGGACAAACAAATAAACCGTAACATCCCTCCTACCCGGGATAGCAACTATCCTTAGTAGCATTATATGAACTGGCCCGTGTTTGACAGTAAGATTGGATGAGGTCGAGATAGGCACGAAAAAACCTCTTAGGCATCCATTTAGCATTCTCGTGGGGCGGGGATTATTTTTAAAGGTCAAAAGATATCTATTATACACTATACCTATGCGAGTGGTAGTGGACTCATGGTCGATAATAGCTTTGAGTTGAAGTTCTTCTACCTGGTCAACAAGACTAGGTGCTCTCATGTATAGGATGTGTAGGAAAAAGGTCCCTTATAAGGTCTCAATAGATTGATATGGAAAGAATTATGAATTCTCCAATGATGAGAGGGAAGTGAAAGCCTATATTCTAGGTCATTATTCTTATGTGAGTAATTTGAAAAGGACCATAAAAACGAGGAGCTAACTTAACAACAGGGTTAGTTTCAACACTTTTAACAAGTCTCTTTTTAATACGAAGCAAAACATATTGATCCACTTGAAAAACCATGTGCTTTCTTTTCTTATTAGCATGTTTAGTGTATTGCTCTTATGCTTTGGAAATAGCATTACGAACATGATTATGAATAGAGGTAAAATCAATGGTGAATTGATGTGCAGCTTCAATAGTGTGTGACAAAGGAGTTATAGGAGTAGGTAAAACTTTTCCATACACAATTGCAAAAGATGCTTTTCCAGTGGATGAATGTAGTGTATTATTGTATGCAAATCATAAAATATGAATATACTTATCACAGTCTTTAGGTTGTGATGAAACATATGCACGAAGTAAATCTAATATTGTGCTATTTGTCCGTTCAGTTTGACCATTATATTCAAGATGAAATGCAGTGGAAAAATCCAATTTGGTCCCTAGATTATCAAACAATGTAGTCCAAAAATCACTGTAGAACTTAGAATATAAAAAACAATCACTTGTGGTAAACCATGATGTGTGAAAATCTATTTAACAAACAAGTGTGCAGCTTGATGTGCAGTAAGAGTCTTTTTACAACAAGGAAGAAAATATGTCTGTTTACTAAATCTATCAACAATACTCCAAATCATAGCATTATGGCTTGCAGTTTATGAAAAAACTAGTGAGAAAATCCATGGAAATTTGTTCCCGAGGAGCATTAGGAATTGGAAGACCATGAGTAAACCAAGTTTCTTACCCTTGTAACTTTTTACTTTTTTACAAACATCACATTCAGAAACAAATCTAGCTATATCATATTTCATTTTAGGCTAATAAACATCACTAGAGATGGTTTGGAATGTAGATGGAACACCACGATATCCCACATAAGGTGGCTGATGTAATTCCTCTAGAATAGAATGTCTAAAGGGTCGAGTAATGCATAACCTTTTATGAAAGAAAAGATATCCATCATCGTAGGAATACTCAACAAAAGGGCTCCAATTATTTTCTCTTAATCTAAACCAAATATCACTAAATTTAGGGTCTTGGTCATAAGTCTCACGCATAGAGTCAAAATATATATTCTCAATCGCGTAGATATATTTTGAATGGAAGTTCTTCTACTCAAAGCATAAGCAACTACATTTTCTTTACTAGGTTGGTATTGAATAATGGGCTGAAAACTTTGAATAAAATCTACCCATTTAATATGTCTTTGCGAAATAAGTGGTTGAGAAAGCAAATGTTTAATACTCTGCTGATCAGTTTTTATAAGAAACTCTGCGCCGCTCATCAAATAATGTTTTCAAATTTTTAATGCATAAACTACAGCAGACAACTCTTTGTCTCATAGGTGTTATACTCACTTTCAGGCAAGACAAAATTTCCTTCTCTCGAAAGCAATAGGATGACCATCTTGCATTAACACAACACCAATGCCCTTACCACTAGCATTGGTTACAACCACAAAGAAAGGTCGTGAAAAATCAGGTAATTGTAACACAGGTGCATGAGTAAGTGTATATTTTAATGCAAGAAAATATTTCTCTTGAAATTTGGACCATTCATAAGGTCTGGTTTTTTTAAGAAGTTTAGTGAGATAATGTGCCTTACATGTAAAATTATGGACGAACTTGTGATAATAGCTACACAACCCTAGAAAAGATCGTAGCTCATGAAGATTCTTAGGGCACGACCATGATGCAATAGTTTCTATTTTCTTAGGATCAACATGGATTTCCTTAGCAGAAACTATATGTCCCAAATACTCAATCTCACTCTGGAAGAAACTACTTTTTTCAGGATTGAGGTAAATTCCATTTTCCTTGAGCAAATTAAATACAATTTCCAAGTGTTTTTCGTGCTCTTCTTCACACTTACTAAAAACTAAGATATCATTAAAAGAAAACCACAAAGTTTTGATGGCCAAGAAACATCCTATTCATCATACGACTAAAAGTCACATTACTAAAAACTCAAAGTGACCAGTCTGAGTTCTAAAAGTGACCAGTCTGAGTTCTAAAAACTCAAAGTGACTAGTTTGAGTTATAAAAGAAGTTTTATAAATATCTTAATCGGCCATCCTTATTTGATGATATCCGAATTTTAGATCAATTTTACTAAGTCGGCCATTCTTATTTAATGATATCCGAATTTTATATCAATTTTACTAAATCGGCCATTCTTATTTGATGATATCCAAATTTTATATCAATTTTACTAAAGATGCTGGCTCCCCTTAATTTGTCGAGTAGACCATCAACTCTAGGAATTGGAAATCTATTCTTGATAGTGTTCGTGTTGAGAGCCCTGTAGTCTACACACATATGATAAGTATCATTTTTCCTCTTTTACAAGAAGGATTGGTGCTTGAAAAAGTAAATCCTCGATTTAAGTTTTAATTTCTCTTTACTCAAGAGGGTTAGCTTTATAAGGTTTTCTACAAGGCGGTGTACTTCCAAGTCCTGAGGACGTGTACTAGGTAGTCTAGGAGGTAACTCATTGAGGAAAAAATCAAAAAATATAGAAAGAAAAGAGTCATGTGATGTATCCTTGGGATATGGTTCTTCATCACTAAGCTGGTTAACCAAAATTAAGAAAGTTTTCTCCCTCTTCCTCAAAGCGCTCTTGGTCTGAGTATGGCTCAAAAGTGGTTGATCCTTGCCTTCAAAAATTCCTTATAAATAAACATTCTTATGATGACAATGCATAAAAGATATTACGTGCTTTGCTAATCAATATGTGGTGTGTAATGATGTCGAAAAGGCATTCCCAAAATCATGTTAACACCATGCAAAGGTGCTACTAAGAAAGTACGTTCATCAGAAAATTGTGCAATATACAAAGCAAGATTCTTCACTTTCTTAGTGCAATTATACTTTTTATTTTGAAAAGAATCCTTTGGTACTTTAAAAAGAGAAGGAATCATGTCAAGATTAAGAGCATGTGCAAGATGTTCAGAAATAAAATCATGTGTACTACCATCATCATGCAAGATTGTGATTTCTGTATGTTGAATTTGTCCTTTCATTTGAAGTAAAGTGTGTGGTGAAAAAGAAAGAAGATCAAGGCTAGAAGTACCTTCTTAGTTAGATTTACCATTGAACTCGTTACCATAAAACTCTGGCTTATAGGCATCACCGTAAGCATCATCATCATCATCTCCAGTGTTAGTGTCTTTATCACCATCCACCATGTAAAGGACAATTGGCTTCTTGTTGCCTTGATGAGACGTGGTATTTGTGTGGATTCCGGTGTTTCAAAAGATCTTGATGAAGGCCTAGATAGGCACTGCACTGTGGCATGGGAACCACCTTTTAAATATATATATATATATATATATATATATATATATATATATATATATAAAACACCACCAAGTGGCAAGTAACAAAGGAGCCACCTGGCGCTTCCTTTGGTTGCCAGCTTGTTCGCTAGCGAAATCTTCATGAAGGTTGGCGAAAGGAGTTTGGAGGGCGGTTGCCGCTTAGACAGAGGATACTTCTAGAGCAAGCAGAGCTAACGGTTGAAGGATGTTTTGTGTGTGAGTGAAGGCTGATTACAAAAAAGATTACGAAGTTGCTGCCTGGAGACTGAGGATTTCGGGAGAGTGCAGAGGATGGAGAGAGAAGCTGCAACAACGCTTGTTTGTTTTTTCCTTGTGTGAGCGACTAGAGCGAAGGAGAGGAGATTCCCTTTGTGTGCGTGAAAGGCTGACAAGGACGGGCTTTTAGTGGGTGGTGTGCATGGCTGGAGCGCAGTGAAGAGAGAGCAGCCAGTTCGTGATGGAAGGCGCCGCTAGGTGGTATCCGCCGTTGTGAAGCCGGCAGTGGCCAATGTTGCGAAGGTGGTGAAGTTTAGTTCGCTGTGGTGGCTGCTGGTAGCACAGAGAGACAGAGAGCTAAGGGGAGCGAAGCTATTGGCATCGACTAGGCAAGGAATCGCCTGGGGGATCAGCAGGAAGAGCAAAGGGAGCTGGCGAAGCGCTGCAGCCGAGGGACTTGTGAAAAGGTTGCCGCCTGAGGAGGGCTGGCGGGTAGCACAGCTGCTGCAGACAAAAAGGTGTGGTAGGCGCCTTGTTTCGAGGCCTCTGGTGTGTGATCAAGAGAAAGCTTTGGGCAGCAGTGTGTGTGAGTTGTTTGCTGTGAGTGTGTGATAAAAGGAGAGTGCGAGGAAGAGTGGTTGAAGCTTGTCAATTGATAAAATCTGTGTGTGATGGATGACCCCTTGTCAATGGACAAATAGGGTTCGTGTTGATGATATGTGAGTGGCTTAGCCTTGCTGACAGATAAAAGGCCTTGATAATGAGATATGTGAGCCGTTGAAGCTGTCTTTTCTTTGGTCTCTGTGTGGTGTTTTGAGAAATTTCTATTTCCAGCATCGTGTGCTGGTGGTGCCCCTTGTGTTTGTTGTGTCTTCCAAGGCTGCTGGGTAGGTAGCTATAGAGGCATTTCTTCTTTTCCTAGCCTCCCGACAATATTCTCCTCCCTTCTCTAGAAAAATAATGATTTGACTCTTATGCTTGCCCATCCAACATAAGAGACTTGACTTAGACTCTTATGCGTGTCTCTCCAACACACACGGCTTGGACAATCACGACTTGGACAATCACGTGCATAATTGGAAAAGTTCAGTACAATGAGTAAAAGATAAATGATAGCTTGCCACCAGATTTTTGGATTTGAGCAACATGACAAGATAACTTGTTAACCCTTTCGCCACCATAGTTTTGTCTTCAAGGAAAATCATAAGATTTAGTTATGGCACCATTGCCTTTCTTTGTGAGAGTTGGTGTGTTGCTCTTCATTTTCCTGGAATGACTTTGTCAAAGTCAATTGGTTAGATATCTGACATCTACAATGAAAAAGTCAAGGTTTTTTGTTTGATTTTGCTTTGTTGATTTTTATTTGTGTTTGACTTTACAAGATGATGATAGGCTTGGCATCTTAGCATCGTGAGAGCTATTGCTCTTGAGGCTGGATCTAATTGTATTCCTCGATCACTAACTTTAGGTATGTACTTCTTCATTGTAACTCCTTTATAGGCTGCATTCTTGCTTTGTTGTTGTTTGAGGTGCATTAACTGGGACCTTGCTTACATGGTTGAAGTTGAGAGGTTTAGAAGGTTGTATGCTATGATTAGAGATGAATCACTTGCCACCAGTGCTCGACAAAACTGGCATTTATATGTAATTTAACCAGCCAAAATTTTAAAAAACCAACCAAGAATTTATCATGCCTTTACGATTAAGGGCTGAAATTTATTAGTTTTGAGTTATTCTACCGAAAAAATAGCTAAATTCAACACAAAAAACCGGCCAATTTTCTAAAATGCCCTTATTTTCAAAGGCTAGAAAAAAGATTTTTGTCAAGCACTACTTGCCACATGCTTTTCTTTTTATTATCTTCCCTTCATTTTTTTTGGTTTTTTAGTGCAAGGATTTGATGCATGGGTCACAACAATTTAGAGTGTCTAATGCATGCACCATGTATCATAGTGCCCTACTCATGTAGAATGCAAATGTATCATGCGGTGTAAGAAACTTAGTGAGGGCCAGGGGTTATCATTGTGATGAGGTCTCTATCTTAGGTGTTGGTGCATGCGTGAGGTACACTTGCACAAGTTGGGATAGGCATGATAACTATTAGAAATCAAGCAAAAAATGTTTATCATAGTTAAGAATGACTTGTTACCTTTTGGTGTGAAAATCATCAGGCCAAGAGTAGTTTGAGAAGTTGTAAATTCAGTCTCACCATGTGATATTATTTCAAGCAATCTTTGATTTGCATGTGGGAGGAATGGTAAGCAGGAATAGCCTACATGTAGTTGGTAGCAGTGGGACTTGGATAAACCACCTTGTCAACACTTAGCATATGGCATGGTTTAGTAAGTTTGTCATACATTGTCAAGGTGTCAACCATTTTCTTTTTTGGAATCCACAAGGATGTCACCCCCTTGTAATAACCCTGGGCTAAAAGTAGCGCCTTAGGGACCCACACTTATCGAGTGTGTACTTGCTCTAGTTGGTGAGTTTTCAATGGGGGCTTTTGATATGAAGCATGGTTTTTTAAATCTTTGGTTTGTTGTGCTATTGGGTGTATTATTTTGGGAGAGTTGGTGGCTCTAGGTACTTAAACCAAGTCATTGGGGGGACAATTTTGAGCTATGAGAAGGGGTTTGGGTAGCCACTTTTGTGATTGTTGAGCTTGGGGTTGTCGTATAGCTAGATGTCTATATCTAGGTTTGTGTGTAAAGCTGCTTAGGTGTGAACTCATGCGGCTACACCAGGGTAAATCTAGGACTTATTTCAAAGTGTGTCCACATGCTGGGGGTCCATGTAATGCATTCCAAGGCACAACCAATAGAGTTTCTTCACTGAGAAGGTTCATAGATTCATCTTTTGAAAGAAGGATATTGACCTATGGAGACCTACAAGTTTTATGGAGGAGTTCTAGAATCCTAGTCAATAGTACATCTATAATGGCCCATCCAATTCCTTCTAAGCAAAGCTCTTCAGATAATGCTCCAAGAGGCATTACAAAGAATCTACCTTCAGTTGGGTGGTCCGCAATGTTAAACACCATTTTGCACACTCCCAAACAATTGATCATTTGATTGCCCATTGGTTTGATGTTAGCTTCAGTTAATGATAGAGAAGGCTTCCTAAGGGAGGTCCATGCCTTGTAAGACATCAAGTTGTGGTTGGCACCGCAATCTAGAAGACCTAAATTTCAAACAAAGTTTTTACCTTTTGGCAAAACAAATGCAACTATAAATGAGCGGATCTTATGTCATCCCAATCTTCTTCTTCCCCAATTCCAACAAGTCCAGCCATGTTGGTTAGGTAAACTCCCCCCTCCCTGTTGGTTTTCCCATCTAAACCAAAGTCTTTAATGGATCCTTCTATCATGGGATTTTTTACATCAAGCTCCTAGTTCCATATAGGCTTGACCTCATTTCCATCATCATCACAAAACCGTGTACCATAAACTTTGGGCAATGTATCCATGGATAGCGAGGATGTGAAGCCAATTCTCATCCCCCTAGGTTTTGGAAGATCTTTGTCATTCAT
This sequence comes from Cibotium barometz, assembly GCF_041138505.1. Lineage (NCBI taxonomy): Eukaryota > Viridiplantae > Streptophyta > Polypodiopsida > Cyatheales > Cibotiaceae > Cibotium > Cibotium barometz. Next base: position 6,889,043 of record NC_141064.1, on the reverse strand, counting down.
GGATCAATTCAATAGAAGAGTCTCTATCATCACTCTAGATCCCCTCAAAAAGACAAACATTCCTCTCTTCTTCTTCATGACCGTAACATACCCATCTTCACTAATAAAGAAATGTCCATGTAATTATGAGTTTTTATGGTATAAAAATCAATGATTTTATTATTTGAGTCATTTATACTTAGAATATTCAAATTCTGAGCCCAAATTTGGAATTTGCGTACGATTTTACCCTAATATAGGATTTTACAGCATCCAAAACAGACACCGGATCAAGCCTATACGCAAATTTCAATCATTTTAGTTAAAAAACGGTGACCTTTAAACCTTAATAAATGCACGACCGGGCGTCCAATTAACGAATGGTCTGAACCCTAATGACCAGGAGAACCTCTGAACCCAAAAAAAAATTCTCCCCCGGGGCGGTCCGACACGCAAATCGAGGCGAGCGTCCCAAATTTGGATATCCCGTCCCAAAATTTGGGCCGTACACACTTACTAGGATGCCCATACAATGGCCGCCCAAGAACCAAAGGACGGCCGTCCACTGTGTGATCCACACGTACCGCTACGTGGACACCCATGCTAGCCCAGACGAGGTAAGGTACATGCGCACCACTCCTTTCCCGGACAACCGACACCGTACCTTTCCTCTAGACCCATGCAGGCCACTGATCCATAGCCTTTGACGGTACACCATACCTTTCCTCTAGACCCATGCAAGCCACTGATCCATAGCCTTTGACGGTACACCGTCCTTTCGTCCTGGCTTTGCGCAGTGCCCGTACCCTCACCCCTCAGCTATATAAACCCTCGGGGTGCTCCACAGGCAGCACGCAGTTCTGTGTAGCGTATGCCTTGTCGTACCGCCATCTGTCCCTGCGCAGCGTACTTGCTGTCATACAGCCGCCCCTTGCAGCCGCCTCTCTCACACCCCCTCATTTGCCTCTTTTCAGATAGGCCAATTTTCCTCCATTCCCCTCTTGCTAGGAGGTAGTGTCCTTAACTCTTCTCCCCTCCCCCCCGTGTGAATAGACTTACAGCAGCCCTCTTAGCCCTCCTCCACGTTTTTGCCCTTAAGGACATCTCACAATCCCCCCCCCCCCCCATTTTGCGTAGACTTTAATAAGGGTTTTTTGCCTTAAGAAAGGGTTCGTGCGTCATACTCTTTTGCTCATATGGTGAGCAAACAAACTCAAAATTCAGATCCGACTGAAGCGTTTCGATCGCAGCAGCGAGCTCTACAAGGCGACGCCTAAGATGGCCTCTTCTCGGAGACGTCAAAATATTACCTCAAGAGGAGCGCGCAATAACGAGATTAGGAAAGATGCTCCCAACGCGGCTCTAGCCCTCCCTTTTCAAGCTCCTGGTGGCCAGGTTAGCTTGGTTAATTTTTAAAAGAAGAGATTTTCCTTAAATTAGTGTTAATGAATGGTATCTTTTCCTTTTAAAATGACGACATAAAAATTGTATGCTGTTACGAATTATGTGATGTTGTATTCGATAAATTGCGTTGAAATTGTTATCTTCACAAATTGTGAATGCTATATTTAATAAATTGCATTGAAGTTGTTATCTTTAGAATTCAAGATTTTTTTTTTGCTTCAACGCTAACTCCGTTCCGTGCTTGTGTAGCCGGGCGGCGTCGTTAGCAAAGCCCGGGAATGGCCCAAGGTATCCCTCATACCATTGGGAGAATAAGGATCGCCGATTGAGGCGAGAGATTATGAGGCTGCCTAATTCTGAGGGCCCAGGCTAGTGCGGTAAATAAGCCCAGGCTAGTGCAGTAAATAAGCCCACCCTAGTGTGCAGACACTCTGAGGGGCGGGAGGGCCCAGGCTAGTGCGGTAAATAAGCCCACCCTAGTGTGCAGACATCCCTCTGAGGGGCGGGAGGATCAAGCGATGGAGCGTGAGAGGGCGACAGGCCGGCTTGAGTCCTCGCCAGTGGTCGACGATGAGGTGTATGGTCCCGTAGGGTTTTGCCTAGCATGTAGAGGCTGGAAGGCCGGTCTAGATCATCGGCAGTATAAGAATAAGAGAGTCGGTTTGGCTTGTATGGAATTGATTCATGTATAAACTTTTTATATAAATATATCTTATCTTTGGCATGATTATATTGTGTAAAAAGACTGTTTTAACAAACCTTGTGAAAAAGGGCCTTAATTAAGGAATATGTTTATTTATGTCAAACAGTGTGGTAGGATTAATTAGAAAACAAATTGATGCGTGAGTAGGGTGGAAAGTGGGAGGATGGAATGCCCCGACGGCACCATCCTACGGACGGGTGGACCCGATTAGTCAGGTAGCTTTCCAACAGATTAAGTGAAAGCCCTACGCTAGATAATTAGGTTCTTGGGCAACTCTATTCTGGAAGACTAGGCCAGCGGCTGTGCCTTGCATAAGATGAGGAAAAAAGCGTTGTCTCTAGAAATCAAGTCTAATAGTTGCCCAATTTATGATCAATTGCCCTATGGGTGATTTGATGTTTAGAAAATCACGCTCCCCCTGTGGGATAGAGCTAGGTCATACCTATGAATCGTATCCTTGAATCTCTACAGGGTCAAGGTGTCGATGAATAGGAAATTTTTTCTCGAGATAAGACTAAGTGGACTATCTTAAGTGTTTCCCCCATTTTAGAAGGGAGGAACCTTACAATGACTTCGTTGAGTGGTAGTTGAATCATTGTGGGTGTTTGGCCATTGGATGATAGCTCCGATTCCTTGACCTTCATGATGCTATCTTTCTTTTGCAAGAAGATGTGATCAGTTTCCCAGTCATGGATCATCTTCAATTATCTCATAAAAGGCCTACCTAAGATCACATTGTAAATGGTGGATTTCTTGAAGTCCATGATTGCAAATGTATGATTAAAAGTCAATCCACATGAGGTAAATTGGTTCACTCTTGCCACTCCCATGGGTAAAGTGAGATTACCATAAAAAAATTTGATCTTTAAAAAGGTTGTTGTCGTGAGTGTTGGCAATCCCCATTTTTTTCACTACTTTTTGGTGGCAATACTCACTCTAGACTTGTTATCTAGGATGGATGTGGATGTTTTGGTTTATACCTCAAAGGTAAGGTGGCATTAAGTTCTTCACCTTCAAAGTACTTGCCAAGCTTGTTGACATGTACATCCTTGTACAATTCCCTAGGATTGTCGTCACTCTCACTCTCTTCAATCTCTGAGTTGGTGTCTTTATTGTCTTTATTGGGTCTAAGTCCAAAAGCATGCCTCCATCCATTCCCTTGCATCCTGCCAAATACTAGGGTCTCTTTGTAAGATTCCTCCCCAGCCTCTCAGGATGTCCAGTATCTTCCCCTATAGTCAAATCCCTCTTCAGAAATATAAAAGATCTTGTTTCTACCAGTTTTGGCCTAGAGAGAGAAAATCTTCTAGAGAGTGGTAATTCAGTTTTTAAATATTTTTGGATGAAAAAATATCTCTTCTTATTAAAATAAGTTCCCCCGAAACAGAAGTTCAAAAAGATTTTCAGAAGGTGCATTAGAAATCAAGTATAATCTGTTCAAGAGGCCTTATCCTGAGGGTCAAGATTTTTTTTGAAATTTTAAATTAAGGTTCCTATGGGCCAATAAGATTCATCCAAATGTGTGGAGGAGAAAAATAGAAGAAATAAAGAAAATCCCTCCAAAAATGAGTAAATGCTCACATAAGATGAAGAGTTGACTGTGTACAAGGCTTATTAGTAAAAAACTATAAGTATTACTAAAAAATGAGATATTTTGGGTATAATGATTCCATTTTGACACATGTGTAAGGAAGGGGAGTCCCTTCAAGGAGGCGCCTACTTCACATGCTTGAATGAGTTTTAAACTCAAAAATAATGTGATATTTTTATCTCTTCTCTCTCTTGGATCAAACCGAATCAAAAAGGAACCAAACTAGGTCCAAATCTGGTCCAAATTCAACCAAATTGAATCTAGAAAATTCTAGAAATCAGTTGGTCTTGGTTAGAGCCTCCCTCTCCTATAAATAGAACCTGAGCCCTTTGTAAAAAAATAGGAGAATTATACTATGCCAGAATTATGCTGAAATAATGATAATTTTTACTATTCTCTAAAATTCTCTCCAAATTGAAGAAATTGGAGCTTCCCTCCTTCTTCAATCTCCATTGGTGGCTCCATCAACACACCAAACCAATTGATTGTTGGGGGCCTCTACCATGATCAAAGAATCAAGCAATTTGTAAGGTAAAGTGTGAATTTTGATCTTTTTCCATAATTTTTCAATGTTTCTCTCTTCTCAACCCCTCTCAAGCTTGAGAAGCTTAATTGGAATGGCTTTTTAATGCTATTGAAGTTAATTGATGAATGGAAGTAAGGAAATACATAAATTCCCATGTATGCTTAATTTTTATGATTATTTTTATGATTTTTGTCTTCTCTAAATTGAATATGACGTTATGCCTCATTGAAAAAAGGCATTACCCTCTCTTCTTTAGTAAATTCAACCATTCTTTATCCTAGATGAATGATTAATGGATAAAATCAAGTTTTTCATAATGTTTCGCTTTGATAAGTAGAAAATGTTTACATTAGAATGATTTAAATACTCTTGGTGAACTTCCAATTAATTTTAGAGAATTAAAAATTAAAAAATGGTCAGCCATACAAAGGAGGTTATGGCAAAATTTTCTAAAATTGTATAAAAATAAGTTTTACTTTTTTATTCAAAAAGAGTAATTCCCATAAAATTAACTTCTATGCATAGAAGGAAGCATATTGAAATTGTTATTTTGATTATAAAAGTGTGATTTTCCTCATAAATGATTTTTATGCATAAATGGATGCATAAAAGAAATTCTTTTATATTAAAAGAGTGATTTTCATCATAAATGAATTGTATGCATAAACATATGCATAAAAGATATATATTTTTATATTAAAAGTGTGATTTTCATCATAAATGATTTTATGCATAAATTAGATGCATAAAGAAAATTCTTTTATATTAAAAGAGTGATTTTCATCATAAATGATTTGTATGCATAAAATATTTTTTTTATATTAAAAGCGTGATTTTCATCATAAATGGATTTTATGCATAAATTAGATGCATAAGAGAAATTCTTTTATTCTAAAAGTGTAATTCCTACTAAATTGGATTTATGCATGGGAAGATACACAAAGAATTTATTTTAATCCAAAAGAGTTATTTTCATCAATTTTGATTTTATGCATAAATAGATGCATAAAGAATTTTATTTTTAATTCAAAAGAGTTATTTTCATCAATTTTGATTTTATAGATCCAAAATTATGTAAGTGGTATCAGAGCTTTGGGGGGAGAGAAGCTTAAAAAATTTTAGTACAAGAAAAGAAGGAAATTTTTTTAAAAAATTCAAGGCTTCAAAGGGGCTTCAAATTCTTCACATTGTGACCAAAAGGAAGTTGGAAATATAAGTGCAGGGAAGGGGAAAAAAAAGGGCAAAAAAAGGAATTCAAACCAAGCTTTTACTAAGCCTAAACACAAGGCTAACTCTATGCTATTCAATAGTCTCTATACAAGTATACACAAGGTTTAAAAAAAACTAGCAAGTAAAAAACATAAAAGCGCAGCGCTAGACTACTCATGAGCTATGGAATTCTGTAGACTTCAACGAAAGACAGATCCATTTCGCTGGATGCATTCGGAATGGTCTCTTGCATAAAAGTTGTACCTTGTTTGCACACTTTTGTTAAGGATCCAGCAATTTGATTTTTTAATGGTGGTTGTAAGCCTATAGAAATCCATGGTATCCATAATTCCCATCTTCTTTTACTCATAAAAAGCTTCAAAGATAAAGAGGAGATTCATGTGTGGAGATCTTTTAAGTTAAAAACCCTTTAAAAATTGCCTGAATTCGTCTGAATTTGGCCCAGCTTCAAACTGAAGAAATTTTCAGCATCCCACGCTTGTTTTAAAAGAAGAGTTACAACAATTTAAAGTTTTTAGAATTTTCAAAATTAGTCACCGTTCGCTCTTTCGAAGCTCAAATTCTCTTTTAGTACTCAATATTTTTCCACCAAATGACCTTCCGACACGCTTCACTACTACTTTCAAATATTTTGGAAATTACATTGGATGGGTGCATCACTCTTCTATTTTTTGCATGAACTTCATAATTATTATCAAGAGCGAGAAATACTATAAGAATTTTTGAGCTTTTGCTATTTTTCTTATTTCTCATCATTTATGGTGGCTAGTTTTCCTCATCCCCATCTATTCAGGAGCAACTCACTGCTTTGAAAGCATAATTGGTCAATGAACGCACTCATAGAATTGCATTAGAAGACCAATTAAAACATCAAAAACGGCACAAGCATGGTATTGAAAGAAATAGTGATGAGGATTCTATTAGTCGAGCTATCAAGGCAAATTTAGATGCTCAAACGGCTCGAAAAGAATCTTGCATTAGTCGCAAGGACTTATCTTTTTAAATTTTTTATGGAAAGAAGGACAGACACACTATTTTAGCTTGGCTTAGCTAGTTTGATGACTATTTTTTAGGGGATAAATTTTTCGAGAAAGACAAGGTCAAGTGTGCTGCAAATCATTTGATTCAAAATGCTGCTTTATGGTGGAATGCTACCAAGAATGGAAGACATAAACCTCGTACTTGGGAGGATTTTTAGCATGAAATTAAGAGACACTTTCTACCTCCTTAGTATAAAGCCAAAGCCTGATAGCATTGGGATACTCTTAGACATTTGAAAGGGGAGGATGTCCAAACTTATATTGAAAATTTTTGGAATGCTCTCATTACAATGTAGTCCATTGAAAAGTGCATCAAAAGAAGCTTAAAAGGAAGTTTATTTTAGGGTTGGATCCAAAGATTAGAGCGAAGGTTAACATGTTTCGTCCTCATACTCTTGCCTATGCTAAATCTCTTACTTTAAATTGTGAAAAGAAAAATGGTGTGCCAAGGTTCCAATAGGAGAATCATACTTCTAAATTCTTCAAAGATTTGACATCTTCTAATGGTTTTGATAGGCGTTCTTCATTCAAACGACCTTTTCACAAGGGTCGAGATCAAAGAAGCCCGCAATTCAACAACAATAAAGAAAAGCTTGGCAACAATAATGGAGCAAGTGGAGAACCAAAGAAGACAGATGTTCTAGATTCAATATTTACAGTCTAAATTGGGCTCTCTCTCCACGTAAACCAGCATATGTACATCCATTTCTATCATGGGCTCATCAAAGCCCCAATCATTGACATTCTCATGCTTTTCCACCTCTTATTTGCACACATCCAAGACCCCCTCTTGACAAATAGGAAGCTCATACAATAAAAACTTCAAGTCTCAAGCAGCTGCTTCAAAGAAAAATGCATGTACTAACTCACTGCAAGCCATTCAGTCTGTACATTTGCTAGGGCATTCAGAGCAAGGTTTTATTGCAAACCATGCATCCCATATGTACACGGACTCAAAACACCTTTACAGAAAAACTCCTAACATACTTTGCCCAACCCCCAGCGTGCTGAATCATTCATGATCAGCAGTAAAAAGCATTTCAAGACCTAAATCCATATCCAAAAACTGCCCCTCATTTGAAATCACATCTTCAAATACTGCATCCTGTACAATCACCATCAAACGTGCATAATATTTCTTCAACCTATATCCATTTACCCTGGAAGCATGTAAAGTCCCATCTAAATCTGCCAATTGGTAGGTACCATTTGCAAATCCTTGCATCACCAAGAAAGGTCCTTCCCACTTAATTTGGAACTTCTTATGAAAGGAATTATCCAGCCTGCTATTATAACGTAATACCAAGTCATCCATCATAATTCCTTTGCTTTTAATCTTCTTGTTGATCTTCTCCAACGTCCTTGCCTGCATATCTTCATAATGCTTCAAAGCATTATCCCTGTTCAGCTGTGCTTCTTGTAAATATAACAACCGCTCTTTAAGGGCATCTTTAGGTTCTTCCAAAAGATTTTCCAACATTTTAACAGCTGGTATCTCCACCTCAATAGGCAATAAAGCTTCTTTCCCATAAACAAGATGAAATGGAGTGAAACCAGTACCAGTCTTAATTGCTGTCTTGTATGCCCACAAGGCAGCAGGCAACCCCAGATCCCAATTCTTGCCTTGTCGCTCTGTCACCTTAGATAAAATCTTGATCAATTCACCATTGAAACGCTCATTCAAGCCATTACACTGTGGATAATAAGGTATGGTAAAACTGCGACTGACCTTCATCTTTGAACACAAATAGTCCATAAGCTCTGCTCTGAAACCTGGACCCTGATTAGAAAGCAATTCCAATGGCACACCAAACTTACAACAAATATCCTGATATACAAACTTTGCCACCTCCTTAGTAGTAATTTGTTTCACTGCCTTTGCTTCCGCCCATCTAGAAAGGTAGTCAACTGCAGTCAAGATGTAGCACTTCCCTCGGCTAGTAATAGGCAATGGTCCCACAGCATCAATTTCCCATTTTTCAAAAACATCATAAGCAAGAATTGTCTTCCTCAATTCAGGCCTTAATATCCATCTACTATGAGCTTGGCATTGTTTGCATGACCTGCACCAGTGATTAACATCCTTATGTACACTTGGCCATACATAACCTTCCTGCAATACTTTATGCAAAGTAATCTTTGAGGCAAAATGTCCACCGCATGCTCCTTCATGGTTTTCCTTAAGAATTTTGTAGATTTCTTCCTTCCAAGGTACCCGTCGCATTATCAAGTCAATTCCCTTCAAATACAAAGCATCACCAACCATCACATACCTTGCAGCTTTCCTGATGAAACCATATTTTTTTGATTTTTCAATACCACTAGGAATCATTCCTGTTAACAAAAACTCCTCAACATCCTATAATGTCTCCCTGCCACAATAAAATGATGCATGAGCTTTAAGAACAAAAACTTCACCAATCATTCCCTCGGCTGCTTCATGAGCCTCCTCATTATGGCCTTGATCCACATGCTTAAGACTCCAAGCTTCAAACTCCTTCAACAAACCTTTAATCTTGAAACACATCTCTTTGAGTGACATATTCTTTGACTTCCAAACTCCCAACACCTGTTTTACCACAAGCAATGCATCTCCTCGAATCCTGTGTACACCATGCTTCAAACATATTTGCAATCCCACTTCCAAAGTCAGACACTCCGCTTCATTGTTGCTATGTGCATCCACCTTAACACCCTTCTTAAAAACAAGGCAACCCTGTGGATCATAAAGCACCAAACCTCCTGAGGCTGCATCATGGCTTTTCCTGTAGGAACCATCAAAATATAATAAGTGTGCATTCACCAACTCAACCGCATCCTCAATTGGCTTTTTGATGGTCTCCTCCTTTATAAGAAGAGGACTCTCCTTATATGTCAATAAATCAGCTAAGGTAGCCCTGGTACTCTCTTCCACCAAGAATGAGAAAGTAAACTCCTGCAACTCAATCACCCACTTCATCATAGCCTTAGATAAATTTGTGCCATTTATCAACTGAGGCAAAAAAGTGTAACTCGTCAAAAACACAAAGGGGCGAGGCAACAAGTAGTGGCGAAAATGCCTACATGCATACATCACACTAACCATAACAAGTTCCACCTCTGATAACAACCTTTCTCTAGCAAGTTTTACTCTGCTAGCATAGTAGACTGGTTACATATAATGTGATTCTTTCCCCTTCTGTAACAACATAGCTCTAATTGCATCTTCACCTACTGAAGGGTTGACATAGAATACCTGTTCCCAGTTAGGCGCCTGCATTGTAGGAATAGCACCCAACACCTCTTTCACTTTTTGGAAAACTACCTCACACTCCTCCGACCAATGTAAAGGATCATGCTTTGCTACTTGCTGCAAAGGATACAACAACTGTGAAGATAGAGAGATGAATCGAGCCATATACAAGTCACCTTTTGCACAAAAGTAGTCAATTGCTTTGTATTCATTGGTGTAGGAAGAAGAAGAAGAGACTTGATTCTATGAGGATCTGGATCAATACCATTCTCTGAAACAACATGGCCCAAGAGCTTCACCCTCGGTTGAGCCAAAAAACACTTTTTTGGATTTAATTGACCACCACACTCATCATAACGCTGAAAAACTAGCTAGCCTATCACAATGCTCTTGCCTGGAGCTGTATATACAAAAATCATCAATAAAATCTTTGACAAACTTGCCTAAAAAAGGAGATAATACCCAATTTGCCCTTTTCTGATAGTAGGCTAGCCCATTCGTCAATCCAAAAGGAAGGACTTTGTAGCAGAAACACCCCCAAGGTGTAATGAAAGTCGTCTTGCGCTGATCTTCTTCTGCAATCTTTAACTGAAAATAACCTAAAAACCCATCACAAACACTATATCTTTCATATCCAGCTACAGTATCCAAAATCTCATCCAAAAAAGGTAGGGGGTAAGGATCCTTTTTTGTAGCAGCATTCAAGGGCTTGAAATCCACACATATATGCCACTTGCCATCTTTCTTTCGACTCACCACTATAGGACTTACCCACTCAGCTATGTCCACTTGTAAAATGAAACCTGCACTCAACAACTTATCAACTTCCTCTCTTAGGGCCTGCATTTGTTCTCGTCCCATCCTGCGAAGCTTCTGTCTAACTGTTTTTACACCTTCTTTCAATTCAATCCTCAAATCTGGCCCTTTAAATCCTCGAATCTCCTTATAAGAGGTGATGAACAATTCTGGAAAATGAGACAGCATATTAACATATCTAACCTTTTCTCCACTCGAGAGATCCGGACTCAGCATCCCTTCAATCAGCTCCTGCTTCTTCTTCACTTCTATCTTTGGCTGCAGTAGCTCCTCGATCACTTCATACGACCCCAAGGTATCTTCTCCCTCAGCACCCACTTCATGCACTTCTTTATCTTCATTACCTTGTTGCTCTGATATTAGGAAAGCCACATCTGCCTCTTCTTCACTAGAAGCAGTAGTCGATGAATCCATCTCCGATCCAGAAGTACTGGTGGTAGTTTCCTCTTCACTCGAATCCTGTGGCCTCTCCACCACATCATTCAAAGATCTCCTACTATGCATCTCAAAAGATTTTTTATTACCCCGCTTATTATGCAAAGAAATGGTCCCATACCTCCAGTCTTGTACTGCACCCACCACTCGCAACCAGGGTCGTCCAAGAATAATTGGAAAAGCACCAAGACCCGCAGGCATCACATGAAAATCTACAGTAGCTTTGACATTAAAAGCTTCAATTTCCAGCTCCTTTACCAAACAGCTTCACTCCCATTAGCTCTCTATCTCTTTGTGCTACCAGTAGCGACAACGAACTAAACTTCACCACCTTCGCAAACGTTGGCCACTTCCGACTTCACAACGGACACCACCTAGCGGCGCATTCCATCACGAGACGGACACCACCTAGCGGCGCATTCCATCACGAACTGGCCGCTCTCTCTTCACTGCGCTCCAGCCATGCGCACCGCCCAACAAAAGCCCGTCCTTGTCAGCCTTTCACGCACACAAAGGGAATCTCCTCTCCTTCGCTCTGGTCGCTCACACAAGGAAAAAACAAACAAGCGTTGCTGCAGCTTCTCTCTCCATCCTCTGCACTCTCCCGAAATCCTCAGTCTCCAAGCGGCAACTTCGTAAGCTTTTTTGTAATCAGCTTTCACTCACACACAAAACATCCTTCAACCGTTAGCTCTGCTTGCTCTAGAAGTATCCTCTGTCCGTCTAAGCGGCAACCGCCCTCCAAACTCCTTTCGCCAACCTTCATGAAGATTTCGCTGGCGAACAAGCTGGCAACCAAAGGAAGCGCCAGGTGGCTCCTTTGTTACTTGCCACTTGGTGGTGTTATATATATATATATATATATATATATATATATATATATATATATATATATATATATATATTTAAAAGGTGGTTCCCATGCCACAGTGCAGTGCCTATCTAGGCCTTCATCAAGATCTTTTGAAACACCGGAATCCACACAAATACCACGTCTCATCACCATGGCTATCATGCCCAGACCCCCAGCGATGTGGAGACATATGGCCATTCCAATTCTGCACAGTACCTCCAAACTCAAGCACAAAGAGCAATTTATATTTAACTGGCGTCCCTTGTAGATTTCAATATTTACAGTCTAAATTGGGCTCTCTCTCCACGTAAACCAGCATATGTACATCCATTTCTATCATGGGCTCATCAAAGTCCCAATCATTGACATTCTCATGCTTTTCCACCTCTTATTTGCACACATCCAAGACACCCTCTTGACAAATAGGAAGCTCATACAATAAAAACTTCAAGTCTCAAGTAGCTGCTTCAAAGAAAAATGCATGTACTAACTCTCTGCAAGCCATTCAGTCTGTACATTTGCGAGGGCATTTAGGGCAAGGTTTTATTGCAAATCATGCATCCCATATGTACACGGACTCAAAACACCTTTACAGAAAAACTCCTAACAAATATCATATAAATGTTTCTCAAAGTTCTACACCACTCACGCACTATACACTCACATATGCACGCACTTTGAACAATACTTTGATCCTCGACATAGAAATCCCTCCCAAGTCAACTCCTTCTTGCACACTGCATGCTGTTTTATTTTGTGATGCATATAAGCAAGTAGGTGCTTGCACCATTGAAGCGCATGCATTAAGCACTCTTACTTGTTTTTCCCATGCACATGTATTCGCATTGACATTTGTACCTCAACATCGACTATCCATCACACAACACCGACTAGTCTCGTCAAACGACATGTTACTACGTACCTTTACGTACCTTTGCTATCAAAAACCTCTCCAACCAAGACTTACCAAACCAACATCCATTACCTAGGTCCGAGGATGTACGTAGGGCTAAGAGGGGGGGATGTTAACTCAAGGTCAACATGGACCCACTGACATGCACACCTACATATACAACAAGCCTACACCTTGATTATGGAAGTATACATTGGTCATAAGTGGAGATGGGCTAGCTACAATGAGCCAATAGCATGCATAAGTAGTGCAAAGTCACCAAAGGATGTACACACATGATGGGCCTGCCTAAAAGATCCTAGTCCACCTTCACTTTTGTGTTGTCTACCTAAGCAGGAATTAATTTAACTTGTTCCAATCATTGTATTTCCTGTATAATTGTGCTTAATGATTTACTCAAAGGATGATCGATCCAAGTGAAAGAGCCAGCATCCACCCACTATGTGCTGCTTAGACTAGCCTATATAAGGTTAGACAATAAGTGGGTACCCAATTAGTCACTAGCCTAGATAAGGTTAGACAATAAGTGGGTACCCACTTACTCACTAGGTGTGGATGCCCAAACTTATAACTCCCTTATATATGCGAGAATTTCTCTAATGAGAAAGGGACATTCCATTGAGTGTTGATTAAGAGTGTTCTCTTGCTCCTTGTACTCTAGCTCTATACCCTATCCTCTTACCCTTTTGGTAGTGCTTGTGTGCCAGTGAGTGAGTGTGTGTGTGTGTGTGTAAGAGAGAGAGAGAGAGAGAGAGAGAGAGAGAGAGAGAGAGAGAGAGAGAGAGAGAGAGAGAGAGAGAGAGAGAGAGAGAGAGAGAGAGAGAGAGAGAGAGAGAGAGAGCTATTATCTTTACATGGTGGACCATGGTCTTACAACACTTGGGAGTTATAAGCTCTACATGGACAACTCTTGTGGTGACAATGGGAGGCGGGTCTTCTCAAGTGTTAGCTAGCATTTTTTGCAGTTGTCTCTTCTACAAGATGGCAGGTAAGCAACTAGGTTCCCAACGGCATGTGAAAGGTAATATTTCTTCATTTGGTTAGCCTTGAGAGATAGTGAGTGTGGTGGGTTTGGACTTTCCAATATTACTGCTTCATAAGCATCGGATCACATTACAAGATGTTATGTCCAATTATAGCTGAGCTATTATTTTATCAGCATTTAAAATAATAGTTAGATCTATGATAAAATTCAGTTCTTTTAAATTGGCAATACATGAACTTTATTAAAATATTATAAATTCATGCGAATAAATATTTAAACATTTTTAATATAAAAATTTTATAAATAATTGAGGATTTATAAATAAATTAAGATTTGTGCATTATTAGATTACATAAATTCAAGAATTTTTTAGGTTTCAGCAAAGAGAAAAAATACAATAGTCATTAGCTCACTAGCAAGAAATTGCTTTGATTTTTAATTTTTTGCAAAACTTAGAATAAGTATTGTAAAAATTGCTTCAATTTTAAGTTTTTTATGAATAGCATAACATTTTTCAAATTGACAACTCATGACTTGTTACAAAGAACGATATATAGGAAAAGTGCAAACTAGGGAAAGTGGAACACTTTCCTAGATAGGCTAACTAGGAAAATAGTGCATACGTTTCTCTGTATAGGAAAAATTTCCCTATGCAGGAAAATTTTTCCCATGTAGGCAATTTTCCTACCTGCATAGGAAAATTTCCCTATGTAGAATTTTTTTTCCCATGTAGGCAATTTGCCTATCTACATAGAAAATTTTTCCTATGTATGCAATTTTTCCTATATAGAGAACTCTATGCAATATTTTTCCTAGTTAGCCTATCTAAGAAATTGTTCCATTTTCCCTAGTTTACACTTTCCCTAGATATGTTCATTTCTATGTAGGGAATTATCAAGTGAATACCTTTTTTTCCTACGTAGAGAATGAACAAAAGCTCCTTGTGTGAGCCAATGTAATGGTTTATTGCTATGACCTTGCAAGTAAAGGAAACTCTCTAGGTATTGTAATGCAACCCTCTTTTAGGGCCCATGCATTAGAATTTTCATAAAATCCACTATGATGCACTGTGGTACATCAATTTTGATGTGTCATTAGTTTTTCCTTGCTACGTCAGTAATCATTCTAAGATTTTTGAGCCTGTTTCTCTGTCATATTTGAAACTTATCATAATGTTGGTGGATAACCAACACATATAGTTTAACATGTTAATACATTATAATTAAGTGATAACATAACATATATCAATACATACCAGACATTTACAAGATAAACAGTGATGGCATAACATATCTATGTACTACTGTAAAAGCTCTCCCTAACTATTGATGATTTCCATTATGTTGTGAGCTTGCACCTTACACCACAGATATAATAAAAAAAGATACAAAGCGACACATATGGTTTTAGTATGTCGATTGATATGCTAACACATGGTTTTAGTACACCGAATGATATCTAAGTGTGGGAATAATGACTAAGGTGACTAAGGTATTAATACTATATGGGTAATACTATGAATTAACACTTGGCACACCCACATGAGAATCCTCTAGATAAGTTATAATATATCTAGATGGAGTAACTTCCTAATCCTATTCTTTCTTGCGGATGTCGGAACTACATATCAATAACTTGTGCATCTAGATATATACTAGAGAACATTTGAACAACTTGTCCATGAAGATAAGCTTGCGAATCTAGATATATACTAGAGAACATTTGAACTTGTCGATCCAGATAAGCTTGAAGCCTCCAGCAAAAAGAAAAACCAATTCTATAGCTGTATCTTCTTCTTCAACTCTCCGAAATGCCTAATTGCCTTGGCCAAAGAGTTAAAAGATGATGTTGTGTCCATGTCCGGGCTAGATTTTTGCAAGATTTGGATGGATTCTCTAGTTCTAGAATAGATTGATGAAGTAGTTGAAGTGGTAGACATTGATCTAGCAAAGGAACTTTCAGTGGCTCTCCTCTACCATAATAATTGTATTCTATTTCATTCTTCAGAAACTTGTATATGATGCTGTCTGAAAAGTTCATTTTCATGTTGAATATATGTTAAACATTTTCTAAGTTGCCTTTTAGATGTGCATGAACTATCTTTGCATTCAAATCAAACTTATCTTCTGAACTATCTTTGTATTCAAATCAAATTGATCTTCTTTGAGCACATTATTTATGCTTTGTAAATTATCTAATTTTTCTTTTAAAAAAATATTTCCATTTGTTGCATTATTTCTTTATATTCAGCTAGCTTTTTAGTTGCATCTTAAAGCTCTTTTTAAGATTTAACCCTCTTTTTGCATTTGTTGAATTAGGTCTCTATCCTTTTTATGTTGCTCAATCATTTCTATTTAATTTTTTGGAGCTCCTAGTTAGCCACTCAAAAGCTAACTTCTCATCAATAAGCTCTTTTACTCTGTTTACGTAAACCAAAGCTTGCTCATAATTCTATAAATCTTTTAAATGCTTTAGCTTTTCTATTTTAGCAACAAGCCCTTTACCTTTATCTGATGGAAGAGGTTTGAGAAGATGTTGTTGTTATTGTGGTTGGTTGTCTAAGTTCTAGTTATATTCTTTGCATGCCCTTTAGACTATTCAGCAACTCCACTAGGGCCTCTAGATCCATTCGATCCATCTTTTGGATTCTGAATTTTTAGAGCATCTAGCCGGTAGTTTGGTTAGAGAAGAATCAGGATTTGTTCCATATAGCAGTCATATATATCATGTAAAAGCTGTGTACAGCTAACTTCATAAGCATCTATCTTTATAGCTGACAACTCATAAACTTATGTATCCTCCTCTAATTCCGTCTCGTAACTATCCTACTCTTGATGAGAATATGCAATTGAGCTTTGTCTTCCTGAGCAACAGCCTCTATTTGAGGCAAAGAAAATAAATATTGTTGATGAATTTTATTGGCTTGAAACTCTACATCAATATATTTCTTTTGTACTTCCAAAAGCTCCCCTTGTAAATTGATCCTTGTCAAATTATGCCTTACATAAATCTTGTTGTATAGCCTCCAGAGATTGCCTCATGATTTGATTCTAAGTTTCTAGTACTACCAATCGATTTCAGATGGCTCCAAAGACTGGCTCTTGATTTGATTCGAAGTTTCTAGTATAACCAATTGGATTCAGATGGCTCTAGAGACTAGCTCATGATTTGATTCTAGTACTGCCAATCGGTTTCAAATGGTTGAAACTTCTATCAACTCAGCTTATGTGTTTTGGAGCTGAATCTGTAGCATGGCTTGGTTTTGCTCCTTGAAATCTTCCATCGTGGAGCTTCCTACCAACAAGGCACACTGGGCTATATATGAATATGCTAATTGCACCAAATCCAAGCTGACTTCCTTTGAAAAAATAATTAATTTGGCAAAGGCATCGTGGGGTTTCACCAGCATGTCTGGACCCTTCTCAAGTTATTTCAGTGGTGTGTCTGTGGGTTGGTGTTTCTACTATTTCCCTTTTGCTACCTTGTATGTGCTGATTGCTACCTTCTTTACTACTATGCTTTCTTCTGTGCTTCCACTGCCTTATCTACTACTTGCTGCTACCTTCTCTCCCTATGTTTCTTTCTTATGTGCTTGTGCTGTGTCATTTTCATTAATGTGTCTAGTCCCAATCTTATCCTTTTTCACAAATTGAAGGTTAGGGGTTAATCCTAAAGCAGCAATCTGTGGGGCTATAGTCCCTTGTCTTGTGTTTGTCATAGAGTTAGGACATTGGTCACAGTAAATTGAGATAAGGAGGAATTTTTGTTTTTCTTGATTGTGGATTCAAATGCTTCATCTCTGCAAATAGTTAGTTGCATAATAGGGTAGCCCCCCTTGACACCTATTTTTGCCCATGTCTACTATAGCCAAAAACCATCCCATGGCTTTCTTTGACATATATGTTGTCTTATGTGTTAATATAAGTATCTCTATGATTAATAGAAAATGGAGGCACTTGATATGATTGGGATGATTGGCTATCTTATGCTCCTTCCCAGATCCCTTCGAGCTAAAGAACTCTCCCATTTCTTCCTCATTTATACGGGAGTCATTTTTATTACACCCTCCAATGGCAGCATGAAGACTTTTGAAACATAAAGTAAGTCAATGACTTACACACCATCACTGGTACGAGCTACACCATTCTTCTACATGTGTTTGAGATGGATGCCCACCTTTTCCAACTAGACCTTGGTGTGGTGTTGGTATTAACATCCAACTGGACAGACAATTTCTCAAAATCCCACCATGTCGAAGATGAGGAATAACGACACACAAAGTTTGTGAAAGCATGAGAATAAAGGAAACAAGAATAGATAGAATGAAAATGAAACAAATAATAAATAGAAACACACAATGGGAGGATAAACACTCACAAAAGGCACAACTGTAATTTATTGTGCATGTGTAGAACGATTATGACAGAAGTAAATGTTCACATTATTCAAGATGATAAGGTGGCAAACAAAATCGATAAAAATCTCCTCCCTTATGATAATAATAGATTTTGAATATTCCTTCCCAAGGCTCATGTGACACACAGAATACAATCATGCAAAGAGTGACACCTGATGACTGGATCATAGGTTTCACATGTGGATTAAAAAATCTCTACATGTTGAATAGGATCCCCATCCCTAGAGAAATTAATGAGCTTGGAAATGATGTGTGGCTTCATTTGGGAGGGTCAGGATTCTAGAGCAGTGCCTAATTCCTTGACCATTCTTTGGCCCATTTCTCGCAGCCATATTCAACAGATCTGTCCTTATGGTATATTAAGATTGATGGTTGGATCCACCCTTGGTCTTTGAGGAATTGCTCCCCCCTACCTAGACCTCTTCCTCTTCCTATGTTGGCTCTTCTAGGCATCTCCGGTCTATGGGATGGTCTAGCCACTTCATTCTAGAATGGCTCATCATTAGCTACCTCTGTACACCTTTGCAGAATTAAGAGTTCAATGTCCTGTAGGAATGTGGGATGATTGATCATCTGCTCGATGTCCTTTTTGGTGTACAGGTGGTCTTCTGCTTCACCCACTGCTCTTGGTAGATTATCCTCTTCATCTAGGGTTACAAACCCTTCCTCTGCTGCTCTGGGCTCTTCATTAATGGTTCTAAGTTTAGACTTTCTCCCTCACTTCTTCCCATGACTATTTTCGTCTCTTTACCCTATGATTGGAGTAAGTTTACACTTCCCATTTCCTTTTGTTTGGCTCTATCCCTTCGAGTATCGAGCTCTTGTTTCCTTAAGCTCAATTCTCGTAGCTACCATTCCACCTTGATCCTTTTCAGATCTAACTCTACTTCCTCTGAGGTTGGGGAGAATACTTGACCACTCCTGGCTACACTTTCCATGCCTCTTCTCATTCGAGGGGTGCTAGTGTTTGACAGCCTCGAATTTGAACTTTGGATAGGCACTTCTTGCCTTGGACCAAGTTTGGCGTTGGTTGATGGACCCATGCCCACAGATTGCGCTTCTTCATCACATTGCTAGTTTGGAGACCAAAAAATCCATGGGCTATATCAATGATACCGCTAGATCTGGTAGGGGAGGGTGGTTTCTCCTCTTCCCCAAACCTAGAGTATCGCAGACCTTCTTCATGGACTCTTCACTAGTAGTTTCAACGGTGGTCAGATTCCTTAAGACACTCAATTGAGTGCTTACTGAGTGGCCTGAACCCACACTCTTTTGATAGGAAGATCTTGGGTGATTTGATACATTATCGTCACTAGGACTGAGGTCATCTCCGATGAGCTTTCTAGACCTCAAGTGCATGTGAATATGATTTGATAAGCTATTTTGCTGCCCCAATTAAATTTTGGTCAAATTTTGTCAACTTGTTTCTGAGGCCGTGAGATTGCAGAGAGCAGTTCATGGTGTGAAGTGTTAGAAAACAATTCACGTCGTGGACAATTTTTTGAACTTTCACGTGTTTACAATTTTTGGTTTTGGACTCAGAATTCCACGTTACCTTGTTATAATTTTCAATGGAGAGTTCTTTAGGCTTAATTCGACAATACCAGGTTCGTAAGTTGGAATTGATTAAGGCGTGAAATTGCAGAAAAAGTTCACGTTGTTGAAGAGAAAAGGTTTTACGTCATGGAAAAGCAATTGGTTCACATGGTAAACTAAAAATGGTTCACGCTGTGAAGGATTCTAAAATGGTTCATGTTATGAAATGAAAATGTTTCACGCATGAAGTGCTCTGAAAATAGTTCACGATGTGAACGATTTTCTACATGTGCACGAATCTTAATTTTGTCAGACCTCATGGTGTCAGAGGTGTTAGGATAAGGCTACCTATTTTTGGCAAGGTAGTCCTGTGTGAACGGAAATAGATTAAGCATAAACTAATTCTTGTAGTTTACTAAAGTAAGGTTTAACATTTACTAGTTTTGGCAATTTGACACCATCAATTGTTGTGAGCTCAAATGTTCAGGATCTAATCCTTCCGAATATATCGCTTCGAAGTTTACCAACATACATGCCATACTAGGTGTCCTAAATACTTCCATTCTCATGGACAACTAACCGAGCATTCACACTCTCCTTGTTGGCCGTCCTCTCGCTACATATTAACACTTAATTTCTTATCTCAAACCATGTGTAAGAGTTAAAGAAAGTAGATAAATAAATATTGAAGAAAGCAATATGCTAGAGTTTTCATTGGAAGGAGCTTTTACATGGGCTCTACATCTAGCAGGCACATCAATAGGCATTCATCTCTCAAGTACCTAAACTAAGCCTCATTGTGACGGTAATCTAGGTACATTTTTGGATGGGGGGACCATGGTGAGTGCAAGCCTGCTCATGGTATGACCCAACACTTAGACCTTCCTCAAGTTTGATTAGGGAACCTTTCGTGAGGCTTCTTCTTTGACCCCACCACACATTGATCCACATTTCCCTCTACCCTATGCTTCCTAATTCTAAATCCCTCGATCCATAGAGTCGGCCCAACTCCATTATAGCTATGCGCAAAGCCAGCTACTATCATGCATCAATAATTTAATGATCTTGACTCCTAGGTGTGATTTTTTGCAAGCTTCCTTTGCAAGATTTTGATAAGAAATGGCGAGCTTTTAGATTTCTAGTTTTTTTAAAACAATTTGGAGAGTTTCTTATTCTCTCTCCTTTCTTGTTTGTCCTCTCTCTCTCTCTCTCTCTCTCTCTCTCTCTCTCTCTCTCTCTCTCTCTCTCTCTCTCTCTCTCTCTCCTAATAGGCACAAATACACACACTCATTGTTTGCACCTTACGTAACCTTTAAATAAATAAATCAAACTAAGTGCTCCTTTTGCACATATTTACCACTTGCACTTTGTGCAACCTTTAAATAATTTTCTTGTGCATTCAACTTAGGGGTTGGTTCCTGCACACATATTACTCGAGCATATTTGACACAAAATATTGGGCACCTAAATTATAATAAATTTCATATCCATAACACTGCCTTTGCATGTAGGATTACATGGAATCCCTTTTCCCACCTTGCAATCCCCACCACGCATGTGAGATTTTCACCTCCAACACCCCCTCCAAATCAAGCACGGAGAGAAGTGGCCCAGGACCATGAACTGGGACTTTGATACCATCTTAGCAACCATATTGCCCATAATGTGTCATAGTTCACACACTAAATTTGGATATAACCGCGGGCCAATATTTTTGCCCATCATGCTTTCTAGAGCCACTAGCAAACCTAGAGGCACACACATCAGCATTGCAGCGGCAATAGAGGCTATGGATTGCTAAGGGAGGTCCCCACTGTACCTCACCAGTCCTCCAATCTTCCACAAAAAATCAGCTTGGGGGGGTTAAAGATAGAAGGGATCCCTTTAGACTATATATAGGAGTTGAAGATAGGAGGGGTCACTTTAGACTATATATACCCTTTGATCTTCCATACCACCTTTGTCTATGGGATTACATGGCATCGCTTTTTTTTGCTTGCAATCCCCACAACCCATGCGAGAATTGCACCTCCAACATCATAGAGTAGCTGAACTACAATTTCAAGGTAAACTCTTCTTCATTTTTATCCTTGATTTTCATGCCAAAGCTTCTCCCACTCTTGTTTTTAGTTCAATTGCATCCTCTTTGGAATTTCATGTCAATACCCTTCATTTTTACCCTTCAATTTCATGCCGAAGCTTATCCCTCTTGTTTTTAGTTCAACATCCTCTTTGGATTTTCATGTCAACACCCTCTTTGGATCTTCATTTGCTAATTGGTGCGCAAGAGGGGCGGGGGGACCCTGCTCGCATGCAGGGTGATAGAGCTTTTGGCTTGGTTTTATGCTCCGTTAGGAGAAGGAAGTGCCATAGGATGAAGCTCATCCACAATATAGAAGTGTGCATAGGTGGCCATCTTTTGTAGGAATAGAAAAACGCCTTGGGGTGCAACATCTTGATTTGATAGTATCACAAAGATACTATTGCCATGAAGAAAGGTGGAAGTGAGAGCGGTGGCACATGCCAACGACCTCGTAGGTCCATTTGATACCATCCTAGAAGACCATAGACTTGGTGGCCTTATGAGTTGAATCATGGTGACCTTATGCTAGAAGACCATAGACTTGGTGGCCTTATGCTAGAAGACCTCATGCTAGAAGACCATAGACTTGGTGGCCTTATGCTAGAAGACCATCATGGTGACCTCATGTTAGAAGACCATAGACTTGGTGGCCTTATGCTAGAAGACCATAGACTTGGTGGCCTTATGAGTTGAATCATGGTGACACATAGAGAGAGCATAGACATAGAACAAACACACAAAGAGCATATTGGCAAAGGTACACAGACAACGTATAGGCAAAGGTGGTTATTGTATTGCTTTGTTGAAATCAAACAAGTGCTTTATTCATTATTGTCTTCACTACTATTTCATACTCCCTGAAGAGTGGGCAACCAGCTTTCTTGAGCCTAAAGATAAGGTGCTCAATCTATCACCCAAAGAACCGCAAAGAGCATGAATGTGCAAGTTCACTCTGGCACCTTGAATCATCTTGGATCCCCTATCGCCTTGCTTTAACCCGTGAGTGTTAATGCAATCTTTCCCACTTTGTTGAGATGTGTTATAAATGTTATAAGCTACATATAGATGCAACACGCACTTGGGTAGAAAGAGGAGGCTACATGGCACTAATAGGGAGGATGGGTTTATAGGAGTTGGCTATGGCAGCTGTTCTCAACGGCGTTACGTGGAGGTGGAAGTTTAATTTTGTATTTGTTTTGTTTTTACTTCTATTTAAATTTTTACAAATAGAGAGAGAGAGAGAGAGAGAGAGAGAGAGAGAGAGAGAGAGAGAGAGAGAGAGAGAGAGAGAGAGAGAGAGAGAGAGAGAGAGAGAGAGAGAGAGAGAGAGAGAGAGAGAAACCTTTAAATAGGCACAAACACACACACTCGTTGTTTGCACCTTACGTAACCTTTAAATAAATAAATCAAACTAAAGTGCTCCTTGTGCACATATTTACCACTCGCACTTTGTGCAACCTTTAAATAATTTTCTTGTGCATTCAACTTAGGGGTTGGTTCCTGCACACATATTACTCGAGCATATTTGACACAAAATATTGGGAACCTAAATTATAATAAATTTCATATCCATAACACTACCTTTGCATGTAGGATTACATGGAATCCCTTTTCCCACCTTGCAATCCCCACCACGCATGTGAGATTTTCACCTCCAACACCCCCTCCAGATCAAGCACGGAGAGAAGTGGCCCAGGACCATGAACCGGGACTTTGATACCATCTTAGCAACCATATTGCCCATAATGTGTCATAGTTCACACACTAAATTTGGATATAACCGTGGGCCAATATTTTTGCCCATCATGAACCGGGACTTTGATACCATCTTAGCAACCATATTGCCCATAATGTGTCATAGTTCACACACTAAATTTGGATATAACCGTGGGCCAATATTTTTGCCCATCATGCTTTCTAGAGCCACTAGCAAACCTAGAGGCACACACATCAGCATTGCAGCGGCAATAGAGGCTATGGATTGCTAAGGGAGGTCCCCACTCTGCCTCACCAGTCCTCCAATCTTCCACAAAAGATAAGCTGGGGGGGAGGTAAAGATAGAAGGGATCCCTTTAGACTATATATAGGAGTTGAAGATAGGAGGGGTCACTTTAGACTATATATACCCTTTGATCTTCCATACCTTTAGACTATATATAGGAGTTGAAGATAGGAAGGGTCACTTTAGACTATATATACCCTTTGATCTTCCATACCACCTTTGTCTATGGGATTTTTTTTGCTTGCAATCCCCACTACCCATGTGATAATTGCACCTCCAACATAGAGTACCTCAACTACAATTTCAAGGTAAACTCTTCTTCATTTTTATCCTTGATTTTCATGCCAAAGCTTATCCCACTCTTGTTTTTAGTTCAACTACATCCTCTTTGGATTTTCATGTTAACACCCTTCATTTTTACCCTTCAATTTCATGCCGAAGCTTATCCCTCTTGTTTTTAGTCCAACTCTTTGGATTTTCATGTTAACACCCTCTTTGGATCTTTGTTGCTAATTGGTGTGCAAGAGGGGTGGGGGACCCTGCTCGCATGCAGGGTGATAGAGCTTTTGGCCTAGTTTTATGCTCCGTTTAGGAGAAGGAAGTGCCATCATAGGATGAAGCTCATCCACAATATAGAAGTGTGCATAGGTGGCCATCTTCTGTAGGAGTTGTTGTAGGAATACAAAAACACTCTAGGATGGAGCATCTTGATTTGATAGTATCACAAAGATACTATTTCCATGAAGAAATGCGGAAGTGAGAGTGGTGGCACCTGCTTGGGACCTCATAGGTCCATCTAATACCATGCTAGAAGACTATAGACTTGGTGGCCTTATGAGTTTAAATATGGTGACAGAGAGAGAGAAAGAGAGAGCATAGACATAGAACAGACACACAAAGTGCATATTGGCAAAGGCACATAGACAACGTATAGGCAAAGGTGGTTATTGTATTACTTTGTTGAAATCAAACAAGTGCTTAGTTCATTATTGACATCACTACTATTTCATACTCCTGAAGAATGGGCAACTAGCTTTCCTAAGCCTAAAGACAAGGTCTTCAATCTATCAAAGAGCCAAAAAGAGCATGAATGTGCAAGTTCACTATGGCACCTTGAATCATCTTGGATCCCCTATTGCCTCGCTTCAACCCGTGAGTGTTAATGCAGTCTTTCCCACTCTGTTAATCTTTGTTATAAATGTTACAAGCTACATACAGATGCAACACACACTTGGGTAGAAAGAGGAGGCTACATGGTACTAACAAGGAGGCTGGGTTTATAGGAGTTGGCTATGGCATCTGTTCTCGAGGGTGATACGTGGAGGTGGAAGTTTAATTTTGTTTTGATTTATTTTTACTTGTATTTAAATTTTAACAAATAAAGAGAGAGAGAGAGAGAGAGAGAGAGAGAGAGAGAGAGAGAGAGAGAGAGAGAGAGAGAGAGAGAGAGAGAGAGAGAGAGAGAGAGAGAGACCTTTAAATAGGCATAAACACACACACTCATTGTTTGCACATTACGTAACCTTTAAATAAATAAATCAAACTAAAGTGCTCCTTGTACACATATGCACTCTCTCTTTATTTTAACAAATAAAGAAAGAGAGCATAGACATAGAATAGACACACAAAGAGCAGATTGGCAAAGGTACACAAACAACATATAGGTAAAGGTGGTTATTGTATTGCTTTGTTGAAATCAAACAAGTGCTTAGTTCATTATTGACGTCACTACTATTTCATACTCCTGAAGAATGGTTTTCTTGAGCATAAAGACAAGTGCTCAATCTATCAAAGAGTCACAAAGAGCATGAATGTGCAATTTCACTCTTGCACCTTGAATCATCTTGCATCCCCTATCGCCTCGATTCAACCCGTGAGTGTTAACGCAATCTTTCCCACTTTGTTGAGCACTTTGTTGAGCTGTGATTATAAATGTTACAAGCTACATACAAATGCAACACACGCTTGGGTAGAAAGAGGAGGCTACATGATGGAACTGACAGGGAGGCTAGGGTTATAGGAGTTCCATGTAGCCTCCTCTTTCTACCCAAGCTACATACAAATGCAACACACGCATGGGTAGAAAGAGGAGGCTACATGGAACTGACAGGGAGGCTAGGGTTATAGGAGTTGACTATGGTAGCCGTTCTCGAGGGCGTTATGTGGAGGTGGAAGTTTAATTTTGTTTTGTTTTGTTTTTACTTCTATTTAAATTTTAACAAATAGAGAGAGAGAGAGAGAGAGAGAGAGAGAGAGAGAGAGAGAGAGAGAGAGAGAGAGAGAGAGAGAGAGAGAGAGAGAGAGAGAGAGAGAGAGAGAGAGAGAGAGAGAGAGAGAGAGAGAGAGAGAGAGGGGTAATTTTATTTTATTTCTTAACTTTAATTTAGTGAGTGAAAAAAAGAAATTAGTTGATACAAATAAAAATAAAGGAAGAAGGAGAGAGACACAAGGGAGATGTATAAATCAAAAGGGAAAAACAAACCATGTAAAGGGTCTATTTTCCAAGGATCAAAAAATTCAACTACAAGGGAAAATCCTTTTTGCACGTTCAATTCAAGGGCAAAGAGGGGGTCGGGGGGTGTTGTAGTGCTTGAGAAAAACATATTTTTCAACTAATCAAAATAAGGACAACTCTTAAATCTATCCGGTTTTTGTTTCAAAAATCTCTATTATATGCTTGTGTGAAAAACATATTCCTTAAAATAAGGACTACTTAAAATCTTAGCCAGTTTTTCTTAATTTTTTCCGGTACAAATACACTAGAATGCCTTTTTTGAGCACCTGGGGGAGGGGGTGTGTGCTTCTTTTTTAATTTAAAAGGGTGAAATATTCACACACCTTGAAAAAACTCCCTTATCCCTTTTCTTGAATTTGCTTTACTTTTCTCTTACACATGCCGTAAAAAGGGAGCAACTAAAAGTGGAATCTACCAAGCCAACTAGTCATATCCTCCTTAATTATTACTAATAGTGGAATTTTCTAGCTATTTAGGCATCTCCTCCTTTATTTCACTTAACTCCTAAATGAGTTGTGTAAAAATATGCTTAAAGCTTAACCCTTACACTAATTTTCTCCTCCTCTAGGTTGATTTAGTGTCTCTAATTAATCATTAATAAATGATTAATATATAACATTCTACACATAATCAAATAATTTATCCAATTTCTCATCCATGTGTATGATAAAATGTGTAAGATAATCAATAATTAAGATTATTTTAGTCCCTAATTTATGGCTTTCTCTCTTATGCCAAATGAAAGAGAGTACAAATCCATGGTGGGAGTACTTTTGGTGATTGATGAAAGAATGATAGAATCCAGTCCATATGCACAAAAACTTATCATTCCCGTAACCAATTTGATCACAATAATCATTAGATTTTTTAAAGATTCACTAATCACACTCCTAATCCAAAAGAAGTCTTTTTAATATTTTTAGTGAAAATCAAGAGCTCTTATATGTTTTTAAAAAGTTTTTTTCAAAAGATTGAGCTATCTAAAATGCATGCAAACACTATTTTCTACTTAAATATGCAATGAAAACATGTTTTTAATGTATAGATTTCCCTATTGGCATGCTATATGGACACTAACAACTAATCTATACATAGTTTAAAAAAGTAACCCAAAAATTAAGCAAAAATCTTTCTTTCGTGCACATAAAAGAGACAAAAAACATGCAAAATCTCACACAAATCTCCATTAAATCTAGCTCTTTTGTCATGGAAATACATTGTTCAAGAGTGTGGGAAATGGGTATGCCATGGATTTAGAGAAAAGGGAGAGGAAGAAGCCAAGGGAGAGGCAACGATGCCAAAAAAAAAGAAGCTTATAGAATAGGAAACCACTCTACGTCCACTACAAATACTGTCATGGGGAATTCATCTGAAAAGGTTTTTTGTGAGTACTATGTGGGTGCACGTCACAAGGATGAAGACAAAAAGGAAAACAATGGGGTCTTCTTGGATGCACCCTTAGATATTGCCAATTATTTTGCTTGTCATGGTGACTATGACACCTTTTTACATACATGTCCTCCAATACATTTAATGAAAGCAATTATTGAGTTGCCTTTGTACATGTAATATATATCTTATTTATCCCCTCTTGTTGGTTTTGGTTATTATTTTGGTTTGCAAATGATGTCATTGAACCATTGTATAAAGTTCAAAATAAAAGAGGATAGAAGGGGGATTGCAGAAATCTTATAGCTACACACTCATGATAAGAATTGAAAAAACTATGGCTTTTATGGAAAGTGTTAATATATCTCAAAGCTACCATCCCATTAGTTCCATGGCTTTTTTGTCATAAATAATGAGATTTGTGAAGCATTATGCTATTACTCCATATACCACCACTTTGCTTTTACTAAGTTACCTAAATGTGCTCTGCATTGCAAGATAAATCTTATAATCTTAAAATCCATTCTCTAAATTTCAATGGAGAATTCCCAAGGTGGTAGAGCCTAGTGGTGGACAAAGCTTGGGTCTCCCATTCGAGAGGTTCTGAGTTTAAATGCTTTTAGGAACACCCTACGTAGTGTGTGTTCATGTGCATGTGGGCACGATGGTGTTGCCATACCCCATCTCACACTTTAGTCAAATTTCTACATTGCCTAGGCATGTCCACCTCATCATTGACGATCTTGTGATGATAGCAGTGTGGTATGCTTACCCCTTAAACTCAACGCAACTTTGGACCACAGATAGTGGCTTTCATGGACATCAAAGATCACAACTTAATTATGATGCCGAGTAACTAACAATTTTGTAGGGTGTTTACTCCAATTAGTGTCGGGCAACTCACTTGTGGGTCTCGTCTGGGTGGCTTACCCACTCCTATAACAATTTCATCCTTAAAATCAAAGGGTGTTCATGCAAAAATCTAACATATACAAAAGGCTATATATGAAATCCAAAAATCATAACCAAGTCACTATCACAGAAGACCCAAATACCATAACATGAGGAGTATGACTGTTATGTACACATTATTTGTGCATATACTAGGAGGCTAACCCACATTAGGCTTGTGAGCATGGGAGCATGGGAACAAGCTCTAGTGGAGCATGGGTTAGGACTAACCTTAAGGGTTAAGGTTAGGGTCAGGCATCCAAGGGTCACACATGGGAAACGGAGAGTCAAGAGTCACTTGAGGGCCCTCCTATATAATAGGGGCATGGGGCAGACTCAAGGGATGTTCTCTTGTGTAGAGGATTGTATCTACATTCTTGCCATTTCACTATAGAGCTGAGTGTTGCCGTATTGGAGTTATACCTCTTGGTGGTATGGGACACTAAGGTGAAGGTATGTGGTACTCCATTATATTTCATGTGTGCATTTTTTCCTAGTTTTTAAGAGATTTTTTGAGCATTTTTTTTGGTAAAAATATATTTTTAATGCATTTTGCGGGTTTTCCGCGGGCATGTTTTCAATTTTTTTGCCAATTTTTCTTGCTGAAAAGCAATGTGGGGCAGTCAATTGATGCGTGAGTTCTCTACCGTGTCGTAAAGATCTTCTCTTCCTCAAAATCTGAATTTTTTTACCTCCATTTCTCTCTCATATGTGGGAATTTATTTTAAATAAGATAATTTAATTAAATATTAATCATAATTAAACACTAATTATGATTAATAAGTAATTAATCATCTCTCTAATCTCTAAACAGAGAAGAGTAGAGAAGAGATGGAGTGGGTATGACAAGGATAGAGAGAAGAGAAGAGAGAGGAAAGGATTGCTCCCTCCTCTCCGGCATTTCCATGCACATGCGTAGGGCGGGGGACTGCGCAACAGCCGGCGGGCAAAAGTCGCCCCCCCTATAAATTTTTTTTAAAAAGCTTTTTATTAAAAGCTTACTAGTATTGGACCCGCGCGTTGCTGCGGCAAGTAGAGTTCTAGAAAAAATAAACTCAGTTTCTCCAATTTAAGTCATGTTTTAAGTAAACACAATACATTATTTCAAGTGACTTCATATATACATATCTCAAAATAACATCCATGTCTCGTAGATTTATGGCGAAAACAAAAATATCATAGTAATGTAGCATACGAAGATGCAAAAAAGGACCAATATTACATATTCTCAAAACGCACCACAAAATACGTATTCTCAGTCAGTAAATAATGTCAGAATCAACAAATTGAATTCTTCTCTTGTGAGAAGGATCATTCAATTGTCTCCTCATCACAATACGCTCTCTATTGTAAAGCGGTAATCCATCCCGCACATGCTCTACTATCGATGAATGCAAAGGACCTGCACAAACGAAACAATGATAAATCAAATCTACACATAACGACACATCGATAAATAAAATCTCAAAAAATCTTATAATAGAAAAACATAATCAAAATTACCTCGTACAATAGAACATCGAGTGGATGGTACATGAGGAGCTCTAGTATAAAATGCATAACGAATACCAATGGTCATGATGGATGTAAGAAACAACCACTCATCGGGTACTGAATACCCCTCAAATGATGCAAAGCATCTGTCCATCTCTCTCCAAAACAAATAGACACCCCACTCCTCATCAGGAACACCAATCTCGTACATCTCGATGCCTTCGTCGACAACTCTTACCATAAACATATCAATGTCATGTAATATCCTAAAATCAAAGCATAACAAATAGGTTATACAATTATTTATATATAGGTTCAAAAAATATTCATACAATGCCTAACAATTACACTTATACTTACCCATCCCTATAAGCATCAATCATAATCCCTGCTACGTGACCTGCAGTAATAGGAGCTGACCATAGCGATGGCTCTGTACAGATAGACATTAGTATAGAATGTCATGTTCCATACTTTGTAATCAAGAAAAGTTAAGCAAATATAGAGAATAACTCACCTACTATCCTCGACAAATGCGTGTCCAATGTAAAGGTAATCTTAGACATGTCTGTCAAAACATAAACAACAAAAATAGGTACTTTTACCATGGACAAATATGTATAAAAAAAGAAATCACAACAAAATTAATCAAATTGCAGAACTTAAATAAGAAACCTGACTTATCACTCTGAAGTCATCAAGATCTCCTTATAAACAATATTGTTTGTTGTAGGTGTATAACTTTGAAGATCATCAAATGAACACTCCACATTAGCGTTATCCTCAAGTAACACCTTCACAGCATGAGGAGACCGTGCTCGTGACAACGCGACATACAATTGTCCATGAGTAAACACTGTGGAGTCACCAAATACAACCCCAAGACATTTAGGGTTTGGCCTTGTGATTTGTTTATTGACATGCCAAATGCTAGCCGCACGGGAAACTGTCTCCGCCTCATGGTGAATGGTAGTTGGGCCTCGCTGCATATAAAGGTAATCCGTGGAAGAAATACTCTTTCACCAACTTTAGTACCAGTGATGATTTCAGTCTCCAAGACTTTAGAGTGAAAGGCCTTACATATCATCCGTGTACCATTACAGAGTCCACGTCTTGGATCCAAGTTACGAAGCAAAATAACAGGAGCTTCTAACTTTAAAACCAAGCAGTGAGGTGGATATCCGCCCCGAAGGTCGATTGTGTTCAAAAATTCTGTGGAATATAGGAATGAATTTTCATCATTTTCAAGAATTGAATCTTCACTGAAATATTGCTTAGGCTCACCAGGCATTGCATCCAAAGCTGTCTTATTCACAATATCCACTTGACTGTTTATCGGAGCAAGAATAGCACGCTCACTAAAGTATGAAGCATATGTCGTAGTGATAGCCAATTCAGAGTATACCCAATGTACCAAGTCTTTAAGAGTCGATCTTTGCAAGACCATATTACTTGGTAGTGTCACCATTGTATTATCATCGCTACAATCCACTCCATTCCCAATATTCATGACCCACTATTTAAACTCATTGCATCCATTAGTATTGCTTGATTGAATACGCATATTTCCAGTTAACTTTAGAACTTTGATATAGTTCCATAGAAAGGAACGACACAATGCTGCATTAACAATATCCTCACGTCTTCCCTTCATAATAACAGGCAAGATTTGTCTAAAATCTCCCTCCATTAATACAACCTTTCCACCAAATGGCTTATCTGAGAATAATACATCTTGTAAGCTCTTATACAATGCTTCAAAAGCATAACGATGAATCATTGGAGCCTCATCCCAAATAATGAGCTTACAAACTCTCAAAACCTCAGCAAGTTGTCCATGTACAGGGATTTTGCAAGTTGAAGAATTGTTTAGCTCCAGAGGTATCTTGAATCTAGAATGTGCAGTACGTCCATTCGCTAAGAGTAGAGAAGCAATATCTGACGATGCAGTGGCCAAAGCAACATACCCTTGTCCACGTACTCGTGCAAGCAAGCAATTATACAAATAGGTCTTGCCCGATCCCCCCGGACCATCCAGGAAAAAAATGTCACCTGCATCTGTCGTCGCAATTGCATGCATTACAGCATCGAAAGCAACATGCTGGCTACTGTTAATGTTGACTCCATAGCACTTGACAGGCTATATTGTTCCACAGTATCAAAAGATCTCTCTTCCAAAAGCAATGTATTTTCACCCAAGACTTCCAAATCAGTTCTGTTTAGTTCAGGCATTCCTTCAAAATCTGCCAATGTCTGTCTCTGAGCAGCACGAAGAATTTCTTCTAAATGTAGTAGTGCATGAGTTTCAGCTAATTGTTCAATACCAATAAACTGACCCCTGCTTCTCGATAACTGGTATAGAAAATCTTCTATCATTTCTTCTCGAAATCTCTTCCACAATATTCCTGGACAGGAAGGCTCACAAAATAGCAATATAGAACCAAAAAAACTTAATTGCAAGGCATTTTGCATGGATGATGCTTCCTCCATACATGCAACCCATTCAGAATCATCTTCCAGTATCCCCCTGGCAATGCAAGCTGCCTTGAAAGAAGGATAGATGTGACCATTGAGCGAACGCAAATCTTCAAATGACTTAGATCCTTTACATATTGTAAGAAGTAGGCGAACATAGTATGCCTCACCTGCCAAAGGAGCTACAAAGTACATGCGCCCTATAGTGTTTCCAATCTTTCTTTTGGTCCATTTCTTCAACCTGGAGTTCCAAACCCATTGTTGAGGGAAATAACTATACAATGTATTGTTTGCTTTAGGATGTTGATTACAGGTAAACTATTCAGTCATAGTAGTCTTGCCTACATTTTCCCTCTGAAAAACATCTGCAATATTATCATCATCTCTGAAGATAACATTATGACCCCCATCTAAGTGTACTTGCAACCGTTGCACATCATGCTTCTCATTGTGTAAATCATACTCAAAGAGTCTCCAACATGCCTCTGATGCAGAGACGTAACGTGCATCCAAATACCTCTGAATCTCATCGACTACACAAGCAGCATTAACATCCCCACCTTGTACAGTGCTAAATCTTATTGTTGCTCTGTCATGCCCCTTGTATATGTACTTGTAAAGATATTTCACTGCTGCTATTGTTGAGCATATTTCCACATTTACATGAGCATTATATGTGATTGAAAGATAAGGGTTATATGGCACAACCCATCTATTATCAACATTACACTTTTTCAATGCCACAGTTCTTCCATCATTTCGACGCATATACATGGGGTAACCACTCTCATCCACAGTAGTCTCTTGTGCAAAAGCTCGTGGATAGTTCCTTGTGCATTTTCCTTTATCCATACAAATTGCACTTGGATTGAATGGCCCACAGGGCCCATGGATATTGCAATGCAACACGACATCATGCAAAGCAGGAAACATTTGCTTGTCAGGCAATTCGGCACATACTAATCTGTCATAGTCTTGGAGAGTCTTAGGTTTATGGGCACTATCCAAGATCAATAACGTGTGTGAATGAGGCAATCCTCTTTTTTGGAACTCAATGACACTCACATATCCAATCACCTTACCAAAGAGCTCCTTCTTCACGATATTTTTCATCATATCTGAATGTTTTTGGTGAAATACTCTAGTAGTCAAATCAGGCCGGTCACATGCACTTTGCCCCGGGAGTAAAGCATCTAATACCTCTGGCCACTTTGGGTTACAGGTGAAAGTAATGAATAAATTGGGCTTGCCCTTTGAACGAACAATTGCCATGGCATCCTGATAAAGTTGATACATTTGTCGTGGCCCACCAGTAAAACTGGAAGGCAACACTATTCTACTTCCCACTGTCCTTCCTGCAATACCACTTCCACTTCCTTCCACATGAAGCATGTCTGCTAAACCACTATAAATCTCTAAACGCAAACTTTCTTGATTATGGCGTAGCCAAGATAATCGTGACTCTTCAACACTGCAATAGGCATCAACCATAAACTGTTGCAACAACAACCTTCCACCACGTAGCAAGCATGCATTTGTATCTGGGCAAATTTGCAATCGATAAGCATAGTATTGTCGTTGAGTCACACAATGATCATTTCTTAATGCAGTCACTTGTGCATCAGCATAAGGGAGTCTCAAGTGCCATCCATCCTCCCC